>NC_035164.2:6878737-7567854 GCF_001659605.2 Manihot esculenta | reverse complement strand
TTCTTCCCAGCAAACAGGCGACCTGCACTTCCTTCCATACAAAACTTCATATGGAGCCATCCCGATGCTAGCATGATGGCTGTTATTGTAGGCAAACTCCACCAAAGGTAGATGCTGCCTCCAAGAACCGTCAAAGTCCAGCACACACATTCTGAGCATATCCTCTATTGTCTGGATGGTCCTCTCTGACTGTCCGTCAGTCTGGGGATGGAAGGCAGTACTGAAATCCAACCTGGTACCCATAGCATTCTGCAGACTCCGCCAAAACCTAGAGGTGAACTGGGGCCCTCTATCAGACACTATTGAAACAGGAACCCCATGCAGCCTGACAATCTCATCAACATATACCTGCGCTAACTTATCCACAGAGTAGTTGCTCCTGACAGGGATGAAGTGAGCAGATTTGGTGAGTCTGTCCACAATCACCCATATGGAGTCTAATCTGTTGGATGCTGCCGGTAACCCCACTACGAAGTCCATAGCTATATTCTCCCATTTCCACTCTGGAATAGGTAGTGGGTTAAGCATTCCAGCCGGCTTCTGATGTTCCAGCTTCACCCTCTGACATACCTCGCAGGCTGACACAAACTGTGCCACTTCTCTCTTCATGGCTGGCCACCAATAGACTCTTTTCAGGTCTTGGTACATTTTGGTGGCTCCAGGGTGAACACTGTATCTTGCATTATGAGCCTCTCTCATAATGTCTCCCTTCAGCCCTATGTCATCTGGTACACAAAGTCTGCTCCCATAGCGGAGGATCCCCTTGCTGTCAAATCTGAACTCACTATCCTTGCCTGACTGAACAGTCCTGGCAATCTTCACTAACTCTGGGTCCTCATGCTGTTTCTGAGCCACCTGCTCCAGAAACACGGGTGCCACTTTCATCTGGGCAACTAAAACACCTGTACCAGACAACTCCAACTGTAGACCTTCACCAATGAGCTTGTAAAACTCCTTCACCACCGGTCTCCTCTCGGCCGTGATGTGGGATAAACTTCCTAATGATTTCCGGCTTAGGGCGTCTGCCACAACATTCGCCTTACCCGGATGGTACTGAATCTTACAATCATAATCACTTAGCAGTTCTACCCATCTTCTCTGTCTCAAGTTCAAATCTCTTTGACTCAGGATGTACTGCAGGCTTTTATGATCTGTGAAGATCTCACATTTAACACCGTAAAGGTAATGCCTCCACATCTTGAGTGCAAAGATAACGGCTGCCATTTCTAAGTCATGCGTGGGGTAATTCAACTCGTGCTTCTTTAGCTGCCTAGAAGCATAAGCAATTACCCTTTCATTCTGCATTAGCACACAACCCAATCCCACTTGGGATGCATCACAAAACACTATGAAGTTCTCCTGACTGTTAGGCAAAGCTAACACCGGTGCTGACGTTAACCTCTTCTTAAGCTCTTCAAAACTCTCTTCGCACTGGTCGGTCCACACAAACTTCTGATTCTTCCTGGTTAATCTGGTCAAAGGAGCTGCAATCTTAGAGAAGTCCTGTATGAACCTCCTGTATTAACCTGCCAAACCCAAGAAACTTCTTATCTCTGTCACTGAAGTGGGTCTAGGCCAGTTAGCCACAGCTTCGACTTTCTTAGGGTCCACCTCTATTCCATCTTTTGACACAACATGCCCCAAGAATGAGATGCTCCTCAGCCAGAACTCACACTTGGAGAACTTGGCATACAAGCCATGTTCCCTCAAGGTCTGCAGAACCAATCTCAGATGATGGGCATGCTCCTCTGCATTTCTGGAATACACTAAGATATCATCTATAAAGACAATAACAAAGTGATCCAGGTACTGGCTAAACACTCTGTTCATGAGATCCATGAATGCTGCAGGGGCGTTGGTTAACCCGAACGGCATTACAAGGAACTCGAAATGCCCATATCTGGTCCTGAAAGCCGTCTTTGGCACATCCTCTTCCCTGATCCTCAGCTGATGATACCCGGACCTCAGATCTATTTTGGAGAAACAACCCGCTCCTGCTAGCTAGTCGAATAGATCATCGATCCTTGGCAAAGGGTACCTATTCTTGGTAGTGACCTTGTTCAACTGCCTGTAGTTGATACAAAGTCTAAGGGATCCATCCTTCTTTCTCACAAACAAAACCGGAGCACCCCAAGGTGAGGTACTCGGTCGGATGAAGCTCTTGTCTACCAGTTCTTGCAACTGCTCTTTCAATTCTTTCAATTCAGCTGGTGCCATCCTGTAGGGAGGGATAGAGATCGGTCGGATTCCAGGCATCAATTCTATCTCGAACTCTATCTCCCTAGCAGGTGGTAAACCTGGCAGCTCGTCTGGGAACACATCTAAAAACTCTCTGACCACCAGCACTGAGGCGGGCTCTCTAACCTAACTGCTAAGCTCTCTCACATGAGCCAAATACCCTTGACATCCCCTCCTAAGCAAACTACGAGCCTGAAGAACTGATATCAGACCTCTAGGTGTACCCCTCCTGTCTCCCCTGAAGACGACCTCTGACCCATCCTGACCTCTGAACCTGACTACCTTGTCCCTGAAGTCCAAGGTAGCACCATGGGTAGATAACCAGTCCATCCCTAGAATGACGTCAAAATTTGTCAAATCTAGAACCACCAGGTCGGCGGACAAGCATCTTCCCTCAACAAATACAGGACTACACTGGCAGACTGACTCTGCCACCGATGGATCACACTTGGGTCCACTGACCCAGAGAGGACACTCTAACCCAGAGATCATCAACCCCAACCTCTCAACGGCTCTCGGTGCAATAAAAGAATGAGATGCACCAGGGTCCATCAAGGCATACACATCTGAACAACCAATGACTAAGTTACCTGCCACCACGGTGTTAGATGCATCTGCCTCTTGCTGTGTCATTGTGAAGATCCGTGCTGGAGCTGATGGACCTTCGCCTCTGAAACCCGCTGAAGAAGAGGCTGCCCCTCTCCCTCTACCTCTGCCACTGGCCTGAGTCGTGGCTGGAGCTACTGGTTGAGCTACACTACCTGAAGCTGTCTGCTGGGACTGAGCCATCGGGACTGCTCTTGGACATTCTCGAGCCATATGCCCCTCTTGGCCGCATCTGAAACAAGCTGTCGTCCCAAACCGACATACTCCCTTGTGTGGCTTACCACACCTTGCACAAACTGCATTATCCGCACCAGAGCTTGAGCCACTCCCTAATCCCAGACTGGACTTGACTTTGTTCCAAAAGTTGTTCTTCTTCGACTTCCTGGAGCCTCTGTCCCACTTTTTACTATCTGAAGCTGCTGCACTCAGTGAAGAAGAGTCTGGGGTCTTAGAACCAGAAGGTTGTGCCACTGACTGTTTGACCTTCCCCTCGATGATAGCACTAGCCTCCATTCTCCGGGCCATATCCACTATGGCATGGAAGCTCTCCCTTTCTGCGGACTGGATCAAGGAGGAATACCTGGAATGAAGCTTCATGATATACCTCCTTGACTTCTTCTGATCAGTATCAAGATTCTGCCCAGCAAACGGCAACAGCTCCAAGAATCTGTCTGTGTACTCATCTACACTCATCTCCTCTGTCTGCCTTAACTGCTCAAATTCCACCATCTTCATCTCCTTAGAGCTTTCAGGGAAAGCCCATCCTGCAAACTCATTTGCAAACTCTTCCCAGGTCATGCTGTCCACCCTCGGGTTCACGTAATTTTTAAACCACTCACGGGCCTTTTTGCATTTGAGTGTGAACCCAGCCATCTGAATGGCTCTGCTGTCATCAGCTCCTATCTCATCTGTAATTGTTTTGACCCTCTCAAGGTACACAAATGGGTCATCACCGGTTTCATACTGGGGAGCACCCAGCTTCATGTAGTCGGTCATCTTGACCTTGCTCCCACCAGATGAGCTAGGTTTAGGCATTTGGGTTGCTGGAACTATGGGTTCTGCTGATGGTGGAGGAGGTGCAACATTTTCTGAGGTAGGGTTTGCTGGATTTGGATAGTAGGGTGGGGGTGGATACATTGGGTACTGTGGGTATGGTGGGTAGTAGGGTGGGTATGGCATGTGTGTGGGATAAGGGGTAAAGCTAGGGTAATCCGATGTACCTCCCATCGAATACCCGGGGTTTTGTGAGAAGTGTGGATAGTGGGGTGGCTGAACAAATCCCGAGGCCTGAGTGCCTCATTGGGACTCTCCCATTCCCTCTTCTGACATGCTAACTCCCAGATTGCCATCCCTCCCCTGCTCTACATCCATATCATCTTCCACATCCTCAGACATTCTTCCCTGAACTGTTCCCCTCACTGATCTGCTTCTACCCAGATCCAAAGACCTTATAGGGTCTCTTACTGCTCTTTCTCTGCTAGACCTACTAGACATTGCCTTAGGCAATGCAGGAGGACGGGCATCAGTGCCCTCGTCCTGGGGTGGTACTCCAGTCAATCGTGAAGATCGACGAGTTCCTCTCATCCTGTTTTCTGAAAAATAGCACATAACAAACAAACATTAGCATCATATGGTTCATGTGGGAACACATGAACCCGCATCACATACATCATATACAAGGCATATCATTAATGCACATGCATATTATCATGGCATTTCACATCATCATGCAAGACAAGACTCCACATCCTATCCTAGTGGACATGATCTTTCCTATTGTGCTTGACCTTCTATGACATCTTATGAGCCCGACACTCTAGGTCCGACCATATGAACCTAGGGCTTTGATACCACTCTGTAACGACCCGAAAATCCGGACCGCTACCGGCGCTAGGATCCAGATCGGCTTAAGGCCGCCGGGACCAGTAGCAAGCCTGACATACATCCTGTGTACCTGTCAAATCCCATACATGATCATACATACTCATAAACCTGTAAACTTTTTCTTTCCATAAACCAAGCTCAACCTGTGTAAACTCATAACATAACATAAACCACACAATGGAGCCCTCATCAAATGCTCCAATGGGGTAACATAACATGTATACATTAAGCTCGGTTGGACATAAACATCATATAAAACGTAGATCATGTATACAAAAGGGATTACTATACAAACTCGGTCAAGCACAACTTCTAAACCTCAATAACATCATCATTACATTTCATAACTATATAAGACATTACATTACAATGTTATCATGTCCACAACTTCTAACTATTACATAAAAAAATAAACTTTACTCCTGCTGACCTCCTGGTCTACCCTGTACCTGCAAACCTGAGGGATAAGGGGGAAAGGGGTGAGCTACTAGAGCCTAGTGAGCAGAATAATAAAAGCATTTAAAAATACATGCTATCATGTAATGCATCACATCACAAACAAATCACATCAAGAATGGACTTGTCACCAAGGGTCCTCTATATAGTCCAACTGTGCCAGGGGCGTAGTGCAGGCCACACCTGGTCTTTCTCTTACATATATCATAACATACATGTCCAACTGTGCCGGGGGCGTAGTGCAGGCCACACCCGGACTTTCACTTACATAGTGCCAGGGGCGTAGTGCATGCCACACCTGGACTTCCATATCATATCATATCGTGTCTCATCATACTGAGGACCAATGGGTCATCCAACATCCATCCACATCAACATCAAGATATGCAATGCAACATATTCGTGAATTCTAATGCAAACAACCTAGAATATCACATGGCATTCATGATGCATGAACGTGCTGAAAATTTAGATTTTCATTGATTTAAAACTTAAGAGTTTATTCTACTCACCTCAGCTAGCTCTGACAATGACTGAAGCAGCTGACTCACTGCTGGGGTCCTCGGTTCCTCGGGTCCGAACCTACACAGGTAGACTCAAATGAGGGACCAAACATGCTAGAACATGACTCTAAAATATCCCCTAAAAACCCCCTAAAACACCTCAAAACAATCATGCAAAACATGCAAAGGAAGGCTTGAACAGGGCACTTTCGGAGGCAGGTTCGGCGGCCGAAAGTCCCTCTAGAGCCGAAAGTCAGGCAGGTTCGGCGGCACCTTCGGCGGCCGAAAGTGCCCTCCAGAGACGAAAGTCCATTTTCGGGGGCAGCTTCGGCAGCCGAAAGGCTTGCCTCCCAGACATGTTCGACGGCCGAAAGTCCTTCAGCTGCCGAACCTGGTTTCTGCCAAAAGGGCAGAAACTTGGCTCTTCAAGCACAAAAGCCTCCCATTCATTCAATCAAGCATACAACTCAACCAAAACATGCATAGAAGCATACATTAGTTCCTAGGGGCTTCAAACTACCTTAAACCCCATCTACAACACATCAAACAACACACATTGCTCAAAACATCAACATGAACCCATAAACTCCAAAATAACCTAATATGCATTTCTACCCCATAAATCAACTTAAAACTTGTTTAAAACATATAGAGAGCTCAAGATCGGCCCTTACCTCTTGAAGATCGAGAGGAAAATGACCCTAGCTCGGAGATGGGAGAGAGTGAGTTCTTGAACCTCCAAGCTCCAAAACTTGCTATAAGCTCACAAAATCTTCAAAACAAGGTTGAAACTCATAAAAATCATGAAAAATGGAAGGAAGAAACTCAAGATTGGTGAGGGACGGTGGAGAGCTCACCTTGGCCGAAAATGGGGAGAAAAGCTCGCCTATTTCGGCTAAGGGACCCCTTTATAGGTGGCTGGCTAGGCCACATTCGGGGGCCGAACGTGCCTCCGCATGCATGCCATGTTCGGCGGTCGAACTTGAGGTTCGACGGCCGAACCTGGACTTCCTTCACTTATGCCTTCGGGGGCCTAAAGCACACCCGAAGCGCATGCATGTTCGACGGCCGAACTTGAGTTTCGGCGGCCGAACTTGAGTTTCGGCGGCCGAACTTGAGTTTCGGCGGCCGAACCTGAGTTTTCCTTCAAGGTTGTTTTCATGCAAAACTCATTTCTTTCTTGCTTAAAAACATAAAATGCATTAAAACATTTTATAAAAACATAGTTTTACCCTTCTAGAGATCTCCGACACTCGAGATTCCACCGGACGGTAGGAATTCCGATACCGGAGCCTAGCCGGGTATTACAATATCTTTAGTGCAAAAACTATGGCAGCCAGCTCTAAATCATGAGTAGGATAGTTCTTCTCATGTGGCTTCAGTTGTCTGGAAGCATAGGCAATCACTTTACCTTCTTGCATCAAAACACATCCAAGTCCATTGTGAGAAGCATCACTGTATATCACAAAATCCTTGCCAGAAATAGGTTGTGTAAGTGCAGGTGCTTCAGTAAGCATAGTCTTTAATCTGTCAAAGCTTGCCTGACATCTATCATCCCAAACATACTTAACATTCTTATGCAGTAATTTAGTCAATGGAGCTACTATAAGTGAAAACCCTTTCACAAACCGTCTGTAGTACCCAGCTAGACCCAAGAAACTCCTGATCTCTGCAACATTCTTTGGTGGCTTCCATTCCAGAACAGCTTTAATCTTCTGTGGATCTACCCTGATTCCCTCTGCTGATACAACATGTCCCAAAAATGTTATTTCATTAAGCCAAAAATCTCATTTACTGAACTTGGCATAAAGTTGCTTTTCCCTCAGAGTCTGCAACACTATCCTCAGATGCCTGTCATGGTCTTCTCTAGTTTTAGAGTATACCAGTATATCATCAATGAATACTACAACAAACTGGTCTAAAAATGGATGGAAGATACGGTTCATCAGATCCATGAATGATGAAGGTGCATTTGTTAACCCGAATGGCATAACCAGAAACTCATAATGTCCATATCGTGTTCTAAATGCAGTCTTAGGCACATCTGCCCCTTTAACTCTCAACTGATGGTAGCCCGATCTCAAATCTATCTTAGAGAAAATGCTGGCCCCTTTTAACTGATCAAACAAGTCATCTATTCTTGGTAGTGGATATTTATTCTTTATAGTTACCTTATTCAACTGTCTGTAATCAATGCACAACCGAAGAGATCCATCTTTCTTTTTCACAAACACTGGTGCACCCCATGGTGAAACACTAGGTTGAATAAAGCCCTTATCAAGTAACTCTTATAACTGTATTTTCAACTCTTTCAATTCTGTAAGAGCCATTCTGTAAGGAGCAATTGAAATAGGTGCAGTGCCTGGTACAACTTCTATAGCAAAATCCACTTCCCTTTCTAGAGGTAACCCTGGCAACTCTTCAGGAAATACATCTGGAAAATGACATACTATGGGTAGGTTTGACACACTAGGACCTTCCCTCTTAGTTTCAATCACACTGGCTAGATAGGCTGTACAACCTTTTCTAATCAACCTCCTAGCTGTAGTGGCAGATATGACATTAGAGAGGTAATCTGACCTCTCAACCATAACTATAACCTCAAAACCCTCTAATGTTTTGAGTGTAACTCGCTTTAACTTACAGTCAACTATGACATGATGTCTAGACAACCAATCCATACCCAGAATCACATCAAACTCTCTAAAAGGTAACTCTATCAAGTCACCTAAAAACGTGTGACCTTGCACACATATAGGACAATCTCTATAAACTCTATTTACAATCACAAGATGTCCTAAGGGATTGGTTACTGCTATGTCATGTTCTAAAGGTTCTACTTGAATTCCCTTCTCATTACTGATGGGTATGCTGATGTATGAATGTGTGGAACCAGGATCAATTAATGCATAAACATATTTTCCAAAGATAGAAAATTTACCAGCTATAACATCTGGTTTGTCCTGGTCTTCCTTTGCACAAATAGCATATGCCCTGGCAGGTGCTCTAGTGTCTGGTCTATCTACTGTCTCTGATACTCTGTGACTCTGAGTATTACTAGATTCACCTCTACCTCTACCTCTGCCTTTAGACCCTGTCGACATAGATCTCTCTGTCTGCATAGGCTGCACTGACTGGCCTCTAGGACAATCCCTCATAAAGTGGTCTGAGCTTCCACATAAGTAGCAAGCCCCAGTTAATCTCCTGCATACTCCGCCATGTCTCCTGCCACAATGCTCACATACTAGTGGCAACCCTCTACCTGGTCCTCCTGTACTGGATACTGAGGTAGTCTGCTATCCAGACCTCACTACTGAACTCTGCCTAGGTCTCTGAATCTGCCTAGGTGGCCCTCTCTGTCCTGTCTGCTGAAATTCCCTCTGTCTCTTGCTAGCTGTCTGAGATGCAGAGGATTGTCCCTGATACTGGCTCTGGCCCCTTTTCTGTTGCTCTTTTTGCTTTCTACTTTGCTCTTCTTCTTTAATTCGCTCCAAGCTGTGGGCCGTCTCCACTAAAACTGAGAGTTCCCTGATATGCATAGTTGTAAGGTACATCCTGATATCAGCATGTAATCCTTACTCAAAGCGTTTACATCTCTCTTTCTTTGTAGGAACTATCTCTATGGCATACTTACTAAGTCTGACAAATTCTCGCTCATACTCTGTTACTGTAAGCCTGCCCTGTCTAAGGTATAAAAACTCCCTCCTTATTTCCTCTATATATAAGGCCCCAACATATTTCTTCTTAAACTCTACCAAAAAGAATTCCCAAGTCTGCCGCTCTAGTTGAACCATCTGTGTTAATGTTGTCCACCATCTATAGGCTTCATCTTTTAGCAATGATACTGCACACATTAAGCTCTCCACTGGTGTACACTGTAGCTGCTGTAAAACCCTTTATGTACCTTCTAACCAGAATTCTGCAGCTGAAGGATCATCTTCCTTTTTACCTCTAAACTCTGTAGCACCATATTTCCTGAGTTTTTCTATTGGAGGCCTAGGTTGTGCCTAGGCTACAACAAGTGGGGGAACTTGGATTGCTACAGGTGGTGCTGGTGGTACCTCTGGTACATTTTGTATAACCCTCCTAAGCAACTCAGCTATTTGCTGAAACAATGCATCCTGCCCTGGTCCGCCAGCAGCAGCAGGTGGAGGAGTAGCAGCAGGTGCAGCTGCCTCAGAAGGAGCATTACTCTCTACCTCTTCATCTATTGCTCTCTATGACTCAGATGACATCTTCTATCAGACCTAAAGACACAAAGAAGAGATTTACATCAGAACCATATCATAGTTGTAACTCATTTTGGCATGTACATATACTACACATATACACATACATACTACGACCTAGAATCGCCTAAACCTTTGCTCTGATACCACTAATTGTAACACCCCTTATCCTATCAAAGTGTAGACAGAGCAAGGGATGTCACAAACTATACCTTTTTAGATATATCAAGACTAAACAATTTCCTTTATCTGTAAATACCAAATTTTTTTTAATTTTTAGGTAATGCATATAAATTTCATCAAATGATTAAAATAAATGTGAGATTTTTAAACCAAAATTTTCGGTAGAGTTTCCTCTTTTCATTAGTACTTTAACCTGTAATACATATGAAAATCACACTTATAATTACACTAACAACTGTTATTTGATATCTTACTATTCTTTGATTACATAACCTTTACAACTCACTCTATTAAATATGTACATGCCAAAATATAACTGTACTATGACTCAGAGACTCAAAACTACCAGCTATGATAATGGCCTTGATATCTGATGTAGACCTCTGATGAACTCCGCGTATCTACTTTATCTACAACCTGCGTGAGGTAAGAACCAACATGCTGAGCTAATGCTCAGTGGGTGATAGAAAACAAATAACAAAATAAAGCAAACGAGTTCACTTATATAGATAATCAAGTAAACAATTTCAAGCTAATCAAAAGTTGTTAACATTCACTGATAATTTCACCAAAACAAGTATCAATCTTAATTTGGTCCTTAGCCCTTATAAACACATAGTAGGGTCGACTAGGTAGATAAGGAATTATAACGGTAGGCACAGAGTGCCGAACGGTAGGCTCAGAGGCCAAAACTGTGATAGCAGGGCTCTATGACCGTGCTTATGAGGTACCTGATATGTAACCTCAAATAAAAATCATGTATCGGTAGTAGTACTGCGAACTCTGTATGTTTATATGGCATGCCATACCCTTAAGCTAACCTCGACTCCTATTACGTTTACCAGGGCCAAGTATCATTAATTCAATGTAAATGCACATCATTTGAAGCTATTTGAATTCATTTCCAAAATACATATATCATATGTCAAAGTCAACAAGATGATAAATTCATGGCAAATGGTGCAAAACTTTGTCAACATAGCATTCCAATTTGAGAAAACTGCATTTTGCCTTCCAATTTGAGAAAATTGCATTCTGCCTTATATTGCATAAAAATTTCAAGTAGCTTAGAGTTACAATTTGACTTCAGTTTCTTCATAACAAATGTACATTTATGTCTTATCTTTCCAACAAGGTATGGTTCATGCTAATCTGATCACTCTAACTTAATTTATAAATTTTTCTTTACAAGCTGTGCAATAAGGTCTTAATCAGTCCAGTATTGGTACTTGTTTATAGTATTACAAAACATATCAAATTCATGTATTTTCATACATATTCAAACTTAAGTATCTTCTACAAAGTTTTAGGTATACTTCTTAAGATTCATTTAGTACTAGTCTTAACAAATTTCACTGAGTACATAATTAGTTATGGTATAATCTTTACATACTATTCCGGATGCACTAACTCTGTGTCCAGTTTAGGTTCACTTGAAATTTTCATCATCTTACCTACAGATTCAGAATTTGGTCAATTCATAAAAGTTTTAGCTCTTTGTTTCAGCTTTCATTTAGTATATCTTAGGCCTAATTTCAATAAATACACAATAAGTTATGAAGTTGTCAACACAAACTGCCATGTTACAATCTATTCTGTTAGGTTTGCACTTTTAGCTCTCATCTTAAATTTCTTTACTCTAAGCCTTTTAAACATCATTTTAACATTCATATAACATATTTATACAATTAAAGCAACATTTCCAGCAAGTAAAATCAACCTCTAATCTCACTTATTCATGGCAGAATCAAAAGAAAATAGAAAATCATTCAAACACCAAACCTTTCTTGAATTCCTCTTTCTTTTCCTCTTCTATTCTCTAGCTATCTCCTTTCCCTTTGATGTTCCTTCACCTAGGTCAATTTATGTCTTAGGAAAGGATTGAATAAACTATAAATTAAAACTTTATAATTCAAATTCATGCATGAAGAAATGAGAAGATGTTATTTCCTACACATTTATAAGCTTACCTTTGATTTTCAAGCTTGGTGTCTATGGAACCCTAAACTTTTCTTCTTCAATTACTTCAATATATGACTGTTCCTTTAGCTCTTAATCTTAGGATGAATTTTAATTGAAGCAAGAAGTTGATTGGGTGAGATTTGGCTTGGCTTTGGTGGGAGGAAAATAAAACAAAGTTTTGGTTTTTCAATGGGTGAGCTACGGCAATGGTGGAGGAAGAAAGAAGACAATCCCTTTTTTAATTTGCTTGGTCATTTCTTCTTTCCTTAGTTAGGTGACACATGGAAGTAAACTTAATTTTAAGTTTTAATTTTCTATATTTACACTTTAACCTACTAAACTCTTTACCATGTTTCAATTTAGTTTTCAAACTTTCAATAATCATAGATTAACCTACTAAACTATACATTTAGCCTTTAGAAGCCCTTTTTACTTAAGCAAGCATGATGGATTTAAACAAGTACCTCAAGCAAGCACGTTGAGAAACCCTAAGCACCTCCAAAAAGTGACTCGTTCCCGACTCGCTAATCACACTGTCTACTTCATTTCTGGATATGTTCGTCTCTTTATTTGAGTTTTCTATGATTTAGTTATTAGCAGATTAGAGTTAAGCTAGCTCCTCCCTTAATGCCACTTACTCTAGTAATGAAATAGTCTAACTCATACCTAATGATGACACTGCTCTAGCTATGGGTTTGAGGGTGTTACAGCCATATCAAGGGCTAATGGGTCATCCAATATCCATCCACAACAACATCATATTATGCAATGCAACATATTCGTGAATTCTAATGCAAGCAACCTAATATATCTCATGGCATTTGTGATGCATGAACATGCTCAAAATTTAATTATTTTGAAATATAAAGATCCATTCTACTCACCTCAGGCTGACTCTGAACAGACTCTGAAGTAGCTATCTCACTACTAGGGTCCTCGGTTCCTCGGGTCCGAACCTACACAGGTGGACTCAAAATGAGGGACCAAACAAACTCTAACAAGACTCTAAACATCTCCCCAAAAACCCCCTTAAAACATCATAAAACATTCATAGAAAACATGCAAAGGAAGGCTGGACAGGGCACTTTCGGCGGCAGGTTCGGCGGCTGAAAGTCCCTCCAGAGCCGAAAGTCATGCACCTTCGGCGGCACCTTCGACGACACCTTCGGCAGCCGAAAGTTCCTTTCAGATCCGAAACTCATGCATTTTCGGAGGCAGGTTCGACGGCCGAAACTCCCCTCCAAAGCCGAAAGTCCAAACTTTCGAGGGCGAGCTTAGGCGGCCAAACATGCCACCATAGGCAGGTTTGGCGGCCGAACATGGTTTCGGCGGTCGAACCTGAGTTCTTTCAGAATGGCAGAACTCAGCCTCTCATGCATACTTTTGCCTCCCAAACTCTCCAAACTCATACACAACTCTCCCAAACATGCATAAACATGAACACAAGTATAAAGGGGTCTCAAACTAGCCTAAACCCCAACAAACATCACATTAAATATGACTTTAAACATACATTTCCCATAAAACTAACATAACCCTAACCTTAAGCATTTACTCTAAACGTGCATTAAAACTCTCTAAAACCCCTCAAAACTTACATAAAACATGAAAGAAGGGTAGGATCTCCACTTACCTCTTGAAGATCGAGAGGAGAGGTGATCCAAACTCGGAGATGGGAGAAATCGAGCTCCGGGGTCTCCAAGCTTCAAAACCTTATTCTTTGCTCAAAAACTTCAAAACCAAGTTAAAACTTGTTAAAAACTTGTAGGATTTGAGGAGAAAACACAAGATCATCAAAGGGGTGGCGGAGGCTCACCTTGCCTGAAAATAGAGAGAGAAAACTCGCCCATTTTCGGACAGGGGGCCTTTTATAGGTGGCTGGCCAGACCACCTTCGGGGGATAAAAGTGACTCCGCAACTCCACCATGTTCGGCGGCCGAACCTGGGTTTTTCTCCTTGGTCCTTTTCTTTCAAAACTCAATTTCTTTCTTTATTAGAATCATAAAATACATGAAAACATTTTAGAAAAACATATTTTACCCTTCTAAAGAGTTCCGACATCCGAGATTTCGCCGAATGGTAGGAATTTTGATGCCGGAGTCTAGCCGGGTATTACACCCAAGATCTCCTGGCACCACAAAACCGGCTGAGATGAGAAGACCTCAGAGAGGTAGGTGACCAAGATCCCCAAGATCTCCTGACACCGTAAACCGAGCTGAGATGACAAGACCTCAGTTAGGTAGGTGACCGGGATCCCCAAGATCTCCTGGCACCACAAAACCGGCTGAGATGACAAGACCTCAGGGAGGTAGGTGACCAGGATCCTCAAGATCTCCTGGCACCACAAAACCGGCTAAGATGACAAGACCTCAGGGAGGTAGGTGACCAGGATCCCCAAGATCTCCTGGCACTGCAAATCGAGCTGAGATAACAAGACCTTAGTCAGGTAGGTGACCGGGATCCCCAAGATCTCCTGGCACCACAAAACCGGCTGACATGACAAGACCTCAGGCAGGTAGGTGACTAGGATCCCCAAGATCTCTCGGCACTAAAAAACCGAGCTGAGAAAACAAAAGCAGCGTAAAGCCAAAAGTGCCGACCTGAGACACGCAAATATAAGCCCAGAAAAGCAAGTATGAAAAGGGCCGAACTCAGAAAGCTCAAGGGCAAACTGAAGCTACAAGCCTCCTATGATCCAAAAGGAAACCTAAAGCATGAGCAGACAAGGCCCCAACCTCGATTCTTATTAGAATAGAACTAAGAACAAAAAGGCCAGCCCTGCTCATCACCTTAAAAGGTATATGATCCATTTCACTTTGGTTATATGAATGTTATAAGTCTGAGCTCGCATTGTGGACGAGTTAACAGAATAGAAAATAATAAGAACGCCTGTACGAGTTTGTAGAAACTCGTGAATTGGAAGTTTAGTCAATTGTTAAAAATCGAACTCATGGTAAAGACCTCATATGTTTGAACCTTGTGGCAGATTAATTGAACACGTAGCTTAAAGATTTTTATCCTTAAGGCAGATCCAGTTTGGAAAAGGCCTGCAGATAAGAATGCCCTTGTGAAAATGGAAAAGTTCATAAGTTAGAAGCCAAGTCTCTTGCTAAATTTCCAGCCCTGATTAGCTTAAGGGCAAGGAATAAAGGACAGTATAGTCGATTCCCTAGAAAAATTATTGGGCATAGCTTAAGTGTTTTACTTTTAAGTCTTTAACAAATTAAACAAATTAGGCTTTTAACATATTAAGTAATTTGATAAGAACAGAAAATAAAAGCAGAAATAGCTCAAATATAAACACAAACAAAAAGCTGGACTTCATTAAAGGAAAAATAAATTACAAGTATTGACTTAATCGTCTGAGATTGTAGGGGGAAAAATTGTCCCTAAAGGACTTACACGTTCAGGTACACTATTATTTACACTATCTATACCATCACTTATGCTACTATCTTCGGGGAGCCCGGCACCCTCTTGCTCAAACCCCCCAGTACTCACAAAGAGCACCATCTCCTGCCCCTGAGGCCTAGCATCTTTGGCAGCCTCGTCGTCTTCCTCTCCTAGCTCGGCATCCTCCTGAGAAGGCCCAGCTGCAGTGCGAGGGGCTCCTTTAGGCAAGGGTCTGTCATCCTCCCCGTATAGCACCTCCTCGCCATCAGAGTCCTCCTCAGTAGCTCGGAGTTCAGCAAACGGGGTGGAGGGGGCATAGCTGGCAGTCCTCAGGCCCCGATTGTATTCAGAGACAAACATGCGGAAGCTCTTATTCCATACGGCCGTCTTCATCTCGCCAGAAGCTTTAAATTCCGCAAGTCGCTCCTCGCAGGCCTCAGCTATCTTGGCTATCAGCTCCGAAGAGTCCTTATAGCTCTGAAGATGAGCCTCACAGGCCTGTTCAATCTTTTCTTTCAGCTCGGCTTACTCCTTGTACTCCCTTAAGCGCTCCTCGCACTCCAGCTGGACTCTGTCCTCAGCATGCTTGGCGTCCTCGAGCAAGGCCGCACATCTTTTCTTAAGAACCTCGACCTCCTGGCAGAGATGCTGGTTTTGAAGTTTAGACGTCTCTACTGCCAGGGCCAGGTCCCTCTCACTATCAGCCCGCTTGGTCAGCTCTTGCTCGAGGACCACAACCCGAGCCAGGGCTTCTTCTCTCTGAGCTAGCACGACATTAAAATCTGCCTTCAGTAACTCGTGCTGGTGCCGGGCCTCGTCCCTCTGGCTCAGGGCCTCATCCCTTTCCCGCCGGATCTCCTCCAAGGAGGACAGCTGCTTTAAAGCCTCGTCACGCTGATTTTCTACCTTAGCTGTCCTCCTATCAGCCCTCTTGAGGGCCTCCCGCGCAGTATATAACTCTATCTAGAGGGACTTGGAGTGCTCTTGGGCAGCCGCAAGATTGCTCTGGGCATCGCTAGTCGCCGACAAGTTCTCCTCGAGACGCGCCTCCTCAATACGGTGGTCCACTGAGTCCCTGAGGGCGTGATCCCGGGCATCTATCTCCATGAAAACACCCATCACCTAGCAAAAGAGAAAATAAATGAAGTCAGAAGGTAAAGAAAGGTAAAAGTAAATTAAAAACAGAAAAGAGACAGGCGCGAGTTACCATCAAGAGCATCTCCCTGGCAGTATCCCCCAGCTGCTCTCTGGACCGAGCCCGGAAGGCCACCTACTCTTGAGTAGAGCTGGCCAAGAGGCCGGTGAGAGCCAACAGGCGAGGATCCAAGGCCTCCGCGACCCCACCAAACATCCGCTCCCGGATAATTTCAGCGACCATGCTCGCCGGGGACTGATGGGTGATGTCATCTGCGTTCAGGATGTCATTGTCTGGGGCAGAAAGCAGGGGTGTAACGACCCGAAAATCGGACCGCTACCGGCGCTAGGATCCAGGTCGGCGTAAGGCCGCCGGGACCCATAGCAAGCCTGACATTCATCCTGTAAACCTGTTTAATCCCATACATGATCAACACATACATAATAATTTTGGACCTTTTCTTACATTCATTCACCAAACTCAACCTGTGCATGCACTATACATAAACATAGACATAGTCATGAACATTAACTCCTCTTTGGAGCCTCATCCTTGCCCCAATGGGGTGACATCACATAAATTGAGTTTGGTTACATAACCATCAATAAAATCATGTACTTCGAGGGATTAACAACATTACACTATAGTCAAGCACAACTCTAACTTCCATAAGCATCATTACATTACATTTCTATATCATACTTTTACATAACTGTACTTAACATAACATATCATCATTTATCATGTCCACACTAGCTATTACAAGACCATGACTTCATTACTCTTGCTGACCTCCTGGTCTACCCTGTACCTGCAAACCTGGGGGTTAAGGGAGATGGGTGAGCTACTAGAGCCCAGTGAGCAGAATAATAAAACATAGCATTTAAAACATATGATATCATGGAATGCATCACAGCACAGACATTTCACATTAAGGATGAACTTGTCACCACTTAGCCTTCCATACAGTCTAATCATGCCAGGGGCGTAGTGCAGGCACACCTGGACTTCCATAGCATAACATACATATTCAGTCATGCCGGGGGCGTAATGCAGGCTCACCCGGACTTCCATAGTCTGTCATACCATATAAGGGCTAATGGATCATTCAACATTCATCCACATCAACAACATAAAGTGCAATGCGACATATTCGTGAATTCTAATGCAAGCACCCTAATATATCTCATGGCATTCATGATGCGTGAATCATGCTAAAACATTCATTATTTATTTTGAAATCATAGAGAGTTATTCCACTCACCTCTGGCTAGCTCTGACAAGACTCGAAAGCAGCTATCTTACTGCTGGGGTCCTCGGTTCCTCGGGTCCGAACCTACACAGGTGGACTCAAATGAGGGACCTAACAAACATAAACATGACTCTAAAATACTCCCCAAAAACCCCCTAAAATACCTTAAAGCATCCATAGGAAACATGCAAAGGAGGGCTGAACAGGGCACTTTCGGCGGCAGGTTCGGCGGCCGAAAGGCCCTCCAGAGCCGAAAGTCATGCACCTTCGGCGGCACTTTCGGCGGTCGAAGGTTCCCTCCAGAGACGAAACTCATGCATGTTCGGCGGCACCTTCAGCAGCTGAAAGTCCCTTCCAGAGCCGAAAGTCATCTTTCGGGGGCAGGGTTCGGCAGCCGATTCATGCTACCACAGGCAGGTTCGGCGGCCGAAAGAACCTTCGGCTGCCGAACCTGGTTTCTCCCAAAAGGGCAGAAACTCAGCTCAACATGCATAAACGCCTCCCAACACATTCAATCATGCATTTTCCTATTCTACAACATGCATACTCAAGCATACAAGCTCCTAGGGGCTCCAAACTATCCTAAGCCCCATCTACAACACATCAAACAAGCATATACAAGCCACATTGTCCATGAACACATCAAAAACCCATAAACTTTACATAAGCCTACACATGCATTTCTACCCCATGAATCAACTTAAAACTTGCTTAAAATATAAAATGAGCTCAAGATCGGCTCTTACCTCTTGAAGATCGAGAGAGAGACGACCTAAACTTGGAGTTGGGAGAGATTTAACTCTTTGGGTCTCCAAGCTCTAAACTTTCTCTATTTGTTCAAATACCTTCAAATCGACATAAAGCTTGTTAAAACATGAAAGATCAGAAGGAAAAACATTGGAAACAACCTTAGGAGATCATGAACTCACCGTGGCCAAAAATGGGGAGAAAACTCGCCAGTTTTGGCCATGGAACTCATATATAGGGGCTGCCAGACCACCTTTCGACAGCCGAACGTGCCCCCACATCTCATGCATGTTCGGCAGCTGAACATGAGGTTCGGCGGCCGAACCTGGAAATGTCTTCTTGGTCTTTTCATTCAAAACTCAATTGTCGAACCTGGAAATGTCTTCTTGGTCTTTTCATTCAAAACTCAATTTCCTTTTTAATTAAAATCATAAAATACATTAAAACATTTCATAAAAACATACTTTTACCCTCCTAGAGGTTTTCGACATCCGAGATTCCACCGGACGGTAGGAATTCCGATACCGGAGTCTAGCCGGGTATTACAAGGGGCACCACCGGAGTCTTTTTCTTCTCGAGCGGAGGCAAAGCTGGGGTAGTACGCCTAGAGGCCCGAGCCTTCTTGGAAATGGGAGCTGGAGCCAGAGCTTTGGAGGGAGGGGGACGCTTACTCCCAACCCCTTCTGCAGGGCCCTTAGAGGCAGCCGACGACTTTTCTTGAGGAGGAACGACCTCGACCGACCTGGACTCAGCCCCTTCCACGGCGCCCTGGGAGACAACTTCATTGACTGGTCCGGGCTCCTTCTCCTCGGTAACTAGGGCGGCCTCGGCAGGAGCCCCTGGAACACCCTCGCCAGCGGGGATAATCTCCATCCCCCCTTTAGGGACCCTCTCCTCAATTGTGGAGGCCTTGAGCCTCTCCCCGAAAACACCCTCAGAAGGCAAAGCAGGTTTCATACTCCCCAGCTCGGTGTCTTCAACCGGCCTAGGAGCGATCCTAGGAGCCTTTTTCGCCCCTTCGGTAGAAGCCCGTGGGGACTTGAGGGCCTGAGCAGATTGAGAAGCCGAGCTCGACCTATTGCGGCTAGAGGGCCTGGTAGACCTGGTGCCTCGAGAGCTCGGTCTAGGAGCCCGAGAAGTAACCGGAGGAGGAGGAGGAGGTCAGCTAGCCGACTTGGAAGAAATGACTTCGGCCACCCTTTGAGCAGCTTCTCCCACAGATCGCCCAGCCAGAAGGGCATCCAGAGCAGCGTTCATGCTCTCCCGGGACAATGTAAAGTTCTTGGGAGGCTTGATCTGGTCCATTTTCACTCCGGAAGCTGCAAAAGTCCAAAATCAGGACAAGTCAGAACAGTGCTCAATAAAAATCACAAAAACAAGACAAAACAGGCAAATGGAATAAAGTATCCGCGTCCCTGATATCCCGAAGGTTGGACGCATACAAGCACTTTTCGACGTCATACTTCTTTTCTACAGAAGTCAGTCGAATGAACCCAACCTGATCGGTAAGGTTCAACTGGGGCAAGTCGTTGCAACCCAAAGATACATCCTCCCAGGGAAGGTCGAACTCCCAAGCCAACCCAGTTTCCTTCTTCAACTCCACCACCACAAATCCCTCTACCCAGCCTTTGATGGAGTCCATATAACCCATAAAAATTGACAGCCCTCTGCGAGGGGCAAAGTAGTAAAACCCTTGGATTGCCCTGACTAGCCTGAAGAAGGTGACGAACAGACGCACCGTGGGTGTGAACCCCCAGCTCAGACAAATAGATTCAAAAGAAGACATGAAGAGAACGGAATTAGGAGTCAGCATTTGAGGGGTAATCTCGAAATACTGGAAGACCTCGATAAAGAAGGGAGAGAAAGGAAACGATAAACCGTACTCCCTCTGCTTAGCAAAGAAGACCAAGCTGACGTCCTTCTGAGGGTCAGCCAGACCAGAAGGAGGAGGATCGGGAAGAACGATCCTCTCATTCCGGTAAGGGGCCTGGATGTGAAAAAGGGGGGTATCCAGGTATTCCCTGGAAATGAAGTTTCTGATGTTGGACGGGGTGATGCTAGACTCTAGGTTGACGACATTGGGGAGACTAGGGCTATCCATGGTGGGAGAAGAGACGTACCTGGAAAGCGGTTAGAGCAGATGAGCAGTGGAAAACGAAGAGAGCAGAAGGACAGAACAAGCAAATCGCACAGAGAGCAAAGGAGAGTAAGAGTCTCGAGAAAGCAGAGAGAATTCAAATTTTGGAACAGTAATGAGACGAAAATGTGTTTTGAGGAAAGTTGTCCTTGGGCGGCGCAGTCATGATGATCCTCAATATTTACCCCCTCATCAGTCATGTAATAACTGACGAGAAGGTAAAGGGGCAATTGATGACCGCTGGATTTTTCTACCTCGGTCTACGGCCAGGCTCATGATGATAGCCCGTGATCTGAAGGTTTCTAAGCCTCTCGAATAAACCGGGCCAGGCCCGCTCAGCTTCAAGACCGGACTCCCCCATTGAATCTCCCAATTAAGCCAACCCAGCCCTTCCGGCCCTGAGATCAGACCTCCTTTGGGTTCCAGCCCTATTCTCATCTTCCAGCCCAGCCCGGAGGAAGAAAGGAGGCTGACCCATTCACTTTTGGGCCCATCCGCATACGTACCAGGATGGAATTAAATGGCCGTTATGCATGGAGTAGAGTTCTGATATTCTCATACATCCATATCCGTATGGCAGAGACAGGTGGCCCTACGTTACACGTCACTGACAGACAGAGTAAAAGAATAAAAGGGGGAGCATTCTCCTCTCAAATTAAGTATAAACAACCCTTGTAAAACCCTATTTTTCTGAATTTCAGATTATCAATGGGAGAGAAAATAATACTTGAATTGAAATTTTAAATTTCATATAATTGTTAGGTTTAGAAACTAACCTCTAAAATTAATTTAAGAAATTTTTTAGAAACTTATTGCGTCAATGAGTTTTAGCTACCAAAATTCTTTAAAGAGACGCAACAAACAAACAAGAGCATTTCAAACAAATTGAAATTAGTTCCAAATAGATTTTCTAGTAACTCATGGTGGCATGCTAACAAGATGGAGCAAAGTTTCGTACTTTCTCTAACTATGACAAGTGGCTTGCATAAGTGCCTATTTTTTACAACAAATAAACATGTGGCAACTTTTAAAAGTTTAATAAATAAGTGGATAAAACTTAATTATGAGTTTTATAACATTGATTTTTTAATACTTTAATATTAGAGTTGTATAATTTTTATTTATTTATTTAAATAGATAATTTTTATAAATGATAATAATTATATAATCCGCATATTTAGCAATTTTAATATCTTCTCTTTTTCACTTGATAAAATTTTATCAAATAAAATAAATATTATATCAAATAGAAAAATAATTATATCTAATAAATTCTCTAAATAAAATATAAATAGTTAGAATAGTATTACGACGAACTCATTTAACAGAAATATTAATTCTAAAATCTAATAAAAATTTATAATTATTCAAAATCAATTAATATATATCATAGACATAGCTAACTAGCGTAGATTATATATATTATAGATTATAAATAAAAAAAAAATATACAATAGTTTAACATGTTAATTTATAAATATTAAAGTTTACTATATTAAATATTATTTAAAAGCGTTAAATCATTTTTATTTTTAAAAATTTTAATTTTAAATATAAAAAATATATATACAACACATAAAATTTTCAGCATAGATGATAGTATATTTTATTAAATTAATATATTAAAAAATGTAATCATAAAAATTTAAATTTCTTGATTTAAAGCATAAACATATGTTTTATTATAAATTTTATTTTCAAATTGAACTAAAATTTTATTTTAATTGTAAAATAAAAAATTTAATTAAGTGAAGTTAAATACAAGTAGAATTAAAAAAAAACTCTTAAATTAATTGAAATAATAAAAAATAACATAATTTTAAACCCAATTCCACTTATTATAGACTTGTTCGACCTGCTTGGCCAAGCTAAATTTCTCACAATATTAGTATTTAATCATTGAATTTTTATATTTTAAAATATATATATATATATATATATATATATATATATATATATATATATATATATATATATATATATATATATATATATATATATTATTTTATGGGGAGATTATTTAAAAAAAATTACGAATTCTTTATTCATTTTATTTCTTCCGCACCTATTATATTTAATTAATTGATAAAATTATTTATTAATAAAATATTTATTTTTAATAAATTTTTATTATTAAATTCTACTATTAAATTATGTTATATACTTGCTATCTAATATGATTATTTAAATTTTAATTTTGAAATAAAAGAAAAAAAATATCAATATATAAAATAAGAGTTTAAAAATTTATTGTTAAATATAATGAAGGATTAAATATTAATCTGTTTATTAAGATTTTTTAGTAAGATAATAGTAAAATATAAAAATTAATTAATTTTAAAAATTAATTACTAAATATTTGATAGAAATAAAATTAATGAAAATTTTCATTACTGATTGTTGAATATTATAAATAATGCTAAGTAATTATTTAATTGCTCAGGTAATTAGATATAAATAAATATTATTTATTTTAAAAGAATAATGATTTTTAGATAATTACATTTTCAACATTAATTATTAAACATTTTAAATATAGGCATTATTAAACTACTTTATTATTATATTTGAGATATTTAAATCTTTTATTTAGAGTAACTTTTATTAATTATTGAAAAATAAATTAAAACATTTTTTTTAAAATAAAAACTGGAGATTGAAAGAGTAAAATCTGAAATCTCTCAGATTTATTGAGATGATTTTATCACCGAGTACAAATAAATTAAAACATTAAAGTTAGTTTTCGTTTAAATTCAATTTGACAAAATTAATTTAATAAATACTAAAATAATAATATTAAAATGGATAAAATAAAATATAACTAATAAATAAAATATTATTAAATTTATTAAATTAAGATTTCATTTTAGACAAAATAATCAATTTTATTAATAATTAAATTTTAATTTTTTTAAACATGAATTATGAAAGGAATGGAAAAATGAAGAAACGCAGAAAAAAAATACAGAAAATGATTATTTTTTGCATATTGTAACCTAGGAATATATTATAGTAGGTTAAATTCACTTCATTTGAAACAAAATTAAAGTGAAAATAACTTTATTGAAATAAATTAAAGTTAAATGAAATGAATTTTAAAATTTAGTGTATATGAATAAAATTATTAATAATTTTAAATAATTTTTAAAAAATTAAAAAATGAGAATTAAGATATCATATCAAATGTAATATTTTATTATTTTTTAGTCTAATTTTAATCACTTTAAATTCTTTAATTATTTTCATTTTCATTAAAATAATTGTCAAAACAGTTTTATTTATTCTATTCTGCCATATTAATTTACCTATTTTATTAAATATTTTTGCTAAAAATAATTCTTTTTTCCAATATGATATATCTTGATTTTTATTTTTATTTTAATTTTTGAATCTGATGAATTTTATTTTTTTAATTCTTTTTTCCAATTAGCTGAATTTTAAAAATAGAAGAAATATTTTTATAATATCTATTTATAATGATAATATTATGTTCAGGATGCAGAAAAAAAATATTTATGCATAATTTCCTCAATGGAGAATACTAATGACATACTTACACCCAATAAATAACTATATAACAAATGCAACTTTTAAGGGAAAATTATTTATTATTTTATTTTAATAATATAATTTATTATATAATAATTATATTACATAATTTTACTAATGATAAAATTTTTAATTAAATGTAATTTTATTTTAATCGTTAATATATGTATAAATAAAAATTTAATAGATTTTTCTTAATTATTTTTTCAATTAATTGACATATACTAATTAAATAAAAAAAGGTGACATGATTGAATTTCATATTTTGATTTTTTTTAAAAGTATGGATTTTAGTGTGTACAAAAAATCAAATAAAATAAAATTTCTGGATATGAGTCACAGGACAGGTTGTACAAAAATGTTCATAATATTACTGACAAATATCCAAATAAAGAAATTCCAAATCCAAATGAAACTTAAGAATAGATCTAAAAATTTTAAGAATAATCATGCTAAAAAAATTCAAGAGAACATTCTAAAAGGAGGATATAGTGCTAGAAAATCAAAACTGAGACTGAAATTTTTAATTGTGAATAGTTTGAGAATATTAACTATAACCTGAGCTACAAAGCTTAGGATGTGATAATTTTTTATAAAATGACAAGAATTGATTTACCACGCACTCCAAGACTTAGCCTGGTAAAGAATGCATCTTAATAGACTTGAGAGATCTAAGGTTCTACTCCCCCAATCTCCTATTTCAAAAAAAAAAATAATAATAATTTACCACTTAATTTATCTAAAAGTAGGTTGCAAATGAGACAGTAACCTACTTTCTGTATGACTATGTTGTATTGTTGAATTTGTATACTTTGTTCCTACATAATAAAATAACAACACCATTATATTTCTTCTTCCTCTCCTCTCAAAAATCAATAATTGATATCAGCGCTATTTCATAAAGGCATGTGAGAAATACAAGATGAGAAAAGATAGAGAAAAAAAGAGAGAAGATAGAACATCAGAAAAATCAAATTAGAAAAACAAAAGGTTTCTCCATGCGCACTTCGAGGCTTAGCCTGGTGGAAAATGCATCTTAATAAACTTGAGAGATCTAAGGTTCTACTCCCCCAATCCCCTATTTTCAAAAAAAAAAAAAAAGTTCCTCCATGCCACAATAAGCATATGTCACAATAAACCAATACCCTAATAAACCCAAGATAGCTACATTAGAAGATGAAGAATTCAAAAATAATGCCCATGCCGATATACCAAAGTTGATGATATATTATGATATGAAAATAGAATAAAATTTAAATTTTAAGTTATTATATACGAGTTTAAATATGATTTAGGAGATAATTTTGTTAAGATTTTCTATTATATTTTTCCTACATATGTATCATGTTTTAACGATTAAAATAACAAAATCATTATATATCTTTTTTCTCTCTTCTCAAAAATCAACAAGTAAGTAACAATTTGATTTGCTATATGGACTATTTTATTCCTATAGTGAGAATCTATAAGTATAATTTTTTTAAAGTTGATTTTAAAAAAAAAATCAACTTTTCTCTTCTATAATTGGTCAGTCCTATAGGAGAGTGGCTTGATTAAAAGAAATATTAAAAAATACGATAACAGTATTGTAAATTATGCGTCTTACTTTTAAAAAATGAATATAGTTTGGTGGTTGTACAAAATGAAATTGAAAAAAATGAATTTCAAATGATTGGATTAAATTAGCAAAACTTATTTTCCTCACATAAGCTGTTCATAGATGAGCAGTTGAAGAGGGACGAATCAGTCTATCAGAGTCGCTACATAATTCAATACTTTTGAGTAGCCGTAGATGCTAATGGTGTTTGGTAGTAATTAAATTATTAATAATATTATTTTTTAATTTTTAATTATATATATATATAAATTATATGTTAGTAATATAACATATCGTTATTTATTAATATTTACACACGTATTTTTTAATCAAAATTATATACTTAATAATTATATATAAAATAATATAATATTTTTACGGTATATAATATATTTTAATATTAATACTACTATTATTTAAATGTTAAAATCTTTAATTTTATTATTATTTTAATGTTATTTATTTATTATTTTAAAATAAATGTAAAAATGTTATAATTTTATTTGTAATGATAAAATTTGAGCTGAAACTGAAACTATTGTTTGAATGTTAGTATTTTTATTTTTATTACTATTTTGATGTTATTTATTATTATTTTAAAATAAACGTAGAATTATTGTAATTTATTTGCAAAAATAAAATTTTAACCGAAACTGAAATTAAAATTAAAATTAAAAGTAAAAGGGAGTCAAAATAAAAATCAAACCGAACCAAAACCATACTGATTTCTGTTAGAATCGTACTGGAACAATACCAAAATTTTTAGACAATAGATCAACATGTTTACGAGCCCTTCTCAATAGCAAGTGGCATAAAATCAGGTAGAGCCTGTAGATGATAACCTCTAGTAGATTGAGAGGGGCTATGTATATCCTGCCCAGATTCTGCTATTTCAAACTGACGGCTAGAGCTGGCATATTTGTAAAAAGCGCATGTTAGTCAAGCCAAAATATATAATAATAATAATAAAAAAAAAAGGAAACTCAAAACCACCTCCTCTATCCTAGCTATGAATCCATTACCAAAATGTTTTTTTTGTCAGAAGCTAGTTACCGTTGTCGAAAGCTGGAAGTTCGATGGTAGATAGAAAGATATTGAGAACAACCACCGGTTAAGTCAGTTGTTTTCTCAGATAAATCAGCACTTGACTGCGTAAGATAATTCAACCAACATTGGAACTTAAGTGTAGTTCATGTTAAAATGCCTCAAATACACTTGAAAATCAATACATGGTTCACTTACAGATTCCTTTTGAGAATTTCGCAGAGTAGACTGCTTAGAGTTTTGGAATTTGAAGCTGCTTCTTTCATTTACAAGAAGAATTGCACATTTACATGTGAAGAATAGAAGTACTACTCCAAAAGAGAGAACCATAAGAAATTCAATAATAACAACTGATCCAAGGGCTGCACCAGCATAATGAAAATTGATATGAGTTATAACTTAATATAGATGCACTTTGGCTAAAAAAAATTAAAAAATACAAGCAAGATATATACATATATATATATATATGATTGTTACTTACTGTGAACTGCCAATGAACTCATTGGCCTTTTTCGGATAAGATTCACAGTAGCCTTAACGTGCAATGGGATTGAGATATTGTCAGTACAATCAGAATAACAACCATAATTTCCCATATCATTTACTTTCAACGTCAAAACAGCACCATTTTCTCCACCCTATTCTCCAAAAAGATAAATAAGAAAAGAAAAATAAGTCCATGAACAGATGAATGGTTCATTTAAGCAGCCAGGAATTCATATTTCTTCTAAAACTTCCTGCAAATGAGCATATACTCACATGATATGAGAGTTGTTGCATGACAAGGTTGCAATCATTAATTGTCCCCCGAAATCTGATTCCATGAGCTTTGACCATAAAATGTTTTGAAATAGTAACATATGTCTGAAGAGGTTGCCACTGATAGTTATTAATTAGCTTCAGTTCAGTTGTATCTATAAGTTCAGCTGGTAGGCTGGTTATTAGAAATCCATCATTAACTTCAACAGAAAATGCGACTATAAAGTGAGACTTTTTGCCTGAAACATATAAACAAACAGAAATAAATTCCCCAGAAGACATTTCAAACAAGTCTACCTCATTTCAAGAACTAAAATGTCACCGTCTAAAAAAAAACAGTGGATTTTTACTCAATTTTCATCTAGCTAATTTGATTTCATTATAAATGAAAATTCATCATTATCGACCATTCAGTTGTCAATAGAAACACAGATTCAGATACGAATGGAATTCACTCAATTTGAAATTTATCATTTATGGTGTAAGCTACTTAAACTTCAAATGGGTAAATCTACATTTCAAAGAAGTACAATAAGATTTAATTTAATATAAAATTTTAACGTCCAACCAATTCCAATGTTAAAGAAAACATCCATATACATACCAGGGAAATTAAGAAGATCTGGATCTCCAACACAGAACTCAAACTTGTCCCTAGCTTTGTCAAAGATCAGCAACTTATCCTCCTTTCCCTTTAATATGATAAATTTGGGGACGTTAATAAATGGAGGATCATTGATAGATTGTACAAAAGCTGGAACTGCAATCTCATTTATCCCATTCTTGTTGTTGGCAGAAAAACGAACAGTATCATTGCCGCTGAAATTCACATTTCTGAATATGGTGGGAAAGAACGTTAATCACACATGATAAAGACCAGATCAAGAAAATATTAAGTTGAGAGAGATTTATGCCATGAAAATATCACAGATCATTGGTGCATATCTATGTCCTGCAAAGGAAATAAAGCCACAAAATGTGGTTATCGTTGCTTCTCTTTTCTTGTTCTTACTTAACATAAATTGGGTGTTAGGTTCAAAAATCCCAAATCCTGCTACAAGTATTAACTAATATTTAACTGCTTTGTCCTCCCATTCAGTCATAGGGGAGGTGTTTCACTCCCAGATACAGCATTATCAGACAGGCAGTCATTGAACTACTGGTCCAGTGACTTCATGAATGTAAACAATAGGATAAGTAGATAGTACCCGAGATATTGAATTGACTGAAGTGCTAGATTCATCACATCTACACATCCCTCTAAGGTCAAACTCTTTGCTTCATCATCTTCTCTCTTAACTAAAAATTTCCCCCAAATTGGATCCCAAAATTGCATCAGCAGGGGCGATAAAAACAGAGTCCCAAAGTCTGCTCTAAGAGTGACAGAAATGTTCTCCATTGGATCAGAAGACCTAATCTCAAACCCTGAGAAACCACTGCAATGTGCAAGAATCATAACATTAGAAGAGCATACACCCAGTAATACATCAGCCATTTTGAAACTTCAAAATGCTGAGCATATTAATAAAGTTTAGTGATAAATTATGATACCCATATCTAGGGCTTATCATGTCCTCAGTTGCTTGCAGCTGACTTGGAAATGAAATAAACTGGGGAGGGATATTGAGGACATCAATGCTTACAGTAGCAAAAGCAAGATTGCCATTTACATCTGATATTGTATACATAAAAGAGTCATTCCCATAATAATTTTGATAGGGGGTGTATCTAAAGAACTGTCCATCCTGTAAAAGTGAACCACAATTTGGCTGAAAAATTACAATGTAAAACAGCAAGTCAATTTTCCAAAAAGCACTTCCAAGGAATAAATCAGTAATATAAGCAAACTTCAAAGGCAAACTGATTTTTTTTTCTTACTTTCGAGAATTCAACAATGCTTGCATTATGTCCAGCAAAGTAGTCATTTGCTAAAACATCAAAAGCAATAGACTCATCCTCCCAAACAGATATTTTATCATCATAAGCCTTAGGAAAATATTCACCTGTAGAATATTGAAAGTAGCTATTTTAGAAATATCAAATATTTTCCTTATAATGAAAATTAAATTAGTATTTAAAGAACCCATTATTAAGAAATGGTATAAAAAAGAAAGAAAGAAAGAAAGCTTTTTGGTATCTCCACTTTGATAATCACAAATACATCACTGCCATGGAAAAAGTGCTGAAATGTCTCATTGTCTCATTCAAAAAACTATATCTGTAAATTTTATCAATTTTGTTCAAAATGATAAATCACTTATTTCATAATTTTTAAAAAGTAAACATAAAATATCTCACCAAATAACCTATACGTAATGGGGATCTTCTTACATGCAATTGGAAAAGGGAAAAAGAATAATACTATTTATAATACTTAGTCTTGATAATCTCCTTTATTTAAGTAATAAACCCTTTTGCTCCTGTTTTTTTACTTTTCTACTTCATTCATAGTTATGTTGTTGTATATATCATTCTTATAAGTCCATAATCTTAATACTTCTCTTTTTAGCAAAGTTGCTATTGCACTCACAAATCAGTGCAAATTAATTTGGCCATGTAATATATCATATTTTGTTGGATCAAACAAATATTCTAAAAAGAGTTGACCATCTTAATCTGAACCTAGCACAAGCTTTATGGCCCCTTAGTCATAAAGTATTGCCTTATGGTTTTCTTGAACAAATCAAATCATGCCATTTTTACTAGTTAGAAATCTAAGAATATCGATTATATATCGTAAAATGTAATGGAATGTGAGGCAATCAAATAATCCATTGTATTATAGTTGCAACATTCCACTATGCTCTACCAAGTATAGCCTTGGCTTTGGCAGTTTTCTTAGAATTACAATAATAATTTTCTATAAAACTTAACAAAGTTCAAACATCCTAAAGTCACCATGCTATGAGGACAAATCAAGTTCATCTTGCTATACTAAATGTACCACCAAATCATAAAGCATTTAAATTAATGATAGTTTGTTTGTATTGACGAGATTAATATATATTGACATATTTATAACTTACCACCATACACATTGACTCCAAAGGGGCAGGGCATGAGATGTAAGCCATCAAATGAAACACACATCTCATAGGTTCCAACATCCTTAGCCATATATTGACAAGTATATGACCCATCATTATTATCAACAAACATTTCTGTTGAAAAACCAGACCTATTTACAGCAATCTCTAGTTTTAGCAGTGACTGTTGGGACAAGACATGATTAGAAAATGAATCCATTAGTTGCACCCACATTTCATTTTCAATCAGCTTTGGCACCTTGGGAGAAAATTTCACAACTTTTGAAAGAGATACATCAACCTTACCTATGAAAAGCAAGAAAAAATTTAGCAGAAAATCAAGGGAGAAACTGCACGCAATTACATGGGGTAACCATTATTATAGATTAAAAAATTAAAAAAATCAAACAAGAAGGGGAAAAAAAGAAGGTAACTACACCAGTGAAGCAGTAACTAGCAAGTAGCAACCATACATGCAAAATGAAACACTGAAATAAAAACTAATAATTTACCGACTTGAAGTTCAATTGTACACCTTTGCTTTTCGTGAAAAAAAATACGAGATTAAAAAGAATTATATTATAAATGTAAAAGATTTTTTAAAAAAAATTGACAAGCTTATACTAAGGATGTAAGTTGATTAGATGGAAAGGAAAAAAAACACAGATTTTATGTCTTGAGTTCAAAAACCCTAGTGGGCAAGAATTCTATTTTCATTAGTAGAAAGAAACCTATTTTAAACCAGAATGTCAGTGGTTTGATTCCCAGTTAACCCAACCCAAACCACTTTTGAAAACTATGAATTGTATTGCAAGTGCAACGTTAGCTTGAATACCAAATTTTTTTGAAAATTATTCTATTCCCATACAAATTAACAAAATGTGAAAAATCATACATTAGTCCAAACAGTTTGTTTCTTATCTGCATTTTCATTACTAAAGTGCAAATTGACCTTATTATTACACATTCAAAAACTCAATTCAGTTTTCTAAAGCTTTAGTGCCTGCTTGACATTGTCGTTGCAGCGCTAAATTTTTAATAAAGCCCCCAATTTTTAGATGTTATTGAAAAATCTGTTTCAAAAATTTGTTTTTTAGTTTTAGTGTTCTTATGGCTAAAAACATCAAATTTAATTTTAAATTATCTCTCAGTAATCTCTAATTGACATAAATTGATCACAATTTTGATTAAATTTATGCATTCACCGTGGTACTAGTGACAGATGAAAGGAAGAAATGTAAATTAGAAGTGAGACTAACCCAAAACATAAATATAAGAATAACCTGCTTTAACTTCCTTTCTGAATGATTGAACACCACTCAGTAAAATATTTCCACAAAATACATATATTTCATAGATCCCACTCTTCTCAGCAGTATAAGTCACATGAAAAACACTGGCTGCAACTTCAAAGTGTCCAGCAGACTGAATCAAAGAGAAGAAGGAAAGAATGTCAGATTTCTCAACAATGGACTGAAAGAAATAATTAAGTACAACTTACAATGTTCATTGTAACATCAGATGGTGCTGGAGAAATTTCTGTGTGGCTGAGTTCTTGAGCAGGTCCATTTCCTGTATAAGACATGCATGCCTCCTTGTGAACCACTGTTAAAATTGTTCATCAAAAGGAAAGAAATTATAATATCAGATACCATTGATGATTGGAACAATGCTTGGCTGCACATAATAGGAATCATTTTCCCTTACAATCTGCACTTTAATGCTTCCTAGTTCAACGAAAGCAGGATATTGAAAAATGTCAAACAAATAGACTGAAAACTGTGAAATTTCACCAGCAATGGAATCATTTAAACCAGATCCGTTGACAATGCTGGCTGATCCATCACAATAACCTGTTAAATTGAAACATAATTAATATTGTGATGATTTCAGAAAGAAATAGTTACATTATATATATAGGCAATAGCATCAAGCACTGCTTGTCACCTACTAGAATCAAAACTTAATTTGGCCTCCCTGCCAATGGCAACAGTCATAATCAATAACTAGTAGACCAAACATTTGTTGCATTCTAGAAGGGAAAAGGAAAAGAAATATTGCGGGAGTAGGGTAGATAAAAGCAAGAGCTCAATACTAACATCATTAGACTTTCCAAAAAAAAAAAATAATTAGCAGATAAGTTATACACCTATAAAGACAGTATAAGCAAACGGCATATTGGCGATGCTTCTATTATGCTCCAAATCAGATATAGTGAGCAAGAAGTTTCCCGGTTCTAATAGACTGAAAGAGAATAACTGTATTCCTGGAACCACATCTTCAAAGTGCAAATCTGCAACTGGTATAGTCAGATTTGTCTCTCTTTCAACAATATCAGCATCAAATTCATATAGTCCAGAAACAAGGTTCCCATACTGATCTTGCTGATGTATAAAAATTTCCATTTTGGAAAATATTTGCCAAGCATTTGTCTCAAACTTCCATTTTGGTAGGCAATTGGAAATGTCTAGAGGACCTGGAAAAAGACGGTTCTAAAGAGTCAAAAAGAAAAAGAGAATTACTTCATGCTTTTTACAAGAGAAAACTTAAATTCCATGTTAGCTCATGTCAAACAGCATCAACAGAAACATTTTCAACATGGGCTTGGGAGCTATTTTGTATCAGCATCACAATTTGGATATGACACTAATGAGTTTTCCCCTTTTTACCCTTCTCTTCCCCTGTACAAATTAACCTTCACAGTGAAATTTCATGTAGAAACTGATGATAAAAGTGAGAAAGCACCCCAATTCACAGAAATAATGCAACCATCTATGGCATGTTAACAAGAATGGACTTCAAGACAATGCTGAGTTGATGCTGTGAGTTTGCAATACACCTCATCAATTTCAATATCTCAAGAAAGAAAACCTTGAGAAAGATTTACTGGTGAATTCATGAAAAAATAACTCTTATTTACAAAAAGAATCCCTCTAATACAAGCTATGAACAAATGGCTAGCTACAGCACAATCACCTGGATTCACTTTCAACGGAAGTGGAGAGCCATTCAAAGTTTGCTTTCCTCCTTTCACATGCAATAAAAGGTCTCCAGCTTTTTCTGCAATAAACTCAATGCTAATAATCCCAAGCTCATTCCAACCAACGTGAGTGATGTTTGGAACATTGGCAAGGGAACCATTCGCATAAAGCACACTAACTGTAAAATTATAGGAATTTAATTCTTCACCAGTTGAAGAAACATCATTCCCAAATGCATCTCTAGGAAGAATGAAAATAGTAGCTCTTTCACCAGCTTCAAACTCATTTAAAAATCCCATCCATAATGCTATGCAGACAGATGGATAAATTTTCCCTTGAATGGAAATAGCAACTTCAGTTAGTATGCATTTATGTGTACTTGACATTATACAAGCCCTTGAACAAAATATAACAGCAGATTATAAGATTTCACAAAGAGTTGATTTGCAGAGTATTATCATAATGAGCAAGAGCACAAGTGTTAAATTAATCAATAGCACTTCACCAACAATTTAACTTCCCTTAATCCAAAACAACTAGTAAAACCGAGATAGAGCACAAAGCCAAAATAAAATGGAAGATAAAACAAAATCCTTCTGTCATAGATTGCAGGCTCAAATTGATTGCTAGGGAAAACATTTTTCTTCAAACAAGTTCTAACTTACATATCTAAATAAGCGAAAATAGAAGTTAAATGCTAAAGATTGCATATTAGGACCTGGCAGAGCTTCGTAATGGAGAGATGAATCAAATACTTTGAAAGGATCATCATTGATGAAGACATTAAAGACCCCAACTCTGATTGGAGCAAAAGTAATTCTCCAGGTACTGGTATCCCCTGAAGTATCCAGGAAAACCCCAGAAACGAAAGAACTATTTCCTTTCTTCCCATTCACTGTGAGTGTAGGATTGAAAGCATTCTTATCAAGTGAAGCATTTCCTTTACTGTCAAACTCTCCCAGTACTATGATCTTTATGGCTGCAGTATCCCCAGCTTGGAATGTGTTGTTGTCATTTAACCAACTGAAAGCGAAATTTGGAACTTTTGCTTTATCTGCCAGAGATTACAGGACTTTATCACGAATTTTTCAAGCAAGTGATAATCAGAGAGGAAAGATTTCCATGAGTACCTGAGGTTGAAGATTCAAATGCGGGGAAGAAGAGGGAAAAAAAACCCAAGATGCGAATGAGATATCGAATTGCCATGAGGGATCGTGAGAGAGAGAACCTGAAACTTGCATTTGCACAGAAACTTTTGAAATTGATTGGAAGGATTTGGGACCAGTTATCGACGGTTACCAACGGTTGAGTACGTGGGTTTTTTAAAAGAAAAATTATTATTTAGTCCAAATCATTATTGAATCCCATAGCTTGAAAATATATTAACTAATCCATGTCTTTGGAAACTCTTAACTATTTTATCCTTATGTTTATTTGCGTCATTATTAGTATTTGAAATGGCTAAGATGCTCTTATCACTCTTATCTGCAATTTCAGAACACAATTATCTATTTAATCCTTATAATATTACAATTATAATTACTCAATCCCTATAATTTTAAAATTATGACTACTTATTAATTATCAAAAAAAAAGAGACTAAATAATTAATAATTTAAAAAATATAAATTAATTGATATATATTTAAAATAAAAAGATTAAATAAGTAATTATATTAAATTATATAAATTAAGAATGTGTTTATTTTTATTGTAATTTTCTATTTTTTTATTTGATAAAAAATTTGAAAACATGTTCAGTGTTTTATTTTTATTTTTATTACTCATTAAAAAGTATTTTTAAAATTAAAAAATCAAAAACTGAAACTACAAATATTAATTTTCTTATTATAAATTTTATCAAATCATTATATTTCTTTATAATTTTTATTAAATTATTATTAATAATTTTAAAATTTTATTTTCATCAATAAAATTTATTTTTTAATATATATTCATGCAATTAATTTATAAAATATATTTTTATTTCATTATTGTAAGAAAATTTGACTATTTAATTTTTATACTAAGCAAAATTTATTAATTAGCTCATTAATTTAAAAAATAGATTAAATACTATTTAAAATTTTAATAAATTTATTAATTAATTATTTTATTAATTTTAATTTTTAAATATTTTATTTAATTTCTATAATATAAAAAAATTTATTAGTAGATCATGTAAAAATATTCGTTAATTATTTCCTTTAGTTATGTAAAAATAATGATAGAATTTATGTGATTTAAGATATAACTGATTTAATCTGATTTAGAGATTACAAAGATTATATAAGTTATAAAAATTTTAATAAACATAATTTAAATGTTAAAAAACATTTTCTATAAATAAAATTTAATCAAGAATTTCTTCAATTGATTTAAATTTAAATAGACTAATAATGTAATTAAATAATTAAATTAAAAATATTTAAATATTAACAAATTGTAATTATTTTTTTAAAAAAAAATTTAACTTAAAATAAAATTTCAATACAAATAATTGAAATATTAAGAGAATTTTTTAAGATAAAATTTAATCAACTATAATTTAAATATTAAGTGATTTCTTCGACTAATTTAAATTTAAATAAAAGAATTATGTATGAAATACAATAAAATAAAAAAATTATTATTTAACTTTTATATAATAAAAAACTCATTAATTATTCTCTCAATATTATAAAATACACTCAATCAAAAAAATAATTTAAACTTTAACATTCATACAAACTTCAAAAATAAAACAATAGAATAACTCTATTAAAAATATAAAAAAATGTATCATTATCAAATTAATATTATAAATTGAAAAAAATATTTTTTAAAAAAAAGTGAATTAATTTATATATGAAAAATGTTATAGGAACAAAGGTTAATATTTAACTTTTAAGTAGGGGTAAATATTAAGAAAGTTAAAAGTTAATCAATTATGTTAATAGCATCCAAACAATTTTATTAATTAATCTCTCTATTAATTTTAATCGTTAAATACTTTATTATTTAATTTGTATAATTAAAAAAAATTAATAGTTGATTTTCATATTTGTAAAAAGTTTACTAATTAATCTCTTAGAATATTTTAGAGTTTTTTGTGATATTTAATTAATAAAATTAATGAAAGAATCAATTAGTAGAATTTTTAAAATATTAAAAATATTTTAATGTTTTTTTTTAAATAAAGAGATTAATTAATAATGTTTTTTATAATATAAAATTTAAATAGAAAATTTTCTTAAAAACTAATGTATCATGATAAAATATTTTAGAAATATGAGTAGATGGTATCATCATTTAGTGAGTAATTTTTATTATGAGTGAACATTCGATTGGTTCGATTTAAAATTAAATTAAACTGAATAAATTGAAAATCAAAATTTTAATATTTATAAAAATTGAACTGAACCAATTTTGATAAGAAATCAAATCGAACTGAATCGGTCTAATTCGATTTGGTCGGTTTTAATTTTTATTTTTTTACACTTTAAAAGAGATTAAATTCTTATATAATTTTATAAAAATTTATTTAAATTCTTTCTTTATAAAATGAATCCTAACAAATAGAGATTTAATTTCTTTCTGAAAAATACCTCTAATGGCTTTTTGCCAAAGTTGAAGCTGGTTTAAACTCAATTTTTATTTCTTTTAAACAAAATAATTTTAGTTTTCTTAATTTCTAACTTTAACAAATTAAAATTAATGTTAACTTCCTTTTTCTGACACACAAGGCTATATTAGCTAGGGTATATAAACTAAGATTATTTGTAAATTATAAATTATAAGGCTCTATATTTTATAACATTTTATAGCATGAAGTTCTTTTTATCAATATTATAGATGAAAGTTTAAAAATTTCTGATATTACAGTCATAAAAATATAAATTTACAATTTGAAATTAGAGAAATAAATATTTTTTTTATGAAAATTGAAAATATTTAAGATATAATTTCAGAATTTTAGATATTTATTTAAATATATTTTATCTAACATTTATAAAAGGAAAAATACCTCTTTAAACCCTTGAGTAATTAATCAAAATTTATATCCCTAAAATTATCCATTTAGACCCTTAAATTTTTAAAAATTACATTAAAAAGTCCAAAATCTTCAGGATAAAGCTTATAACATGATAGTCTATGTTCCAACAAAAAGTCTATGTTCCAAATAAAAATATTAAAGAGAGTAACAAATATCATGATAATCATTTAAGTCCGTTGAAAAAATAAGTTTAATATTATATTTTAATAATTAAATTTATAAATAAACTATGTTAATCTATATTATTATAAATGAATAAAATAATTTTATAAAATTTATAAAATAAATAAAGTATTATTTTAAAATTTTAAAAATTTAAATTTATTAAACAATAGATTAAAAGATCATTTACATTCAATTAAAATTATAAATAATTTATATCTTTTTTATTTTTTTATTAACTAAAAATCAAATTTTAATCTCAGAATATCCTTTAAAATTTTTTAAAACATCATTAAAAACTATAGACTATTATAATAATATATGTAATAAAAATAATGATGTGACTAAAACGATACTGTATTGCGATCGGTCAATTTGCAAGAAAATAAAGTGAGGTAATTCGCATATATGGCAGTCATTAAAATGAATAAAAAGACTGAGTATAATGAGATATTTTGAACTCAAGAATAGTTATATAAAAATGTGTACTTTGATCTATCTATTTATAAGTTTGTATATTGTAAGAAAATTGAGTTAATTATCAAATTTTCTGAAAATCCGAATAGTATCGGCTAGTAGATAAAGGGATCCTATAATTATAGATGTAGTGGGGATCTGCTGGATTGCGTTTTATAACAGTAATTTTCCATAGAGTCTTGTCTTGTAGCTAAAAGAGTGAGTTTTTAGCAGAGAGTCGAGACCTGCCGCGTTTGAGTTTCTTTTTCTATTGATAGGATCGAGTATCATCTGACCAGACTCTTGCATGTTGCGTAAGAGTCTTTTTTTCTATTGATGGGATCGAGTATCATCTGACTAGACTCTTACATGTTGCGTATGAGTCTCTTTTTCTATTGATGGGATCAAGTATCATCTGACTAGACTCTTGCCACGTAATCCTATCTTTAAGTATCCGCTCATAACTTATTTTGAGCGATTATTATGTTATATTAAATAAAATTAGTAATAAAATATATAAAAAGTTTAAATGTATTTATTTTATATAAATATGGATTTAAATTATTTTGTAAATTAATTGAAATGTTAGCTTTTAAATGACTTTTATTGTTAGCCATGCCTATATTTTCATGACTTTTATTAGCTTTATTAAGAAAATATAAAATAGTTTCTTATAAAAATTAAATTTTCAATATATTTATATGGTTTTTATTATATATCTTACATATGTAATATTATTTATAATTAATAATAACATTTATATATTTTAATAATACTTTTAAATTTTTAAATGAGATATTAAGATTAAAATTTGGTATTTAGTTAAGGAAAAAAAAAAGTAATTTAATTTATTTGTTTTTAAAGTGAATTATTTATTTAGACTTTTGTAACAAATTTTGAATTTAAGTATTTATAAATTTTTATAATTTTTTATTGGCAAATGGTCTCTTTATACTTTTAAAATTTTGTTTTATTGGCAAATGTTCTCTTTAGACTTTTAAAATTTTATCAAAAAAGTCATTTAAATTTCGGTTAAATAAAATAATCAATGTAACTCTTAAACTATTAAAAATGGTATTAAAAAGTTTAAAATTAACACAGTTAAATCTCTATAAAAAATAATAAAATTCTTAATAAATGTTATAATAATCATTTAATCTCTTAAATAAATAATCTTAATATTATATTTTAATAATTCAATTATTAAATAGTTTATATTAATTTATATTATTATAAATAAATAGAATAATTTTATAAAATTTATAAAATAAATAAAATATTATTTTAAAGTTTTAGAAAAATTAACATTTAAATTTGATGTATAGGAAATTAAAAGATGTTTTACATCAATCAAAACCATAACGATTTTTTAATTTTTTTTTATTTTCTTGTTAACTAAACAAATTTTAAAATTTAACATGTTTTTTAAAAAAATCTAACTATTACAATATTATATATATAATAAAAACAAAAAAATAATAAAATATATTAAAATTTAAATATAATTTTCTTATATAGGTATAGAATTTAAATAATATTATAAATTAATTGAAAAAATATTTTATAATTTTTTGTTAGCTTTGAAAGACTTTTAGCAATTCTTATATTTTATAGTTTCTATAGTTAAGTTTTATTAAGAAAATATTAATTAATTTTTTATAAATTAATAAAATTTTTAAATTTTTAATTGAAATGTTAATATTAAAATTGATATTTAATTAAAGGAAAAATAAAAGGTAATTTGACTTTTTTAAAGTAAATTATTCTTTTATATTTTATAATAATTTTAAATTTAAATATTTATAAATATTTATGATTTTTATTTATTTTATAAAATTATTATTTTTATTTATTAACAATATAAATATAAATAAGTATATTTATAAACTAGATACTAAAATTTAAAAATTAAATTTATTTATTCAATAAGTATTTTTGTGATTATTAAACTATTTTTTAAAAGCTTAAATGTTTAATTTTTTAAATTTTAAACGAAAAAGTTAATTGTGTTATTCTTTTGGGATTAAATAGTTATTTTTATAAAATTTAAATAATTATTGTATAGTAATTTATAGGGTCAAATAAATTATTTTATTTGATAGAAATTTAAATAATTTTTAATAAAATTTTTAAGGGTTTGAAAAAGTGATTTATTTATTTTATTTATCTCATAAAATTTTTATTTTTATTTATTAATAATATAAATAATTATATTTTATTTATAAAGTAGATAAGAAAGTTTTTAAATTAATTTTTTTTATTCAATAAGAGTGTAACTGGCTATTAAGCTATTCCTTGAGCACCTCAATTTTTAATTTTAATTTATACACAAGAATTTTTTTTTTTTTTTTTTTGAACTGGAATTTATACACAAGAATTAACGGTAAAATATTCAAAAGTCTAAATGGAACATCAATAGTTAAATAATTTTTCATTAATTTTTCACGGTTTAAAAGGCTTTTTTTCTTTATTAAAATATAAAATTGATATTAAAAAGTTAATGTAAAACACATTAAGACATTTTTTTCTGAAAGTCAATCATTTTAGAAATTTGCTATTACTTACCTATTAATATTATATACACAACCAATAACCTTAAAATTTATACGATAATTTTGTAATTTAAAATTACTTATAACTAATAGCTTGTTAATCTTAGGGTCAATTGGATGCTGCTACTTATTAGTCCGACTAACTTTGAAAATTGTTCAAGTAGAGAAATGGGTAATCCAGGGAGAAACACATAATATAATATTTAGAGTTAATTAGATTTTACTTTAAAAAGTTTATTATTAGAAATAAATAATATATTATCAAGAAAAATACACTTATTTTTGTATTTTTGCACTTAAAAAACTAAAATAACTTTTATTACATTTCAAAATTTAAACTTTTGCCACGTTAGCGATTTGAGTATCTAGTAACTAATAGCATTAGATATATTGGTATGGCATATCGATATCATCGCCACGACTAATGTGGTGTGCTGATGTTATTGTCACGTTTGACATGGAATGTTAACGTCATCACTACATTATCAATCATTTCTTTATAACTTTAATGCAAAAATTTAAAAGTATAAGTTCTTAAATTGCAAATAAAATTTTAAATCTTTTAATAATAAAAGTGTGTAACTTTCAAAATATATGAATTAATAAAATAGAGAAGAGGGTGAGAAAGAAAGAGAGGGAGAGGAGAGAGAGACATATTGAGATAAACAGGGAGAAAGAGAAAATATCTCTCTTTTCTTGTGCCCCTCTATCTTCCTTTGTATTTTTTTTTATCAAAATTATTCATTTACTTTTATAGATAACTGTTAGGAAAAGATAATTGAATAGAAATATTATAAGAATAGTTTGAGAAAAAAACTAAACAAATAAGTAAAGTGAGATAAATAGGTACAAGAGAAAAGAGAGAGTGAATTTTTTGCCCTTGTCCCCTTCTCCCTCTCTATCTCACTACTTTCTCTTTTCTCCCTCTCTCACTCTCTTCTTTATTTTCTTATTTTTTTTTCATAGATTTTAAAAATTACACACTTTTACCATTAAGGATTAGAACTTTATTTTATTTATAATTTAAGCACTTATACTTTTAAACTTTTATACTTAAATCATAAAGAGAAAAGTTAATAACATAACGATGAAGTCAACATTCCACGTCAAATGTGATAATGACGTCAGCATGCCACGTCAGAGGTAGTAATGATGTTGACATACCATATCAGTATATCTAATACCATTAGCCACTATATTTTCAAATTGCTAACGGTGCAAAAGTTGAGATCCTAAAATGCAATGAAAATTACTTTAGTCACTAAGATGCAAAAGTGCGAAAATATAGATAACTAAAGTGTACTTTTCTCTATATTATTTTAGAGATTAATATGTTTTTCTTTCAATTTAATTTAATTCTACTCACCTTTTGTATATATACATTGTACTGAAATGTAGTTATCTCACTATAGGGCTTAATGGTATCTTAAACCTAATCCTACGTAAATGAATTTAAATGAGAGATCAAACATAAATTTTTATATTTCTAAAGCTAACCCAAGAAACCGATAAATACAAAGCTTAAAACACATAAAAGAAGTGCTTGAAAAGATTGGACAAAGTACTTGCAACAATCTAAAGTCCATGATCCAGATTCGAATCTTCAAGTTAAGCAGCACATTAAGCTGCCAAAGGAAGTAGCTGAAAAATGCAAGTTCAGTGGGCCGAACGGAGTTTCAACCGTCAAACTTGGATTATCCCAAAATCCCACAGCTTGATCTATAGCAGTCTCCAAAAACACTTGTAACCTCAACATCTAGCAACCCAAACTGGCTGCCAACACTTCACAAACTCACAGCAACTAAAAAGAGAGGAAAGGTCAACAAGCATATAATAAAATCACATGTCCATAGGAAATCAAAGTGTTTAAACTAAAGAAAACCCATACTTCTAACACACATGCAAAACATGAATTCTCTTAGGTATAGAACAGAAGATCCCATTCAAGTTTTCAGCTCATCACAAGAGAAAAACAACATGCAATTACTAAAATCCAAGTCAAAAAGATATTTATCCTTCTAGTTTAAAATTAATATCAATGCTACTTTAAACCCTTCACCCACACATAAATACCATGTATGAGCTACGAATAATAGTGAGTACAGAGATTGGAAACCTACTTTTTAGAGAAGTTTGTCTCCTAACAGCCCAAAGGAACGAAGAGAAGAGATGCTTGAAGGCTTTAGCTTGAAGTTCAAGATTGGAAGCTTAAATCTTCAAAAGCCAAGGAATTTATTTGAGAAAAAGTGAAGAAATAAATTAATGAAATCATAAGAATGTATTAGGGAGGTTGGAGCTCATCTCTGCCCAAACAAAGAAACTTCTCTCTATTTTCGAGTTGAGCACTTTTATAGTTGGATCTGTTAGACCATCTTTGGAGGCCAAAGACCCATCTTTAGCGATTGAAAATTATTTTTATTAAAACTTATTTTTTTAACACTTTAGAAATTCATTTCAAATTCATTTATAAAAAACCATTTTATTCTTTTATTTTTAAGATTTTTAATCCCGAGATTTTATACTTTAACGAAGATTTTATCGGAAATTTGAAATTCCATCACCAGAATTTAGGCGGTATTACATTTGTTATTTTATTATCTATTATTTTATTAATATAATATGCAATGTAAATATAATAATAATGTTGAGTTTTATTATAATTATAATATTTTAAAGTAGCATTTTTAAAATTTGATAATACTTAATTAGTTCATAGATTTATTAATTTCATTCTATTGTATTATTCTATGAGTGTTTTCATATTTTTAATTTTAATATCTTAAATTATGATTGATGATCTGAGATCGAAAGAGAAAATAGGGTTTGTGTGTGTGTGGAAAAACTTAGTAGTCCTTTTTCCCTTATCCTCTAGTAATGCATAATCGCCATCCTGCTACAGTGCTATCTGTCACTGGCACGCAGAGTCGTACATTAATTCCCTTTTGGCGCTCGTGCTGCTAGGACCGCGGTATAGTTGGGTCTGTTCTCCTACTTCCCTACCACGTCAGAGGAGCTAGGTCCCCTTCTAAGTAAACCTGAGCTCCGGTCAGCTCGACCTGCTCGACTGGGGATGGGGCTGCGCGCTAATGGGTCATTTTACATAGTGGGTTGTGGTAGGTTTTGGGGCTGACTCTCATACAAAGACTCGACTACCGCCCGGGTACTAGTGGCTCAACAGTCATCAAGTGCCTTTTTACCTGCTCATTAATTATTTCATGATTATAGTCAATGTTTTGTATGAAAAGTTTCCATGAAGTCGTGAGCTCAAGAACAGTATCGTTCTTCTCAGAGCAAGAAAGGTGAAACTCAGGTTGAGGATAGCCAAAGTGGCGTGGTTGCCTGCCTCTAAGTCGAAACGGAAACTGCACGGCTGGCCGCAGCTCCCACATCCCGTTGCATTGCAATCTTCAAAACATAATCCATGATCTGCAAGGAATACAATCAACCACAACAAGGAAGTCAAAGAAACGTTCATTTCTTTTGAATTACTCTTGCCATTGCTTTCTACAATTTGTTTTTTGAAATTAGATATCCACAATCTTATTTGCTCGCTTTTGCTTCTTAGCTGAAGCCAGCAAAGAATATTTTCTTTTAATTTATAATCTTTTAAAAATGTTTGAATTATAAAATTAAACAAGTTTTAGTTAATATTAATTAAAATAATTATTAATATTAAATTTTGAGCTTTATTATCTAATGAAAAAATGATAATAATACAAACATAAATTTATAAATACATTTAAGTATTCATGTCTTTTTTTTTTAATCAAAAGTATTCATGTCTAATAAGACTTAAATAAATAATACTATAACAGAAGTTAACGTATTTCTCAGATACAGATTAGTACCGAAATTAAACTAAATAGATTAAATTATTGCTTACCATAAAATTAAATATTTGTATTCTATTACTTATTAATAAATAATTATCAATTAATTAAATACAAATATGTAAGAATTGATGGATAATAGGTGAAGGGCTTGATAACTTAGAATAGCGAGTTAAAATGATTTCTATTAAAATAGAATTAAAATTAAGTATTTTATTAAAATAAATTAAGATTGAGCGACAGAAATAAAAAAAAATTAAAATTGAATGCAAATTATCTATTGTTCATATGACCTTCCTCTTCATTCCCTTTTCTCATGTTAAGGGATAAACAGTGTTGCTGGTGACTTTTTGAGAGAAATCGCATGTTTGAAAAGTCACGATGACTAATTATAAAGAGATGGCCAATTTCTCTCTCACAGCGTAGGTCTCTCACTATTGGAGGAATGCTACACACGTATTCCTTGAAGAAACTCTTTAAAAAAACGCGTTGATTTTTTTTTATAAAATAGCCATCAACAATCAATGTGAATTCATGTGAGAAATCAATCCAAAAAAGAGAGACTTCTATTTGAGATACAAGTCTCTCTTTTTTTTTTTTTCATTTAGTTTCTCATCTCATGTGGCATCACTATAATCACAAGAGAGATTCAAATGGGTCTCTCATTTATTGGAGACTATCTTATATAGTTCTATCTCTTTCAGTGGGCACTTGACATAAAATATATATATATATATATATATTTGTTTGAGGGATGATTTAGCTAAATTTCTTTTAGTTTTAATATGTTTACTTTAATTTTCTCATCTAATTGTCTAAATAATAAGAGATATATTTTTTACACTTTTTTTATTTTTATAGTTAAAATGTTTTTTATTTTATTTTTTTATTAGTTTTGTTTAAAATAATTTATTTTATCAGAAATTTAAATAATTTTTTTTTAATTATGTATGATTTATACTTTCTTTTAAAGTGAAATATTTTTAAATTAAAAAAATTAAATTACTAAAATCAATTTAATTGAATTCTTAGAGAATTATTAATTTCAAAAAAGTGCATGTACTTGACTAGCTAACTGAGACGTAGACGGGTGTGGTGGTGAACACTTGATCACTTCCTGCAAGTGATGAGTAATGGCAAGTTTGAAACGTCAAACTGGGCCAATTTACTCCATTATTACATTTAGAGCTCCCAAATTTAATTAAAACACTCACAATTTTAAATAAATCTCAATTTAATTAATTTTTAATTGAATAAAAGAGTTTAGTCTCTAAGGATCTTAATAAAATTGTAAAAAATAAGAGAAGAAGGAGAAAAAGAATTCGGTCAAGAAAAACCAAAAAAGAGAAAGAGGAGGTGATCAAAAGAGATAATTTTTTACTTCTAGAACAATATTTATATAGGCTTTTTTCAAATAAAAAGATAATTGTTACACCTAAATATTCTAATCCTTGTTTTGATAACTAATAAATAATTAGTGTGCTACTAATTATCTTTAAAAGTGTTTGTGTTGAACTTGTAGGTCCCTTATTAAAATAAATGAAATCGCTTCAGTTTCAAGAATGAAAAGTGTTAAATTCGGAAGCATACCACAAGAAAGGGATCAGAATGTAATTTTTATTTTATGCAATGTCAATTTCAATTAATTAATTGTAATGGCTCAAGTTTTCTTTTAATATTAAAGTTTATAAATATGGCCAAGTTTTAAGTAACTGACTTTGAGGGACCAAAATGAAAATTTTCAAAATGAGTGATTTTGAAATTATTTTTATCAAAATAAAAGATCTCAAAATATAGGTTGTAAGAATTCAAACAGATTGAAAAATGGAGTTTCATAGCCTAGGTTACCATTTTTCAAAATGAAATACTTTTGTGCCTCCTAAAGTCAAATGTTCAGCTTCCGAAAGTAAAGAACAGAGGCAAAAGTCTCAAATGTTTGGCCGTCGAATATGGACTTTAGGCCACCGAAAGTCTGTTTTTAATATGTCCCCTAAAGTGAAACTTTCGGCTTCCGAAAGAGAAGGGACAGAAGCAAAAGTCCAAAATATTTTATCGCCAAACATGGACTTTAGGCCGCCGAAAGTCTGTTTTCAATATGCCCCCTAAAGTGAAACTTTCGGCTTCCGAAAGAGAAGGGACAGAGACAAAAGTAAAAAATGTTCGGCCGCCGAATATAGACTTTAGGCCGCGGAAAGTCTATTTTCAAGAAGTTGTTCTTCACCTTCAAAAGTTCAGCCGCCGGACTTTAACCTTAGACTACGGAACCTAAGTTTTTCTGAGCACGACATAACGATTATTTCTATACACAAACGGCTCTATTTGCATTTAATGCATCCCCAACAGCCATATTTATGTCAGAACTATAAATATAATGTGTTTTTGATCTGGAAGTAGTTACAACAACCATTCAAGCATACAATTATTGAGATTAAAGCCTTTGTCACTCTCTCTCTCTCTCAAAACTTTGAGCCATTGCATTAATTTCTTGAAATTTTGCCTTGAGTTGTAATTGGTTTGTGTTTTAAGATTGAGTGAAGGTTGTTGAGTGAATTTACTGTAGTGGGTGTGATTTTGAGCAAATGATTGCTATTGTGAGAAAAACAGAATTGTAAAGAGTAAGGGTTTTGCTCCAGAATTGTAAGGAGTTTTAATCTTCACCCAAAAAAGATTTGATAGTGGAGTTGAACTCTCAAGGAGGGTCTTGAGGGGAGGAAGTAGGCTTGAGATGGCTGAACCTCTATAACTCATTGTGTTGATTATTCTCTTCCTTCCTTATTTCTTTTTAATTTGTGCTTTTACCTTTTAAACATTTTTTATAAACCCAATTCACCCATGTTGGGTTGCTTCAAGGGACAATAATAATTATTCACAATTTAAAAAAAAAGTAAAATAAATCTATTACTCCTATGATGACTCTTATCCTAATCCTGATCTGATTGTGTTTGCATCTATCTGAAATAATTTTGAACTTTGTACAGCTGGCAAAACCGAAATCCTAGAATCTATGCGTCGGTTTGGATTACAGTCTTGAGCAAGACTATACCTTCCAGTTAGAAAAAACTCTAAAACAGTCTCTTTCGGTTCTTTTTCTCATTTTCAGTTTAAAGCCTCTCCCAAAATCAAATTCCAAGCAAAAATCAATTGTTTATATCAAAATCATTGTAAAATCATGGACTTTAATATGGAAAAAGTGGTAAGTTTTGCAACTCATCAATCATACATGTAACTTGCACATCATCATCAATATAACGAATGTACTAAACCTTAACAACGTTACTAGCATTCTCATTAGGAATACTAGGAGCTTCTTGATCGACAACTTACAACCTCTTTGGAGAATAATTCTCAAAATGCGATAGCGGTCCAAAAGTTCAATTTAGTTAATTTGTTGGCATCAAGTATACTACATAGGGATAAATAATTACTCATGATGGAATTAGATTTTCATGTAGAGATATTCAATTATTAGTCTCATGTATTTTCCTAATTATTAGATAATGTCTTTAATCTTTAATTAGTCTCCCATTATTTTATTCAAACTAATAGCTCTATCTATTAATTAAGAAAATTCAGTGGTAGATCTCCCAGTAGGCTAGGATACCATTTAATTTAAATAACTTTGAATTTGCCTAACAAATTATTATAAATTAAATTAGGTAGTTAACATAATTTACACATCTCTATGTGACTCCTATATCAGTTAGGTGACAACTCTTTGTATTTATCAAATATTTTATGCCTAACTCTTACCCTAAACTTACATGATCATGGATTTGCTATCCAAATCAAGTAATTTAGTTAAGTAGAACCATTGTTCAGAAATATCAAATATTTCATACCATTAAACATATTCGGGTGAAATTAACATTGGATTTTCCTAACAAGTTAATAAAAACCAAACTCTAATTTTATGCTATAACGATATATAGGTGATAAGTCATCATGTTCTTAACATTTACTTAAAATTTTAATTAGGGATTTTAATCCTAAGATTTCTATTAAAGTCTCATGCATAGGTATTGTTATTATATAGCATACATATCACATATATAAACATACACCCCTAACATGTAATTTTAATTGGATGATTATGAACATTTTAAAAATAATTCCCTCGAAACATAAAGGGAACTTAATGATTTTAAAACATAGGTGACAACTTCTTTGATCTTCAAAAGTGCAAAAGGGCTCCTCCAATGCTCCATGTAATTTTTAATGTCTCCTTTTCTAATTTTGGAGGCTCTCAAAAGGGTTTCTGTGAGAGAGGCACATGCTATCATAATATATCCTTTTATATTAAAATCTTAGAGTCTTAGTATAATAATATTTATTTATTTATTTAACTAATTAAATAAATAAATTATAACTATAATCCAGAACTTTAATAAATGAGGTATATAAATCCTAGACAATTTTAGTTAAGTCCATATTTAATTAATTATATCAAAATTATAATTTTTTATAATTATAATTTTATATCAATCTCAATTTATATGTACTTAAGTCCTACTTGATTTAACTTCTTGTTTTATTTTCTCATACTATTCTTTATGGATATGACCCATCAGTTTTCAAATATATGGATAACAAATATAATTAAATAATTAATTAATTTGAAGGTCAAAAATATTGTCTAGAAACATGTTAAAAGTACCTAAATATTTGAAATGTCAAAAAGTTGTTTGACTTAACAAAGTGGTTTGACTTAACATTTCAGTGTATGGTTAGTTTGTAAGTGTAATTAATATCCCTTCATCATAAATGTCTCGATTTAACATTTAATGCATGGAACATACATGCGATATTAAATCATATTAATTATCATTTATTAGTCATTAACCTATTGAATGAAATTTCAAATCTCATTTGCGAAGAATTCATGATTAATGCTAATAGAGGACAAATGAGACATTTCCTAATTTAATCTAGGGTGGTGAAATCTATCTCAATCACATAAACATCTTTATACAGTTCCTAATATATCCAATTCATTTCCATTTATTACTCATGAACTAAGTAATTTATAAGATGAATCATAATATAAAAGTTTCTATATAAAATTATTTATTGATTTCAAGTCATAGGATCACTTACATAACCATCACTTGAGTAATCAATAGACACAGGTTATTTCCCTATGGATTTCTCAGGCTGGTCTGTTCAATGCACTTATTTATGAAATAAGTACTTACATATTAATTCTAAATATTTCGTATATCTCAATCTATGAGATCAGTTGCTTCTTCTAAAAAGAAAATAACATAATATGTACCGTCTCAACAATTCTAATCATCGTAATAATACAAATATAAATTTATAAATATGTTTAAGTATTCATGTCTAATGAGACTTAAATAAATAATATTATAATAGAAGTTAACTTATTTCTCAAATAAAGATTAAACTAAATAGTTTAAATTATTGCTTACCATAAAATTAAATATTTGTATTCTATTACTTATTTGAAAAACAAGAGAAGGAATGGTTTCTTGTCATTAAGATTTCCTTAAGTTTGAATAAATATGCACCAATTTGGAATAAACAAATTTAGAAAAATTCAAATTAAATGGCAAATTAATATATCAAACAATTGATTATAAAATTTAACAATAATTCTATTAAAAATAATATAATCTTATTAATAAATAATTATCAATTAATTAAATATAAATATATAAGAACGGATGGATAATAGATGGAGGCTTTTGATAACTTAGAATAACAAATTAAAATGTGATGATCTGAAATATATGGGATTATACGTACGAACGTACTCTCCCTCTCTCGTCGTCAGACAACTATTTAATATCTCTCAACATCACGCGGATACAATTGTGAAAACTCGGGTGTCCGCTGTTTCGCGCATCTATTACCTCTGATGAAGTAGACCTCTTTTTCATGGGTGTGTTCCTTGTTGAGTCCGGTTTGCCTGAATCAAGTCCAGGCTGTAAGCTTATAGCCGAGCTTTGTATAGGTTTTTCAGCATGGGCCTTTTAATGTGGGCTCGACCGCGGGCCGAATGTAAGAGTCCAGCAATTATTAGCTCAGTGGTTATCAAAATGATTTCTATTAAAATAGAATTAAAATTAAGTATTTTATTGAAATAAATTAAGATTGAGTTACTGAAATCAAAAGAATTCAAAATTGAATAACTATAAATGAAAATTATCTATTGTTCATATAAATTCTTTCACATCGTTGACTCAACTAATTCTCGAACTTTAGATTATAAAGGCTTCATATCCATTCAGGAAAATCTAAAAATCAACATATCAGTTGATGGGATTTTGAGATTACATGCATAAATTCCGAAAATATACATATATATGCATCAGCTTCAGTTCAATCAGTCTATGAGCTCAGCTGGTAGGCTGGTTGTAATTGCTAAATTTTAGGTAAACAAGTTCATAGGCAGATTAAATAAGTCATAACTAGTAAGCCAAACACTCAATTTATGAATTTACTCTGCTTCTGAGATGGCCTCCAACTCTTGGTGAAGCTGTCTCCTTGTTCTTCTTGCATTCATTCTTGTTGGAACTGCAGAGCTAAATGGGTTGGGAGGTATTGGTAGATTCTCTCCTTCCCTTTCCAACATATGAACTGCAACTTTCATTGAAGGCCGATCTGTTGGGTTCCATTGAATGCACCAGAGTCCCACAATTGCAAGTTTCTTTGCAATTTTATCATCTCCCTCTTCCTCTATCTCGAACCTAAGATCTTCTCCTTCTTCTAAGAGATTATAAATCCATTCCGGGAAGTATATTTGCTCATCATTTTCTTCTGTTACATCGACGATTTTCCTTCCTCCGACCATTTCTAACACTAACATCCCAAAGCTATAAACATCTGACTTGCAGGATACATTACCAAAGTTCCTTGAGAACACTTCAGGTGCAATATAGCCAATGGTCCCTCTAGCTGTTGTCATGGACACTGCACTCTGATCCTTAGCACATAACTTAGCCAATCCAAAATCTGAGACCTTGGGATTGAAGTCATGATCAAGCAAGATGTTGTGTGGTTTGATATCGAAATGGAGGATTCTCTGATCACACCCTTGATGAAGATATTCAATTCCTTTAGCAATTCCAAGAGCAATATCTTTCAGCCTTTTCCAGCCAAGGAAATGGTTCTTGGTGTCTGCCGAAGAGATGAACTTTTGTAGGGTATCATTTGGCAAGTACTCGTAAACTAGAGCTCTTCGAAACCCGTCAGCGCAGAATCCAACCAAGCGAACCACATTGACATGGTGGATTTTACCTATAGTTCCAACTTCATTGACGAACTCCTCTCCATTTCCTGTGGAGCTGTTGAGGACTTTAACAGCTACCAGAATTTCGTCTGATAGCTTTCCTCTGTACACAGTTCCATAAGCTCCTTGGCCTAATTCGTCTTTGAATTGGTTAGTCATCCGCTTAATATCATCATAGGAATATCTAGTAGGCTTGAAGGATTTGTAGTCATCTAAAAAATTTTCAATCTTGGACTGATATTCTCTTTCTGTTTTGTTGAACCTGTATTTGCGGTAGAGTAGAATGGATGCTACTACAAGAAGAAGTGAACCTAGGATTCCACCTGCCGATGTATAAAAACATTCATAATCAAGAAAACCCATGTCCTAAATTACTAATGAACCATGTTAGAAGTGAAGATAAGAGGGAAGACAGGTCACCTGTTTCTATAAATTTGGTTGATTGTCCTGCAAAAACATCACGGCAACGTTAGATTCTCATGTTTTAACTTTATGAATTTTGGCTGCAGGTTGATGTTTAGAGGAAAACTCAGAAATTGGAAGTTGAAGATGCAAATGAGATTGATTTAGTATTTATAAATTATAAAAGAAATTATATAAAATTTTGAAGTAATTCATTGACATGAAGCAAAAACAAAGTACTAACCTTTGCGTGGCGTGAGCCTGCCGTAGCATTGAGTTTCAGACAAAGTACTGTTGGTGTTCAATCTGCAGTACTTGCCTTTAACTTCACAATGTTTACACTTGGGATTGTCCCATCTCAAACCAATAATACTTTCCTGGGAATAGAGATAACGATTTGGAATTGGTGAAACTTCACGTATTTTCGTGCAAGACAAGAGGTCCAAGTCACCAACAGAGCTATCTGAATAAACCGCACAGACTTGATATTGTGGAGTGCTGAGACAGGGGATTTGGCCATAACTTCTGCTTGAAGAGCAATTGAATAAGGTGCGTTCATAACTATACCCCATAAAATGGAAGGGAGAAAGAGAAATATTGAAATTCAAAAGCCCTTTTGGAAGGCAACCCTCTGTATCATTAGCATAAATAACTTGAGATTTATAGTCAATTTTCTGGATGAAGAGTTTCCATGAAGTAGTCAGCTCCAGAACGGTGTCGTTCTTCGCAGAGCAAGAAAGGTGAAACTCAGGTTGAGGATAGCCACAGTGGCGTGGTTGCCTGCCTCTGATTCGGAACGGAAACCGGACGGCTGGGCCGTAGCTCCCACATGTCGTTGTGTTGCAATCTTCAAAACATAATCCATGATCTGCAAGGAATACAATCAACCACAAGAAGGAAGTCAAAGAAACGTTCATTTCTTTTGAATTACTCTGACATTGCTTTCTACAATCTGTTTTTTGAAATTAGATATCCACAATCTTATTTGCTCGCTTTTGCTTCTTAGCTGAAGCCAGCAAAGAATATTTTCTTTTAATTTATAATCTTTTAAAAATGTTTGAATTATAAAATTAAATAAGTTTTAGTTAATATTAATTAAAATAATTATTAATATTAAATTTTGAGCCTTATTATCTAATAAAAAAATAATAATAATATAAATATAAATTTATAAATACGTTTAAGTATTCATGTCTAATAAGACTTAAATAAATAATACTACAACAGAAATTATCTTATTTCTCGGATAAAGATTAGTATGAAAATTAAATTAAAGAGATTAAATTATTGCTTACCATAAAATTAAATATTTGTATTCTTACTTATTTGAAAAACAAGAGAGGGAATGGTTTCTTGGCATTAAGATTTTTAAGTTTGAATAAATATGCACTAATTTAGAATAAAAAACAAAATAATATATCTTGATTATAAAATTTAACAATAAGTATATTAAAAATAATATAATCTTATTAATAAATAATTATCAATTAATTGAATATAAATATATAAGAACTGATGGATAATAGAGGGAGGGCTTGATAATTTAAAATAGCGAATTAAAATGATTTCTATTAAAATAAAATTAAAGTTAAATATTTTATTAAAATAAATTAAAATCGAGCAACAGAAATAAAAAATATTCAAAAATTGAATGACTATAGATGAAAATTATCTATAGTACATATGACTTTCCCTTTATTCCCTTCTCTCATTCTAAGGAATAAACAGTATTGATAGTGACTTTTTTAGAGAGATCACATATTTGAAAAGTCACGATGACTGATTATAAGGAGATAGCCAATCTCTCTCACATTGTAGGTCTTCCACTATTAAAGGGATACTATATATGTCTTTCTTAGAGAAACTCTTTAAAAAAAACGCGTTGATTTTTTTTTAATAAAGTAGCCATCAAAATCATCAATGTGAATTCATGTGAGAAATCGATCCAAAAAAGAGAGAATTTTATTGGAAATACAAGTCTTTTTCTTTTTTCATTGAGTTTCTCTTCTCATGTGGCGTCACTAGAATCACAAGAGAATCACAACAAGAGAGACTCAAATCAATATCTCCTTTATTGGAAACTATTTTATGCAGTTCTATACCTTTCGACGGGCACTTGACATAAAATATATATGTAAATTTGTTTGAGAGATGATTTAGCTAAATTTCTTTTAGTTTTAATATATTTACTTTAATTTTCTCATCTAATTGTCTAAATGATTACAGATATATTTTTGACACTTAATTTTTTATTTTCATAGTTAAGATGTTTTTTTATTAGTTTTGTTTAAAATAATTCATTTTATCATAAAATAATTTAAATAATTTTTTTAATTACGCATGATTTATATTTTCTTTTAAAGTGAAATATTTTTAAATTAAAAAAATAAATTACTAAAATCAATTTAATTGAATTTTTGGAGAATTATTAATTTCAAATAAGTGCATGTACTTGACTAGCTAACTGAGACGTAGACGGGTGTGGTGGTGAAGACTTGATGACTTCCTGCAAGTGATGAGTAATGGCTAGCTTGAAACGTCAAACTGGGCCAATTTACTCCATTATTACAATTAGGGCTTCGAAACTGAATGAAAAACCTCATGATTTTGAATAAATTTTAATTTGTTTAACTTTCAACTAATTAAAATAGTTTAACTTATAAGAGTTATAATAAAATTATAAAAAATAAAAAAATAAAAAAAGAAGGGAAAATATTTGGCCAAGTGAAATCCAAAGAGAGAGAGGAGGTGATCAAAAGAGATAATTTTCTACTTTTAAAACAGTCTTTATATATATATATATATATATATATATATATATATATATATATATATATATATATATATATATATATATATTTAAATAAAAAGATAATTATTTACAATTTAAAAGAAAAAGTAAAATAAATCTACTACTTTTATGATGACTCTTATACTAATTATGATCTTATTATATTTGCATTTATCTGAAACAGTTTTAAATTTTGTATAATTGGCAAAATCGAGATCTGTAATCTATCCCTCGACTTAGGTTATAGCCTTGAGTAAAACTATACCTCCAGTTAGAAAAAAAACTCTAAAACCACATCTTTCGGTTGCTTTTCTCATTTTTGGCTCAAAGGCTATCCCAAAATCAAATTCCAAACAAAAATCAATTGTTTATATCAAAATCATAGATTTTAATAGAAAAAAAATGGTGAGTTTTGCAACTCATTAATCATATATGTAGCTTGCACATCATCATCAATATGACAAATATACTAAACCTTAACAACATTACTAGCATTCTCATTAGGAATACTAGGTGCTTCTTGATCGAAAATATACAACCTCTTTTAAGAACAATTCTCAAAACACGATAGTGGTCTAAGAAGTTCAATTTAGTTAATTTGTTAGCATCAAGTATGCTACATAAGAATAGATAATTACTCATAGTAGAATTAGATTCTATTCATGCAGAGATATTTAATTAGTAGTCTCATGTATTTTTCTAATTATTAGATAATGTCTTTAATCTTTAATTAGTCTCTCATTATTTTATTCAAATTAATAGTCCTATCTATTAATTAGAAAAATCCAGTGTAGATCTCCGAATAGGCTAGGATCCCATTTAATTTAAATAACTTTGAGTTTGCCTAACAAATTATTATAAATTAAATTAGGTAGATAATATAATTTATCAATCACATCTCTATGTCAGTTAGGTGACAACTCTTTGTCTTTATCATATCTTATATGTTATGACTAACTCTTACTCTAAACTTATATGCTCAAGCGTTTGCCCATCCAAATCAAATAATTTAGTTAAGTAAAACCATATTCAAAAATATCAAATATTTCAACATATTCGAATGAAATCAATTTTGAATTTGCCTAACAAGTTAATAAAAACCAAATTCTAGTTTTATGCTATAACAATAGGTGATAAGTCATCGTGTCCTAACAAGTTAATAAAAACCAAATTCTAATCTCATGCATAGGCATTATTGTTGTATATCTTACATATCACATATATATACATATCACATACATAAACATACACATGATGATTATAAACATTTTAAAAACAATTCTCTTGAGGCATAAAGGGAACTTGATAATTTAAAAACATACGTGATAACTTCTTTGATTTTTAGAAGTCAAAAAGGGCTCCTCCAATGCTTATGTAATTTTCAACATCTCTTTTTTTTTTTTACAATCTCATAGTAATAAGGAAAGGTACGACACGCAAGACTTATTTAAAAATTAGCAAAAAGATCCAATCATTCATTCATACATATTGAACTTTTTAAAATCTTCTTATAACCATTCATTATGCAAATAAATCATATTAAATGTATATAAATTAATCATTATTTTATATTATATTTATTATTAGTTTTGTGTGCTAAAATTAAAAATTAAATAATTTAATATTTTAATTTTGGTGATAATAAAAAATAATTTATGTATAAAATAATTTTATTCAAACCTCTAATCATATTTAAAAATTAATTTTAATAGTAAATTATAAAATTAAATTTAATATAATTAATTTCTAAAATTAATTTAATGAATAAACAAGTTTATTCATGTTTCTAAATTAGAAAATACACTAAAATTAATTTTAATTACTGAAAAATATTTCAGTGGCCCAAAGTAATCAAAACTGTTTTAAATTAAATAGCCATTTAATTTAAGGAATGATTTTTATTTTTATTTTTCAGCCTAAAAAGGACCAACTTGAAAATCTTTAAAAATTTATAAGGATCAAACGACAATTTGACTTCATCTTTAAAAATTTGAATAATCCATAGACATAGATTACTTTTATATGGATTTCTCGTCTGTTCAATACACTTATTTATAAAATAAGCACTTATATATTAATTTTATATATTTTACGTATCTCAAAAGATCTATTACTTTTTTTAAAAGAAAATAACATGGTATGTAGTCATCTTAACAAGCCTAATCATTGTTCAATCATGGTAAAAATATCGACTAGAAATATTTGAGGATATTATAACTTAAATATAATTAGAATATCACAATTATAATTATATTATAATTTTTTTTACATAGTAATATAGTGTTGTGAACTTTATTTTTATTTGAAATTCAATTAAATTGACACTAAAAATAAATAACAGTCTTTATAAAATATATTTAAATATTTAAAATATATGAATAATAATATTAAATTATAACTATCAGATTAGCCATAAGGCATATTAATAATAAAATTTCTTTAAATTTAAATAAATACGCACCAATTTAGAATAAAAAATTCAGAAAAATTCAAATTAAATAGCATATTAATATATCATATAATTTATTATAAATTTAACAATAAATTTATTAAAAATAATATAATCTTATTAATAAATAATTATTAATTAATTAAATATAAATAATGTAAATAATGGATAGAGGGCTGGATAATTTAGAAATCTGCTATAGCAAGTCCGAATGATTTTTGTTGATATAGAATTAAAATTAAGTGATTTTATTAAAATAAATTAAAGTTAAGTGACAAAAACAAAAAAAAAACCTCAAAATTAAATGATTATGAATAAAAATTTTATCTATTTTTCCTAATTCTCTTTCCCATTCTATGAAATAAATAATATTAGTAGTAACTTTTTGAAAGAGATTGCATAAATGGATCAATCGATGACTAATTATAAAGAGATAACCAATTTCTCGTAGTATGGAATCTTTCACTATTGGTCTTTCACTATTGGAGATAGACTACACACATCTTTTTTAAAGAGACAAGTCTTTTTATAAAAAAACACATTTATTTTTATATATATATTTTTTTATAAAATAGCCATTATCAATTAATATAAACCTCATATGAGAGATAAATCTAAAAAGAGAGATACTATTGAAAACACCAAATTCCTCCCATTTTTGTTTACTTTGATTTCTCATATAATTGCCTAAATAATATAAATGATTTTTAATATTATAAATTTTAATTTTATGAGAAATTATTAAAAAAATCTTAATTTTTTTAAAAAAATTATAATTGCACCTTAAATTTTAAACTTTTAAATTTTAATTAATTGTACTCTAAATTTTATTGCAATGACAATTTTATTAGTTTTTAACAAAAAATTTAATATTGAATTGCAATTGAAACAAGTATAAAAATATGAAATTAAATTGATAAAAGTAAAAGGATAAGGTGGAATTGTAGAAATAGAAAAAAAAATATAAATCTTTTTAGCTATTAACTTTAAAATTTATATAAAAGTTAAACAGAACCAATTTATTATTTAATTTTTATAATATAAAAAATTAATTAACTGATTTTTTAATTATAAAAAATATATTAATACATTATGAGTTGTTAAAAAATATGTTAATTAATACTTTTATTAATTTTAACAATTAAGTATTATATAATTTCTATGATATAAGAAAATTAATTAGTTTTATATAAACATTTATTAAATAATTTTTTTATAAAAAAATATTTAAATTTTTTTATAATATTTAATTAATAAAATTTAACGAAATTGATTAATAAATTTTTTAAAATTTTAAGAATGATAATATATTTTTTAAAATTAAAAATTTTTTAAATTATAAAATTAAATAGTAATTTTTCTAAAATATTATTTAGTAAACATGGAAAGAAGTGAAAATAATGAGTTTGATGGCTTCTTCAAAGTAATGAGAGGGACTGCAAATGTGAAACGTCAATTAAAATTTGGGAAGTTTACTCCAATAATTTACTAATATCATATGTTATAATCTCAATAAAAATTTGGGAAATAATAAAAGTCTAAATCAATTAAAAAAATATTTATTTATTTAATTATTTTAAAAAATTCACTTAAATTATAAAAAATAAATTTAAATTAAAAAAAAACATATACGTACTAAAATTTTTGTGCCATGTCCTCATAATTCATTTTATCTTCTCAATTTATATTTGATAATAAAATATATCTAAATAATTATGGGAGATTTTAAATTTTATTTTTTTAATTTTTAATTATAAATTAAAAAAAATTATTTAATTATTTTAAAAATTTCTCTTAAATTATAAAAATTATATTTAAATTAAAAAAAAAAAAACATACAAGCACTAAAATTTTTGAGTCACATCCTAATAATTCATCTTTATCGTCAGAGAGGAAGAATGAATAGGATTCTCAAATTAAAGTAGCAAAGACGGAGACAGCAAAGCAGAAGCCGTAGGCCATGGACTGGCTAAAATGTAGACAACACTGGTGATGATGATAAGCTTATTGATAACTTCTTACAAGTGACGAAGGAGACTGCATGTCTGAAATGTCAAAAGTGAATGAGACCCTGTGTTTTATTTTGAGATTTAAAAGTAATTAGAGAAAATTTATATAGATAATAAAATTTTGTAAGTTAAATTAATTTTTTTTACTTTAAATAATTTAATTTAATTTATATTTATGATTTATTTTTTTAAAAAAATTAATTTAATTATATCTAAATAATTTATGAAAATATTAAATAATCTAATCATTATTTATAGTATTCTTTTTTTTTTAATTTAAAATTTATTTTTTATAAGTTTAAATAATTTAATATATAATTTCAATTATATAAATAAAAAATAAATAAAAATTTATTAAAAAGTGATTATAAAAAATAAATATAAATAACTTAACTTTATATTTTTAAACAATAAAAATATTAGTACATTTATAGTTGAAATATGGAGCATTAAAAATATTTTTTTTGGATCGCACTGATTGAAATAATTTATTGTTATTAAAATAATATTTAACATTGTGATTTTATTTATAAGAGAATAATTATTAAATTTTTGAGTTTATAGAAATTCATTAGTTATATCAAAACTATTTGAATAAAAATATCTCTATAATTTATAAAATTAAATTATTTAGTAATTTATTAAAAAATTAATAATGAATTTGTTTAGATTTTAATAAAAAAACTAAATATTATAAATATTTAAATTTATAAGTACTAAATAATATGTATATTTAAAATTATATAGATTAAAAATATAAATATTCAATAGTGTAATTTTTAGATAGAGATGAATTAATAAATTTTTTAAACATTTAAGGACTTAATAATAATTTTTCTTATTTTTTTTTAGAATTAAAAAAAAATTACATAAACACACCTTATAATTTAAAAAATTCCAGTGTACCAACAATAGATTAATGGCTAGAGCCGCGTGAAGAGGTTTTCATGTAAAATGAACACAGAAACAATGTCAATCTCCGTCTACCTTAATTCCAGGATTGGAGAAATTGTAATCTTCGTTTTCCTGCTCATCTCCCAAACTTGCAAGGGTGGGGATTCAAATCAGTGTCCACCTTCTTCATGTGGGAAGAATCACAACATCAGTTACCCTTTTCGATTACAAACTGATCCTAAGAATTGCGGAAACCATAGCTATGAGCTTTCTTGTGAAAATAATTTGACGGTGTTCAATCTTAACGGTGGAAGATACTTTGTTCAATCCATCAACTACGATAACTTCACTATCCGACTGGTGGATGCCGGCGTCCATCCAGACAATTGCTCCTCCATTCCTCGTTTTCCATTTATATACGATCTGTCGGAAAGATATTCCACTTATAGATACCAATGGTCAGAAACAGAAGAACGCAAATGGGCGAAGTTAAGACAGCGTCCAGAGTTGTCGCAGATGATTATGTTCATAAAGTGTCAAAATCCAGTGAAGTCTCCTCCTTACGTGGAAACAGCTCCTTGTCTTAACTCATCTTATGTAAATATAGGAGACATGAAGGCAAACGATTTGATGGAGTTGTGCAGCGTGGAGATGATTAGTTTGTTTCCATTATTTCCGGCAAAGAAGAACATGTCGTTTCTTGAAATTCACAGGCAACTTGCATTTGGGTTTCAGCTTTCCTGGCACAACATCCACTGTGGACAATGTGATGGTGGTTGCTATCTGGACAGCAGAAAAGGCATTCGATGCCTTTATAATGATTACTGGTGTAAGTAATGCTTTCATCCATTTTATCATTAATAATTGATTACTTTCACACACAAATTTATTTGATTAATAAATCACTGTGATAGTCTTTTTCCTTTTCTTAATAATATATTCTTTCTCCACCATTCTAATTATATCTATAATACAAAAATATAAAATATTTTTCATATTTTATTATGTTTGGAGCTTTAGAAAAATTCATCACCGGAAAATATCTTTTCTAATAAAGATGAACTTAAAATTTTGAAAATCTTATTAATACTGATTATCGGCGTAAGTAAAGGCTTTCGATGTCTTTATAAGACTTTACAGGGTAAAAGTCTATCAAGCCTCACAATTAACCAGCCTCAGATACAAATCCCAATACAACTAATTCAGGAATGAAAATGCACAAAAGGAATAAATATAAGGTAAATTAAAAAAAAAATTATCTTAGTTTGACCCATTTTTTCTTTATAGTAGTTGCGATATTTGTATCGTTAACAAATAAAGGTAATTTTTTAAATGTAATTATGAAATATTAAAGTAAAATATAATTATTAATTTATATTTTTAATAGAAAAAATATTCTATAATTTAATTGATCAATTTTTTACTCTAAAATTTATAGTTCAATTTATCTCAAATTAATATATTGAACATCAATATTTTCTGACAGTATTTATAATTATTGCTATTTATTAACAACTAAAATTTTATTTTAACACAAATTAATTTACAGATTTAAAATGAAAAATCGATGAAACTAAAAGTTTTTTTTATTTTTTCTACACACAAATCCAAATTCAACTTAAAACACATCTAACTGAATACAAACCTAAATACAATAAAAAAACCCACATACAATTCATACAAATCCTAATATAATACAAAAAATATATAATACATCTAACTCAGGCTGCATCAATGCCGTTTTGGAGATTAACGTAACAAACTTTAATAAATCAAATTAAAATTTTAATTTGATATAATTTATATTATTTTGATTTAAATGGAATTTTAGTCGATCCTAATAAAAAAAAAAGAAAATCGTAAGAATAATTAATTATTATTTTTACATAAATTCAAATTATGAAACTAATAAGTAGTACTGAATTTTATGTTCCCTATGATTATATATCTGATACAATCTATAAGATATATGTGTAATACTGATTTATTTTCTTCTTGTTTAATGAAGGGAATATGTTATCTGGAATCATAAGTAAGATCCCTATCTCTATTTAAGTAACATGTGGTTATTTTTAATTAACAATTACTTCTTTTAAGAGCAGCATTAACATCAATAAATTTATCTACATCAACTTCATGCAGGACTTCTCGTATTCTTTTTGGAGCTACCTTTCCAATATATAGCAAAATTTTCTCTACGTTTGCCTGATCCTGGTAAGAACTCCTATTAACAAATCAGTAGACATAAAATCTATTTATGTGTAGAGACAAAATTTTAAAAAATATATTTATTTTATTATAATACTCTCCATTTTAATTTTTATATTAATTTAAAATAAAAAAATTATGCTTATTTAAATATATAAATATAATTATTAAAATCATGTTTTATTTATATACAATCTATTCGTATAAATAAATAAAATATAATTGTTTTTTCAATTTTTCAATATAATAAATAAAATATAAAAAATATAATTGTTTCAGAGTATTCCATTTCCTTAATAAAATTTAGAAATCATAAAAGTTGTTTGTTTGTTGTTTTCCTATTAGAATAAAAAGGTTAAAATAACATATATATTTTTTAATTTTTTAAAAAATAAGAAAATATTTTTTCAAACACGCTCTTAATTTTTTAAAAGAAAAAATATTTTTTAAATTCTTAGAATTTTGTTAATACTGAAAATTTTAAATGTATCTGTCTTTTGTACGAGTTGGCAATAACTTCTTAATATTTTAACTTTATTCAAAAACCCAAATAAAATTAAAATTATTTATGTTAATTCAATTATATACTAATTATTTAATATTTGTTTGATAATAATTTTAAATAAAAGTATTTTGTTAATCATTTGAGTATGAGAGATGTGCAATGTCTATTTCATTATTTATTCAATAGGATGTTTTACTATTTTTTTTCCAACACAAAATATAAATAATCTCTCACGCACATGCATATAGCTAACTCAAACTCAAATATTTCATTTACATAAATATTTTCTTTCTATTATATATATATGTAATGCTCTTTTTTTTTCTCAATTATTGAAGGGAATTCGATCTTCTGGAATATCATATGTAAGATGTCTCTCTCTCATTATATAATGTGATCATATTTAATTAATTGTTGTTTAAAAGAGCACCAGCATCAATAAATTTCTCTACATTAACTTCATGCAGGGTTACTTGTATGGACTTTTGTTTATCTTGGTAAGAACTCCTTCCATTAATGAATTAGAGAACATAATTGCCTATTTATATGAAGAGACACCATGGAAATCTGTAACATATTAAACCTAGTTAACTTTATCTTATGTTTTTGGAAGCATATCTCTCACATTTCTTAGGTAAAATTTTAAGGGCAATAACTAATTAATGAGTTTCTCTTTGTTGAATATGATCCCATAATTTTATCCAGGAATGTGTTTTGTTGCAAGAGCTTTCTGTGGGGCTCCATGTGTGATTGCATTTCTTATTTATAAATGGAGAAGAAGGCATCTATCTGGATATGAAACTATTGAAGAATTCCTCCAGAGTCACAATAACCTTATGCCAATAAGGTATTCTTATTCAGACATTCGAAAGATCACTAGAGGTTTCAAGGAAAAGTTGGGTGAAGGAGGCTTTGGTTTTGTGTATAAAGGAAAACTTCGTAGTGGTAAATTTGCTGCAATAAAGATGTTGGGTAAATCTAAAGCTAATGGACAAGATTTTATCAACGAGGTTGCTACAATTGGAAGGATCCACCATACCAATATAGTAAAATTAATTGGTTTTTGTGTTGAGGGAACAAAGCATGCTCTTGTATACGAATTTATGTCTAATGGGTCTCTTGATAATTATATTTTTTGTCAAGAAGGATCTATTTCTTTGAGTTGGGAAAAGTTATATGAGATATCTTTTGGAGTGGCACGAGGCATTGAGTATCTACATCAAGGTTGCAATATGCAAATCCTTCATTTTGATATCAAGCCTCATAACATTCTTCTTGATGAAAATTTCACTCCAAAAATTTCTGATTTTGGGTTAGCTAAGCTTTATCCAACTAAGGGAAGCATTGCATCTCTTACCGCTGCAAGAGGAACAATTGGATACATGGCACCAGAGTTGTTCTACAAAAATATTGGGCGTGTTTCATATAAAGCAGATGTATACAGTTTTGGAATGTTGTTGTTGGAAATTGCAGGAAAAAGGAAAAACCTAAATGCATTGGCAGAAAATTTGAGTCAAGTTTACTATCCATTCTGGGTTTATGACCAACTCTCAAGTGGAAAGTTAACAATAGAAGACTCATCAGAGGAGGAAAATATATTAGCTAGGAAAATGATTATAACAGGATTATGGTGTATACAGATGCAACCTTGTAATCGTCCTCCAATGAACAAAGTACTAGACATGCTTGAAGGAGATCTCAAAAGCCTAGAATTGCCCCCAAGGCCTGTTCTATATCCTGTGGAATCAATGACTATGGATGAAGGAGAATCATCATCAATATCAAGTGAAGTAAAATAGATACAGAATATTGCTTAGTTGAAAGAGATGGTAAAATGTTCTGCAACTTCTTTTACCTTTATAAATTGCTCTATAGAATTAGTGATGACTTGATGATAGATTGTAATAATTCTATGCGTTTAACTTGTTGAGTTTAAGCTATATTCCTATTTACATAATCTTTCAATGTATGATAATGCATTTGCATTTTGCTTCGATATTTATAGAGCTTGATTTTCCTTTGTGGATATTGCTCCTTGACCTGTAATCCAAGTCCTTAAACTTGGAATTATGAATTTCATGACACTTTTCAGTTTATAGAGGTAGGGAAGGGAACATAAACTGTAAGGTAAATTAGTGCAGTTTAGATCGAATAATGCTCTAATTTAGTAGAAATTTTACTATTTCACCATTATACGTATAATGAATATATTAAGGAGTGAGATTCTTTATTAATTAATTAGGTTGAATAACCATTAATCATGGTAAATCCCATATATGTCCTATTACGATTATCGATTAATATTCAATCGTTATATTTATAGCAATTATATTTACGTTCTTAGAAATTTTTGTATATAATTATTATATACACAATGGTTAAAATTTTACTATATAATTATTTATACTAGAGATATGCAGTTTGGATTTTGATTTAGTTTGAATAATGCTTTGTTTGTAACAAGGATATATAGCCATTAAAATTTTAAAGGTAGATAAAATTTCAAAAATCAAAGACATGCATACACATATGTGAAGAACTGTTAGAATGCTTACTTATTGCAAATGATAAGAATATAATTTACTGCCATAAATAAGATTATAATCTTCTATATATATTTATTTCATATGTTTTATTTTCTCTAATTACTTATTTAAATTGAATTTTTGAAGTTAAATTTTTGTTTTCGCCGTCCTTAATATTAGTCCTTAGCTAAATATTAAAGTCAGGCAAAATATAATCGTTAATTAATATTTTTCTTAATAGTTTTAAGGAGAAGTGCTAAACTAATGTAAAATTTTACTTATTCTTATTTTAGCTTCTATAATTTAATTTTATTTAAATGGTATTTCATTATTTGCTTGTTTTATCAATATTTTCTTATAACATTTGGAAATAATCGTTATTTTCTAATAATACAATATCAAAATACTGCTTTGAAAAAAATTAAAGTACAAATATTTAAAATAAAAAACAGATGAAATTAAAGATTTTTTTTTTATTTTCCCCCGTAATCTAATAGTACTTCTCATAAAATTGCATTTGAATTTTTTAATATATATTTTTTTCCACCATAATAATAATATAAATATGTAAACTCTTTAATATGAAATTATGAAATAAATCGATAAATAAATTATTTATATTTTTAAATTATATATATATATATTTTAAAATTTGTCAATAGGGTGAGCATTCGATTGGTTCGATCTAAAATCGAAGCGAATTGAATAAATCAAGAACTGAAATTTTAGTATTTATAAAAATCGAACCGAATTAATTTTAGTTAGAAATTGAATCGCACTGAATCGATTTGATTCGGTTCGATTCAATTCGGTTTAATCGGTTTGAATTTTTAATAATTTTTTTATTTTTTACACTTTATTTTTAGTATTTTAAAATTTAATTAGAATATTTTTAACTTTAATATGATTTAATCTCTATATTATTAAAAATAATATATTATTATCACTAATCGGTTTGGTTTGATTTTTTTTTAATTTTTTCTTATCAAAATTGAATCGAATTGAAATAACCAAAATTTTTAAAATTAAAAATCAAATCAAATCGAAATAAATAAAAAATTAAATCAAATTTTCGAATTAAGGAACCGAATACTGTTCACTCCTATTTGTTAATATGCCACATGGTGATCTTTAATAGCAGTTGATAAAAATTTTTAATTAAGATCAATATAATTTTTTAAGTTGGTTAATATGCAAATGTCCGTGATTTATTTTTTAAAGAAAAAATTTATTATTAAATTTTTAGTATAAAAATTTATTTTTTTATTTTTAAAAATATATTAAAATACTTGACATTTTAAAAAATTTATTAGTTAATTTTTTATTAATTTTAATCATTAAATATTTAAAAAAATTTAAAATGCCGTCATTATATAAAATTAATAATAGACTTTTTTACAAAATTGAGAAATCAACTAATAAATTTTTTTAAATCACAAAGACTAAAAATAATAAAATGCTTAGTAACTAAAACTAAGAAAATAGCTAATTAATAGATTTTTTAAAATTTCATAAATGTTTTAATATAATTTTTAAAATTGAAAAACTCACCAATATATTTTTCATAACATAGGGTTAAATACTATTTTTTAAAATATTAATTTAATGTATTTTGGAGTAACAAATAATATAATTTTGAAATAGCAATTGTTTTTTTATATCTAATATAATTTTTTAATCGAAATTATCTTTTTGCACCTTTAAACTTTATTAAAACAATTGTATCATTTTGAACTTTAAACATGTTTTAAAACATATTTGAACTACCTAAAAGTGGAATTAATCTTTCAATCCCATTACCAAGGATAAGTTTTTTGAATGTGCAAAATTTATAGAGTAAATTTTGATTACAAAATTTTCATATTGTGTATAATTTTTTTATTAGGAGATTGAGGCTCAAATCTAGGTCTACTAATATTGAACCAATTCATATTAGGTTACTATATATAACACTTTCTTAATGTACTATGAAGATTTTTTTTTTTTTTTATTTTTGCAAATGAAGTTTAGAGATGGAAAGATGTATTTAATTATTTTGCATATAATTTAATTTTTAACAGCGGATTATATAAGTTTTTTTTTTTATAGCATTTGATATAATACAAATTTGAATATGAAAATTTCATAATTCTAAAATTATGTATAAAAAATTAAGATAAACACTTACTATAAAAGCAATAGTATTTATCTTAATAAAAAAAATTGTTTATTGTAACATAGAGTTTCAAAACATCCAATAAATTGAATGATCAAAGCCTATCACCTTATTATTGTTTTGGACATAAGTAGCAATGCCTAATAAGAAGGCTTAACTAGCAACGACATAGTTAAAATTTATAACTTAGTTTTCACTTAATCTGATTAAGGTGATGTTAGCACATATTTAATACTCTACTAATTTTAATTTCTAAAGTCAGCAATCCTACTATAATTGTAGATTTTTTATTTATAGTGTAGTGTGATGTACAAAATATTTATAAAAGTTTTGGCTAACAGACTTAAAAGAATTTTCCCTTGTGTTATAGATGACAATCAAAATAACTTTGCTCTAGGTTGAAACATTACCAATAATATTATTATTACTAAAGAAATCATGCATGTATTTTGAAAAAGGTAAAACAAGTCTTCTATTCTTGATGATAATTTTTTCTCTTATTTTCTTAAATGAGTCCAATAACACGTGATATTGAAAGTGGGATTTACAAAATAGAGAGAAAAAAGATTAGGAGTCTACTGGGAATCCCTGGTGAAAACTCTCAAGTCATCAAAATTTTCATAGTAGGAGATGCAACGAAGAGAAGGGAGAAGAGAAGAGGAACAGAGAAGGAGAGAGGAGGAGCCTTTTTCAAGGTCTACTGCTAAAAGAAAGAGGTGTCTCTCTATTATCTTATCAAGTACTCTTTTTGGAGAAATGCAAAAATATTCTATAACATATTCTTAGGCAAGTTTCATTTCTTAGTTAAAATAATTTTATAATCTTTATATGTTATTAGATGCCTCCACTCTCTAATTCGATCAATTGAATTAGACGATTAAATATAGATCGAACTAAGAAAGTAGACTCTATACTTATAAAAAGTAAGAGAATTCGAGTGAATTATTTTGCCCTTATTTTTGAAGGACTTACTTTTAGATTTCTTAAATTTAAAGGACTTACCTTTATAGTCTTCCTTTTGAAAGACCTTATCTTAGGAGGTCTTATCTTAGGAAGGTCTTACCTTTGCGATCTTCCATTTAGAAGGCCTTACCTTGAGAGGTCTTATCCTAGGAGGTCTTACATTTGGAAGTTTTACTTTTGGCGGTCTTCCCTTCGAAAGGTCTTACTTTTGAAGGTCTTACCTTGGTGTTCTTTTATTTAGAAGGCCTTCCTTGGGAGGTCTTACCTTGGGAGTTGAGCTCAGTGGTCTTTCCTTCCTATCTAACATTAGTGGTGCGCCCTTCCGATCTGAACTTAGTAGTGTACCCTTACAGCATGCTCTTAGCGGTCTACCCTTCTGACTTGACTTGCCCTTCTAGCCTGCCCTTTGGATCTAACCTTAATGGTCTGTCCTTTTGAGTTAGTGGTCTACCTTTCTGGCCTGACCTTAGTGGTCTGTCCTTCAAAGTTAATGCTTTACCCTTCGGATCTGACCTTAGTGGTCTGCCATTTAGAGTTAGTGGTTTTCCCTTTCTAAGACCTTCTTTAGGGCATTTCTTCTTGAGACCTTCAACTTTGAGGTCTTCTCTTTTTTTTTTTTCCTTTTTTTTGAGATAAATTACACTTTAGTTCCTGAGTTATCCTATAATTAACGAATCAGTTCCTATATTTTTAAAATCAAGCACTTAAATTCCTCTATTTTTATTTTGTCTAAATGCACAGTCCCTCCATCCATTTCTCCATTAGTTCAAAGGTAAATGGTTGGTCAAATCTTTAAATATTATTTTTTTTCTTCCCACAATACCCTTATTGCACCATAAAATGCATTTTTTCTTCCCATAGTTACCCTAAATCCCATCTCTCTTGTAACGACCTGGGGTTCGAACTGCTACCGACGCTAGGATTTAGATCGACTTAAGGTCGCCGAAACCCGTAGCAAGCCTACTATACATTTTGTGTACCTGATAAAATCCCATATATGATCACACAAAATATCATAAACATAACATTCCATGAACTATGGCTTGACCTATGCATGCATCAAAACTGAAAACATAAACTCATACTAGAGCCCTCATCAAATGCTTCAGTATGGTAAAAATTACATGCCTCAAGCTTAGTTCAAACATAACTCATAATTAAAACTTTTACATAAGGATCATGTTCACAGGGATTATAAAGGTAAAGAAAACTAGGGCCAAGCACAATTCTAATCCATTGAAATTTACATGTCCACACTATACTATTACAAAAACTATACCAGCTACTATGCCGACCTCCCGATGCTATCTTTGATCCTGTAAACCTGGGGTTAGAGGAAAGTGATAAGCTACAAGAGCCTAGTGAGCAGAACAGTAAAAAACAGTTTATTAAACATATGCTCATATGAAATGCATCACAGCACAAACAATTCACATCAAGATGGACTTGTCACTAGTAACCCTCTACATATTCCAATGTGCTCGACCCTCGACGAAGCTTCTCAGGACTTTTGCTTAAACATAACATAACATATCCATAATGCCAGGGGTGTAACACCCGGCTAAACTCCGGCATCGGAATTCTAACTTTTCTGCGGGATCTCCGTTGAAATCCAGAATCTCGAGGTCGGAATCCCTTAGAAGGGTGAAAATAAAGGTTTTCTAAAATGTTTTTATATGTTTTTGAGGTTTTAAGAAAGAAAATATTGAGTTTTGCAAGAAAAATGCTTTGGAGGAAAAGACCAAGTTCGGCCGCCGAACCTCATGTTCGGCCATCGAACATGGTGCTGATGCGGAAGCTCTTTTGGCCCCCGAAGGTGGTCTGGCCAGCCACCTATAAAAGGCCCCCTGTCCGAAAATGGGCGAGTTTTCTCTCTCCATTTCGGGCAAGAGTGAGTTTTCGCCCTTCCATGGTTGATTTTATGTTTTTCCCTCAAATCCTTCAAGATTCTCATGAGTTTTTACCTTGTTTTGAAGATTTTAAGCTCAATCTAAAGTTTTGAAGCTTGGAGACCCTCGGAGACCCTTTTCTCCTCAACTCCAAGTTTGGGCCGCACCTACCTTCGATCTCCACGAGGTAAGTGTAAATCCTTGCCTTTTTTATGTTTTGAATGAGTTTTAAGAAGGGTTAAGGGTTTATGATGCATGTTTCAGGTAGATCTTAAATGTTAGGGTATATGATAGTTTTTATGTTAAATGTGATGCAATGTTGTTGTTTGTTGGGGTTTAGGCTAGTTTATGCCTCTATATGCTTGAGTAAGTGTTTATGCATATTTTAGAATAGTTGGATGGGTGTTTGAAAGTTTTTGGTGGCTTGGGCATGATGCAGAATCGGGTTCTATCACTCAGGAAGACCCAGTTCGACCGCCGAACCTGCCTGTGGAGGCAGCTTTAGGCCGCCTAACTTGCCCCCGAAAGGTTGTACTTTCGGATCTGTGGGGGAGTTTAGGCTGCCGAACCTACCCCCAAAAGTTAGTGACTTTCGGATCTGTGAAGGCCTTCGGCCGCCGAACCTGCCACCGAAAGTCCCCTGCCCAACCTTCCTTTACCTGTTTTCCATGCATGCTTTATGATGTTTTAAGGGGTTTTTGGGGAGATATTTAGAGTCTTTTATAGAGTATGTTTGGTTTCTCATTTGAGTCCACCTGTGTATGACCGGACCTGAGAAACCAAGGAGGCCAGCAATGAGTTAGCTGCTTCAGAGTCAGTTAAGCGTCAGCCAGAGGTGAGTAGAACTGAGCTATATTTTTAAAGTAACTAAATTTTAAGCATGTTCATGCATCACGAATGCCATGTTATGTATTAGGTTGTTTTGCATTAGAATTCACGAATATGATGCATTGCATAATATGATGTGGATGGATATTGGATGACCCACTAGCCCTTGATATGATATGACATGTTATGATACGGTATGGAAGTCCAGGTGAGGCCCATTCTACGCCCCTGGCACGATGTAAGGGAAAGACTAGGTGAGGCCCATTCTATGCCCCTGGCACAATTGGATATGTTATGCTTTAAGCGAAAGTCCTGAGGAGCTCCTGTTGTGGGCCGGGCACATTGAACTATGTAGAGGGTTACTGGTGACAATACCATCTTAAGGTGATTTACTTGTGTTGTGATGCATTTCATGATGGCATATGTTTATTAAATTGATTTTTACTGTTCTGCTCACTAGGCTCTTATAGCTTACCCCTTTCCCCTAACCCCCAGGTTTGCAGGGTCAGAGATAGATCGGGAAGTCACCAAGGTTGATGGTATATGTTTATGTAATAGATTAGTAGTGGACATGTTGTATTAATGGATTAGTATTGTGCTTAGCCATAATGATAGTAGTAAATCCTTATTGTACATGATCTTTAAATAAAAGTTTTAATGATGAGTTATGTTTGAACCAAACTTGAGGCATGTGATGTTTACCATGCTAGAGTATTTGATGAGGACTCTAGTGTGGGTTTTATGTATACAGTTATGATACATGCACAGGTCGAGCTTGATCATATGAAATGTTCAGGTTTATGTAAATGTATGATCATGTATGGGATTTTATCAGGTACACAGGATGTATGGTCGGCTTGCTACGGGTCCCAGCGACCTTAAGTCGATCTGGATCCTAGCGCCGGTAGCGGTCCGATTTTTGGGTCATTACAAAGTGGTATCAGAGCGCTAGGTTCATATGGTCGGACCTAGAGAGTTTCGGGCTCATAGATGTTATAGAAGGGCAAGCACAATAGGAAAAATCATGTCCACTAGGATAGGATGTAGAGTCATCTCTTGATGATGATGTGTAATGCCATGACTTTATGCATGTGCATTAATGATATGTTATGTATGTGATGTGGGTTCATGTGTTTCCACATGAATCCTATGATGCTAATGTTTATGTGTTGAATGTTGTTTTTCAAAAAATAGGATGAGAGGCTCACGTCGATCCGCTAGATTGACAGGAGCTCCACCTGAGAATGAGGGTATGGATGCCCTTCCCCCTGCTCTGCTAAGGGCAAGGTCTAGTAGATCCAGCAGAGAAGGAACATCAAGGGACCCCAGAAGGTCTTTTGATGTGAACAGGAGGAGGACAGATCCGGGTAGGATGTCAGCAGATATGAGGGAGATAGTGGATGATGACCAGAGAAGGGATGGGAGTTTGGGCATGAGTATGTCTGAAGAGGGTACGGGATAATCACAAGGAGGCGCTCAGGCCTCGGGTTATGCGTACCCACCCCAGTACCAACCCTACCCACAGGGCCCAGGGTATCCGATGGGGGGTACATCGGATTACTCCAGCTATAACCCATATTCCTCCTTCATGCCCTATCCTCCCTATTACCCACCATATCCACCCTACCCTATGTTTTCAACCCCACCTTTTTACCAAAGTACAGCAAACCCTAACCCAGGGAATGTTGCACCTCCTCCTCCCCCAGTAGAACCAGTTATCCCTGAAGTCCAAACACCTAAACCTAGCTCATCTGTGGGGAGCAAAGTGAAGATGACTGATTATCTGAAGCTGGATGCTCCTAAGTTTAAAACAAGGGATGATCCGTTTAAGTATCTGAAGACGGTGAAGATGATAACAGATGAGTTAGGAGCAAGTGATAGTAGAGCCATTCAGATGGCGGGGTTCACATTAAAATGCAAGAAAGCCAAGGAGTGGTTTAAAAACTATGTGGACTCAAGGCTGGATAGCCTATCCTGGGAAGAGTTTGCCAATGAGTTTGCTGGATGGGCTTTTCCAGATAGTTCAAGGGAGCTGAAGGTGATAGAATTTGAGCAGCTGAGGCAGACCGAGGACATGGGTGTGGATGAGTACACGGATAAGTTCCTAGAGTTGCTGCCGTTTGTGGGTCAGGCGTATGATACTGATCAGAAGAAGGCCAGGAGGTATACCATGAGACTCCACCCCAGGTATTCCTCCCTGATACTACCAGCAGAGAGGGAGAGTTTCCACACTATTGTGGATGCAGCACGGAAGATGGAGGCTAGTGCCATCATTCAGGGGACAGTTAAACAGCAGGTGGCACAGCCCTCTGGTTCTAAGACCCCAAGTTCAGGGAATGTAGACCTCTCCTCTCTGAGTGCAGTTGCCGCAAAGGGTAAAAAGTGGGACAGAGCCACTAGAAAATCGAAGAAGAACAAGTTCTGGAATCTGTTGAAATCTGGTCTGGGAATGGGTGGTGGCTTGAGCTCTGGTTCAGATAGCTCAGGATGCATGAGGTGTGGAAAGCCGCACAGAGGAGTCTTTCGGTTTGGGACTACAACCTGCTTCAGATGTGGGCAGGAGGGGCACATGGCACGTAAGTGTCCCAATGCAGCTATGATGACACCGTCCCAGCAGACAGCTTTAGGCAGTGTGGCTTAACCAGCAGCTCCAGCCATGATACAAGGCAGTGGTCGAGGCACAGGTAGAGGGTCAGCCTCTTCTTCCCCAGGTTCTCGCGGAGAAGGTCCGTCAGCTCCAACTCGGATCTTCACTATGACTCAGCAGGAGGCTAACACGTCAAACACCGTGGTGTCAGGTAATCTCATCATTGGATGTTCTGATGTGTATGCTCTAATGGACCCTGATGCTTCTCATTCTTTTGTTGCTTCGAGAGCTGTAGATAGCATGGGTTTGATAGCTTCTAGGTTAGAGTGTCCCCTTTGGGTCAGTGGGCCCAAGTGTGATCCATCTGTGGCAGAGTCAGTCTGCCGGTTCAGTCCAGTTTTTGTTGAGGGTAGATGCCTTCCAGCCGACCTTGTGGTTCTAGACTTGACTGATTTTGATGTCATTCTAGGGATGGATTGGCTATCTACTCATGGTGCTACCTTGGACTGTAGAGACAAGGTAGTCAGGTTCAGAGGATAGGATGGGTCAGAGGTTGTCTTCAGAGGAGACAGGAGGGGTATGCCTAGAGGTCTGATATCAGCCCTACAGGCTCGTAGGTTGCTAAGGAGGGGTTTTCAGGGGTATCTGGCTCATGTTAGAGAACTTAGTAGTCAGGTCAGGGAGCTCGCCTCAGTGCCTGTAGTCAGAGAGTTTCCAGATGTTTTCCGAGACGAGCTTCCAGGTTTACCACCTGCTAGGGAGATAGATTTTGTGTAACAGCCCGGAAACCGAACTGCTACCGGCACTAGGATCCAGATCGACTTAAGGTCGCCGGGACCTGTAGTAAGCTTGCTGTGAACTCTGTGTACCTGTGAAATCCCATACATGATCAAACATTTTGTGTCAAAATTAAAACTGTTCTCTGTTCCAAGGCTCAACCTGTGCATACTCTATCTCTATACTGTAAAACCCCTGCCAGAGCTCTCATCTTTGCTCTAGACGGGTCAACTCATACTATGTTAAGCCTGGTTTTCATACATATGACATAAAACATTTACATAAAAAGATCATGTACATACATAAAGGGATAACAACTCTTATACATCAAGCACCGTCTATACATTGTACATTACACTATCTCTTTACAATTACATGTCCACACTAGCTATTACAAAACTCTATACTCTTCCTGATAGAGCATATTTTAGTTCATTTTATCATTATGTTCTTGATGTTTATTTACATCTTTTCTACTTAATTTTGTGGTTTTAATTATGTTTTGCAGATATTAGGTGTAAAGAGACAATCTGGAGAAAATGCTCTTAAAACTGCTAAAAAGTGCCAAATATGGAAAGTGCCAAAAAAGGAAAGTTTCCAAATAAGGAAAGTTTTCAAAAAGGAAAGTTTTCAAATGAGGAAAGTGCAGAAGCAAAAGCAAACAAGGAAAGCTCAGTCAGAAGATTATTTGAAATTCAAATCGCAGATCTTTCTTTCCTTGTTCAAAGATGTGCACACACTGCAGTAGTCATATCTTCCTATTTAGGCAGCAAGATCTCAAAGAGATGCTCTTCCTCTTCTGCATTCAATATTCAAATTTCAAAAGAGGCTCCACCTAAAAAGGAATGTATGGACAAGCATATCTTCCCCTTTGAAGATCAAAATTCGTGCATACTTCCTATTCAGAAACAATCTGCGCGCTTTCCTCTTCTGAGAGCCATCTGCGCGCCACCTTCCTTTTCTGTAACAACTTGGGCAACAAGTTGAGCATGGGCAGCATCTTGGGCAGCCTCTACACTAATTAAGAAGTAAGGTCAGCATCTAAACTTATTTAGGAAGCACAATCTGTGCCTCTTTCCCTTTCTGAGACCAAACCGCGCGCACCAACTTCCTTCCGCAAAGCATTCGCGCGCAGCCTTCCTTCTGAAGCCGAAAAACGCGATTCTTTCCTTTTCAGACATAACTTGGACATAAAATACCTCTTGGGCAGTAAGTATGACCTAGGGCAACACTTTTCAACTATAAAAGGCCACATAAGGAGCCTCTACAGGGCCCAAACACACCACCTTGGAGACACCTACGAATTCACATCTCTTCTTCTACCTTTCTTCTTTTCTTTTATTTTTGGTTTTGTTTCAGCCATGAGAGACTGAAATCTTTTATTCTAGTTGAAGATTAGGTGATGCTTTAGTTGTTTTATGGATTGGGAGACTTGATCAAATATTGTTTATCTTTTGTTATTCAATATTCATACAATCTCATGCTTAATTCCATTGTTGCTTTGTTGTTTTGATCAATATGGCCAATTGATTCTTGATTGCAAAGTAATAATATGTTAGTTTGGATGATTTAAGTCCGTAATTGCTTAGATTATTCTTACATGAGAACACTTGGGATAAAACCCAAGGAAATTGTATGATCTAGCGTTATCTCCATACGTTTGGGTAGCTAGGATTGGATCTCTCTATTTCTTAATGCAATTGACAATTGTTTTGATGCCTAAGGCCCAAGGACGTTCCTTGGCAATTTGTTAATTAGTAATTAATTAGAGGACGTTCCCTAATTGGTTTAATCATAAGGAGAGATAATGGTGGTGAGAAGCGTCTTCCATCTCCATAACTAATCTATTGAATCAACCCAAAGGAAACTAAGTGTCAATGATCAATTCCAACAACTAAAGTGGATCCAATTCTTCAACTAGATCTTTCTTATTATTTATTTCTCTTTATTTTTATTATTTGCCTTATTTTTATTGCTTTCAATATTAGATCAATTAAATCAATCTCAAAACCCCCCAATTTACTTTCAGTTTGTTTGCTTTCAGTTTATCTCGTTTTTAGTTTATTTTGCTTTCTGTTTATTTCTCTTTCAGTTTATCTCGTTTTTAGTTTATTTGGCTTTCAGTTTTATTTCGTTTCAGTTTTATCTCGTTTCAGTTTATTTTGCTTTCTGTTTATTTCTCTTTCAGTTTTATCTCGTTTCAGTTTATTTTGCTTTCCGTTTATTTCTCTTTCAGTTTTCTTCTTTTTCAGTTTATTTTTGTTTTAGTTTATTTTATTGGTCTTGATAAGGAAAATAAGTAAGTAATCAATTCTCTGTGGATTCGATCCTTTCACCACTATCTGCAGTTGTAAATTGTTGATAACCAGAAAGGTTATTTTTGACCGGCTTCGGCAACCGCGATCAAAAATTAGCGCCATTGTCGGGGAGTTGATTTTACTTGTTTATTTTCTTTCATGATCAGATCTGAAAGTAGGGACACTCTGCCCTTTGATCCAGAAATTGAACGCATCCTCAGAAGGCTAGGAAAGCAAGCCTCTGCGCCTGAAGAGCATTCTGCTCAACCTTCGGCCGCCGAACCTCCCCAACATTCGGCCGCCGAACCTTCCTCACTCCAACCCCCGCCCATCATCTCACCCAAGTAAGTCACCATCACAGAATTAAATCATGGATGAGGAATGGACACCTTTTCGCCTCGCAGAACTTTATGAACAAATCACTGCTGCGAAAAGTTTTGTTATAGACCAAACTGCACAAGCTCTTGAAGCACAACAACTCCAACAAATACATGCATGTGAAGGATTATATGAACCATCAAGATATGCAATGCCTCAAGATCTCAGAACTAATCTTCATAAGACGTTGGAGACTTTGCAAAATGTGTCCAACAAGAAACAGATCGAATAGCCGCCAAAATGAGAGCAGACATGGTAAGAAAAGAGGAAGAGCTTCAAAATGGTGAGGATGATGAGGAAAGTTGGCAAGTACAAGAACAAGCTGCTGAAGAGGCACAACCAGAAAACTGTTTGTCCAAACAAACTGATCAAATAGAGCCTGTTAATAATTTAGATATCATTGATTGTTTGAGTGAAAATGTTTTTTATGTAAATCCAGATGATATACTAAATGATGATCTTTGCAGGGAAGAGACTCAAAAAGAGCCAGAATTGAAAGAAACTGACTGTTGCATCCAACAGGAGAACTACAACCAAGCACAGACTGAAGAGAGCTCTGTCGCACCACTTCAGGAAGGAATTGCGCAAACTGAAGCCATGACTTTTCAGCCACCGAACTTCTCCATCTTTCGGCCGCCGGACCCTTCACCTCAGCTCTCATCGCAGACTGAAACCATCTCCAGTGCACCTCTTCAATTTCCAACGCAGATCAGTCTTCCACCTCAGTCAGGTCCTATGCAGAAGGAGCAATCTGAAACTCCTTTCAGCCTTCCAATGCAAACAAATCTTGAACAGAAGGAACAAATGGTAGTCCAATGGCCCAAACCAAAGGAGCATGCAGATCAATGCCTGCCCAAACCACCGGATAAGGTAGAGTTTGTTTTGCCTGAATTCAGTACTAAATTGCAGCTAGCCATAGAGAAACATGAATTGGAGTTCAAAGTTCTTCCCAATCATCTAAAAAATGCACACATAAGGGCTAGAGGCACACCTCATCTGAAAGAGGAGAAGCTAATCATGTTACTTCATGAGTACATGGAAAAAATAGGATGGGCTATGACTAAATCAAAAGGAGTGCTACACTTTCTACTCAATGCAGTTGGGACTCTTTTCCCTTCCCCAATTACTTGAGCCTTGATCAAGTGGATCACACCATGCACACCACACCCAGGGGAGTACTCAGTTTCTTTTGCATTTTAATATTTCCTATACATTGAGGACAATGCATGATTTAGGTGTGGGGGTGCATATTTCTGAATTTTTACTTTTTGAGTTTATTTTTGCTTTGATTTTTAGTTTGCTTGCATTAGTTGAAATTTTTTTCATTTTTTTGCTTTCAATAACACACACAGATAGCCACAGTTTTTTTTTTATTATTTATTTTGTTTCCGTTTTTGAGATGCTTTACTCATCATATGAACTATGTTGGATGAGCTTTTCTTTCCATGACCCCATTGATGTGATGACTCTTTAAACTTATGTTGAATCAATTGCAGTGAGTTATATTCATGTTTGAGAATTGCCTTTTGAATTGAATCTTTGAGCTTGCCATGGTGAAAAATATATTGATGACCCTCAATTGATGAGAATAAATTAAAAAGTTGTGTGAATGAACTTAATGTGACTTGATTTAGCAATTGGAGTTGATTTGCCCAAATTATTGAGAGAAAGAAAATTCAGCAAAGGCAAAGACCTCAAAAGCACAAATCTAAGATTGTTCCAATGGTCAAAAGACTATGAACAGAGCTAGTAGCCACTTGGAAAGGTGACCAACTGAGTAACTGGGGGTGGGTATCACAAATATGTACCTTCACGTAAAAAGGTTGGTGACTTTTTCAAGCAAGATCTAAAGTGCAAAAGTCTGAATAAAGTACTTCAAGGTAAGGGCAAGTCACTCTGAAAGCTAGAAAAAGTCTTATCTGAACAAATAAATGTGCATGTATGGTCTCTCTTGAGGAAAACAGATCCTAGCCATGGTAAGTAAAGGGAAACAAGGAAAGAAGGTGAGTAATCTTCATGCATGTATTCTTCACTGCAATGATTCAAAATAGGTGTCTAGAGTAAGAGCTTAAGTGGAAATAAGAATCAAGTAGCAAAGAAAGCTTGTTTGACTATGTTTATTTGCTTGAGGACAAGCAAAAAGCTAGGTGTGGGGGTATTTGATAGAGCATATTTTAGTCCATTTTATCATTATGTTCTTGATGTTTATTTACATATTTTCTACTTAATTTTGTGGTTTTAATTATGTTTTACAGATATTAGGTGTAAAGAGACAATCTGGAGAAAATGCTCTTAAAACTGCTAAAAAGTGCCAAATATGGAAAGTGCCAAAAAAGGAAAGTTTCCAAATAAGGAAAGTTTTCAAAAAGGAAAGTTTTCAAATGAGGAAAGTGCAGAAGCAAAAGCAAACAAGGAAAGCTCAGTCATAAGATTATTTGAAATTCAAATCGCAGATCTTTCTTTCCTTGTTCAAAAATGTGCACACACTGCAGTAGTCATATCTTCCTATTTAGGCAGCAAGATCTCAAAGAGATGCTCTTCCTCTTCTGCATTCAATATTCAAATTTCAAAAGAGGCTCCACCTAAAAAGGAATGTATGGACAAGCATATCTTCCCCTTTGAAGATCAAAATTCGTGCATCCTTCCTATTCAGAAACAATCTGCGCGCTTTCCTCTTCTGAGAGCCATCTGCGCGCCACCTTCCTTTTCTGTAACAACTTGGGCAACAAGTTGAGCATGGGCAGCATCTTGGGCAGCCTCTACACTAATTAAGAAGTAAGGTCAGCATCTAAACTTATTTAGGAAGCACAATCTGTGCCTCTTTCCCTTTCTGAGACCAAACCGCGCGCACCAACTTCCTTCCGCAAAGCATTCGCGCGCAGCCTTCCTTCTGAAGCCGAAAAACGTGATTCTTTCCTTTTCAGACATAACTTGGACAGAAAATACCTCTTGGGCAGTAAGTATGACCTAGGGCAACACTTTTCAACTATAAAAGGCCACATAAGGAGCCTCTACAGGGCCCAAACACACCACCTTGGAGACACCTACGAATTCACATCTCTTCTTCTACCTTTCTTCTTTTCTTTTATTTTTGGTTTTGTTTCAGCCATGAGAGGCTGAAATCTTTTATTCTAGTTGAAGATTAGGTGATGCTTTAGTTGTTTTATGGATTGGGAGACTTGATCAAATATTGTTTATCTTTTGTTATTCAATATTCATACAATCTCATGCTTAATTCCATTGCTGCTTTGTTGTTTTGATCAATATGGCCAATTGATTCTTGATTGCAAAGTAATAATATGTTAGTTTGGATGATTTAAGTCCGTAATTGCTTAGATTATTCTTACATGAGAACACTTGGGATAAAACCCAAGGAAATTGTATGATCTAGCGTTATCTCCATACGTTTGGGTAGCTAGGATTGGATCTCTCTATTTCTTAATGCAATTGACAATTGTTTTGATGCCTAAGGCCCAAGGACGTTCCTTGGCAATTTGTTAATTAGTAATTAATTAGAGGACGTTCCCTAATTGGTTTAATCATAAGGAGAGATAATGGTGGTGAGAAGCGTCTTCCATCTCCATAACTAATCTATTGAATCAACCCAAAGGAAACTAAGTGTCAATGATCAATTCCAACAACTAAAGTGGATCCAATTCTTCAACTAGATCTTTCTTATTATTTATTTCTCTTTATTTTTATTATTTGCCTTATTTTTATTGCTTTCAATATTAGATCAATTAAATCAATCTCAAAACCCCCCAATTTACTTTCAGTTTGTTTGCTTTCAGTTTATCTCGTTTTTAGTTTATTTTGCTTTCTGTTTATTTCTCTTTCAGTTTATCTCGTTTTTAGTTTATTTGGCTTTCAGTTTTATTTCATTTCAGTTTTATCTCGTTTCAGTTTATTTTGCTTTCTGTTTATTTCTCTTTCAGTTTTATCTCGTTTCAGTTTATTTTGCTTTCCGTTTATTTCTCTTTCAGTTTTCTTCTTTTTCAGTTTATTTTTATTTTAGTTTATTTTATTGGTCTTGATAAGGAAAATAAGTAAGTAATCAATTCTCTGTGGATTCGATCCTTTCACCACTATCTGCAGTTGTAAATTGTTGATAACCAGAAAGGTTATTTTTGACCGGCTTCGACAACCGCGATCACTTCCTATACCCTGCTGACTTCCCTCTGAACTCTGAACCTGCAAAACTGGGGTTAGGGGAGAGGGGTGAGCTACTATAGCCCAGTGAGTAGAACAGTAGTAAAACAGGTGATAAAACATGCTCTCATTGAATGCATCACATCACAAGTAAATCACATCATCTCAGCAGGATGGATCAAAACTCCCTCTATCTGTGTCCAGCCCACAAATGAGCTCTTAGGACTCCATTTCAATCATTTGTACCGAAGTACCCTGTGCCTGGTCCCCGTAGGGCTGTTCCAGGTCTTTCCTATGAGGGCTATTGAATCCTTACTATGTCCATACCGTATCATAGAAGCAATGTACAAGGAGCCATGCCAAGTACAAGGATAAATGCAATGCGTCATATTCGTGTACACTAATGCACTCAACCTATAACATGTACATGATGCATGAAACATGATAAAAATATCCATTGCTCATATTAAAACGTTAAGTTTAGTTCCACTCACCTCTGGTTGACTCTGAACTGACTCTGCAGGTTTCGAAGTAGTGCTCACTACTGATCTCCCTGGTTCCTCTGGTCCATTCCTACACAGGTGGACTCAAATGAGGCACCAAACTAACTCAAGAACAACTCTATAAAACTCCCCAAAAGCCCTCTAAAAGATCCTAAAACAATCACATAAAATATGCAAAAGAAGGCTGGACGGGGCACTTTCGGCGGCAGGTTCGGCAGCCGAAAGTCCTCTCTAGAGACGAAACTCATGCACTTTCGGCGGCCGAACCTCTACTTTCGGCGGCCGAAAGTCTCTTACTAACCTTCGGGGGCACCTTTGGCAGCTGAAAGTCTCGTCCAGAAACGAAACTCAACCTTCGGCGGCACTTTCGGCGGCCGAACCTTGCCTCTAGAGATGAAAGTCCAAATTTTCGAAGGCAAACTTTGGCAGTCGAAACTGCCTCCACAAGGGGTTCGGCGGCCGAACCTTCCTTCGGCGGCTGAACCTGGCTTTGCCCGCTAGGCAGAGACTTGCTTTGCTTCATGCAAACTCCCCCAAAACTTACCCAACATGCATCTCAACTACTCCCAACTAGCATATACACATATATATGCACAAAGGGGTCTAAAACTATCCTAAAATCCCAAACAAACATATCAAACAACACTTAAACATGCTTGAACACAAAAATCACCAAAAACCTCATTTAAACCTAATCATGCATACTATCCATACAAACTTCATAAAACCTTTAAAAATCATCAAAGAAGCTCAAGATCAACCCTTACCTCCTAAAGAACTTGAGGATGAGTGATCCTAACGTGGAGATATGGAGAAATCCACTCACAAAGTCTCCAAGCTTCAAAACTTTGCTCTTTTTACTCAAAACCTTCAAAAATCATCAAAACTCTTAAAACCTTGAAAGATTTGAAGAAGATCATGAAATTCAACGTGGGAAAGGTTTGGACTCACCTCTGGCTACAGATGGAAGCAAAATATCATCCTTCCACCGACCTTTGGCCCTTTTATAGGTGGCTGGCCAGACTACCTTCGGCGGCCAAACATGAATCCGAAACCATGCAAGGTTCGGCGGCCGAAAGTCACCTTCGGCGGCCGAACTTGCCATTTTCTCCCTTGTTGATTTTCTTTCAAAAACTCACTTCTTTAAACACTTTAAAACACTAAAACAACTTAAAAACACTTTAAAAACATATGTATTACCCTTCTAGAGGGTGCCGACACCCGGGATTCCACCGGACTACAGGAATTCCGATGCCGGACTCTAGCCGGGTATTACATTCTCCCCCCTTAAGAACATTCGTCCCCGAATGTTCCTAACACAACATAAAAACACATAGAAAAGGGGAAAACTAACCTCAAAACAGATATGGGTATTGCTGGAGCATAGACTCCCGTGTCTCCCAGGTGCACTCTTCTAGATTGTGGTGGTTCCACAAAACTTTTACCATCGGGATCTCCTTGTTCCTCAACTTCCTGATCTGGGTGTCCATGATCCGTACTGGCTGCTCTATATAGGTGAGATCTCCAAGGACCTCTACATCTGGTTCACTAAGAACCTTACTCGGATCCGACACAAACTTCCGTAGCATAGAAACATGGAAAACCGGATGGATTATTTCCATAGATGCAGGTAAATCCAGCTTATACGACACATTCCCGATCTTCTGCAAGATCTCGAAGGGACCAATGTACCGTGGAGCTAGCTTACCCTTCTTCCCAAAGCGAACCACTCCTTTCATCGGAGACACCTTTAGCAATACCATATCCCCCTCCTGAAACTCTATCTGCTTCCTATGGATGTCTGCATAGCTCTTCTGTCTGCTAACAGCTGTTCTGATTCTCTCTCTGATGATAGGCACTAGTCTGCTAGTAATCTCTACTAGCTCTGGCCCTGCAAGAGCCTTCTCTCCTACCTCTTCCCAACAAACAGGTGTTCTGCACTTCCTCCCATACAGAGCTTCATAAGAAGCCATTCCTATGCTAGCATGATGGCTGTTATTGTAGGCAAACTCCACCAGAGGTAGATGCTGCCTCCAAGAACCGCCAAAGTCTAACACACACATCCTGAGCATATCTTCAATGGTCTGGATGGTCCTTCTGACTGACCGTCGGTCTGTGGATGGAAAGCTGTGCTGAAATCCAACCTTGTGCCCATTTCACTTTGCAGACTCCGCCAAAACCTGGAGGTGAACTGAGGTCCTCTATCTGAAACTATTGACACTGGAACTCCATGCAGCCTCACTATCTCTTCTACATATACCTGCGCTAGCTTATCCACAGAATAGTTACTCCTAACTGGAATGAAGTGAGCAGATTTAGTTAGTCTATCCACAATCACCCAGATGGAGTCTAGCCTATTGGACGTCGCCGGTAACCCCACTACAAAATCCATAGCTATGTTTTCCCATTTCCACTCTGGAATCGGCAGTGGGTTAAGCATTCCAGCCGGCTTCTGGTGCTCTAGCTTCACCCTTTGACAAATCTCGCAGGCTGACACAAACTGTGCCACTTCTCTCTTCATGGCTGGCCACCAATATACTCTTCTTAGATCTTGATACATCTTGGTGGCTCCAGGGTGAACGCTATACCTTGCATTATGAGCTTCCCTCATAATGTCTTCCTTCAACCTGCTGTCTTCTGGTACACATAACCTCTTCCCGTGCCGAAGAATCCCTTCACTGTCAAATCTAAACTCTGCACTGTTGCCTGACTGAACAGTCTTGGCAATCTTCACTAACTCAGGGTCCTCGTGCTGTTTCAGAGCTACTTGCTCTAGAAACACGGGTGTAACTCTCATCTGTGCAACCAAAGCACCTGTACCAGATAACTCTAGCTGTAACCATTCATCTATGAGTCTGTAAAAGTCCTTCACCACCGGCCTCCTCTCTGCTGTAATGTGGGATAAACTGCCAAGTGACTTCCGGCTTAAGGCATCAGCTACAACATTAGCCTTTCCCGGATGATATTGGATCTTGCAATCATAATCACTGAGCAATTCTACCCACTGTCTCTGCCTTAAGTTCAGTTCTCTCTGACTCAAGATGTGCTGCAGGCTCTTATGATCCGTGAAGATCTCACATTTTACCCCATAGAGGTAATGCCTCCACATCTTAAGTGCAAAGATAACAGCTGCCATTTCCAGATCGTGTGTCGGGTAGTTCAGCTCGTGCTTCTTCAGCTGTCTAGAAGCATAAGCTATCACTCTGTCTTTCTGCATCAACACACAACCTAATCCCACTCGGGATGCATCACAGAACACTGTGAAATCTTCATCACTAGTCGGCAGAGCTAACATCGGTGCTGAAGTCAACCGTCTCTTCAACTCTTCAAAACTCTCATCACATTCCTCTGACCATACAAACTTCTGGTTCTTTCTGGTCAGTCTGGTCATAGGAGCAGCTATCTTCGAGAAGTCCTGAACGAACCTCCGATAGTAACCTGCCAAACCTAGAAAAGTCTTGATTTCTGTCACTGTAGTGGGTGTAGGCCAGTTGGCTACTGCCTCTACCTTCTTGGGGTCCACTGCTATACCTTCATCTGATACTACATGCCCTAAAAAGGAAATGCTCCTCAGCCAGAACTCGCACTTGGAGAACTTGGCATACAAGCCATGCTCTCTCAAAGTCTGTAAGACTATCCTCAGATGCTGGGCATGCTCCTCTGCATCCCTGGAGTACACTAAGATATCATCTATGAAGACAATCACAAAGTGATCCAGGTACTCTCTGAAAACTCTGTTCATGAGATCCATGAATGCTGCAAGGGAGTTAGTTAACCCAAACGGCATTACCAGGAACTCATAATGCCCATATCTGGTCCTGAAAGCGGTCTTAGGTACATCCTCTTCCCTGATCTTCAACTGGTGGTATCCGAACCTCAGATCTATCTTAGAGAAACAACCTGCTCCTGCCAGCTGGTTGAATAGATCATCGATCCTGGGTAAAGGATACTTATTCTTGGTAGTGACTTTGTTCAACTGTCTGTTGTAACGCCCCGGAAACCGGTACCCCTCTGTAATGGCCCGAGTTGTTATGGCGCTAGGATTCAGATCGGCTTAAGGCTGCCGGAACCCGTAGCAAGCCGACTATACTCTCTGTGTACCTGATAAATCCCATACATGATCCGACATAAACAAACAACTGGAAAAATTTTCTGTAAAAACTACCAGACTTAACCTTAAAATCTGTAGGTCCGATCATATGAACCTAATGCTCAGATATACCAATCTGAAATAGCCCCCCAGGGCTTACACTAGTAACTCTGTCCGTATTAGGGTCAAGGGAATCAAACCCTCTCTTCCCTTATGGTCTGGTCTTGGGTCAAGGGAATCAAACCCTTTCTTCCCTCACAGTTATATTTCACTGGAGTTTTCGAAACACAACATCTATCAAGCTGGTTTGACTCATTTCTCATCAAAAAACATAAAACAGGATACATGCATACACAAGGGATTAACATACACTAGGCAAAGCACATACTAAACCATAAGCACACTGACTTACTATCTATTACATCATTTTACATACATATCTCTTTAATATACATCATGTCCATACTATTCTATTACACAAGCAACACTGAAGCCATCACTCTGCTGCTTCTAACTTCCTAGCTAACTCTGAACCTGCAAAACTGGGATTAAGGGAAAGGGATGAGCTTCTAAAGCCCAGTGAGTAGAAACACTGAAAACAGTTCATTAATTACACACTTTTATGAAATGCATCACTGCACAAACATTTCACATCTCGGATTAGACATGACCTCAAAACTCCCTTTGTCGGTGCCCGACTCCTCCTATGGAGCTCACACAGGACTTTCACTGCCATTGACAGATTATGGGCTATTGAAGTCGCCTTGGTCCAATCCCCACTAACAATAAATAATGCAATGCACCATATTCGTGATTCTAATGCAATCACCCTAATACATATCATGGCATCCATGATGTATGAACTATGCTAAAGCATTCCATTTTTCAGTATAAAAGATTAAGTTTAGTTCTACTTACCTCTGCTCCTCTAGTAGAAACCTGAACTGACTCTGCACCGTCTAATCCTGATGACCTCCTCGATCCCTCGGGTCCAATCCTACACAAATGGACTCGAATGAGGTGTCAAACATACTCTGACCAACTTATAAACAACTCTTAAACAATTTCCCAAAATCCCTCTAAAGGCTCTTAGAACAATCACACAAAGCATGCAAAAGAAAGCTTGGACAGAACACTTTCGGCGGCAGGTTCGGCGGCCGAATGTCCTCTCCAGAGCCGAAACTCAGGTACCTTCAGCGGTCGAATCTCCATTTTCGGCTGCCGAACCCTTTCGGGGGCAAGGTTCGGGGACTGAAACACATTCCAGAGACGAAAGTCTCTAACCTTTGGCAGCACCTTCGGCGGCCGAATCCTCCTTCCAGAGCCGAACCTCAAAACACTCGGGGGCAAGCTGTGGCAGCCAAAGCCACCATGCAAGGGGTTCGGCGGCCGAATGCTTCTTCGGCTGCCGAACCTGAGTTCTTCAAGAACTCAGCCCCGACGGCAACCTATCTCCTTCATCCTTTCCACCTCTCTAAACATGCATAACTCCACTCCTCAACACACATATACTCATGTATATGAACAAAGGGGTCCAAAACTACCTAAAAACCCCAACACAACAACAAACATAACACATAACATGCTTTCACCATTAAAACATCAAAACTAAACTCCAAAACCTATATATGCAACTCTACCCTTAACCTCTTTAAAAGCTGTTATAAATCATTAAAACAAGTGTAAAAGCTTCCCTTACCTCCTGAAACCAGAAGAGGAATGATCTGAACCTAAGGACATGCACCAACTCCCCTTCACAAGCTTCAAACCACCAAACCTCACTTTTGACTCAAAACCTTCAAAACCACTTGAAAAGTATCAAATCTCTGCATAAGTTGATAAAAACCCTGCAGATGACTCATGGGAGACGTGGCCTCACCTCTGGCAATGATCTGGAGGCAACACCTGTCCAAATCACTGACTGAAGGATGCTTTATGGCTGGCTGACCAATTCAGCTTCGGCTGCCGAATCGCATGCAAAACCATGCAACATTCGGGGGCCGAACTTGAACTTCGGGGGCCGAACATTGAGCACTTTCGGCGGCCGAACTTACCTTCGGCGGCCGAACCTGGCAAACGTCCCCATAGTCTTTTCTCCTCAAAACTCAATCTCATTTTATTTAAAACCTTTAAAATATTTAAAAACATTTTAGAAAAACTTACTCTTACCCTTCTAGAATCTCTGACATCCTCGAATTTCACCGAACGGTAAAAATTCCGATGCCTGAACTAGCCGGGTATTACATCTGTAGTCGATACAAAGTCTGAGGGACCCATCCTTCTTTCTGATAAACAGTACTGGAGCACCCCAAGGTGAGGTACTCGGGCGGATGAAACCCTTATCTACCAACTCCTGTAACTGCTCTTTCAACTCTCTTAGCTCTGCTGGTGCCATCCTGTAGGGAGGAATAGAGATCGGTCTGGTACCAGGCATCAACTCTATCTCGAACTCTATTTCCCTATTAGGTGGTAGTCCTGGAAGCTCTTCTGGAAACACATCTGGGAACTCTCTAACCACTGGTACTGAGGACGGTTCCCTAACTTGACTGTCTAGCTCTCTCACATGAGCTAGGAACCCCTGACAACCCCTCCTCAACAACCTACGAGCCTGAAGGGCTGATATCAAGCCTCTAGGTGTCCCCCTCCTGTCTCCTCTGAAGACACACACTGACCCATCCTGGTCTCTGAAACTAACTACCTTGTCCCTGCAGTTCAAGGTAGCATTATACGTAGATAACCAATCCATCCCTAGAATGACATCAAAATCTGTCAACTCTAGAACCACCAGGTCAGCTGGAAGGTATCTACTCTCTATACACATTGGACTAAACCGACAGACTGACTCTGCCAATGATGGGTCACATCTGGGTCCACTAACCCAAAGAGGACACTCTAACTCGGAGACTATCAAACCCAACCTCTCTGCGGCTCTAGAAGCAATGAAAGAGTGAGAAGCACCGGGGTCCATCAAAGCATACACCTCGTAACACCCAATGATGAGTTTACCTGACACCACTGTGTTCAACGTGTCTGCCTGCTGCTGTGTCAAGGTGAAAATCCGTGCTGGGGCTGACGGACCTGCACCTCGGGAACCCATTCCTGATGAAGAGGCTGCCCCTCTTCCTCTACCTCTGCCACTGCTCTGTGTACGGCTGAAGCTGCTGACTGAACCACACTACCAGAGGTCATCTGCTGAGATGGTGCCACCAAAGTCGCCTAAGGACATTCTCGTGAGAAATGTCCCTCCTGCCCACACCTGTAGCAGGCTGAGCGTCCCAACAGACACATTACTCTGTGTGGTTTCCCACATTTCTTGCACACTGTACTGCCTGTGCCAGAGCTAGAGCCGCTACCCATTCCCAGACCTGATCTGATTCTGCTCCAGAACTTCCCTCTCTTTGACTTGAACTTCTCTCCCTTTTTACTGCCAGACACTGCTGTACTAGGGGCCTTAGAACCCGAAGACTGTGCCACCTGCTGCTTCACTGTTCCCTGTATGATGGCACTCGCCTCCATCTTTCTGGCTGCATCCACAATAGAGTTGAAACTCTCTTTCTCTGATGGAAGGATCAAGGAGAAATACCTGGGATGAAGTCTAGTGGCATATCTCCTTGCCTTCTTCTGATCAGTATCATACGCCTGACCCACGTACGGTAACAATTCCAGGAACTTATATGTATATTCATCCACACTCATTTTCTCTGTCTGTCTCAACTGTTCGAACTCTACCACTTTCCTCTCCCTGGAACTGTCAGGAAAAGCCCACCCAGCGAACTCATTGGCGAACTCTTCCCATGTCATGCTGTATATTCTGGGGTCCATATAGTTCTTGAACCATTCTATGGCTTTCTTACACTTCAATGTGAACCCTGCCATTTCAATGGCCCTACTATCATCTGCTCCCAACTCACTTGTTATCATTCTGACTGCACTGAGATACTCAAAAGGATAATCTCCTGTATTGAATTTAGGAGCATCCAACTTTAAGTACTCTGTCATCTTCACCTTACTTCCCCCTGAGGAACTAGGCTGCTGTGCTTCAACAATAGGGACTACTGGTTCAGGTGGTGGTGGTGGTACTGTTTCTCTAGATTCAGGTTGTGCTGGACTTGGATGAAAAGGTGGGGGTGGATACATGTGATAAGGTGGATAAAAGGAAGGATAAGGCATAAAGGGCATATAGGGTGGATATGGGGCGAAGCTAGAATAATCCGACGTACTTCCCATCGGATACCCGGGCCCTGTGCACCTCCCCGGGACTCCCCCATACCTTCTTCAGACCTTCCCGTACTCATGCTTTCATCTCCTTCCTGACCTACATCCATAGCCTCTCTTACTTCCTCTAATCTTCCTCCTCTATTTACTCCTCTTCTGCTCTCGTCAGAAGACCTTCTAAGGTCTCTTGATGTTCCCTTCCTGCTTGACCTGTGTGTCCTTGCCCTTGGCAATGCAGGAGGACGAGCAGCTATACCCTCACTTTCTAGTGGGACTCCAGTCAATCTTGCGGATCGACGAGTTCCTCGCATCTTAACTCTCTGGAAAACAACACATAACATAGCACATCAGCACATAGAGTCCATGTGAAAACACATGAACCCTCAAGCATACATCACATATAATATAATGCACATGCATGAATCATGGCATTTCACATCATCATAAAGACAGAACTGACATCCTATCCTAGTGGACATGTCTTCCTATGGTGCTTGACCAACTATAACCTCTATGAGCCCAACTCTATCTATATAGGTCCGACCATGTGAACCTAACTGCTCTGATACCACTCTGTAACAGCCCGGAAACCGAACTGCTACTCGCACTAGGATCCAGATCGACTTAAGGTCGCCGGGACCCGTAGTAAGCCTGCTGTGAACTCTGTGTACCTGTGAAATCCCATACATGATCAAACATTTTGTGTAAAAATTAAAACTGTTCTCTGTTCCAAGGCTCAACCTGTGCATACTCTATCTCTATACTGTAAAACCCCTGCCAGAGCTCTCATCTTTGCTCTAGGCGGGTCAACTCATACTATGTTAAGCCTGGTTTTCATACATATGACATAAAACATTTACATAAAAAGATCATGTACATACATAAAGGGATAACAACTCTTATACATCAAGCACCGTCTATACACTGTACATTACACTATCTCTTTACAATTACATGTCCACACTAGCTATTACAAAACTCTATACTCTTCCTGTACCCTGCTGACTTCCCTCTGAACTCTGAACCTGCAAAACTGGGGTTAGGGGAGAAGGGTGAGCTACTATAGCCCAGTGAGTAGAACAATAGTAAAACAGGTGATAAAACATGCTCTCATGGAATGCATCACATCATAAGTAAATCACATCATCTCAGCAGGACGGATCAAAACTCCCTCTATCTGTGTCCAGCCCACAAAGGAGCTCTTAGGACTCCATTTCAATCATTTGTACCGAAGTACCCTGTGCCTAGTCCCCGTAGGGCTGTTCCAGGTCTTTCCTATGAGGGCTATTGAATCCTTACTATGTCCATACCGTATCATAGAAGCAATGTACAAGGAACCATGCCAAGTACAAGGATAAATGCAATGCGTCATATTCGTGTACACTAATGCACTTAACCTATAACATGTACATGATGCATGAAACATGATAAAAATATCCATTTCTCATATTAAAACGTTAAGTTTAGTTCCACTCACCTCTGGTTGACTCTGAACTGACTCTGCAGGTTTCGAAGCAGTGCTCACTACTGATCTCTCTGGTTCCTCTGGTCCGTTCCTACACAGGTGGACTCAAATGAGGGACCAAACTAACTCAAGAACAACTCTATAAAACTCCCCAAAAGCCCTCTAAAAGATCCTAAAACAATCACATAAAACATGCAAAAGAAGGCTGGACGGGGCACTTTCGGCGGCAGGTTCGGCGGCCGAAAGTCCTCTCCAGAGACGAAACTCATGCACTTTCGGCGGCCGAACCTCTACTTTCGGCGGCCGAACCTCTACTTTCGGCGGCCGAAAGTCTCTTACTAACCTTCGGGGGCACCTTTGGCAGCCGAAAGTCTCGTCCAGAAACGAAACTCAACCTTCGGCGGCACTTTCGGCGGCCGAACCTTGCCTCCAGAGACGAAAGTCCAAATTTTCGGAGGTAAACTTTGGCAGCCGAAACTGCCTCCACAAGGGGTTCGGCGGCCGAACCTTCCTTTGGCGGCCAAACCTGGCTTTGCCCGCTAGGCAAAGACTTGCTCTGCTTCATGCAAACTCCCCCAAAACTTACCCAACATGCATCTCAACTACTCCCAACTAGCATATACACATATATATGCACAAATGGGTCTAAAACTATCCTAAAATCCCAAACAAACATATCAAACAACACTTAAACATGCTTGAACACAAAAATCACCAAAAATCTCATCTAAACCTAATCATGCATACTATCCATACAAACTTCATAAAACCTTTAAAAATCATCAAAGAAGCTCAAGATCAACCCTTACCTCCTAAAGAACTTGAGGATGAGTGATCCTAACGTGGAGATATGGAGAAATCCACTCACAAAGTCTCCAAGCTTCAAAACTTTGCTCTTTTTACTCAAAACCTTCAAAAATCATCAAAACTCTTAAAACCTTGAAAGATTTGAAGAAGATCATGAAAGTCAACGTGGGAAAGGTTTGGACTCACCTCTGGCTGCAGATGGAAGCAAAATATCATCCTTCCACCGACCTTTGGCCCTTTTATAGGTGGCTGGCCAGACCACCTTTGGCGGCCAAACATGAATCCGAAACCATGCAAGGTTCGGCGGCCGAAAGTCACCTTCGACGGCCGAACTTGCCATTTTCTCCCTTGTTGCTTTTCTTTCAAAAACTCACTTCTTTAAACACTTTAAAACACTAAAACAACTTAAAAACACTTTAAAAACATATGTATTACCCTTCTAGAGGGTGCCGACACCCGGGATTCCACCGGACTACAGGAATTCCGATGCCGGACTCTAGCCGGGTATTACAGTTTGAAATTGAAGTGATGCCTGGAACCAGACCTATCTTTATTCCTCCCTACAGGATGGCACCTGCAGAGTTGAAAGAGCAATTGCAAGAGTTGGTAGATAAGGGTTTCATCTGACCTAGTACCTCACCTTAGGGTGCTCCAATGCTGTTTGTAAAGAAGAAGGATGGATCCCTCAGACTTTGTATCGACTATAGGCAGTTGAACAAAGTCACTACCAAGAACAAATATCCGTTACCTAGGATTGATGATCTATTCGACCAGTTAGCAGAAGCAGGTTGTTTTTCTAAGATAGATTTAAGGTCCGGGTAGCATCAGCTGAGAATCAGAGAAGAAGATGTGTCGAAGACGGCATTCAGGACCAGATATGGGCACTATGAGTTCCTAGTAATGCCATTCGGGCTAACCAATGCCCCAACAGCATTCATAGACCTCATGAATAGAGTTTTCAGCCAGTTTCTGGATCACTTCGTTATTGTCTTCATTGATGATAGCCAGTTTCTGAAGCATGCCCATCATCTGAGGATTGTATTGCAGACTCTGAGGGAGCACGGCTTGTATGTCAAGTTCTCTAAATGTGAATTCTGGTTGAGGAGCATCTATTTCTTGGGACATGTTGTGTCAGAAAAGGGAATTGAAGTGGACCCCAAGAAAGTAGAAGCTGTAGCCAACTGGCCCAGACCCACTACAGTGACAGAGATTAAAAGCTTTTTGGGTTTGGCGGGTTACTACAGGATATTTGTTCAGGAATTCTCCAAGATTGCTACTCCTATGACCAAGCTGACCAAAAAGAATCTGAAGTTTGTTTGGTTAGATCAGTGTGAAGAGAGTTTTGAAGAGCTAAAGAGAAGGCTGACATCGGCACCGTTGTTAGCTCTGCCTACAAGTGATGAGGATTTCACAGTGTTTTGTGATTCGTCCCGAATGGGACTAGGTTGTGTATTGATACAAAATGAAAGGGTAATTGCTTATGCTTCTAGACAGTTGAAGAAGCATGAGTTGAATTATCCTACACACGACCTGGAGATGGCAGCTGTGATCTTCGCGCTCAAGATGTGGAGGCATTACCTATATGGGGTAAGATATGAGATCTTTACAGATCATAAAAAGCTTGCAGTACATCTTGAGTCAAAAGGAGTTAAACCTAAGGCAGAGAAGATGGGTAGAACTGCTTAGTGACTATGATTGTAAAATTTAGTACAATCCGGTTAAGGCAAATGTTGTGGCAGATGCCTTTAGTCAGAAATCACTTGGCAGTTTATCCCATATCTCAGCAGAGAGAAGACCGGTGGTGAGAGAATTCTACAAGCTCATGAATGAAGGTTTGCAGCTAGAGTTGGGTGCACTAGTGGCTTAGATGAGAGTGACACCTGTGTTCCTGGAGCAGATGGCGCAGAAACAGCATGAGGACCCCGAGCTGGTGAAGATAGCAAAAGCAGTTCAAGCAGGCAAGAATGGTGAGTTCAGATTTGACAATAAGGGGATCCTCCGTTATGGGGACAGGTTATGTGTACCAGATGATGTGAGTTTGAAAGGAGACATTATGAGGGAAGCTCATAATGCCAGATACAGTGTTCACCCTGGGGCCACCAAAATGTACCAGGATTTGAAAAGAGTTTATTGGTGGCCAGCTATGAAGAGAGAAGTGGCACAGTTCATGTCCGCCTGTGAGGTATGTTAGAGGGTGAAGCTGGAACATCAGAAGCCAGCTGGTATGCTTAACCCACTACCGATTCCAGAGTGGAAATGGGAAAATATGGCAATGGATTTCGTGGTGGGGCTACCAGTAACGTCGAACAGACTAGACTCCATATGGGTGATTGTGGACAGACTGACAAAATCTGCTCACTTTATCCCTATCAGAAGTGGCTACTCTGTGGACAAATTGGCACAGGTGTATGTTGAGGAAGTTTTCAGGCTGCATGAGGCTCCCGTTTCTATAGTATCAGATAGGAGACCCCAGTTCACCTCCAGGTTTTGGTGGAGTCTGCAGAATTCTATAGGCACAAGATTGGATTTCAGCACTGCTTTTCACCCACAGACTGACGGACAGTCAGAGAGGACCATCCAAACTATTGAAGATATGCTCAGAATGTGTGTGCTAGATTTTGGCGGTTCTTGGAGGCAGCATCTACCCTTGGTGAAGTTTGCCTACAATAACAGCTATCATGCTAGTATAGGGATGGCTCCATATGAAGCTTTATATGGGAGGAAGTGCAGGTCACCTATCTGTTGGGAAGAAGTTGGAGAACGGGCCTTCACAGGGCCTGAGTTAATAGAGATCACCAGCAGGGTGGTGCCCATTATCAGAGAAAGAATCAAAACTGCTGTGAGTCGGTAGAAAAGCTACGCAGATATTCGTAGGAAGCATATAGAGTTCCAGGAGGGAGATATGGTGTTGCTCAAGGTGTCTCCTATGAAAGGGGTGATTCGTTTTGGGAAGAAAGGTAAGCTAGCCCCACGGTACATCGGATCCTTCGAGATCTTGCAGAAGATTGGGAATGCATCGTACAAGTTAGATTTACTTGCTTCCATGGAGAGGATCCATCCGCTTTTCCATGTTTCGATGTTACGCAAGTTCATGTCAGATTCGGGCAAGGTTCTTAATGAGCCTGATGTGGAGATCCTAGGAGATCTCTGTAACAGCCCGGAAAACGAACTGCCACCGGCACTAGGATCCAGATCGACTTAAGGTCGCCGGGACCCGTAGTAAGCCTGCTATCCTGTCTGTATACCTGTGAAATCCCATACATGATCATACATTTGCTGTAAAACATAAAACTTTTCTTCATTCCAAGGCTTAACCTGTGCATGCACTCTCTCTGTGCTCTACCAATCCCTACTAGAGCTCCTCATGGCTCTAGGCGGATCAATCTCATAATGTTAAGCCTGGTTTTGCTCATAAACATACAACAATAAAGAAACATATATAAACTGATCATGTGACTCCACAAAGGGATTACAAGTCTTATAAGTCAAGCACTATTCTATACACTGTACATACATTGTACATATACATTATCTCTATACATTTACATGTCCACACTAGCTATTACACCACTCTGTACTCTTCCTGTACCCTGCTGAGTTCTCTCTGACCTCTGAACCTGCACAACTGGAGTTAGGGGAGAGGGATGAGCTACTATAGCCCAGTGAGTAGAATAGTAATAAAATAACAGGTGATAAAACATGCTCTCATGGAATGCAACACATAAGCACATCATCTCGGCCGGACGGATCAAAACTCCCTCTATCTCATCTGGGGTACCTAAGTACCATGTGCCTGGTCCCCGTAGGGCTGTTCCAGGACTTTGTGTTGTGCCTGGTCCCCGTAGGGCTGTTCCAGGTCTTTCCTCTGAGGGCTAATGAGTCCTCACGAAGTCCGTGCCGTCTCACATAAGCAATGTACAAGGAGCAATGCCTAGTACAAGGATAAATGCAATGCATCATCTTTGTGTACACTAATGCACTCACCCTATAACATATTCATGATGCATGAAGCATGAGAAAATATCAGTTGTCATATTAAAACATTAAGTTAAATTCCACTCACCTGGTTATCTCTGCACTGACTCTGCAGGTTCTGACACTGGACTCACTGCTGACCTCCCTGATTCCTCTGGTCCGTTCCTACACAGGTGGACTCAAATGAGGGACTAAACTCACTCAAGAACATCTCTACGAAACTCCCCAAAACCCCTCTAAACAATCCTCAAACCATCACATAAAACATGCAAAAGAAAGCTGGACAGGGCACTTTCGGCGGCAGGTTCGGCGGCCGAAACCCCACTCCAGAGACGAAACTCATGCATGTTCGGCGGCACCTTCGGCGGCCGAAGGTCTCGTCCAGAGACGAAACTCACACACTTTCGGCGGCCGAACTTCCTCTTTCGGCGACCGAAAGTCTCTTTCTAAACCGAAAGCCTAGCTTTCGGGGGCAACCTTTGGCAGCCGAACTGCCTCCACAAAGGGTTCGGCGGCCGAACCTTCCTTCGGCGGCCGAACCTGGTTTTGCCCGAAGGACAGAACCCTGCTCTGTTTCATGCAAACTTTGCCCAAAAACCTACAAACATGCATATCAACTACTCCCAACTAGCCTATACACATATATATGCACAAAGGGGTCTACAACTACCCTAAAACCCCAAACAAACATAGCACATAACACTTAAACATGCTGGAACACCACAAATCACCAAAAACCTCACCTAAACCTAAACATGCATACTACCCATACAAACTTCATAAAACCTTTCAAACTCATCAAAGAAGCTCAGGATCTTCACTTACCTCTTAAAGAACTTGAGGATGAAGGATCCTAACGTGGAGATATGAAGAAAAGCTCTTCCAAAGCTCCAAACTTCAAAACTTGCTTCTTTTGCTCAAAACCTTCATAAATCACCAAAACTCTTAAAACTCTTGAAAGATTTGATGAAAATCATGGAAAACATGAAAGTCAACATAGGAGAGGCTAGAACTCACCTCTAGCTGCAAGTGGAGGAGAAATAACCTCCTTCCACCGACCCTTGGCCCTTTTATAGGTGGCTGGCCAGACCACCTTCGGCAGCCGAACGTGAAGCCGCAACCATGCAATGTTCGGCGGCCGAAAGTGACCTTCGGCGGCCGAACCTCTGCATTTCTCCCTTGTTGCTTTTCTTTCAAAACTCAAGGCTTTTAACACTTCAAAACATGAAAACAAGTGAAAAGACTTTAGAAAACATATGCATTACCCTTCTCGAGGGTTCCGACACCCGAGATTCCACCGGACTACAGGAATTCCGGTGCCGGACTCGAGCCTGGTATTACATTCTCCCCCCCTTAAGAACATTCGTCCCCGAATGTCCCTAACACAACATAAACACATAGAAAAGGGGAAAACTAACCTTAAAACAGATATGGGTATTGCTGGAGCATGGACTCCCGAGTCTCCCAAGTGCACTCTTCTAGGTTGTGGTGGTTCCACAGAACTTTCACCATTGGTATCTCCTTGTTTCTCAGCTTTCTGATCTGGGTGTCAAGGATCCGCACTGGCTGCTCTACATAGGTGAGATCACTTAAGATTTCCACCTCAGGTTCATTAAGAACCTTCTCTGGATCTGACACAAACTTTCTCAACATAGAAACATGGAATACCGGGTGAATTCTTTCCAGAGAAGCCGGTAAATCTAGCTTATATGATACAGGCCCGATCTTCTGTAAGATCTCAAAGGGACCAATGTACCGTGGGGCTAGTTTACCCTTCTTTCCAAACCGAACCACTCCCTTCATCGGAGACACCTTAAGCAATACCATATCCCCCTCCTGGAACTCTATCTGCTTCCTACGGATGTCTGCATAGCTTTTCTGTCTGCTTACAGCTGTTCTGATCCTCTCTCTGATGATAGGCACTAACTTGCTGGTTATCTCAACTAACTCTGGCCCTGCAAGAGTTTTCTCTCCTACCTTTTCCCAGCAAACAGGTGTTCGGCACTTCCTTCCATACAAAGCTTCATAAGGAGCCATCCCTATGCTAGCATGATGGCTGTTGTTGTAGGCAAACTCCACCAAAGGTAGATGCTGCCTCCAAGAACCGCCAAAGTCTAACATACACATTCTCAGCATATCTTCAATGGTCTGGATGGTTCTCTCTGACTGACCGTCTGTCTGTGGATGGAAAGCAGTGCTGAAATCCAACCTTGTGCCCATTTCAGTTTGCAGACTCCGCCAAAACCTGGAGGTGAACTGAGGTCCTCGATCTGATACTATCGACACTGGAACTCCATGCAACCTTACTATCTCGTCTACATACACCTGCGCCAACTTGTCCACAGAGTAGTTACTCCTAACTGGAATGAAGTGAGCAGATTTCGTGAGTCTATCCACAATCACCCATATGGAGTCTAGTCTGTTAGACGTCGCCGGTAAACCCACTACAAAATCCATAGCTAGGTTCTCCCATTTCCATTCTGGAATCGGCAGTGGGTTAAGCATTCCAGCCGGCTTCTGGTGCTCTAGCTTCACCCTTTGACATGTCTCGCAGGCTGACATGAACTGTGCCACTTCTCTCTTCATTGCTGGCCACCAATACACCCTTCTCAGATCTTGATACATCTTGGTGGCTCCTGGGTGAATGCTATACCGCGTATTATGAGCTTCCCTCATAATGTCGGCCTTCAAACTATTATCATCTGGTACACATAACCTCTTACCGTGCCGAAGAATCCCCTCACTATCAAATCTGAACTCTGCACTGTTGCCCGACTGAACAGTCCTGGCAATCTTCACTAACTCGGGGTCTTCGTGCTGTTTCAGAGCCACTTGCTCTAGAAACACTGGTGTCACTCTCATCTGTGCGATCAAAGCACCTGTACCAGATAACTGCAACTGTAACCCTTCTTCCATGAGCTTATAGAAATCCTTCACCACCGGTCTTCTCTCTACTGCAATGTGGGATAAACTGCCAAGTGACTTTCGGCTTAAGGCATCAGCTACAACATTAGCCTTGCCCGGATGATACTGGATCTTACAATCATAATCACTGAGCAATTCTACCCATCGTCTCTGCCTCAAGTTTAACTCTCTCTGACTTAAGATGTGCTGCAGGCTCTTATGATCCGTATAGATCTCACATTTTACCCCATAGAGGTAATGCCTCCACATCTTAAGTGCAAAGATAACAGCTGCCATCTCAAGATCGTGTGTCGGGTAATTCAGCTCGTGCTTCTTCAGCTGTCTAGAAGCATAAGCGATCACTCGGTCATTTTGCATCAACACATAACCTAATCCCACTCGGGATGCATCACAGAACACTGTGAAATCTTCATCACTGATCGGCAGAGCTAACACCGGTGCTGAAGTTAACCGTCTCTTCAACTCTGCAAAACTTTCCTCACATTCCTCTGACCATACAAACTTTTGATTCTTTCTGGTCAGTCTGGTCATAGGAGCAGCTATCTTCGAGAAGTCCTGAACGAACCTCCGATAGTAGCCTGCCAAACCCAGAAAACTCTTGATCTCGGTCACTGTAGTGGGTGTAGGCCAGTTGGCTACTGCCTCTACCTTTTTGGGATCTACTGATATACCGTCCTCTGATACAACATGTCCCAAAAAGGAAATGCTCCTTAGCCAGAACTCGCACTTGGAGAACTTGGCATACAAGCCATGTTCCCTCAAGGTTTGCAGCACTATCCGCAGATGCTGGGCATGGTCCTCTGCATTCCTGGAGTACACCAAGATATCATCAATAAAGACGATCACAAAACGATCCAAGTACTCCCTGAAAACCCTGTTCATGAGATCCATGAATGCTGCAGGGGCGTTAGTCAACCCGAACGGCATCACAAGGAACTCATAATGCCCATATCTGGTTCTGAAAGCAGTCTTGGATACATCTCCTTCCCTGATCTTCAACTGGTGGTATCCGGATCTCAGATCTATTTTAGAAAAACAACCTGCTCCTGCTAGCTGGTCGAATAGATCATCGATCCTGGGTAACGGATACTTGTTTTTGATCGTGACTTTGTTCAACTGTCTGTAGTCGACACAAAGTCTAAGAGGTCCATCCTTCTTTCTGACAAATAATACTGGAGCACCCCAGGGTGAGGTACTCGGGCGGATGAAACCCTTAGCTACCAAATCCTGTAACTGCTCTTTCAACTCTCGCAACTCTGCTGGTGCCATCCTGTAGGGAGGAATAGAGATCGGTCTGGCATTGGGCATCAACTCAATCTCGAACTCTATTTCCCTATCCGGTGGTAGTCCTGGAAGCTCTTCAGGAAACAAATCTGGGAAGTCTCTAACAACTGGTACTGAGGATGGTTCCCTAACCTGACTGTCTAGCTCTCTCACATAAGCTAGGAACCCCTGACACCCCTTCCTCAACATTCTACGAGCCTGGAGGGCTGATATCAAACCCCTAGGTGTCCCTCTCCTGTCTCCTCTGAAGACACACTCTGACCCATCCTGGTCTCTGACACTGACTACCTTGTCTCTACAGTTCAGGGTAGCATCATACGTAGATAACCAGTCCATCCCTAGAATGACATCAAAATCTGTCAACTCTAGAACCACCAGGTCAGCTGGAAGGTATCTACCCTCTATGCACACTGGACTGAACCGACAGACTGACTCTGCCAAAGATGGATCACATTTGGGTCCACTGACCCATAGAGGACACTCTAACTCAGACCCTATCAGACCCAACCTCTCTGCAGCTCTAGAAGAAATGAAAGAGTGAGAAGCACCGGGGTCCATTAAAGCATACACCTCTGAACACCCAATGATGAGATTACCTGACACCACCGTGTTCGACGTGTCTGCCTCCTGCTGAGTCAGGGTGAAAATCCGTGCTGGGGCTGACAGACCTGCACCTCGGGAACCCATCCCTGATGAAGAGGCTACCCCTCTTCCTCTTCCTCTGCCACTGCTTGGTGGAATGGCTGAAGCTACGGGCTGGACTACACTGCCCGTACTCATCTGCTGGGATGGTGCAACCAAAGTCGCCTGAGGACATTCTCGTGCATAATGTCCCTCCTGCCCACATCTATAGCAGGCTGTGGATCCCAACTGACAAGCTCCTCTATGCTGTTTGCCACACCTCTTGCACACTGGAAAATCTGCGCCATAACTGGAGCCACTACTCATTCCCAGACCTGACTTAAGCCTGTTCCAGAACTTGCCTCTCTTTCCTCTGAATTTCTCCCATCTCTTCTTACTTGCACTTGTTGTACTCTGTGAGGAGGAACCTGGTTTAACACAAGAAGACTGTGCCTTGACTACACCTTGACTTATGGCACTGGCCTCCATCTTTCGAGCAGCATCCACAATAGAGTGGAAACTTTCCTTCTCCGCATGAAGAATCAAAGAGAAATACCTGGGATGAAGCCTTGTGGCATATCTCTTTGCCTTCTTCTGATCTGTATCATATGCCTGACCGACATATGGCAACAATTCCAGGAACTTATCTGTATATTCATCAACGCTCATCTCCTCTGTCTGTCTCAACTGCTCAAACTCCACAACCTTTAGTTCCCTAGAACTGTCAGGAAAAGCCCAGCCAGCAAATTCGTTGGCGAACTCTTCCCATGTCATACTCTCAAGTCTCGGGTCCACATAGTTCTTGAACCATTCTCTAGCTTTCTTACACTTTAACGTGAACCCTGCCATCTCAATGGCTCTACCATCATCTGCTCCCAACTCACTTGTTATCATTCTAACTGCACTGAGATACTCAAAGGGATCATCTCCTGTATTGAATTTCGGAGCATCCAACTTTAAGTACTCGGTCATCTTCACCTTACTTCCCCCTAAAGAACTGGGTTGCTGTGCTTCCACAACAGGGGCTACTGGTTCAGGAGGTGGTGGTGGAGGAACTGGTTCCCTCACTTCAGGCTGTACTGGACTTGGATGAACAGGTGGGGGTGGATACATGTGATATGGTGGATAAAAGGAAGGATAGGGCATATATGGCATGTAGGGTGGATATGGAGCAAAACTGGAGTACTCCGACGTGCCTCCCATCGGATACTCTGGGCCCTGTGGAAAGGGTGGATAGCCAAACCCCGAGGCCTGCATGCCTCCCTGGGATTCCCCCATACCTTCTTCTGACCTTCCTACACCCATGCGTACATCTCTACTCTGATCCTCTTCCATCACACCTCTTTCTTCTACTGACCTTCCCCCTCTACTTACTCCTCTCCTGCTCTCGTCAGAAGACCTTCTAGGGTCTCGTGACGTTCCTTCCCTGCTTGACCTATGCGATCTTGCCCTTGGCAAGGCAGGTGGACGAGCAGCTGTACCCTCACTTACAGGTGGGACTCCAGTCAATCTCGCGGATCGACGAGTTCCTCGCATCGTCACGCTCTGGAAAACAACATCACATAACACATCAGCAACATATCACAAACATGCACATGCATAACTCATGGCATTGCACAGCAGCATATAGCGACAGGACTGACATCCTATCCTAGTGGACATGTTTTTCCTATGGTGCTTGACCTGTTAAACCTCTCTATGAGCCCAACTCTCTCTCTATAGGTCCGACCATGTGAACCTAGGGCTCTGATACCAATCTGTAACAGCCCGGAAACCGAACTGCCACCGGCACTAGGATCCAGATCGACTTAAGGTCGCCGGGACCCGTAGTAAGCCTGCTATCCTATCTGTATACCTGTGAAATCCCATACATGATCATACATTTGCTGTAAAACATAAAACTTTTCTTCATTCCAAGGCTTAACCTGTGCATGCACTCTCTCTGTGCTCTACCAATCCCTACTAGAGCTCCTCATGGCTCTAGGCGGATCAATCTCATAATGTTAAGCCTGGTTTTGCTCATAAACATACAACAATAAAGAAACATATATAAACTGATCATGTGACTCCACAAAGGGATTACAAGTCTTATAAGTCAAGCACTATTCTATACACTGTACATACACTGTACATATACATTATCTCTATACATTTACATGTCCACACTAGCTATTACACCACTCTGTACTCTTCCTGTACCCTGCTGAGTTCTCTCTGACCTCTGAACCTGCACAACTGGAGTTAGGGGAGAGGGATGAGCTACTATAGCCCAGTGAGTAGAATAGTAATAAAATAACAGGTGATAAAACATGCTCTCATGGAATGCAACACATAAGCACATCATCTCGGCCGGACGGATCAAAACTCCCTCTATCTCATCTGGGGTACCTAAGTACCATGTGCCTGGTCCCCGTAGGGCTGTTCCAGGTCTTTGTGTTGTGCCTGGTCCCCGTAGGGCTGTTCCAGGTCTTTCCTCTGAGGGCTAATGAGTCCTCACGAAGTCCGTGCCGTCTCACATAAGCAATGTACAAGGAGCAATGCCAAGTACAAGGATAAATGCAATGCATCATCTTTGTGTACACTAATGCACTCACCCTATAGCATATTCATGATGCATGAAGCATGAGAAAATATCAGTTGTCATATTAAAACATTAAGTTAAATTCCACTCACCTGGTTATCTCTGCACTGACTCTGCAGGTTCTGACACTGGACTCACTGCTGACCTCCCTGATTCCTCTGGTCCGTTCCTACACAGGTGGACTCAAATGAGGGACTAAACTCACTCAAGAACATCTCTACGAAACTCCCCAAAACCCCTCTAAACAATCCTCAAACCATCACATAAAACATGCAAAAGAAAGCTGGACAGGGCACTTTCGGCGGCAGGTTCGGCGGCCGAAACCCCACTCCAGAGACGAAACTCATGCATGTTCGGCGGCACCTTCGGCGGCCGAAGGTCTCGTCCAGAGACGAAACTCACACACTTTCGGCGGCCGAACTTCCTCTTTCGGCGACCGAAAGTCTCTTTCTAAACCGAAAGCCTAGCTTTCGGGGGCAACCTTTGGCAGCCGAACTGCCTCCACAAAGGGTTCGGCGGCCGAACCTTCCTTCGGCGGCCGAACCTGGTTTTGCCCGAAGGACAGAACCCTACTCTGTTTCATGCAAACTTTGCCCAAAAACCTACAAACATGCATATCAACTACTCCCAACTAGCCTATACACATATATATGCACAAAGGGGTCTACAACTACCCTAAAACCCCAAACAAACATAGCACATAACACTTAAACATGCTGGAACACCACAAATCACCAAAAACCTCACCTAAACCTAAACATGCATACTACCCATACAAACTTCATAAAACCTTTCAAACTCATCAAAGAAGCTCAGGATCTTCACTTACCTTTTAAAGAACTTGAGGATGAAGGATCCTAACGTGGAGATATGAAGAAAAGCTCTTCCAAAGCTCCAAACTTCAAAACTTGCTTCTTTTGCTCAAAACCTTCATAAATCACCAAAACTCTTAAAACTCTTGAAAGATTCGATGAAAATCATGGAAAACATGAAAGTCAACATAGGAGAGGCTGGAACTCACCTCTGGCTGCAAGTGGAGGAGAAATAACCTCCTTCCACCGACCCTTGGCCCTTTTATAGGTGGCTGGCCAGACCACCTTCGGCAGCCGAACGTGAAGCCGCAACCATGCAATGTTCGGCGGCCGAAAGTGACCTTCGGCGGCCGAACCTCTGCATTTCTCCCTTGTTGCTTTTCTTTCAAAACTCAAGGCTTTTAACACTTCAAAACATGAAAACAAGTGAAAAGACTTTAGAAAACATATGCATTACCCTTCTCGAGGGTTCTGACACCCGAGATTCCACCGGACTACAGGAATTCCGGTGCCGGACTCGAGCCGGGTATTACAATCTCACCTATGTTGAGCAGCCAGTGCGGATCATAGACACACAAATCAGAAAGCTAAGGAACAAGGAAATCACGATGGTGAAAGTTCTTTGGAATCACCACAACATGGAAGAGTGCACTTGGGAGACACGGGTGTCCATACTCCAGCAATACCCCTATCTCTTTTAAGGTTAGTGTGTTATGTTTTATGTGCTTCCTTAATGTTATGTGTGTTTTTGTATGCTTGTTGAACATTCAGGGACGAATGTTCTTAAGGGGGGAAGAGTGAATACCCGGCTAAACTCCGGCATCAGAATTCCAACTTTTCGGCGGGATCTCCTTTGGAATCCGGAATCTCGAGGTTGGAATCCCTTAAAAGGGTGAAAATAAAGGTTTTCTAAAATATTTTTATATGTTTTTGAGGTTTTAAGAAAGAAAATATTGAGTTTTGTAAGAAAAATGCCTTGGAGGAAAAGCCCAGGTTCGGCCGCCAAACATGGTGCTGATGCGGAAGCTCTTTTGACCCCCGAAGGTGGTCTGGCCAGCCACCTATAAAAGGACCCCTGTCAGAAAATGGGCGAGTTTTCTCTCTCCATTTCAGGCAAGGGTGAGTTTTCGCCCTTCCATGGTTGATTTTATGTTTTTTCCTCAAATCCTTCAAGATTCTCATGAGTTTTTTACCTTGTTTTGAAGATTTTAAGCTCAATCTAAAGTTTTGAAGCTTGGAGACCCCCGGAGACCCTTTTCTCCTCAACTCTAAGTTTGGGTCGCACCTACCTTCGATCTCCACGAGGTAAGTGTAGATCCTTGCCTTTCTTTATGTTTTAAATGAGTTTTAAGAAGGGTTAAGGGTTTATGATGCATGTTTCGGGTAGATCTTAAATGTTAGGGTATATGATAGTTTTTATGTTAAATGTGATGCAATGTTGTTTTTTGTTGGGGTTTAGGCTAGTTTATGCCTCTATATGCTTGAGTAAGTGTTTATGCATGTTTTAGAATAGTTGGATGGGTGTTTGAGAGTTTTTGGTGGCTTGGGCATGATGGCAGAATCGGGTTCTGTCACTCAGGAAGACCCAGGTTCGGCCGCCGAAGCAATGTTCGGCCACTGAAACTTCCTGTGGAGGCAGCTTTAGGCCACCTAACTCGCCCCCTGAAAGGTTGGACTTTCAGATCTGTGGGGGAGTTTAGGCTGCCGAACTTGCCCCCGAAAGTGCCTGACTTTCGGATCTGTGAAGGCCTTCCACCGCCGAACCTGTCGTCGAAAGTCCCCTGCCCAGCCTTCCTTTGCCTGTTTTCCATGCATGCTTTATGATGTTTTAGGGGGTTTTTGGGGAGATGTTTAGAGTCTTTATAGAATATGTTTGGTTCCTTATTTGAGTCCACCTGTGTAGGACCGAACCTGAGAAACCAAGAAGGCCAGCAGTGAGTTAGCTGCTTCAGAGTCAGTTAAGCGTCAGCCAGAGGTGAGTAGAACTGAACTATATTTTTAAAGTAACTAAATTTTAAGCATGTTCATGCATCACGAATGTCATGTTATGTATTAGGTTGTTTTGCATTAGAATTCATGAATATGATGCATTGCATAATATGATGTTGATGTGGATGGATATTGGATGACCCACTAGCCCTCGATATGATATGACATGTTATGATATGGTATGGAAGTCCAGGTGAGGCCCATTCTATGCCCCTGGCACGATGTAAGGGAAAGACTAAGTGTGGCCCATTCTACGCCCCTAGCACAGTTGGATATGTTATGTTTTAAGCGAAAGTCCTGAGGAGCTCCCGTTGTGGGCCGGGCACATTGGATTATGTAGAGGGTTACTGATGACAATACCATCTTAAGGTGATTTACTTGTGTTGTGATGCATTTCATGATGGCATATGTTTATTAAATTGATTTTTACTATTTTGCTCACTAGACTCTTGTAGCTTACCCCTTTCCCCTAACCCCCAGGTTTGCAGGTGATAGAGCATATTTTAGACCATATTATCATGATCTTATTGATGTTTATTCACACCAATTCTACCTAATTTTGTGGTTTTAATCATGTTTTGCAAATATTAGGTGTGAAGAGACAATTTGGAGAAAATGCTCTTAAAAATGCCAAAAAAAATGCTAAATCTAGAAAAGCCACCTTCGAAAGCTCTTTCGGAAGCCGAAAGTCAAGCCCAGAGCCGAAACTCAATCACCTTCGGAAGCACCTTTGGAAGCTGAAAGCCAGTCATCTTCGGAAGCACCTTCGGCGGCCGAAAGTCTGGTCCAGAGCCGAACGTCACCTATCTTCGGCAGCACCTTCAGCGGCCGACACCTTGCCCAGATCCGAAAGTCCAGCCTTCGAAACTAACCTTAGGCGACCAAAAGTCCCTCCGAACAGCCTCCTCCTTATTCAAGAAGCCAAATCTTGAAGATCATATGTTTCCCACTTTATGCCATGCACATTTAAAATTCAAAACAAGGCTCCACCTTCCTCTTTAGTGCATGAAGAAGACTTCTTGAACACACCTTGAGCAATTAAAAGACCAAAAAGTCCTTGCAACTTCCCTCATGCACATATTAGACTAAGGGCACTTTGGGCAATCTCTAAAAGATGTATGGACACCCAAGAAACCCTAGGCAGCCTCTCAAGACATATTTAAACATCATATGAAGGCAAGAAGAGGCAAGTTTTGAGGATTGGACATCACCAAGCAAGGGCAGCCGCACCACCTCCTTCTTCCTCCACCTTTGGTTCTTCATCTTTTGTTCTTCTCTTCTATTTTTCTATTTTGGTTCAGCCATGAGTGGCTGAAACCCTTAATTCTAGTTGAGGATTGGTTGAAACTAAGGTTGTTTAAAGGGTTGTGAGATCTGAACATAAAGTGTTTGCTTTTGATTAGTTCAATATTCATGCAATTGTGTGCTTTCTAAGATTGCTTTGTTGTTTTGATCAAATTGGCCACTTGATTCTTGATTGCAAAGTTAATTGATTGTTAGTTGGGATATTTGTTAGTCCATAATTGCTGGAAATATTCTGACCTAACACTTGGTGTAAAAACTAAGGAATTGCATGATCTAGCAACATCTCATGCGTTTGAGTAGCTAGGATTGGATCTCTCTCATTCATTATGCAATTGACAATTATTTTGATGCCTATGGCCCAAGGACGTTCCTTGGCAATTTGTTAATTAGTAATTGATTAGAGGACGTTCCCTAATTGATTTAATCATAAGGAGAGACATGGTGGTGAGAAGCGTTTTCCATCCCCATAACTAATCTATTGAATGAATCAAGAAAACCTAAGTTTCAATGATCAACCCAAACAACCAAAGTGGATCCATATCTTCAACTAGACCTTTCTCATATTGATTTCCTCTTTTATTTTGTTTACTTACTGTTTTAATTGCTTTCAATAGTTGTTAGACAAATCAATCTCAAAACCCCCCTTTTTACTTTATTGCACTTTACTCTTGATTTGCTTGCCTTCAATTGTGCTTTCAGTTGATCCTCTTGATATTGTTTGGGAAAAATAGACAGGTACTCAATTCTCTGTGGATTCGATCCTTTACCACTATCTACAGTTGTAAGATTGTTGATAAGCATGATCTCCTTGAACAAATCTTCCTTGCTCAATCTGATGAACCATGGTATGCAGACATGGTGAACTACTTGGCCATAGGTAACTTGCCTTCTGACATGCCAAAGCACACTAAGGATAAGATAAAGAAAGATGCAAAATACTATGTTTGGGATGAGCCATATTTGTGGAAACATTGTGCTGACCAGATGATAAGGAGATGCATTCCTGATCAAGAAATAGCTTCTGTGCTTACTTTTTGTCATTCATATAGTTGTGGTGGACACTTTGGTCCAAGAAAGACTGCTCACAAGATACTTGAAAGTGGCCTATTCTGGCCCACTATTTTTTGAGATGCTTTTCTGTTTTGCAGATCATGTGCTAGGTGTTAACAGACTGGAAATCTGAACAAAAGGAATCAAATGCCACAGAACCCCATCATGGTCTGTGAAGTATTTGATGTTTGGGGCATAGACTTCATGGGCCAATTCCTACCATCCTTTGGATACACTTACATCATCCTCGCAGTGGATAATGTGTCCAAATGGGTGGAGGCTAGAGCAACAAAAACTGATGATGCCAAGGTAGTAGTAGACTTTGTGAAGACCAACATCTTTGCCAGACATGGAGTATGTAATACCCGGCTAGATTTCGACATCGGAATGCCTACCTTTCGGCGGAATCTCCGTTGGAATATGGAATTCTGAAGATGCCAGAGTCTTCTAGAGGGGTAAAATGTATTTTCTAAAATGTTTTCACATGATTTTATGGTTTTAAATGGAAAAGAAATAGAGTTTTGAAAAGAATAGGCCAAGGAGGAAGAACCCAGGTTCGGCCGCCGAACCTCAAGTTCGGCCGCCGAACATGGGGGTGTTTCGGGAGTGCTTTAGGCCTCCAAAGGTTTTGAGGGCAGAAACCGGGTTCGGCCGCCGAACCTCAAGTTCGGCTGCCGAACATGGGATAGTTTAGGAGGCACGTTAGGCTTCCGAAAGTGGCTTTCTTTCGGCCGCCGAACGTGGTGAAGTTTTGGCAGCAGCTTTGGCCGCCGAAGGAAGTTTAGCCGGCCACCTATAAAGGGCCCCCAAATCGAAAATGGGCGAGTTTTCTCCCCATTCTCGAGCTCAGGTGTGTTCATGTCCTCCTTAGGTTGTTTTTATGCTTTTTCTTCAAATCCCTCAAGTTTTCATGAGTTGTGTCTTGGTTTTGAAGAGTTTTAAAGCTTAGATCGAAGTTTTGGGAGCTTGGAGACCCAAGAAGTTCATTTCCTCCCATCTCCAAGTTAGGGATCGCACCAACCCTCGATCTTCGAGAGGTAAGTGTGGATCCTTGCTTTTCTTTATGTTTAATAAAGTTTTAAGTAAGTTTAAGGAAGTTTTAATGCTTGAGTATGGGTAGATATGCATGTTAGGTTTATGTGGGTTTTATGCCCAATGTTTGTTTATGTGATGTTATGCTGAAGGTTTAAGCTAGTTTATGCATGTGGGAGTGTGTATGCATGCTTGGGAGAGAGCATGTAAGGTTTTGGGTTGTTTTGGGTGTTTGGAAGGTTTGGGAGGCTTGTATGCATAAGAGGCTGAGTTCTGGATGAACTCAGGTTCGGCCGCCGAAGGTAGTTTCGGCCGCCGAACCTGCCTGTGGATGCATGGTTTGGCCGCCTAACCTTGCCCCCGAAAGTTGAGTTTCGGATCTGGAGCAGACTTTCGGTCGCCGAAGGTGCCGCCGAAAGTGCCTGACTTTCGGATCTGGAGAGAGGCTTCGGTCGCCGAAACTGCCTCCGAACCTGCATGGCTTTCGGCTCTGGAAGGGACCTTCGACTAGGGCTGTGCAATCGGTCGGTTCGATTTCGAACCGAACCGAACCGATAAAACCGAAAACTGAAATATTAAAATTTTAAAAATCGAAAAAACCGATTATGAATATATAACCGAACCGAATCAAACCGATAAAAATCAGTTTGATTCGGTTCGATTTGGTTCAAACCAAAATCTGCTGGGCTGGGCTTGGGGCCGAAAGGGATGGAGGGGTTGGGGTGCTGGGTTGGGTACGAGTAGGGCTTGGGCTCGGGCTTGGTCTTGGGCCTAGCCACTAAATCGATTTTTCGGTTTGATAAGTTATTTAACATGTTTAAACCGAACCGAACCGAAAACTGAATAATTTTAAATATAATAACCGAACCAAACCGATTATTCCGAAAAACCGAATCGAAAAACTGAAATCAACCGGTTCGGTTCGGTTTTTCAGTTTAGACCGAAATATGCACTCCCCTACCTTCGGCCGCCGAAAGTGCCTTGTCCAGCCCTTTCATGGTTGTTTTCTATGCATGTTTTGATGATGTTTTAGGGGCTTTTTGGGGAGTTGTTTATGAGTTGTTTAGAGTGTGTTTGGCACCTCATCGAGTCCACCTGTATAGGATCAGACCCGAGGGACCGAGGAGGCCAGCAGTGTTAGCTGTTGCATAGTCAGTAGAACAGAACTATGCTTTTAAATTAATGAAACTTTTAGCATGATCATGCATCACGAATGCCATGATATTATAGGTTGTTTGCATTAGAATTCACGAATATGTTGCATTGCATAATATGATGACGATGTGAATGGATATTGGATGATCCTTAGCCCTCAATATGAGATGAGATGACATGGTATGATATGATACGGTACGAAAGACTAGTGGTACCCATTCTAAGTTCGCTGGCACAGTATAAGAGAAAGACCAGGACCCATTCTACGTTTTGGCACCTTGGAAAGTTTGCTTAGATAAGTAGAGGGCTATAGGTGACAAGTTCATCCTTGATGTGATTTGTTGTGATGTGATGCATTTCATGAGTACATGTGTTTTAAATACAATGTTTTATTATTCTGCTCACTGGGCTTTTTAGCTCACCCCTTTCCCCTAACCCCCAGGTGTTGCAGGTCAGAGGTAGTCCAGGAAGACGTCAAGGGTAATGTCATGCTTATGTATTGGATTAGCATATTAGAGTGGACATGTATTGTAAATTGATATAATGTATTGTAAGATAATGTAACGTAAAGTAGAGGTATGTTTATGGATTAGTATTGTGCTTGGCCCTAAGGCTTGGTTAGTCCCTTTTTAGTACATGATGTATGTAATGTTTTAATGTTGAGTTGTTTTGAACCAAACTTGTGGCATGTGATGTTTACCACGCTAGAGTATTTGATGAGGACTCTAGTGGAGGTTTTATGCTTATGGTTCTGATGCATGCACAGGTTAGGTTTTGGTTCATCAGATGTGATCCAAGCTTGATGTATGTTATGTTGACCCAGCTAGAGCATTTGATGAGGGCTCTAGTAGGGGGTTCTTTATGTTTCCAGTTATGTAGCATACAGGTCAAGCTTGGTATATACATCAGATGTTAAAGTTTTTATGTTAATGTTTTGATCATGTATGGGATTTGACCAGGTGATAGGAGGTATGTTAGGCTTGCTACGGGTCCCGACGGCCTTAAGCCGATCTGGATCCTAGCGCCGGTAGCGGTCCGATTTCTGGATCGTTACAGAGTGGTATCAGAGCCCTAGGTTCATATGGTCGGACCCAGAGTGTGTTGGGCTCATAGAGGTTATAGAAGGGCAAGCACAATAGGAGAAATCATGTCCACTAGGATAGGATTTAAAGTCCTGTCTTGTATGAATGATGATGTGAAATGCCATAATTTTATGCATGTTCATTAATGTTATGTTATGTATGTGATGCAAGTTCATGTGTTTTCACATGAACCGTATGATGTTAATGATTGTTTGTATGCTTGTGTGTTGTTCTTCAGAGGAGCTAGGATACGAGGCACTCGTCGATCTGTGGAATCGACTGGAGTCCCGTCTGAGAGGAAAGGTATGGATACCTTTCCCCCTGCTCTGCAAAGAGCGCAGTCATGGGGAGTCAGCAGATGGGAAACATCAAGGGACCCTAGAAGGTCTTTTGATGTGAGCAGAGAAGGAATGGCTCCAAGAAGAATGTCAGCTAGTGTGAGGGAAGTAGAGTTGGATGTTCAGAGAAGAGATGTCAGTCTGGAGGTTAACCTGTTTGAGGAAGGCATGGGAGAGTCTCAAGAAGACGCTCAGACTCAGGATTCCAGAATCTCGGGTTCAGGAGGGATTGATCCCTCCACTCTGAGTACAGCCGCCTCAAGAGGAGTAATGTAATACCCGGCTAGACTCCGGTATCGGAATTCCTACCGTCCGATGGAATCTCGGATGTCGGAAACCTCTAGAAGGGTAACATCATGTTTTTATAAAATGTTTTCATGAATTTTAATGGTTTTAAGTATGGAATTAAATGAGTTTTTGCATGAAAGTCTTTGGAGGAAAACCCAGGTTCGGCCGCCGAAAGTCAAGTTCGGCCGTCGAAAGTCAAGTTCGGCCGCCGAACATGCATGCGTTTTGGAGGCACGTTAGGCCCCCGAAAGCATGAGTGAGGGAAGTCCAGGTTCGGCCGCCGAAACTCAAGTTCGGCCGCCGAACATGGCATGCATGCGGAGGCACATTCGGCCCCCGAACGTGGCCTGGCCAGCCACCTATAAAAGGGTCACTTAGCCGAAATGGGCGAGCTTTCTCCCATTTTCGGCCACAGCTAGCTTCCGACCTCCCTCTCCCAAATCTTGAGTTCTTCTTCCAAATCCCCACCATTTTTCTTGAGTTTTAAGCTTGCATTGAAGGTTTTGAACTTTTAAAACAAGTTTTGGAGCTTGGAAGACTCAGGAGCTCATTCCTTGGATCTCCCAAGTTTAGATCGTCTCTCTCTCGATCTCCAAGAGGTAAGAGCCGATCTTAAGCTCAATGTATGTTTTAAACAAGTTTTATGAAGATTCATAGGGTAGAATGGCATGTATAGGGTTATATGAGTTAGTTGAGTTTTGTTAGGTTTTATGTGATTATATGAGCAATGTGTGTTGTTGTATATGTTTGAAGTGTTGTAGATGGGGTATATGATAGTTTGAGGCCCCTAGGAGCATGTATGCATGTTTTAGAACAAGTTTATGCATGGTTTGAGGTTTTGAGAGGCTAGAGGTTCATGTGAGCCAAGTTTCTGCCCATTTGGGAGAAACCAGGTTCGGCAGCCGAAGGAACTTTCGGCCGCCGAACCCCCTTGTGGAGGCAGCATTCGGCTGCCGAAGCCTGCCCCCGAAAGAAGACTTTCGTCTCTGTCTGGGACTTTCGGCCGCCGAAGGTGCCGCCGAAAGTGCCTGACTTTTGGCTCTGGAGGGACTTTCGGCCGCCGAACCTGCCGCCGAAAGTGCCCTGTTCAGCCATTTCGTGCATGTTCTTCTATGATTATTTCATGATGTTTTAGGGGGTTTTTGGGGAGTAGTTTAGAGTTATGTTCATGTATGTTAGGTCCCTCATTTGAGTCCACCTGTGTAGGTTCGGACCCGAGGAACCGAGGACCCCAGCAGTGAGTCAGCTGCTACAGAGTATTGTCAGAGCTAGCCAGAGGTGAGTGGAATAACTCCTTATGTTTTCAAGTAAATAAATATGATTTTTGAGCATGATCCATGCATCATGAATGCCACGAGATATAGTAGGTTGCTTGCATTAGTATCCACGAATATGTTGCATTGCATAACTTGATGATAGTGTGGATGGTTGTTGGATGATCTTATGGACCTCGATATGTTACGATGAGATATGTTATGGTATGTTAGCCGGTTGTACCCATTCTACGTCCCGGCTCAGAGTAAGAGAAAGTCCGGTTGTACCCATTCTACGTTCCGGCATATTGGAATGTTATGTTATGTTATGTAAGAGAAAGACCGGTTGACCCATTCTACGTCCCGGCACTTTGGAATGTAGAGGACTATAGGTGACAATACCATCCTTGATGTGATATGTTTGTGATATGTTGCATTTCATGAAAGCATGAAATAAAATGAACTGTTTTTATTATTCTGCTCACTGGGCTTTATAGCTCACCCCTCTCCCCTAACCCCAGATGTGCAGGTACAGGGTAGACCAGGAGGTTAGCCAGAGTATTGAAGTTATGTTTATGTAATAGTTAGATTGTGGACATGACAAATTTATTTGATGTAATGAAAGAAATAGTACAGTATGTTATGTAATAATGAGGAAGTCTAGAATTGTGCTTGACCATAGTGTATTGTTAATCCCACTTTCATGTACATGATTCTTATGATTATGAGATATGATGTTATGTTTTCAACCAAGCTTAGATATGATGAGATACCCCATTGGAGCATTTGATGAGGGCTCCAGTGGAGGTTTATGTTTATGTTTATGTTTATGTACAGGTTGAGCTTGGTTGATATATGAGAAAGTTTACAGGTTTACGTTATGTATGATCATGTATGGGATGAAACAGGTTCACAGGTTATATGTCAGGCTTGCTACGGGTCCCGGCGGCCTTACGCCGATCTGGATCCTAGCGCCGGTAGCGGTCCGGATTTTCGGGCTGTTACAGAGTGGTATCAGAGCTCTAGGTTCATATGGTCGGACCTAGCGTGTCGGGCTCATAGATGTTATAGAAGGTCAAGCACAATAGAAAGGTCATGTCCACTAGGATAGGATGTAGAGTCCTGTCTTAATTGATGATGTAATATGCCATGATAATATGCATGTGCATAAATGATATGTTATGTATGCTATGTATGTGATGCAGGTTCATGTGTTTCCGCATGAACCATATGATGCTGATGCTCTATGTGTTATGTACTGTTTTTCAGAAAAACAGGATGAGAGGAACTCGTTGATCTGCACGATTGACTGGAGTACCACCTCAGGACGAGGGCACTGATGCCCGTCCTCCAGCATTGCCTAGGGCAATGTCTAGTAGGTCCAGTGGAGACTGAGCAGTAAGAGACCCTAGAAGGTCTTTAGATCTGGGAAGAAGCAGATCAGTCAGAGGAACAGTTCAGGGAGGTATGTCAGAGGATGTGGGATATGACATGGAAGTGGACCAAAGGAGGGATGGCAGTTTGGGAATGAGTATGTCAGAGGAAGGCATGGGAGAGTCCCAAGGAGGCACTCAGGCCTCGGGTTTTGTTCAACAACCTTTCTACCCATCCTTCTCACAAGATCCCGGGTATTCGATGGGAGGTACATCGGATTACCCTAGCTTTAGCCCTTATCCCACATATATGCCATACCCACCTTTCTATCCACCATACGCACAGTACCCCATGTACCCACCTCCACCTTACTACACAGATACAGCAAACCCTACCCCAAGGGATGCTGCACCTCCACCACCACCAGCACCCACTGTCCCAGAAACCCAAGCACCTAGACCTACCTCATCTGGAGGGAGCAAGGTCAAAATGACCGACTACATGAAGTTGGGTGCTCCACAGTTTGAAACCGGAGATGATCCGTTTGTGTACCTTGAGAGAGTCAAGGTGATTACAGATGAGATAGGGGCGGATGACAGTAGAGCCATTCAGATGGCTGGGTTCACACTGAAATGTAAGAAGGCCCGTGAATGGTTTAAGAACTACGTGAACCCGAGAGTGGACAACATGTCTTGGGAGGAGTTTGCAAACGAGTTTGCAGAATGGGCTTTCCCTGAAATCTCCAGAGAGCTGAAGATGATAGAGTTTGGCAAACAGATGAAATGAGTGTAGATGAGTACACCGACAGGTTCATGGAGTTATTGCCATTTTTTGGGCAAAACCTTGACACAGACCAGAAGAAGTCAAGGAGGTATATCATGAGGCTCCATTCCAGGTATTCCTCCTTGATCCAGTCAGCAGAGAGGGAGAGTTTCCATGCCATAGTAGATATGGCTCGGAGGATGAAGGCTAGTGCTATCATCGAGGGAAAGGTTAAACAGTCAGTGGCACAGCCTTCTGGTTCCAAGACCCCAGGTGGGGGAAAGATAGACCCTTCTTCTCTGAGTTCAAACAGTAAGAAGTGGAGTAACACCACCAGGAAATCAAAGAAGAATAAGTTCTGGAGCAAGATCAAGTCAGGTCTGGGATTGGGAAGTGGCTCAAGCTCTGGTGCAGATAATGCTGTATGTGCTAAGTGTGGTAAGCCACACTGGGGAGTATGCCGGTTTGGGACAACAGCCTGCTACAGATGTGGGCAAGAGGGACATATATCACAGGAGTGTCCTAGAGCAGCTCCTATGGCACAGCCCCAGCAGACAGCTTCGGGCAGTGTAGCACAGCCAGTAGCTCCAGCCGCTACACAGGCTAGTGGCAGAGGTAGAGGAAGAGGGGCAACCTCTTCTTCAGCGGGTTATAGAGGTGAAGGTCCATCAGCTCCAGCACGGATCTTCACCATGACACAGCAGGAGGCTAACACATCCAACACCGTGGTGTCAGGTAATCTCATCATTGGGTGTTCTGATGTGTATACGTTAATGGACCCGGGTGCATCTCATTCTTTTATTGCACCGAGAGCCGTTCAGAGGTTAGGGTTGATGGTCTCTGGGTTAGAGTGTCCCCTATGGGTCAGTGGACCCAAGTGTGACCCGTCAGTTGCAGAGTCAGTCTGCCAGTGTAGTCCAGTTTTTGTAGAGGGAAGATGCTTGTCCGCCGACCTTGTGGTTCTAGATTTGACAGATTTTGACGTCATTCTAGGGATGGACTGGTTATCTACCCATGGTGCTACCTTGGACAGCAGGGACAAGGTAGTTAAGTTCAGATGTCAGGATGGGTCAGAGGTTGTCTTCAGAGGAGACAAAAGGGGTACACCTAGAGGTCTGATATCAGCTCTTCAGGCTCGTAGGTTGCTTAGGAGGGGATGTCAGGAGTTTTTGGCTCATGTGAGAGAGCTAGACAGTCAGGTTAGAGAGCCTGCCTCAGTGCCAGTGGTCAGAGAGTTCTTAGATGTTTTCCCAGACGAGCTGCCAGGTTTACCACCTGCTAGGGAGATAGAGTTCGAGATAGAATTAATGCCTGGAACCAGACCGATCTCTATCCCTCCCTACAGGATGGCACCAGCTGAGTTGAAGGAGTTGAAAGAACAGTTGCAAGATCTGGTAGATAAGGGTTTCATCCGATCGAGAACCTCGCCTTGGGGTGCTCCAGTGCTTTTTGTGAGAAAGAAGGATGGATCCCTCAGACTTTGTATCGACTACAGGCAGTTGAACAAGGTCACTACCAAGAACAAGTACCCATTGCCAAGGATCGATGATCTATTCGACCAGCTAGCAGGAGCGGGTTGTTTCTCCAAAATAGATCTGAGATCGGGGTACCATCAGTTGAGGATCAGAGAAGAGGATGTACCAAAGACAGCTTTCAGGACCAGATATGGGCACTATGAGTTCCGTGTGATGCCGTTCGGCTTAACCAACGCCCCTGCAGCATTCATGGACCTCATGAACAGAGTGTTTAGACAGTATCTGGATCACTTTGTTATCATCTTCATAGATGATATCTTAGTGTATTCCAGGAATGCAGAGGAGCATGCCCATCATCTGAGGATAGTTCTGCAGACCTTGAGGGAACATGGCTTGTATGCCAAGTTCTCCAAGTGTGAGTTCTGGTTGAGGAGCATCTCATTCTTAGGGCATGTAGTGACAGAGAACGGAATTGAAGTAGACCCCAAGAAGGTAGAGGCTGTAACTAACTGGCCTAGACCCACCTCAGTGACAGAGATCAGGAGTTTCTTGGGTTTGGCTGGTTACTACAGGAGGTTCGTCCAGGACTTCTCTAAGATTGCAACTCCTCTGACCAGATTAACCAGAAAGAATCAGAGGTTCGTATGGACCGACCAGTGTGAGGAAAGCTTTGAGGAGCTCAAGAAAAGGTTGACTTCAGCACCAGTGTTAGCTCTGCCGACTAGCAATGAGGATTTCACAGTGTTCTGTGATGCATCCAGAGTAGGCTTGGGTTGTGTATTGATGCAGAATGGTAAGGTGATCGCTTATGCTTCTAGACAGCTAAAGAGGCATGAGTTGAATTACCCCACACACGATCTCGAGATGGTAGCGGTTATCTTTGCACTTAAGATGTGGAGGCACTACCTCTATGGGGTAAAATGTGAGATCTTTACAGATCATAAGAGCCTGCAGCACATCTTGAGCCAGAGAGAGCTGAATTTGAGACAGAGGAGATGGATAGAACTGTTGAGTGATTATGATTGCAAGATCCAGTATCATCCAGGTAAGGCTAATGAAGTAGCTGATGCCTTAAGCCGGAAATCACTTGGCAGTCTATCCCACATCACGGCAGAGAGGAGACCGGTGGTGAAGGAGTTTTATAAGCTCATGAATGATGTAACAGCCCGAAAACGATACCCCTCTGTAACGGCCCGAACCGCCACCGGCGCTAGGATCCAGATCGGCTTAAGGCCGCCGGGACCCGTAGCAAGCCAAACATACCTCCTATCACCTGGTCAAAATCCCATACATGATCAAAACTTTAACATTAAAACTTAACATCTGATGTACAAACCGAGCCTGACCTGTATGCGACATAACTGAAACATGAAAGGATCCCCTACTAGAGCCCTCATCAAAACTCTAGCTGGGTCAACATAACATACATCAAGCTGGGATTACATCCAAGGAACTAGAACCTAACCTGTGCATGCATCAAACCACAACACAAGACCTCCACTAGGGTCCTCATCAAATCATAGCATGGTAAACAACACATGCCACAAGATTAGTTCAAACATAACTCAACATCTAGCATAACATACATCATGTATTAAACAGGGACTAACCAAGTCTCAGGGCCAAGCACAGTACTAAACCATAAACATAACTCCGCTTAACTTTACATTACATTCTCTTACAAATCAATATATCAATTACAATACATGTCCACACTAAAAGTACTAATCTAATACTATTACATGAACAAGACCTTTACCCTTGACGTCTTCCTGATCTACCACTGACCTGCAAAACTGGGGTTAGGGGAGAGGAGTGAGCTAAAAAGCCCAGTGAGTAGAAACATAGAAAACAGTTCATTAATTACATGCTCTTATGAAATGCGTCATATCACAAAGAAATCACATAACTGTATCTTGTCCGTCTCGGGGTTCATGCAAATAAATATTCCCCACGGACTGTTTTTGAGAGTTTCTTTCTTTGCTAGCATCCTTTACTCTCAAGGATCGGACATGACCTCAAAAATCCCTCTGTCGGTGCCCGGCTCCCCCAAAGGAGCTCACACAGGACTTTCACATACATGACAGGGTACCCAGTCCACAGAGAGCTCACAGGGACTTTCCTATATGTACTTATCCGGCTCTCAAAGGACTTACCCAAGACTCAATGACAGATATGGGCTATTGAAGTCGCCTTGGTCCAAACCTCCTGAATCAACATCAAATAATGCAATGCGCCACATTCGTGAACTAGTGCAAACAACCTACTACATATAATCATGATGCATGAACATGCTTTAGGCATTTGATTTTATAAAATAAAAGATTAAGTTAGTTCTACTCACCTCTGGCAGACGCTGAACCGACTCTGCAACTGCTAACACTGATGGCCTCCTCGATCCCTCGGGTCCGATCCTACACAGGTGGACTCGAATGAGGTGCCAACACACTCTAAACAACTCATAAACAACTCCCCAAAAACCCTCTAAAACATCACTTAAGCATGCATAGAAAACAACCATGAAAAGGCTGGACAGGGCTCTTTCGGCGGCACCTTCGGCGGCCGAACCTTCCCTCCAGAGACGAAACTCGGGCACTTTCGGCGGCACCTTCGGCGGCCGAACCTTCCCTCCAGAGACGAAAGTCAAGCACTTTCGGCGGCACCTTCGGCGGCCGAACCTTCCCTCCAGAGACAAAAGTCAGGCGCTTTCGGCGGCCGAACATTACCTTCGGCGGCCGAAAGTCTGCTTTCAAGCCAAACTCAACTTTCGGGGGCAAGGTTAGGCGGCCAATCCATGCATCCAAAAGGCAGGTTCGGCGGCCGAAACCACCTTCGGCGGCCGAACCTGAGTTCTTCCCAGAAGGGCAGAACTCAGCTTCTCATGCATTCAAGCCTCCCAAACCTTCCAAACACCCCAAAACAAGCACCCAACTAAACCAAAACATACATAAACCTTTAACCATGCACAAAGGAGCTTAAACAACTAGATTAAACTCCAAAAACAACATCAAAACATACCTAGATAGTTTATGACCCACATAGGCCAAAACCATCAAAACAACCCAAATCCTCACATACTCTCTCCCCATCATGCATACTCACTCCCACATGCATAAAGGAGCATAAACTAACAACATATCATCACATAAGCACATATAAACATACATTGGGCATCAAACCCACATAAACCTAACCATGCATATCTACCCATACTCAACCATCAAAACCTTCATAAAACTTCATAAAAACACTAGGGAAGCAAGGATCTACACTTACCTCTTGAAGATCGAGGGTGGTGTAATCCTTAACTCGGAGGTGTGGAGAATCCAAGCTCCAAAAGCTCCAAGCTCCCAAAACTCCTTTTAAGCTTTAAATCTTCAAACACAAGGGTAGAAATCATGAAAAACTTGAGAGATGGGTAGAGAAAACACGAAAATGACCAAAGGAAGGCATAAACTCACCTGAGCTCGAGAATGTAGAGAAAACTCACCCATTTCCGATCTGAGGGCCCTTTATAGGTGGTCTGCCGAACCACCTTCGGCAGCCTAACGTGCCCCCTAAACTCATGCATGTTCGGCGGCCGAACTTGACTTTCGGCGGCCGAACCTTGGCTCGTTCAAACAAGACTTTCGGAGGCCAAAGGCGCTCCCGAAGTCTTTCCATGTTCGGCGGCCGAACTTCACTTTCGGCGGCTGAACCTGGCAATTGCCTCCTTGGTCTTTTCTCTCCAAAACTCATTTCATTTTCATTTAAAACTATGAAATCATGTGAAAACATTTTAGAAAACACATTTTACCCTTCTAGAAGCCTCTGGCATCTTCGGAATTCCATATTCCAACGGAGATTCCGCCGGAAGGTTGGGATTCTGATGCCGAAATCTAGCCGGGTATTACAAATGAAGGTTTACAGTTGGAGTTGTCTGGTACAGGTGCTTTGATTGCACAGATGAGAGTAGCACCCGTGTTTCTGGAGCAAGTGGCTCAGAAACAGCATGAGGACCCAGAGTTAGTGAAGATTGCCAGGACTATTCAGTCAGGTAAAGATAGTGAGTTCAGATTCGACAGTAAAGGGATCCTCCGCTATGGGAGCAGATTATGTGTACCAGATGACATAGGGCTAAAGGGAGACATTATGAAAGAGGCTCATAATGCCAGGTACAGCGTTCACCCCGGAGCCACCAAGATGTATCAGGATCTGAAAAGAGTGTATTGGTGGCCAGCTATGAAAAGAGAAGTGGCACAGTTTGTGTCAGCCTGCGATATATGTCAGAGGGTGAAGCTGGAACATCAGAAGCCGGCTGGAATGCTTAACCCGCTACCTATTCCTGAGTGGAAATGGGAGAATATAGCTATGGATTTCGTAGTGGGATTACCGGCAACATCCAACAGATTAGACTCCATATGGGTGATTGTGGACAGACTCACTAAATCTGCTCACTTCATCCCTGTTAGGAGCAACTACTCTGTGGATAAGTTAGCACAGGTCTATGTGGATGAAGTTGTCAGACTGCATGGGGTCCCAGTGTCTATAGTGTCAGATAGAGGGCCCCAGTTTACCTCCAGGTTTTGGCAGAGTCTGCAGAGTGCCATGGGTACCAGGTTAGATTTCAGTACTGCCTTCCATCCCCAGACTAATGGACAGTCAGAGAGGACCATCCAGACAATAGAAGATATGCTCAGAATGTGTGTGCTAGATTTTGGCGGTTCTTGGAGGCAACATCTACCCTTGGTGGAGTTCGCCTACAATAACAGCTATCATGCTAGCATCGGGATGGCTCCATATGAAGCTTTGTATGGGAGGAAGTGCAGATCACCCATCTGTTGGGACGAAGTAGGAGAGAAGGCCTTGGCAGGGCCTGAGCTAGTAGAGATCACCAGCAGGGTGGTGCCCATTATCAGAGAAAGGATCAAGACTGCTTCAAGCAGGCAGAAAAGCTATGCAGACGTCCGTAGGAAACAGGTAGAGTTTCAGGAGGGGGATCTAGTATTGCTCAAGGTGTCTCCAATGAAAGGGGTGGTTCGGTTTGGTAAGAAAGGTAAGCTAACTCCACGGTACATCGGACCCTTTGAAGTCTTGCAAAAGATTGGGAATGTATCGTACAAGCTGGACTTGCCTGCATCTATGAAGAATCCATCCGGTTTTCCATGTTTCCATGTTAAGAAAGTTCGTGTCAGATCCGAGCAAGGTTCTTAGTGAGCCTGATGTGGAGATCCAAGAGGATCTCACCTATGTAGAACAGCCAGTGCGGATTCTTGACACTCAGATCAGAAAGTTGAGGAACAAGGAAATCCCGATGGTGAAAGTCCTTTGGAATCACCACAACATCGAGGAATGTACCTGGGAAACACGGGAGTCTATGCTCCAGCAATATCCCCATCTCTTTTAAAGGTTAGTATCTATGTGTGTTATATGTTATGTTTTATGTTATGCATGCACTAGTTGAGGAACATTCGGGGACGAATGTTCTTAAGGGGGGGAGAATGTAATACTCGGCTAGACTCCGGTATCGGAATTCCTACCGTCCGATGGAATCTCGGATGTCAGAAACCTCTAGAAGGGTAACATCATGTTTTTATAAAATGTTTTCATGAATTTTAATGGTTTTAAGTATGGAAATAAATGAGTTTTTGCATGAAAGTCTTTGGAGGAAAACCCAGGTTCGGCCGCCGAAAGTCAAGTTCGGCCGCCGAACATGCATGCGTTTTGGAGGCACGTTAGGCCCCCAAAAGCATGACTGAGGGAAGTCCAGGTTCGGCCGCCGAAACTCAAGTTCGGCCGCCGAACACGGCATGCATGCGGAGGCACATTCGGCCCCCGAACGTGGCCTGGCCAGCCACCTATAAAAGGGTCACTTAGCCGAAATGGGCGAGCTTTCTCCCAATTTCGGCCACAGGTAGCTTTCGACCTCCCTCTCCCAAATCTTGAGTTCTTCTTCCAAATCCCCACCATTTTTCTTGAGTTTTAAGCTTGCATTGAAGGTTTTGAACTTTTAAAACAAGTTTTGGAGCTTGGAAGACTCAGGAGCTCATTCCTTGGATCTCCCAAGTTTAGATCGTCTCTCTCTCGATCTCCAAGAGGTAAGAGCCGATCTTAAGCTCAATGTATGTTTTAAACAAGTTTTATGAAGATTCATGGGGTAGAATGGCATGTATAGGGTTATATGAGTTAGTTGAGTTTTGTTAAGTTTTATGTGATTATATGAGCAATGTGTGTTGTTGTATATGTTTGAAGTGTTGTAGATGGGGTATATGATAGTTTGAGGCCCCTAGGAGCATGTATGCATGTTTTAGAACAAGTTTATGCATGGTTTGAGGTTTTGAGAGGCTAGAGGTTCATGTGAGCCAAGTTTCTGCCCATTTGGGAGAAACCAGGTTCGGCAGCCGAAGGAACTTTCGGCCGCCGAACCCCCTTGTGGAGGCAGCATTCAGCTGCCGAAGCCTGCCCCCGAAAGAAGACTTTCGTCTCTGTCTGGAACTTTCGGCCGCCGAAGGTGCCGTCGAAAGTGCCTGACTTTCGGCTCTGGAGGGACTTTCGGCCGCCGAACCTGCCGCCGAAAGTGCCCTGTTCAGCCATTTCGTGCATGTTCTTCTATGATTATTTCATGATGTTTTAGGGGGTTTTTGGGGAGTAGTTTAGAGTTATGTTCATGTATGTTAGGTCCCTCATTTGAGTCCACCTGTGTAGGTTCGAACCCGAGGAACCGAGGACCCCAGCAGTGAGTCAGCTGCTACAGAGTATTGTCAGAGCTTGCTAGAGGTGAGTGGAATAACTCCTTATGTTTTCAAGTAAATAAATATGATTTTTGAGCATGATCCATGCATCATGAATGCCATGAGATATAGTAGGTTGCTTGCATTAGTATCCACGAATATGTTGCATTGCATAACTTGATGATAGTGTGGATGGTTGTTGGATGATCTTATGGTCCTCGATATGTTACGATGAGATATGTTATGGTATGTTAGCCGGTTGTACCCATTCTACGTCCCGGCTCAGAGTAAGAGAAAGTCCGGTTGTACCCATTCTACGTCCCAGCATATTGGAATGTTATGTTATGTTATGTAAGAGAAAGACCGGTTGACCCATTCTACGTCCCGACACTTTGGAATGTAGAGGACTATAGGTGACAATACCATCCTTGATGTGATATGTTTGTGATATGTTGCATTTCATGAAAGCATGAAATAAAATGAACTGTTTTTATTATTCTGCTCACTGGGCTTTATAGCTCACCCCTCTCCCTTAACCCCAGATGTGCAGGTACAGGGTAGACCAGGAGGTTAGCCAGAGTATTGAAGTTATGTTTATGTAATAGTTAGATTGTGGACATGACAAATGTATTTGATGTAATGAAAGAAATAGTACAGTATGTTATGTAATAATGAGGAAGTCTAGAATTGTGCTTGACCATAGTGTATTGTTAATCCCACTTTCATGTACATGATTCTTATGATTATGAGATATGATGTTATGTTTTCAACCAAGCTTAGATATGATGAGATACCCCATTGGAGCATTTGATGAGGGCTCCAGTGGAGGTTTATGTTTATGTTTATGTTTATGTACAGGTTGAGCTTGGTTGATATATGAGAAAGTTTACAGGTTTACGTTATGTATGATCATGTATGGGATGAAACAGGTTCACAGGTTATATGTCAGGCTTGCTACGGGTCCCGGCGGCCTTACGCCGATCTGGATCCTAACGCCGGTAGCGGTCCGGATTTCCGGGTTGTTACAAGTAAAGTGGGGGAAAACCCTTAAGAAGGGGGAATAGAGGTCTGAGGAGATCGAAGAAGAGTAAGTTCTGGAAGAGGTTGAAGGCTAGTCTGGGATTAGGTGGTGGTTCGAGTTCTGGCTCAGATACTTCTGGTTGCATGAGGTGTGGGAAGCCGCACAAAGGGATTTGTCGGTATGGGACTAATCTATGTTATAGATGCGGACAAGAAGGGCACATGGTACGTGAGTGTCCCATTGCGCCCAGGTTGGCACAGTCCCAGCAGGCAACTTCAGGTATAGCGGCTTAGCCAATAGCTCCAACCATGTTGCAAGTCAGTGGTCGAGGCAGAGGGAGAGGGTCAGCCTCTTTCTCAGTAGGTTCCCATGGAGAAGGTCCGTCAGCTCCAGCTCGGATCTTCACCCAAGCTCAGCAGGAGGCAAACACATCGAACACAGTTGTAATACTCGGCTAGACTCCGGTATCGAAATTCCTACCTTACGGTGGAATCTCGGATGTTGGAAACCTCTAGAAGGGTAAAATCATGTTTTTATAAAATGTTTTAATGTGTTTTATGGTTTTAAGCAAAAAGGAAATTGAGTTTCTAATGAAATGGACCAAGGAGACATTTCCAGGTTCGGCCGCCGAACATTGGATGGTTTAGGGGGGCAAGTTAGGCTCCCGAAAGTTGGCCCAGGTTCGGTCGCCGAACCCCATGTTCGGCCGCCGAACTTGCATGAGTTTTGGAGGCACTTTAGGCCTCCGAAGTTGGTTTGGCCAGCCCCTATATAAGAGCTCCATGGCCGAAACGGGCGAGTTTTCTCCCCATTTTCGGCCACAGTGAGTTAATGCTCTCCATGGTTCGTTTTTGATGATTTTCTTCCGATCTTTCATGTTTTAACAAGCTTTATGTTGATTTGAAGAGATTTGAACGAAAGAGCAAGTTTTGGAAACTTGGAGACCAAAGAGCGGATCTCTCCCATCTCCGAGTTGGATCGTCTCTCCTCTCGTTCTACAAGAGATAAGAGTAGGTCCATAGTTCCTTTCATGTTTTAAGTAAGTTTTATGAAGTCCTTGGGGGTAGAAATGCATGTGTAGGTTTATGTGGAGTTTATGGGTTTAATTTGTGTTTATGGACAATGTGACTTGTAAATGTATGTTTGATGTGTTGTAGTTGGGGTTTAGGATAGTTTGAAGCCCCTAGGAGCTTGTATGCTTGAGTATGTATGTTGTAGAATAGGAAAATGCATGATTGAATGAGTTGGGAGGCTTTGAGCATGTTTGAACCGAGTTTCTGCCCTTGGGGAATAAACCAGGTTCGGCAGCCGAAAGGACTTTCGGCCGCTGAACCTGCCTGTGGTGGCTTGTTTTGGCTGCCGAACCCTGCCCCCGAAAGTTGGACTTTGGGCTCTGGAAGGGAGTTTCGGCCGCCGAAGGTGCCCCTGAACATGCATGAGTTTCGTCTCTGTCTAGCACGTTTGGCCGTCGAAGGTGCCGCCGAAGGTGCATGACTTTCGGCTCTGGAGGGACTTTTGGCCACCGAACCTGCCGCCGAAAGTGCCTTGTTCAGCCATTCCTTGCATGATTTCTATGATTGTTCTAAGGTGTTTTAGGGGGGTTTTTGGGGAGTATCTCAGGGTCATGTTCTTGTATGTTTGGTCCCTCATTTGAGTCCACCTGTGTAGGTTCGGACCCGAGGAACCGAGGACCCCAGCAGTGAGTCAGCTGCTCCAGTGTCTTGTCAGAGTTAGCCAGAGGTGAGTAGAATGAACCTTATGTTTTAAATTAATGAAATATGAATTTTTGAGCATGATCCATGCATCATGAATGCCATGAGATATATTGTTTGCATTAGAATTCACGAATATGTTGCATTGCATAAAATGATGATGATGTGGATGGGTTATTGGATGATCCTTTAGTCCTCATATGATATGATATAATGATGTTATGGTATGTATGGAAGTCCAGGTCGAGGCCCATTCTACGCCCCTGGCACTATGTTAAGAGAAAGTCCAGGTCGAGACCCATTCTACGCCCCTGGCATTATTGGAATGTTATGTAATGTTATGATATGTTATGTTAAGAGAAAGACCAGGTCGAGGCCCATTCTACGCCCCTGGCACGATTGGACTATGTAGAGGACTATTGGTGACAATACCATCCGTGATGTGATTTGTTTGTGATGTGTTGCATTCCATGAAAGCATGAAATTTTAATATATGTTTTTACTATTCTGCTCACTGGGCTTTTTAGCTCACCCCTCTCCCCTAACCCCAGGTTTGCAGGTACGGGCTATGTCAGAAAGTCAAGAAGAGTAAAGAAGTATGTATTATGTAATAGTTAGAGTGGACATGAATATGATGTAATGTAAAGTATAGAACAGTTATGTAACATTATGTGACGCTACTATGGATTAGTATTGTGCTTGACCCTATGTGTATAGTTATCCCTTTTGTATACATGATCCATGTTTTTATAATGTTTATGTCAGACCAAGCTTAACGTATGATTATGATACCCCATTGGAGCATTTGATGAGGGCTCCAGTGTGTGGTTTATGTTTATGTTATGTGCATGCACAGGTTAAGCTTGGTAAAGGAAAGAAAAATTTTTATATTCATGAGTTTATGTATGATCATGTATGGGATTAAACAGGTTTACAGGATGTGTGTTAGGCTTGCTACGGGTCCCGGCAGCCTTATACCGATCTGGATTCTAGAGCCGGTAGCGGTCCGATTTTCGGGTCGTTACAACAGTGGTGTCAGGTACGCTCACTTTTGAATGTTCTGATGTGTATGCTTTTGTGAACCCTGGTGTTTCTCTTTCTTTAGTTGCTCTAGGAGCCATCGAGAGGTTGAGTTGATAACTTCTGGGCTAGAGTGTCCTCTCAGGGTCAGTGGACCCGAGTGTGATCCATCTGTGGCAGAGTCAGTCTGCCGGTTCAATTCAGTGTCAGTTGGGGGTAGATGCCTTCCACCCGACCTTGAGGTCCTAGACTTGACTGTCTGGATGTCATTCTAGGGATGGATTGGTTTTTCTACTCGTGGTGCTACCTTGGGCTGTAGAGACAAGGTAGTCAAGTTTAGAGGACAGGATGGATCAGAGGTAGTCTGCTGAGGGGACAGTGTAGGGATGCCTAGAGGTTTGATGTCAGCCTGTCAGGTTCGTAGGGTGCGTAGGAGGGATTTTCGAAGGGTTCTAGCTCTTGTTTGAGAGTTTAGTAGTCAGGTCAGGGAACCAGCCTCAGTGTCAGCTGTCAGAGAGTTCTTAGACGTCTTCCCAGACGAGTTGTCAGGTTTACCATCTGTCAGGGATATAGAGTCCTTCTCTATCCTTCCCTACAGGATGGCACCTGCGGAGTTGTAGGAGTTGTAAGAGTAGTTGTGAGACTTGGTAGATAAGGGTTTTATCTGACCTAGTACCTCACCCTGGATTGCTCCAGTGTTGTTGTGGAAAAAGCAGGATGGATCCTTGAGACTTTGTAGCAATTGTAAACAGTTGAACAAGGTCACTACCAAGAACAGGTATCCCCTGCCTTGAATCGATGATCTACTTGACCAGCTAGCAGGAGCCGGTTGTTTCCAAGATAGATCTGAGATTCGGGTACCACCTGTTGAGGATCAGAGAAAGGATCAGAGTAGCGCAGTGGAAGCGTGTTGAGTTTCAGGAGGAAGTTGGGGTATTGCTAAGGTGTCTCCTTCGAGAGGGTGTTTTGTTAGGGGAAGAAGGGTAAAGTAGCTCCAAGATACATCAGACCCTTTGAAGTCCTGCAAAGGATTGGGGATGTATCTTATAAGCTAGATTTACCTGCTTTGATTGAGAAAATCCATTCGAATTTCCATGTTTCTGTGTTATGGAAGTTCGTGTAAGATCCAAGTGAGGTTCTTAAAGAACCAGAGGTGGAGATCTTGGAGATCTCACCTATGTTGAGCAGCCAGTGCGGATCATTGACACACAAGTCAGAAAGTGAAGGAACAAGGAAATCCCAATGGTGAGAGTCATTTGGGATCGCCAGCGTGGGCGAGTTCGCTTGGGAGAACCGGGAGTCTATACTCCAGCAGTACCCGTGTCCCTTTTTAGGAGCGAGGTTTTTAGGTTTTGCTTGCTTGTTTGCTTGCTTGTTTATGTATGCTTGATGCTATGATTTGAGAATACCTGTTTGTTTGAACATTCGGGGACGAATGTTCTTAAAGGGGGGAAGAATGTAATACCCGGCTAGATTTCGGCATCGGAATCCCTACCTTCCGGCGGAATCTCCGTTGGAATCTGGAATTCTGAAGATGCCAGAGTCTTCTAGAGGGGTAAAATGTATTTTCTAAAATGTTTTCACATGATTTTATGCTTTTAAATGGAAAAGAAATAGAGTTTTGAAAAGAATAGGCCAAGGAGGAAGGACCCAGGTTCGGCCGCCGAACCTCAAGTTCGGCCGCCGAACATGGGGGTGTTTCGGGAGTACTTTAGGCCTCCGAAGGTTTTGAGGGCAGAAACCAGGTTCGACCGCCGAACCTCAAATTCGGCTGTCGAACATGGGATAGTTTAGGAGGCACGTTAGGCTTCCAAAAGTGGCTTTCTTTCGGCCGCCGAACCCCAAGTTCGGCCGCCAAACGTGGTGAAGTTTTGGCAGCAGCTTTGGCCACCGAAGGAAGTTTAGCCGGCCACCTATAAAGGGCCCCCAGATCGAAAATGGGCGAGTTTTCTCCCCATTCTCAAGCTCAGGTGTGTTCATGTCCTCCTTAGGTTGTTTTTATGCTTTTTCTTCAAATCCCTCAAGTTTTCATGAGTTGTGTCTTGGTTTTGAAGAGTTTTAAAGTTTAGATCGAAGTTTTGGGAGCTTGGAGACCTAAGGAGTTCGTTTCCTCCCATCTCCAAGTTAGGGATCGCACCAACCCTCGATCTTCAAGAGGTAAGTGTGGATCCTTGCTTTCCTTTATGTTTAATAAAGTTTTAAGTTTAAGGAAGTTTTAATGCTTGAGTATGGGTAGATATGCATGTTAGGTTTATGTGGGTTTTATGCCCAATGTATGTTTATGTGATGTTATGTTGGAGGTTTAAGCTAGTTTATACATGTGGGAGTGTGTATGCATGTTTGGGAGAGAGCATGTAAGGTTTTTGGTTGTTTTGGGTGTTTGGAAGGTTTGGGAGGCTTGTATGCATAAGAGGCTGAGTTCTGGATGAACTCAGGTTCGGCCGCCGAAGGTAGTTTCGGCCGCCGAACCTGCCTATGGATGCATGGTTTGGCCGCCTAACCTTGCCCCCGAAAGTTGAGTTTCGGATCTGGAGCAGACTTTCGGCCGCCGAAGGTGCCGCCAAAAGTGCCTGACTTTTGGATATGGAGAGAGGCTTCGGCCGCCGAAAGTGTCCCCGAACCTGCATGGCTTTCGGCTCTAGAAGGGACCTTCGGCCGCCGAAAGTGCCGCTGAGAGTGCCCTGTGCAGCCCTTTCATGGTTGTTTTCTATGCATGTTTTGATGATGTTTTAGGGGCTTTTTGGGGAGTTGTTTATGAGTTGTTTAGAGTGTGTTTGGCACCTCATCGAGTCCACCTGTGTAGGATTGGACCCGAGGGACCTAGGAGGACAGCAGTGTTAGCTGTTGCAGAGTCAGTCCAGCGTCTGCCAGAGGTGAGTAGAAAAGAACTATGCTTTTAAATTAATGAAACTTTTAGCATGATCATGCATCACGAATGCCATGATATTATAGGTTGTTTGCATTAGAATTCACGAATATGTTGCATTGCATAATATGATGACGATGTGGATGGATATTGGATGATCCTTAGCCCTCAATATGAGATGAGATGACATGGTATGATATGATACGGTACGAAAGACCAGTGGGACCCATTCTACGTTCGCTGGCACAGTATAAGAGAAAGGCCAGGACCCATTCTACATTCTGGCACCTTGGAAAGTTTGCTTAGATAAGTAGAGGGCTATAGGTGACAAGTTCATCCTTGATGTGATTTGTTGTGATGTGATGCATTTCATGAATACATGTGTTTTAAATACAATGTTTTATTATTCTGCTCACTGGGCTTTTTAGCTCACCCCTTTCCCCTAACCCCCAGGTGTTGCAGGTCAGATGTAGTCCAGGAAGACGTCAAGGGTAATGTCATGCTTATGTATTGGATTAGCATATTAGAGTGGACATGTATTGTAAATTGATATAATGTATTGTAAGATAATGTAACGTAAAGTAGAGGTATGTTTATTGATTAGTATTGTGCTTGGCCCTAAGGCTTGGTTAGTCCCTTTTTAGTACATGATTATGTAATGTTTTAATGTTGAGTTATGTTTGAACCAAACTTGTGGCATGTGATGTTTACCACGCTAGAGTATTTGATGAGGACTCTAGTGGAGGTTTTATGCTTATGGTTCTGATGCATGCACAGGTTAGGTTTTGGCTCATCAGATGTGATCCAAGCTTGATGTATGTTATGTCCCAGCTAGAGCATTTGATGAGGGCTCTAGTAGGGGGTTCTTTATGTTTCCAGTTATGTAGCATACAGATCAAGCTCGGTATATACATCAGATGTTAAAGTTTTTATGTTAATGTTTTGATCATGTATGGGATTTGACCAAGTGATAGGAGGTATGTTAGGCTTGCTACGGGTCCTGGAGGCCTTAAGCCGATCTGGATCCTAGCGCCGGTAGCGGTCCAGTTTTCGGGTCATTACAGAGTACCAAAGGCAATCATCAGTGATAGAGGGACCCATTTTTGCAATAGGGTAGTGGAAAGCCTTCTCAAAAAAATACAATGTCATACATAGGACATCCACAGCCTACCACCCTCAAACAAATGGGCAAGCTGAAGTTTCCAACAGAGAAATCAAGGTCATTCTTGAAAAGACAGTGTCTCCCAACCGAAAGGACTGGAGTACAAGATTAGAAGATGCTTTATGGGCCTACAGAACAGCCTATAAGACTCCCATAGGTATGTCTCCTTACAGATTGGTCTATTGAAAAGCTTATCACCTTTCAGTTGAACTTGAGCACAAGACCTATTGGGCTGTAAAGAATTGCAACATGGACCTCAAAGAAGCTGGCCACCATCGCAAGTTGCAACTGCAAGAGCTAGAGGAAATAAGACGAGATGCATATGAGAGTTCATGGAACTACAAAACAAAAACCAAAGCCTCCCATGACAGTCATATTTCAAGAAAACAATTTGAGGTTAGTAATAAAGTCTTACTCTTTGGCTCTCGTTTGAAACTATTTCCAGGAAAGCTACGGTCTAGGTGGATTGGACCATTCATTGTAGAACATGTCTACCCATATGGAGCTGTAGACATCCGAAGCATAGAAACTGGAAAAATCTTCAAAGTGAATGGACATCGTCTGAAACCATACTTTGAAGGGTTCGCAGTGCAAGTGGTGGAAGAAATTCCACTACAACACCCTTCTGCCTAAAGTGAATTGCGCCATGCACTACACCCAAGGGGAGTACTTAGTTTCTTTTGTTCTTTTATGTTTCTTATACATTAAGGACAATGCATGATTTAAGTGTGGGGGTGTATATCTCTCTCTTCTCCTCTCCCCTTCCCCTTCTTCTTCTTCTCTTATTCTTCTTCCTCCTTGCTTCTTCTGCGAATTCAATGCTTTCAGATTGCAAATTTTTTTTCTTTTCTCCTTTCAGTTTTGCGTTTCTTTCAGTTAATTAGCCACCGTTGAAATTTAATTTGTTTATGCTTTCAATAAAACATACACAACCACAACCTTCTTCTTCTTTTTGTTTTGCTCTACTCAAACTGATGAACTATGTTGGATGAGTTTTTCTTTCCATGACCCCATTGATGTGATAACTCTTTAAACTTATGTTGAATCACTTGCAGTGAGTTGTATTCATGTTTGAGAATTGCCTTTTGAATTGAATCTTTGAGTTTGCCATGGTGAAAAATATATTGATGACCCTCAATTGAGAGAATGAATTGAAAGTTGTGTGAATGAACTTAATGTGACTTGATTTAGCAATTGGTGTTGATTTGCCCAAATCATTGAGAGAAAGAAAATTCAGCAAAGGCAAAGACCTCCAAAGCACAATAAAAAACTGTTCCAATGGTCAAAAGACTAAGAACAAAGCTAGTAGCCACTTGGAAAGGTGACCAACTGAGTAACTGGGGGTGGGTATCACAAATATGTACCTTCACGTCAAAAGGTTGGTGACTTTTTCAAGGAAAATCTAAGTGCAAAAGCCTGAATAAAGTACTTCAAGGTAAGGGCAAGTCAATCCAAAAACTAGAAAAAGTCTTATCTTAACAAATTAATGTGCATGTATGACCTCTCTTTTGAGGAAAACAAATCCTAGCCATGACAAACAAAGGGAGACAAGGAAAAGAGGTAAGTAATCTTCATGCATATATTCTTCACTGCAATGATTCAAAATAGGTGTCTAGAGTAAGAGTTTAAGTGGAAATAAGGATCTAGAGCAAAGAAAACTTATTTGACTATGTTTATTTGCTTGAGGACAAGCAAAAGGCTAAGTGTGGGGGTATTTGATAGAGCATATTTTAGTCCATATTATCATGATCTTATTGATGTTTATTCACACCAATTCTACCTAATTTTGTGGTTTTAATCATGTTTTACAAATATTAGGTGTGAAGAGACAATTTGGAGAAAATGCTCTTGAAAATGCTTTTAAAAATGCCAAAAAAAAGTGCCAAATCTAGAAAAGCCACCTTCGGAAGCACTTTCGGAAGCCGAAAGTCAAGCCCAGAGCCGAAACTCAATCACCTTCGGAAGCACCTTCGGCGGCCGAAAGTCTGGTCCAGAGCCGAAAGTCACCTACCTTCAGCAGCACCTTCGGCGGCCGAAACCTTGCTCCAGATCCGAAAGTCCAGCCTCCGAAACTAACCTTAGGCGGCCGAAAGTCCCTCCGAACAGCCTCCTCCTTATTCAAGAAGCCAAATCTTGAAGATCATATGTTTCCCACTTTATGCCATACACATTCAAAATTCAAAACAAGGCTCCACCTTCCTCTTTAGTGCATGAAGAAGACTTCTTGAACACACCTTGAGCAATTAAAAGACCAAAAAGTCCTTGCAACTTCCCACATGCACATATTAGACCAAGGGCACTTTGGGCAATCTCTAAAAGATGCATGGACACCCAAGAAACCCTAGGCAGCCTCTCAAGACATATTTAAACATCATATGAAGGCAAGAAGAGGCAAGTTTTGAGGATTGGACATCACCAAGCAAGGGTAGCCGCACCACTTCCTTCTTCCTCCACCTTTGGTTCTTCATCTTTTGTTCTTCTCTTCTATTTTTCTGTTTTGGTTCAGTCATGAGTGGCTGAAACCCTTAATTCTAGTTGAGGATTGGTTGAAACTAAGGATGTTTAAAGGGTTGTGAGATCTGAATATAAAGTGTTTGCTTTTGATTAGTTCAATATTTATGCAATTGTGCGCTTAATTCTAAGATTGCTTTGTTGTTTTGATCAAATTGGCCACTTGATTCTTGATTGCAAAGTTAATTGATTGTTAGTTAGGATATTTGTTAGTCCGTAATTGCTGGAAATATTCTGACCTAAGAACAGTTGGTGTAAAAACTAAGGAATTGCATGATCTAGCAACATCTCATGCGTTTGAGTAGCTAGGATTGGATCTCTCTCATTCTTTATGCAATTGACAATTGTTTTGATGCCTATGGCCTAAGGAGGTTTCTTGGCAATTTGTTAATTAGTAATTGATTAGAGGACGTTCTCTAATTAATTTAATCATAAGGAGAGACATGGTGGTGAGAAGCGTTTTCCATCCCCATAACTAATCTATTGAATGAATCAAGAAAACCTAAGTTTCAATGATCAACCCAAACAACCAAAGTGGATCCATATCTTCAACTAGACCTTTCTCATATTGATTTCCTCTTTTATTTTGTTTACTTACTGTTTTAATTGCTTTCAATAGTTGTTAGACAAATCAATCTCAAAACCCCCCTTTTTACTTTATTGCACTTTACTCTTGATTTGCTTGCCTTCAATTGTGCTTTCAATTGATCCTCTTGATATTGTTTGGGAAAAATAGACAGGTACTTAATTCTCTGTGGATTCGATCCTTTATCACTATCTACAGTTGTAAGATTGTTGATAACCGTAGAGGTTATTTTTGACCGGCTTCGACAACCGCACAGTCAGCAGGGTCAGAGATAGATCGGGGAAGTCACCAAGGTTAATGGTATATGTTTATGTAATAGATTAGTAGTGGACATGTTGTATTAATGGATTAGTATTGTGCCTGGCCCTATTGATAGTTGTAAATCCCTGTTGTACATGATCTTTAAATAAAAGTTTTAATGATGAGTTATGTTTGAACCAAACTTGAGGCATGTGATGTTTACCATGCTAGAGTATTTGATGAGGACTCTAGTGTGGGTTTTATGTATACAGTTATGATACATGCACAGGTCGAGCTTGGTCATATGAAATGTTCAAGTTTATGTAAATGTATGATCATGTATGGGATTTTATCAGGTACACAGGATGTATAGTAGGCTTGCTACGGGTCCCGGCGACCTTAAGTCGATTTGGATCCTAGCGCCGGTAGCAGTCCGGTTTTTGGGTCGTTATAAGGGGCGTAGAATGGGCAGTCCTGGTCTTTCTCTTACATAGTGCCAGGGCGCATAGAATGGGCAGCCCTGGTCTTTCCGTATCGTATCATAACATATCCTGCTCGAGGGCTAGTGGGTCATCCAATATCCATCCACAACAACAGTAAATTATGCAATGCATCATATTTGTAAATTCTAATGCAAGTATCCTAATACATAAACATGGCATTCGTGATGCATGAACATGCTTAAAAAGCTTGATTACTTTAAAATAAGAAATTGGTTCAGTTCTACTCACCTCTGGCTGACGCTTGCCTAACACTGAAGCAGCTGACTCACTGCTGGCCTCTACGGTCTCTCAGGTCCGATCCTACACAGATGGACTCAAATGAGGGACTAAACATAACTCTAAACATCTCCCCAAAAACCCCCTAAAACATTCCAAAACATGCACATAAAACAAGTAAGAAATGGCTGGGCAGGGGACTTTCGGCGGTAGGTTCGGCGGCCGAAGGTCCCTCACAGATCCGAAAGTCAGGGACTTTCGAGGGCAGGTTCGGCGGCCTAAACCTTTCATAGATCCGAAAGTCAGCAACCTTTAGGGGGGGGTTCGGCGGCCTAAACCCCTTTCACAGATCTGAAAGTCCATGCTTTCAGGGGCAGGTTAGGTGGCCAAAAGGCTGCCTCCACAAGCAGGTTCTGCGGCCGAACCTTGCTTCGGCGGCTGAACCTGGGTTCTCCAGCAAGGCAGAACCCAATTCTGCCCTATGCACACAGCCACCCAAACTCTCCAATCCTCACACCCAACAACTCAAAAACATGCATACTCACTCATCATGCATAAGGGGCATAAAAACTAGCCTAATCCCCAACAAGCATCAACAAAAACAACACAAGAGCAAACATTCATTAAAAATTTAACTCAAGCCCTAAAACTTAAAATCTAACCATTTCATGCATAAAAACCCTTAAACCTCTTTAAAAATTGATTAAAACATAGGAAAAGTAAAGATCTAGACTTACCTCTTGGAGATCTAAAGGTGACGGCAACCCCAACATGGAGATGAGGTAAAACGGTCTCCTGAGGTCTCCAAGGTTTAAAAACTTGGATTCAAGCTCAAATCTTCAAAAAAACAAGAGAAAAATCATAAATTTTCTAGGAGATTTGAAGGAAAAACAACAAGAACAACAAAGAGTGGCAAGGAATCACCTCTACCCAGAAATGGAGAGAAAAACTCTCTCATTTTCGGGTTGAAGGCCTCTTATCGGTGGCTGGATAAACCACCTTCGAGGGCCGAAAGGGAAGGTCCCGCGATAGCACCACCTTCGACGGCTGAACTTGAAAGTTCGGCGGTCGAACCTAGGGTTTTCCCTCAAAACTCCTTTCTTTCTTTTTAACTCAAAAACCTTAAAATTCTTAAATTCATTTTATGTAAAAACCTTATTTTACCCTTCCTAAGGAGGTTCCAGCCTTGAGACTCCGGATTCCAACAGGGTTTCCGCCGGAAGGTTGGAATTTTGACGCTGGAGTCTAGCCGGGAATTACATTCTTCTCCCCTTAAGAACATTCGTCCTCGAATGTTCACAAAGCAAACGAGCAAACATGAACATTAAGAAAACACAGGAAAATATAAAACACTTACTTTAAAAGAGATAGGGGTATTGCTGGAGCATGGACTCCCGGGTCTCCCAGGTGCACTCTTCCATATTGTTGTGATTCCAAAGAACTTTCACCATCGCAATTTCCTTGTTTCTCAGCTTTCTGATCTGTATGTCTACGATCCGGACCGGCTGCTCAACATAGGTGAGATCTCCTAAGATCTCCACATCAGGTTCATTAAGAACCTTGCCCGGATCTGACACGAACTTTCATAACATAGAAACATGGAAAACCGGATGGATTCTCTCCATAGAAGCAGGCAAATCTAACTTGTAAGATACATTCCCAATACTTTGCAAAATTTCGAAGGGTCCGATGTCCCTTTGAGCTAGTTTACCTTTCTTCCCAAAACGAATCACCCCCTTCATAGGAGACACCTTAAGCAACACCATATCTCCCTCTTGGAAAACTACATGTTTTCTGCGGATGTCTGTGTAACTCTTCTGTCTGCTCACAGCTATTCTGATCCTCTCTCTAATGATAGGCACTACTCTGCTGGTGATCTCTTTCAATTCTGGCCCTGCTAAAGCCCTTTCTCCCACTTCTTCTCAGCAGACGGGTGACCTGCACTTCCTCCCATATAGAGCTTCATAAGGAGCCATCCCAATGCTAGCATGGTAACTGTTATTGTAGGCAAACTTCACCAACGGTAGATGTTGCCTCCAAGAACCGCCAAAATCTAGCACACACATTCTTAACATATCTTCTATCGTTTGGATGGTCCTCTCTGACTGTCCGTCAGTCTGTGGGTGGAAGGCAGTGCTAAAGTCTAGCCTTGTGCCTATAGCATTCTGCAAACTCTACCAAAATCTGGAGGTAAACTAGGGTCCCTTATCTGGCACTATCGAAACTGGAGCCCCATGCAGCCTGACAATCTCTTCTACATATACCTGTGCCAATTTATCTACAGAGTAGCTGTAATACCCGGCTAGTTCAGGCATCGGAATTTTTACCGTTCGGTGGAATCTCGGATGTCGGAATCTTCCTGAAGGGTAGAGTGAAGGTTTTCTAAAATGTTTTTAAGTGTTTTAAGGTTTTGATTAAGAAAAGAGTTGAGTTTTAAAGAGAAAAGATCAAAGGAGTTTCTGCCAAGTTCGGCCCCCGAAAGTGAAGTTCGGCCGCCGAACATTGGAAGGCTTCGGGAGTGCTTTTGGCTTCTGAAAGTCGAGTTGGCATGAACCAAGGTTCGGCCGCCGAAAGTAAGATTCGGCTGCCGAAAGTAAGATTCAGCCGCCGAAGGTAGGGGACTTTCGGCCCCCGAAGGTTAAGTTCGGCCGCCGAAAGTGGTTTGGTGTTGCATGCAGCTTTGGCCACCGAATGTGAAGCGGCTGGTCACCTACTTAAGGTCCTCAGTCGGCAAATGGATAGCTATTCTGTTCCTTTTGCACGACAGAGGTGAGTTCATGTTTTCTTTTAGTGATTTTCATGGTTTTCTTTCAAATCTTTTAAGGATAAACAAGTTTTAAGTGAGTTTTGTGTTAGTTTTGAAGTTTAAGCAAAGTTGATGAACTTGGAGGCTTATGGAGCTTTGATCTTCCATATCTTCAAGTTTGGATCACACCAGCCCTTGTTCTTCAAGAGGTAAGTGTTGATTCTTGGTTTTTATAATGTTTTAAACTAAGTTTATGGAGGGAAAGTGAGTTTATGCATAGGATATGCATGTGTAGGGTTTATGGTGTATTTTTGATGTTTTATTGATGAAAGCATGTTTAAGTGTTGTGTGATGTTAGTTGTTGGGGTTTTAAGGTAGTTTTTGACCCCTTTGTGCATGTACTTGGGTATATGCTTGTGGTGTTGTGTTAGATGCATGTTTGAGTGAGATTGAAGAAGTTGTGCATGAGTTGAAGCAAGGTTCTGTCTTCTGGAGAACCCAGCTTCGGCCGCCGAAGGGAGGATTTGGCCGCCGAACCTGCTGAGGAGGTGGCTTCGGCTGCCTAAGGTTGCCTCCGAAAGTGGACTTTCGGATCTGTCATGCACATTCGGCCGCCGAAGGTGCCGCCGAACATGCATGAAGTTCAGCTCTGGAGGGAACATTCGGCCGCCGAAGGTGCCGCCGAAGGTGCCCTGTCCAGCTTTTCTTTGCATGTTTTCTATGCATGTTTTGTGAGGTTTTAGAGGGTTTTTGGGGAGTTGTTTATAAGTTATAAAGAGTATGTTTGGTGCCTCATTTGAGTCCTCCATTGTAGGATTGGACCCGAGGAACCGAGGTGTTTAGCAGTAGTAGATACTTCAGAGTTAGAGGTGGCCCAGAGTTAGCCAAGCATTGGCTGCAGGTGAGTGGAACTAAACTTAATTCTTTTAATTAAGAAATGGAATGTTTTAGCATATCTCATGCACCATAATTTTGCAGTAGGTTGATTGCATTAGAATCCACGAATATGTTGCATTGCATAGTTATTTGTTGATGTGGGTGAATGCTGAATGATCCAATAGTTCCAGACAGGAAGTCCAGGACCCCATTCTACGGCCTGGCAGGTATAGGAAGTCCATGACCCCTTTCTACGGCCTGGCAGGTATAGTAAAGACCAGGTGCCAGTCTGTGCCCTGGCAAGTGGTAAGTACAGGTGTTATATACACATATACATATACAGTACAGGAAGACCAGGACCCTAGTCTACGGCCTGGCACGGAACAGTTACTGGGACTATGTGGTGACAGGTTTACCCTTGATGTGAATTATTTGTGTTATGATGCATTCCATAAGATCATGTTTTAATGACTTATTTTACTGTTCTACTCATTGGGCAATAGAGCTCATCCCACTCCCTTAACCTCAGTTTTGCAGGCATCAGAGATCAGGGCAGTTCAGCAGAGTACAGGAAGAATAAAGAGTCTTGTAATAGTATAGTGGTGGACATGATGTATATTAAAGGATAACTGTAAAGTTATGTCTTTTAGTAATTATGTATAGAGATGTACTATTAGATAATGGATAGACTTGTGCTTTCCCTAGTGTTTGTTTTACCTTAATGTGGTGTATGATTAATTCCTTTGTATATGGATCCTGTTTTATGTTTCTTGATGAGAAATGGATGAAACCAGGTTTAATGTATTGCTTTGATGAGATACCAGTGGGTTGTGGTTGGGAAGAAAGGGTATCAAATCCCTTGACTCACAGTGGTCAGTAGTCACTGGTGAAGGCCCTGAGGGCTGATTCAGTTTTGTATATCTGAGTGATAGCAGTTAAGCCTGGTAGTTCTACAGGATTATTGTTTATGTTTGATCATGTACAGGTTTTATCAGGTACACAGAGTTCAGGATAGGCTTACTACGGGTCCCGGCGGCCTTAAGCCGATCTGGATCCTAGTGCCAGTGATGGTTCGGGCCGTTACTAAGGGGTACCGATTTTCGGGTCGTTACAGATTGGTATAAGAGCATAGGGCCTTATAAATACGGTGTGGGGAGCAAAGTTGCTCAAGGATTAGAGAGAATTCACATCGGAAAGAGGTTGGTTTAGAGGTTATAAGAGGTTGTTTAGAGGTTATAGGAGGGCAAGCACAATAGGAGAAATCATGTCCACTAAGATAGGATGTGGAGTTCAGTTTTGATGATGATTTGAAATGCCATGATGTTATGCATGTGCATTAATGTTATGCTATGTATGTATATATGTTGTGCAGGTTCATGTGTTTTCATATGAACTATATGTATGCTAATGTTTGTTTCTTTATGTGTTGTTCTTCAGAAGAGCTAAGATGAGTGGAGCTAGTCGATCAATAGAATCAGATCTATCTGAAGGATCTTTTGAGGAAAGTAGAGAAGAAATCGATCTAAGGAGAATGTCTGGAGATAGGAGAGAAGTAGAATCAGAAGTGCAAAGAAGGGATGTAGGTTTACAAGTAAATATGGATGAAGAGTTTTCAGGAAATATCCAGACTCAGGATTCTAAAATCTCAGGTTTAGGAGAGAATGATCCTTCCATTTGGAGTACAGCTACTTAGAAAGGAGCGATGTGGGGGAGAGCCAGAAAGAGAAAAGTTAGAGGCCTTAAAGGGTCAAAGCAAAGAGAGTTCTGGAATAGGGTAAAACCTAGTTTGGATAGTGGTGCTGGTCCAAGTTTTGGTATAGGTAAACCAAAGTGTGAGAGATGTGGAAGGATGCATAAAGGAGTCTGTCTTGCTGGGACAATAGCATGTTTCAGGTGTGGTCAGGAAGGGCACATGGTTCGTGAATGTCCCACTGCACTTTGGATGGCTCAATCCCAACAGACATTTTTAGGAAGAGCGATTCAGCCAGTAGCACCAGGTTTCCCTGGAGAAGATCCGTCAGCTCCGGTTCGGATCTTTACTCAGATTCGACAGGAGGCAGACACATCAGACATAGTGGTGCCAGGTATGCTCACTTTTGAGTGTTTTGATGTGTATGTTTTTCTTTGTGAACCCTAGTGGGATATCAGTTGATGTGAGGGTAGCAGAATGTAATAGAATTAAATGTTCAGAGTAGAAGTTAGGAGATAGAAGTTCATAGATGAGTTAGTAGCTAGAGGATAGTAAATCAGGAAAGAACTCAAGAATGTTGCTATGAGACACTATAGCTTTGGAGTTTATAATTCCAGGTATAGGGAGAGTGATCTCTCATTTTTAAGTATAGTCTCTCAAGAAAAGTTATATGAGAAAGAATAGAGTAAGAATCAAGAAGAGTAGAATAAAGGCAAAGTAAGAGTAAATGTAAGTTCAGAGAGAGGTTATAGTTTGGTCTGGGTTTAGGTGGCGATTGAGCTCTGGTTCAGATAGTTCTGAATACATAAGGCGCGGAGTTTACATGAAAGTAGTCTCTTGGTATGGGACTACGGCATGTATAGATGCGAGCAGGAAGGACTCATAATGTGTGAGTATCCTACTGCAGCCCTGATTGGCACAGTCCCAGCAGATGACTTCTAGTAGTGTGGCTCAGCCTGTAGCTCTAGCCATGTTGCAGGGCAGTAGTTGAGGTAGGAAGAGAGAGAGTTATCTTTTTCTTTGGTAGGTTTCCGAGGGAAGATTCATTAGCTTTAGCTTGGATCTTCATCCTGACTCAGTAGGAGGTTAACACATCGAACACGGTGACGTCATAAATGTTCACTTGAGAGTGTTCAGATGTGTAGGTTGTAATGGACCCTGATGTTTTTCTTTCCTTGTTGCTTTGAGAGCCGTAGATAGAGGGGATTGATAACTTCTGGGCTTAGAGTATTCTCTTTGAGTCAGTGGGCCTAAAAATGATCCATCAGTAACAGAGTCAGTCAATCAGTTCAGTTCAGAGTTCGTTGTGAGTAGATGCCTTCCAGCTGTTTTTGTAATACCCGGCTAGACTCCGGTATCGAAATTCCTACCGTCCGGTGGAATCTCGGATGCCGGAGACCTCTAGAAGGGTAGAATCATGTTTTATAAAAATGTTTTAATGTGTTTTATGATTTTAAGAATGAAATTAAATGAGTTTTTGCATGAAAAGTCCTTGGAGGAAAACCCAGGTTCGGCCGCCGAAAGTCAAGTTCGGCCGCCGAACATGCATGCGTTTTGGAGGCACGTTAGGCCCCCGAAAGCATGAGTGAGGGAAGTCCAGGTTCGGCTGCCGAACCTCATGTTCGGCCGCCGAACATGGCATGCATGCGGAGGCACATTCGGCCCCCGAACGTGGTCTGGCCAGCCACTATAAAAGGGTCCCTTAGCCGAAAACGGGCGAGCTTTTCCCCATTTTCGGCCAAGGTGAGCTCTCCGCCGTCCCTCACCCATTTTTGATGTTCTTCCTCTAAATCTTTCAAGATTTTCACTTGTTTTGACTTGGTTTGGAAGATTTAAGCTTTTGAAACAAGTTTTGGAGCTTTGGGAACTCAGGAGCTCATTTTCGTGGATCTCCAAGTTTAGGTCGTCTCCCTCTCGATCTTCAAGAGGTAAGAGCCGATCTTAAGCTCCTTATGTGTTTTAAATAAGTTTTATGCAAGATCTATGGGTAGAAATGCATGCTAGGGTATATGTTGAGTTTATGGGTCTATATTGATGTTTTGAACAATGTGGCTTGTTTGAGTATGTTTGAAGTGTTGTAGTTGGGGTATTTGATGTTTTGAGGCCCCTAGGAACTTGTATGCATGATTTGGTTGAGATATATGCTTGATTTGAGGTTTTGGGAGGCAAGGGGTTCATGTGAACCAAGTTTCTGCCCTTCTGGCAGAAACCAGGTTCGGCCGCCGAAGGGAGTTTCGGCCGCCGAACCCCCTTTGTGGAGGCAGCATTCGGCTGCCGAAGTTGCCCCCGAAAAGAGACTTTCGTCTCTGTCTGGGACTTTCGGCCGCCGAAAGTGCCTGACTTTCGGATCTGTCCAGGACTTTCGGCCGCCGAAGGTGCCGCCGAAAGTGCCCTGTTCAGCTATTTCATGCATGTCTCTATGTGATATTTTCAGGATGTTTTAGGGGGTTTTTGGGGAGTATATTAGAGTTGTAATTACGTATGTTTGGTCCCTCATTTGAAGTCCACCTGTGTAGGTTCGGACCCGAGGAACCGAGGACCCCAGTAGTGAGTTCAGCTGCTTCGGTATTGTCAGAGTCAGCCAGAGGTGAGTGGAACTAAAACTTAATCTTTTAAATTAAATACTTTATCATGTTTCATGCATCATGATTATGCAATAGGATGATTGCATTAGTTTTCACGAATATGTCGCATTGCATAAGTTGTTGTTGTTGTGGGTGAATGTCGGATGACCCAGTTAGTCCATGACAGGAAGACCAGGCCCCATGCTACAGGCCTGGCACAGAGTAAGGAAGACCAGGCCCCAGTCTACAGGCCTGGCACAGTGTAAGGAAAGACCAGGATCCCATCCTATGGTCTAGCACGGTTATGGGACTTGAAGACCAGGAGCCAGAGGAGGCCCTGGGAAAATGGTAAGTAATGTATGTTCTGACAGGGAAGACCAGGACCCCATGCTACAGGCCTGGCACAGAGTTAACTTGGACTAATTGGTGACGAGTTCACCCAACCCTTATGTGGATTGTTTGTGTTATGATGCATTTCATAGAGCATAGTGTTAATGTGTTTTAATAGCTCTACTCACTGGGCTTTTAGCTCACCCCTCTCCCTTTACCCCCAGGCTTGCAGGTACAGTATAGTGCGGGAGTCCGGATAGAGTAAAGAAGTTCGGTTTATGTAATAGCTAGCAATGGACATGATCAAATTGTAATGTAAAGTCTTTATCAGTATAGTCTTGTAATGAGATTTATGGATGATTAGTGGGTGCTTGACCATAGAATGTTGTATCCCTTTTAATACATGATCTTAGAGATTTTGATGATGTTTATGTAAACCAACTCAACAGATGTATGTTACCCATTGAGGGCACAGATGAGATCCCACAGAGGGATCAAAGTTATGTTTATGTTTATGCACAGGTTGAGTTTGGTTGATGAGTATGGAAAGAAAAGTTTTAATTTTTATGCATGTTGTTGATCATGTATGGGATTATACAGGTTTACAGGTTTCATGTCAGGCTTGCTACGGGTCCCGGCGGCCTTAAGCCGATCTGGATCCTAGCGCCGGTAACGGTCCGATTTTCGGGTCGTTACAGTTTTTGTGATTCTAGATTTGACTATGTGATGTCATTCTAGCAGTGGATTGGCTAGCTACTCATAGTACTACCTGTGTCTGCAGAGACAAGGTAGGAGAGTTTAGAGTTCAGGATGGATCAAATGTAGTCCTTAGAAGGGACAGTGTAGTATACCCAAAAGTTTGATATCAGCCCTACAGGCTCGTGAGTTCTTTAAGGAGAGTAGTCAGGGGTTCCTTACTTTTGATAGAGAGCATAGTAGTCAGGTCAGGGAACCAGCCTCAGTGCCCGTAATCAGAGAAAAAGAGAGAATTTTAGATATTACCCCAGACAAGTTAGTAGGTTTACCATTATTAAGAAGATAGAGCTTGGAAGTCAAGTGAAGAGGGAGATTAGACTCATCTTCACCTCTTCTTTCGAAATGGTACCTGTAGAGTATAAGCATTGAAAAAGTTGTAAGAGTTAGAGGAACAATTGCAGAGGTTGAGAGAGCTATTAGAACAGTTGTAAACTTGGTAGATAAGAATTTTATCCGACTTAGTACCTCACCCTGGAGTATTCCAGTGTTGTTGTGAGAAACGAAGGATGAAACCTTAAGACTTTGTAACAACTGTGAGCAGTTGAACAAGGTCACTACCAAGGGTAGGTATTCCCATGTAGGATTGATGATCTATGGAAACAGCTAGTAAGAGCTGATTGTCTTCCACGATAGATCTGAGATTTGGGAACTATATGTTGAGAGTTAGAGGAAAAGCCAGTTTAGTAGAGATAAGAGAGAAAGACAAAGGTCAGAGTGCGTAGCGGAAGCGTAGAACAGTTTAGGAAAAAAAAAAAGCAGAGAGGTATGCCCTTTGTTTAACAAAGGTATTGTAGACTCTGAGAGAAAACGGCATAGAGGCCAAGTTCTGTAGTATGAGTTTGATTAAGGGACATGCCAGTTTGACTTATAATGTGTCAAAATAAAGATTGGAGGTAAATAGAAAGTTGAAACTGTAGGTGATAATCTAGACCCACTATGGCGATATAATTAAAGGACTTGTTGGGCCAATAAGTCATTATAGGAAGTTCATCTAGAATTTCCTTAGAGTTATTGTTCCTATAATCAGGTTAAGTAAAGAGAATCAGAGGGTAGTATGATCAGAGTAATGTGAATGAAGCTTAGAAAAGAATTAAAGAGAAGGATGATTCGTTAAGCAAAAGGGAAGTTAACTTTAAGATACATTAGACTCTTTGAAATCATGTAGAGGACTGGGGATGAATCCTATTAGTTAGAACCAGTTGGTTTTCCTTATCTCTTGATTCGAGTATGGTTCTTTGAATCAAAGGTGGAGATCTCAAGAAAATCTCACCAGTTTAGAGTAAGTTGAGCGATAAAGGACTGAGAATTTTCGATAGTGAAGTCTGTGGAATGACCTTAGTGGTGTAATATGCTTAGAAGACTGTGAGTTTTTATTTCAGTCGTACCAAGTCTCTTCTATAAGTTATGTTCTGTAATTGTTAGTATGCAGGAGTTAGAAGAAGAACATTCGAGGACGAATGTTTTTAAAGGGGGGAAGAATGTAATACCCGGCTAGTTCAGGCATCGGAATCTCTACCGTCCGGTGGAATCTCGGATGTCGGAATCTTCCTGAAGGGTAGAGTGAAGGTTTTCTAAAATGTTTTTAAGTGTTTTAAGGTTTTGATTAAGAAAAGAGTTGAGTTTTAAAGAGAAAAGATCAAAGGAGTTTCTGCCAAGTTCGGCCCCCGAAAGTGAAGTTCGACCGCCGAACATTGGAAGGCTTCGGGAGTGCTTTTGGCTTCCGAAAGTCGAATTGGCATGAACCAAGGTTCGGCCGCTGAAAGTAAGATTCGGCCGCCGAAGGTAGGGGACTTTCGGCCCCCGAAGGTTAAGTTCGGCCGCCGAAAGTGGTTTGGTGTTGCATACAGCTTTGGCCACCGAATGTGAAGCGGCTGGTCACCTACTTAAGGTCCTCAGTCGGCAAATGGATAGCTATTCTGTTCCTTTTGCACGACAGAGGTGAGTTCATGTTTTCTTTTAGTGATTTTCATGGTTTTCTTTCAAATCTTTTAAGGATAAACAAGTTTTAAGTGAGTTTTGTGTTAGTTTTGAAGTTTAAGCAAAGTTGATGAACTTGGAGGCTTGTGGAGCTTTAATCTTCCATATCTTCAAGTTTGGATCACACCAGCCCTTGTTCTTCAAGAGGTAAGTGTTGATTCTTGGTTTTTATAATGTTTTAAACTAAGTTTATGGAGGGAAAGTGAGTTTATGCATAGGATATGTGTGTGTAGGGTTTATGGTGTATTTTTGATGTTTTATTGATGAAAGCATGTTTAAGTGTTGTGTGATGTTAGTTGTTGGGGTTTTAAGGTAGTTTTTGACCCCTTTGTGCATGTACTTGGGTATATACTTGTGGTGTTGTGTTAGATGCATGTTTGAGTGAGATTGAAGAAGTTGTGCATGAGTTGAAGCAAGGTTCTATCTTCTGGAGAACCCAGCTTCGGCCGCCAAAGGGAGGATTCGACCGCCGAACCTGCTGAGGAGGTGGCTTCGGCTGCCTAAGGTTGCCTCCGAAAGTGGACTTTCGGATCTGTCATGCACATTCGGCCGCCGAAGGTGCCGCCGAACATGTATGAAGTTCGGCTCTGGAGGGAACATTCGGCCGCCGAAGGTGCCGCCGAAGGTGCCCTGTCCAGCTTTTCTTTGCATGTTTTCTATGCATGTTTTGTGAGGTTTTAGAGGGTTTTTGGGGAGTTGTTTATAAGTTATAAAGAGTATGTTTGGTGCCTCATTTGAGTCCTCCATTGTATGATTGGACCCGAGGAACCGAGGTGTTTAGCAGTAGTAGATACTTCAAAGTTAGAGGTGGCCCAGAGTTAGCCAAGCATTGGCTGCAGGTGAGTGGAACTAAACTTAATTCTTTTAATTAAGAAATGGAATGTTTTAGCATATCTCATGCACCATAATTTTGTACTAAGTTGATTGCATTAGAATCCACGAATATGTTGCATTGCATAGTTATTTGTTGATGTGGGTGAATGCTGAATGATCCAATAGTTCCAGACAGGAAGTCCAGGACCCCATTCTACGGCCTGACAGGTATAGGAAGTCCAGGACCCCATTCTACGGCCTGGCAGGTATAGTAAAGACCAGGTGCCAGTCTGTGCCCTGGCAAGTGGTAAGTACAGGTGTTATATACACATATACATATACAGTACAGGAAGACCAGGACCCCAGTCTATGGCCTGGCACGGAACAGTTACTGGGACTATGTGGTGACAGGTTTACCCTTGATGTGAATTGTTTGTGTTATGATGCATTCCATAAGATCATGTTTTAATGACTTGTTTTACTGTTCTACTCACTGGGCAATAGAGCTCATCCCACTCCCTTAACCCCAGTTTTGCAGGCATCAGAGATCAGGCAGTTCAGCAGAGTATAGGAAGAATAAAGAGTCTTGTAATAGTATAGTGGTGGACATGATGTATATTAAAGGATAACTGTAAAGTTATGTCTTTTAGTAATTATGTATAGAGATGTACTATTAGATAATGGATAGACTTGTGCTTTCCCTAGTGTTTGTTTTACCTTAGTGTGGTGTATGATTAATTTCTTTGTATATGGATCCTGTTTTACCTTTCTTGATGAGAAATGGATGAAACCAGGTTTAATGTATTGCTTTGATGAGATACCAGTGGGTTGTGGTTGGGAAGAAAGGGTATCAAATCCCTTAACTCATAGTGGTCAGTAGTCACTGGTGAAGGCCCTGAGGGCTGATTCAGTTTTGTATATCTGAGTGATAGCAGTTAAGCCTGGTAGTTCTACAGGATTATTGTTTGTGTTTGATCATGTACAGGTTTTATCAGGTACACAGAGTTCAGGATAGGCTTACTACGGGTCCCGGCGGCCTTAAGCCGATCTGGATCCTAGTGCCAGTGATGGTTCGGGCCGTTACTAAGGGATACTGGTTTCTGGGTCGTTACAGTAGCCACTCCTGACTGGAATAAAATGAGCAGATTTGGTCAATATGTCCACTATTACCCATTTAGAGTCTAGTCTGTTGGACATTGCTAGTAATCCCACACAAAATCCATCACCACATTTTCTCATTTCCACTCTGGAATCGGTAGTGGGTTGAGCATCCCAGCTGGCTTCTGATGCTCTAACTTCACCCTCTGACATACCTCACAAGCGGACACAAATTGCACCACTTCCTTCTTCATAGCTGGCCACCAATAAACTGTCTTCAAATCCTAATACATTTTGGTGGCCCCAGGGTGAACATTGTACCTAGCATTATGAGCCTCTCTCATAATGTCTTCCCTCAAACTTACGTCATCTGGTACGCATAATCTGTTCCCGTAACGGAGGATCCCTTTGTTGTCGAATCTAAACTCACCATTCTTGCCTGTCTGAACAGTTCTCGCTATTTTTACTAACTCGGAGTCCTCATGTTGTTTCTACGCCACCTGCTCTAGAAACATGGGTGTCACTCTCATCTGAGCCACTAGTGCACCTGTACTAGACAACTCTAGTTGTAAACCTTTGCCAATGAGCTTGTAAAATTCCCTCACCACCGGCCTTCTCTCTGCTGTAATATGGGATAAACTGCCAAGTTATTTCTGGCTGAGAGCATTTGCCACTACATTTTCCTTACCCGGATGATACTGGATCTTGCAATCATAATCACTAAGCAATTCTACCCATCTTCTCTGCCTCAAGTTCAACTTTTTCTGACTCAAGATGTACTGCAAACTCTTATGGTCTGTAAAGATCTCACATTTTACCCTATACAGGTAATGCCTCCACATCTTGAGTGCAAAAATCACAGCTGCTATCTCCAAATCGTGTGTAGGATAATTTAACTCGTGCTTCTTCAACTGCCTAGAAGTATAAGCAATTGCCTTCTCATTCTGCATCAACACACACAACCTAGTCCCACTCGAGATGCATCACAAAACACAGTGAAATCCTCATTACTTGTAGGCAGAGCTATCACCGGTGCTGACGTCAGTCTTCTCTTTAGCTCTTCAAAACTTACCTCATATTGTTCTGACCAAACAAACCTTTGATTCTTCTTGGTCAACCTGGTCATAGGAGTAGCTATTTTGGAGAAATCTTGTACAAATCTCCTATAGTAACTTGCCAAACCCAAAAAGCTTTTAATCTCTATCACTGCAGTGGGTCTGGACTGATTAGCTATAGCTTCTACTTTCTTAGGGTCCACCTCGATTCCCTTTTCTGACAACCCATGCCCCAAGAAAGAGATACTCCTCAACCAGAATTCACATTTAGAGAACTTGGCATACAAGCCGTGTTCTCTCAAGGTCTGCAACACAATCCTCAGATGATAGGCATGTTCCTCTGCATTTCTGGAATACACCAAGATATCGTCAATGAAAACAATAACAAAGTGATTCAGAAACTGGCTAAAAACTCTGTTCATGAGATCCATGAATGCTGCAGGGGCATTGGTTAGCCCGAACGGCATTACTAGGAACTCATAATGCCCATATCTGGTCCTGAAGGCTGTCTTAGGTACATTTTCCTCTTGGACTCTTAATTGATGATACCTGACTCGCGGTTGTCGAAACCGGTCAAAAATAACTTTTCTGGTTATCAATAATTTACAACTGCAGATAGTAGTGAAAGGATCGAATCCACAGGGAATTGAATTGTTACCTATTTTCCTTATCAAGACCAATAAAATAAATTGAAACAAGAATAAATTGAAAAAAAGAATAAAACTAAAAACGAGATAAACTGAAAGGAAATATAACTGAAAGAGGAATAAACTGAAATGAGATAAAACTGAAAACGAAATAAAAATAAACTGCAGTAAAAGTAAAATGGGGGGTTTGAGATTGATTTGATTAACAAACTACTGAAAACAATTAAAATAAGCGAATGATAAAATAAAAGAAAAATAAATAATAAGAAAATAATAAGAAAGCTCTAGTTGAAGTATTGGATCCACTTTAGCTGTTGGGATTGATTACAGACACTTTGTTCTTTTGGGTTGATTCAATAGATTAGTTATGGAGATGGAAGACGCTTCTCACCCCATTATCTCTCCTTAGGGAACGTCCTCTAATTAATTACTAATCAACAAGTTGCCAAGAAACGTCCTTGGGCCTTAGGCATCAAAACAACTGTTAATTGCATTAAGAAATAGAGAGATCCAATCCTATCTACCCAAACGTATGGAGATAACGCTAGATCATACAATTTTCTTGGGTTTTATCTCAAGTGTTCTCATGTAATAATAATCTAAGCAATTACGGATTTAAATCATTCAAACTAACAAATAATTATTTTGCAATAAAAAATCAACGTAGATCTCAATAACAAAATAATATGAGAATTAAATATGAAATTGCATGAATATTGAATTCCCAAAAATTAAACAATATTTGATCAAGTCTCACAACCCATTAACCAACTAAAGTTTCAACCAATATTCAACTAGATGAAAGAAATCAGCCACTCATTGGCTGAATTAAAAAACAGAAAAATAAAAAGGAAAAAGAAAGAAAAGAAACTGAAGAGACGACTTCTGCCTTGCAGAAATCGCCGAGTTGAAGAAATTGGCAGTCCTCTTCTTCGGCCGCTTAATGTCCTTTAAATAAGAGGAGAGTTGCGCCCTAATTGGGAAGTTGCTGGCCACGTGTGGATTCGCCGTTCATGTGCTGTGGGCCCCTGCTGGATGATGCTGAGGCGCTTGGGTCCTTTGTGTGAAGTGAGCGAGAACGGGCCGTGTGCGTGACTTGCTGTTGCTCGGCTTGGTCCACTTGAGGGAATGGCGTGAATTGTTGTGGTGGGTCCATGGTTGCAAGAGCTGGGTCCACGTCCATGTGAAGTGAACGGGGGAGCGCGAGCCCATGTGCAGTGCTTGGGCTGTCCGCGTGCTGGAGTCCGTGTGTGTGGGCGATTGGCTCACGGTGGAGTGGACTTAACAGGGCCCACGTGAGTGAAGGTGCGGAAGCTTTGCAATGCATGGCCCATGTGCGTGAATGTGTGGAGAAGGCGGGCCATGCTGGAGGGACGTGCGGGTGCTTGGTCCATTGCGCGTGAGTGGCTTGTGCGGATTGGGTGCTGCTTGGCCCATGTAAGAATGGGCTGGTCCGTTAATGGTCCCATGTGCTAAGTGATGAAGACTTTGGCGGGCTTGCTCACTTTTACTCCAAATAAAGCAGTTTTAGGGAGATTTTCTCTAAATTGTCCTTTTACACCATTTTCTACGAAATAATATTAAAAGCAATAAATTAAGCAGAAATCATATAAATATTCATCAATAATATTAGTATAAAATGGACTAAATTATGCCCTATCAATACCCGGATCTCAAATCTATTTTGGAAAAACAACCGGCTCCTGCTAGCTGGTCAAATAGATCATCAATCCTGGATAACAGATACTTGTTCTTGGTAGTGACTTTGTTCAATTGTCTGTAGTCAATACAAAATCTTAGAGATCCATCCTTTTTTTTCACAAACAAAATCGGAGCACCCCAAGGTGAGGTACTAGGTCGGATGAAACCCTTATCTACCAATTCTTGTAGTTGTTCCTTTAACTCTTTCAATTCTGCAGGTGCCATCCTGTAGGGAGGAATAGAGATGGGTCTGGTTCCTAGCATTACTTCAATTTCAAACTCTATTTCCCTAGCAGGTGGTAAACCTGGTAGCTCGTCTGGAAAGACATCAAGAAACTCTCTGACCACGAACACTGAAGCTGGTTCCCTAACCTGACCATTACGCTCTCTGACATGAGCAAGAAATCCCTGACAACCCCTCCTAAGCAACCTATGAGCCTGTAGGGCCGATATCAAACCTCTAGGCATACCTATCTTGTCTCCTTTGAAGACGACCTCCGATCCATCTTGTTCTCTGAACTTAACTACCTTATCTCTGCAGTCCAAGGTAGCACCATGAGTAGAGAGCTAATCCATCCCTAGAATGACATCAAAATCAGTCAAATCTAGAACCACAAGGTCAGCTAGAAGGCACCTACCCTCAACAAAGACTGGCAGACTGACTCTGCCACAGATGGATCACACTTGGGCCCACTGACCCAAAGAGAACACTCTAGCCCAGAAGCTATCAAACCCAAACTGTCTACGGCTCTCGAAGAAACAAAAGAATGAGAGTCACCAGGGTCCATAAGAGCATACACATCAGAACACCCAATAGTGAGTTTACTTGACACCACTGTGTTTAATGTGTTGGCCTCTTGTTGTGTCATGGTGAAGATCCGTGCTGGAGCTGAAGGACCTTCTCCTTGGGAACCTACGGAAGAAAAGGTTGTCCCTCTCCCTCTACCTCGCCCTCTGCCCTGAGATGTGGCCAAAGCTGTTGGCTGAGCCACGCTGCCAAAAGCCGTCTGTTGCGACTGTGCCATCATAGCTGTATTGGGACACTCACGTGCCATGTGCCCCTCTTGCTTGCATCTGTAACAAGCTTTAGTCCCAAACCGACAAAGCCCTTTGTGCAGCTTTCTGCACCTCATACATCCCGAGATATTCGAACCTGAGCTTGAACTACCACCCATTCCAAAACCAGACTTCAACCTATTCCATAACTTGTTCTTCTTAGGCTTATTAGTGGATCTGGTCCACTTTTTACTTCCTGTGGCAGCTGCATTCAGAGAAGAGAGGTCAAATTTTCCTGAACTTGGAGTTTTCGAATCCGAGGACTGTGCCACTTGTTGCTTTACTGTCCCTTGTATAATGGCACTAGCCTCCATTTTCCTAGCTACATCCACAATAGTGTAGAAGCTCTCTCTCTCTGCTGCTAAGATCAAGGTGTTGGGAAATTCCGAGATTATTGCAACCCAATTGCGCAGCGAAAAAATAAAATCTCTGTTGATTTCCTTTCCCAGAATCCGAGTGCTTCGTTTAATTCAAAAGATGGATATGAGACTAACCTGTTAATCTCGTCAAGAAGATACAATACAGGACTGATGGTGCTGCCTTTTCAAATGAACACCCTCAATGGTATCCACACGAACGTCTTCTATCCTTCTAGAGTGCTAGCTCTCTCAAGGATGGATAGATTATATGCTCCACAATCTGCAGCAGTTAGATTGAATTTTCTAAAAATTGTCGTCCACCCTTTCTTCGTAGAAAGAGTATTTATATGTTTCAGTCTTTTTGTTTTCCCACAACTCTTTTCCTAAAAGAGTTGTACTTCCCAAAAGAGTTGTGTTCAGAACCCACTATCACAATCTCGCAGATACTCAAATATCTTTATGTGATAGACTCCTTTATCTGTAACAGTTATAGATAGACTGCAGATCTTTTGAATATTATTGTCTTATAATAATAAATAATTATTAATAATAATACTTTATTATTATTAATTAATATTAATAATAATAACACTTTATTATTATTAATTATATTAATGGGCTTTTAGCCCATTAATATAGCACATCAACAACGTTCTTGTGTGTGACCCAATAGGCTCACATTAATTGGCAATAGGCCCAGTCCAACAAGGCCTATAAGTCATAAGTGGCCTCTAGCAAAACATATGACTACCCAACTAATATGAGGATCATTAGTCCGATAAAGCCTATTAAATAGAACATGTATTAATCCTTTTGTCACACGATATCTAGTTTGAACATAAGTCATGGTCAATGTCAAACTTATAATGTTCAAACTTATGATTTCTCGATCTCTAAGTAGACTGATAAATTCAAATGATATTGATCACACTATCAATTCATTTGAGCATGGCCATGCATTTCTCAGTCTCACTTATCGAGGGACCCAAAAGATATCTCTCTCATAGAGAGGGACAAATCCTATCTTGATTGTTCATTATCCTCTACATAATTTCTATTATGCTCAATCATAACCTTTATGATTGTCCGATTAAAGACAACGTTTGGTTATGTCAAAACATAATAGTCCTTATGTTGGAAACTATGACAATCTCAAGTCAAAGGATTAAGACATAGCTACTTTGAGATTCACTTATGACAATGACCCATGTAGTGATCTCAATGCGGGTCCATCCAATACTTTGTTCTTTAACAAGTATTTATGATTATTGAATTATATCAACATATATATAATCATCTCATGATTTTCAATCAATAATTATACCAGTTATATTTTATTATTATCAACATAATAATAAGTAACCAGGGATGATAATCATTATTATGTAACATGCAAACAAATAATAATGATAAAAACCTCTTTTATTAATAACCAAAACGACATACAAAAATGTCCAAGATAATGGCCTAGGGCATATACACTAACACAAGGTGGAATACCTAGAGTGAAGTCTCATGGTATACCTCCTAGCCTTCTTCTGGTTAGTGTCATAAGCCTGACCCACTGATAGCGGTTGTCGAAGCCGTCAAAAATAACCCTATTTAACAATCAACAATAAACTTGTACATAGTGGCAATAGGGTCGAACCACAGGGAATTGACACCAAGTATCTTCCTAATAATAACTAAGGCAAGTAATAACAAATAAGTAAAAGAGGGGGGTTTGTTTTGATGAGTTAAAATCTAAAAGCAAAAGAGAACAATAATTTAATTGAAAAGGAATTTCAATGAGAAAGAGATTCTAGCTGAAGTGTGAGTCTAATTCAGTTTGTTCAGAATTGATCATTGATTATTAAAGACTCCTATTTGATTTCAATAAATCAGTTTTGGTTGTGGAAGACGCTTCTCACAATCCAAATTCCTCCTTAGTTCTAGTTTGATTAGGAAACGTTCGCTAATCAAACACTGATCAACAAGTTGCCAAGGAACGTCCTTGGGGCATTTAGCATCGAACAACCGTTGATCGCATTAAGACTTAGAGAAACCCAATTCTATCCTTGCCAACCGCGTGGTCAAGGCTAGGTTATGCAACTGATTATATTTATGTTCAAACAATTTAAGCAATTACAGACCTAAATCATTCAAACAATTTATCACTTAAGCAATTTAAAAGCAATGTGCCCTTATTGATTCTAAAAGCTAAGTAATAATTATGGAAAAGATCAGATTGCATAAATATTGAAACAAACAAGAGTTCAACAATGGAGTATTAAACCTCCCAATTCATCACAAATCTGAATATTCTCAACTTCAACTAGAAAAGAATGAATTTAGCCACTCATGGTGACTAAAATACACAAAAGATGAAAAGAAAGGAAAAAGAAAGAAGCTGCAGAGTTTCTGGCGAGGGGAGAAGATGCTGAGTAGCTGATCAGAAGATGCCCCTTGCTGGTTTGGAGATTGCTCTTTTATAGCTGAAGAATTCTCTCCTTCTAGGGTTTTGAAATCCCTTTTTAATTTGGCTTGTGATTCCTCTTTTGATGTTGAATTTAATTTCAACTGGAATTCCTTAAGTGAGAAACTCTTTCGTGGCTCTTGGAATTGTTTTGGTAGTGATTGAGTTGGATTTGGACTTCTGAAAACTCAAAATTCGGTTTCCAGCTGTTTTCCCACCTCTGCTGTCAACTTCTGCTGTCAAGGTGATTTGGGCAGTTTCTGCGAGTGATTTGGGCAAATCACTTGCCCAATCTGCCCCAATCGCTCTCTGGGATTCAGTCTAGTTTCTGTCTCTGTCTCTGCGAGTGATTTGGGCAGTTTCTGCGAGTGATTTGGGCAAATCACTGACCCTATCACTTTTCTGTCAAATTTTCTGCACTTTTTCTACAATTTTCCAATTTCTTCCTTTTCTGTACAAACAAGATAAAAACCATAAATTAAGCTAATAAATGTGTAAATAAGCAATAAAAAAGATAATAAAAATGTGGCTAAATTATGCTTGATCACCCACAAACTAAAGCAACTCTAGAAATTTATCTGTGTATTCATCTACACTCATATCTTTTATGGGAAAAGGCTCTTCCTCTTCTGTCACTAGAGTGTGTAATTCCTCGACTTGAAACGGTTGAGTCAAGTGCTGTTCCCCAGCCACCGCCATCTTGGCTAGAAGATTCGCATCTTAATTGTTACCTCTGGCCACCTGGCAAAATTTGCAGCTGCCTTGTTCGTCTTTGATATTCTCCATTAGGAACCGAACATTTTCCTCGTATTTGACAAGATTCGATTCTCGGACTCTGAATTGTCCCTGACACTAATTAACAACCGATTGTGAGTCATTAAAAATAATAGATTTTTATATACCTAATTCTTTGATTATTCTCAGAGCCATTATTACAATCTCATATTCGGTTACATTGTTGGTGGCATTGAAGGCAAGTTTTTCCATATACTAAAGTTCTATACCGATTTGAGATTGCAACAGAATCTCGATTCCAAAACCCCCAGCCTCGCAAGTTTCATCTGCCCAAACTTTCCACTCCTCTATAGTTGATTTAGGGGACTTCAAAAGTTCTAACGGCGGAATCATTTCCACAATAAAATCGGCTAGCACCTAGGCTTTTATTGTCTTTTTTGAAATATATCTAATATCATAGGTTGATAAAATTACTGTCAAGATGTATAATCGCTCTAATAATTTTGGCCTATGTAGAACTTTCCGCAGAGAATAATCTGTTCAGACTTCTATACTGTGTGACTTGAAGTATGGTCATAGCTTTATTTTTGAAAGCAACTTATTCTGACACATTCTATCTTTAATTGATTTCTTAGATAATAATTATATATCTACTTTCGTCAATACTTTATTAAAGCCTTAGCTTCAATTATTGTGTATTTGCTTTACTTTAAGAACCCACTAAGGTAAAGCTCTCATTGAAGTAAACCTGAAATATATATTTTAGGTTGAATTCCTCTAATTCCCTATATAATAACTACTGGAAAGCTATTGTCAGTGTTAAAGAACAGGGATAATGAATTATTAAAATTAAAAGAAAGATAATAAATAATAATAATTATTATTATTATGAGTTGTTTTTTCTCACTTTAAAATGTAAAAAATATATGAAATTTGATTCAAAAAAAAATATGAAATTTGAAGTTTAATTATTTATTTATTTATTTTGAAATATTCACTTCTATGAAATAATACTTTCTATTATATAGCAAATCAGTTGCTCTTAACTTTAAATGATAATAATAACATGATATAAAGAATTAGATCCTTATCTGCCTAAATCTTTTATAGTGAAAAGAAAGGGTAAGCCCTAAATAATTTATAAATTATTGATACCTGCTGAATTGCACTAACAAATTTTTTAATCTAACTTTTACTTTGTTCAGCACTGAATGTAGAATGATTTCCCATGGCATCTTCTAAGTTAACAATCAAGAGTTTATTTTAATTATTTATTCACCATTATTGTTAGGGACACATAACCCTTTTGTCTTTTATGATAAACTTTTTTTTTTTAATTCATAATTCCCTTATTGGAGAATAAATAATTGAGCACATAACCCCTTTGTCCTTTTTAATTAGTTTTATTTATACATAATTTGCAATAAATAATTACAATATAAAATTTTGTGTTACTAATTAACCCTCATATTATGGATAAATTTATTATATTAGTTTTCCTAATTTAAAAAATATATTAAAATAATCATATTATTTTAAAAAATTTATTGATTGATTCATTAGTTAATTTTAATTATTAAATATTATAAAAATATTTAAAATACCCTGATATAAAATAACTAATCAGTGAATTTTTTATAAATATGAGAGATTGATTAATGAGTTTTTTAAAATTATAAAGATTAAATAGTAAGCATTTAATGTCTAAAATTAATAAAATTACTAACTAATATAGATTTTTAAAAAGTTAGACATTTTAACAAATTATAGATGACATCGATTTCTAATTACTCCATTTCTGATATAACATCCAATTCTTGATGAAGCCGTCTTTGAGATTTTTTTGAATTCATTCTTGCAGGAACTGCAGACCAAAAAGGATTAGGAGGTATTGGTAGATTATCTCCTTCCCCTTCCAATATATGAACTACAACATTCATGGAGGGTCGATCTGCTGGGTTCCACTGAATGCATTGCAGTCCCACAATTGCAAGTTTCTTTGCAATTTTAGTATCTCCCTCTTCCTCAATCTCAAATCTGAGGTCTTCTCCTCTTTCCAAAAGATTATAAATCCATTTTGGGAAGTATATTTGCTCATCGTTTTCCTCAGTTACACGAGCAATTTTCCTTCCTCCAACCATTTCTAACACTACAATTCCAAAACTATAAACATCTGACTTGTAGGAGACATTTTGAAAGTTCCTTGAGAATAGTTCAGGTGCCATGTACCCAGCAGTACCTCTAGCTGTTTTGATGGAAACAACAATTTGATCCTTGGAACAAAACTTGGACAGGCCAAAATCGGAGATTTTCGGGGCGAAATCATGGTCGAGTAAGATGTTATGGGGCTTAATATCAAAGTGGAGGATTCTCCGTTCACATCCTTGATGAAGATATTCAATCCCTTTAGCTATGCCAAGAACAATATCTTGCAGCCTTTTCCAGCCAAGGAAATGCCTCTTGGAGTCGGCAGAAGATATGAATTTTTGTAATGAATTTGGCAAATATTCATATACTAGAGCTCGTCTAAACCCATCAGCACAAAATCCAATCAAGCGGATCACATTGACATGGTGGATTTTGCCTATTGCTTCCACTTCATTGACAAACTCCTCTCCATTTCCTTCGGAGTTACCAGAATTTCATTAGATAGCTTTCCTCTGAACACAGTTCCGTAAGCTCCTTGTCCCAATTCAACTTTGAACTTGTTCGTCATCCTCTTAATGTCGGCATAGGAATATCTAGTAGGCTTAAAAGCTTTGTAGTCCTCCAAAAATTTTTCAATCTTGGACTGATATTCTCTTTCTGTTCTATTGAACCTATACCTGCGGTAGAGTAGAATCGCTGCTACTACAAGAAAAATTGAACCCAGAACTGCACCTGTATATATAAAACATCCCTAGATAACAACACCCATCTTCCACATAATCATAGAAATAAAAAATACAAAATTGGAAATACAATATGCGCAACCTGTTGTTATGAACTTTGTTGCTGACCCTGCAAAAAGAACAGAGCTTTTTCAGTTTTGGCACTACATGGATCCAAAGGTTGGATGAGTATTAAGAGTTAGATGAACAGAAAACAACGTACCTTTAGCTGGTTTGATGATGCCGTAGCATTCAGTTTCAGATCCCTTCAATCTGCAGTACTTGCCTTTTTCTTCACAATAACTACATTCCGGATAGTACCAACTGAATTGAAGAACATTTTCCTGAGAATAGAGACTATATTCTGAACCCACTGAAATGTTTTGTAGCTTGGAGCAAGACAGCAGCAGCACTAACTCTTGAATAGAAGATTGCGAAGTAATGGCATAGACATAATGGTGAAGACTACTTAGGCAAGTGATTGGCTGGAGCGAATGTCCTTTCTTTGAAGAACAATTAAATAAGGTAAAACTAAAAATGTAATCCATCAACCTGAAAGGATAAATATCAGAGAGATTGGAACTAAGAAGAAGCCGTTTTGGAAGACAAACTCCATCAAAATCACTTGCATAAATCACTTGAGACTTGTAATCAATTGTTTGCACCAAGAGCTTCCATGAATTTGGCAACTCCATAACTGTATGGTTCTTCTCCGAGCACCACAGATCAAACCCAACTTCAGGATAGCTACAGTGGGGTGGTTGTCTCCCTTTGATTCGGAACGGAAATCGGACAGGTGGGCCTTATATCCCACATGTCGATGTACTGCACTGATGATCAAGGCCTGCTCCATGCTGTGCTAGGAATAAAATGGACGGCAAGAGAAACAAGCATACCACCATATCATTTGAATTACTCATCATTGCTTTCTAAATTCTTCTTCTCACTCTCTCTTTACAATATACACTACAAACCAACTTAGTGGAAACATCATGTATTGTTTTTTTTTTTTTTATAAAAAGCTGAAGTGCAAATGTTTATTTAAAAAAAAAATAACTTTTTTTCTTTTTCTTTACATTTATTGTAAATATTTGAGCCTTAATTATTAGCGAGTATGTACAGAGCGTAGTATAAAATTTTTGAAATAAATAATCTTTTTTTTTTTAAATGCCCACTACACCTTCTTGCTTGGTCCATATATGGGAAGCCAATTGAGAACAGAAATATTTCTCTTTCTCTGAAGCAGGAAAACACACACATGGTGTATCCATCTCTCTGGTCTCCCATGATCATAGAAAGTCTCATCTTTCTTTTCCTGCTTATCTCCCAAACAACCTGCAATTCTACAGAAATAAATGATCAGTGTGCAGCTTCTTCATGTGGAAATATCCATAACATTAGTTACCCTTTTCGATTACATACTGATCCAAAAAATTGCGGAGACCACAATTATGAGCTTGCTTGTGAAAATAATCTGACAGTGTTGAGTCTATTCGGAGGAAAATACTATGTTCAGGCCATCAACTACGATAACTTCACTATCCGACTGGTGGATGCCGGCGTCAATCAATATGATTGTTCCTCCATTCCTCGTTTTCCTTTTACTTTCGACAACTTAATTTTGGGAAATCATGGATACTTGGTTTCCGATTTAACGCGTATGATTTGTTTCATCAAGTGCCCAAGTCCAGTTCACTCTCCATCTTACTTGGACTATTCTGCTTGCATCAATGGAGGATCTGCCTTGAAGATGCATACTTATGCGATGATTATAGATGAATCGAATTGGATATCTGATTTGATGGATTTGTGCAGCTTGGAGATGATATCTTTGATTCCACATGAATTGGGCTTGGAAAACAAGAATAATATATCCTGCGTTGAAATTCACAGGCGACTTGCTTTCGGGTTTCAGCTTTACTGGCACAGCAACAGCTCGGTAATCTTCCTGGACGTTGATAACCGCATCAGTGGTAAGTGGTTACTATTTAAAAAATCTAATATTTAGTCCCTATAATTTATTACTAATAATAATTTAGTCTATATATTTTGCACAACAAAATATCTTTTTAGAAAAATAATTTTTACATTTTTAAAATTTTCTAGCATTTGAGTATTCAAAAGAAATTTCTCTTTAAAAAAAAATATTTCTGCATTTTAAAAGTTTTGTTAACAATTTTATACATAGACGTGTCAATATATTTTTTTAAAAAAATTAAAATTTAAAAAATAATTTTTAAAAAATATTTTTAAAATATAAATTATTTTTCCCAAATAAACAGTCTTATCTCACTTTTACTTCTCTCATATACTTATATCAATCAGTTTTACCATTAGTTTTTTTTAAAAAAATTAAATTACTATTTATCTTTAAATATTATATTTATGGATAGTTTTTTCCCAATTTTATAAGTAGCTATAATCTCATAATTTATATTCATTTATTTTTCATAGCCGATCACATAATTGGATTCATTGTAATTATTTTATTATTTTCTATTGACTCATAGTTTTGTATTGATTTTCATATAGGTATATGTACACTCTTCAATGAATTTATATATGGAATCAGTTTGATCATCGAAACAATCGAATGTAAGTTTTCTCCCCATTCATGTAATTGTAATTAAGTGGAGATTATATAATTTACCGCTTAAAGTTTACTTAAAAAATCAATTAAAACTATGATTTTTTTGTGTTAACTTTTGATAATTGATTTTTATATTATTTAATCTTTAAATTTAATTCGTAAAATATCTCTCTTAAAAATTCAAGGCGTATGTAAGTCATGTAAGCATGTAATAAAAGCATATGTAAACTATTTAAGCGTATAAGAGTTGAATAGCTATATTTTATAAAATTTATGTATTAAATAATTATACTATTGTATTAAAAGTTAATAATAAAAAGATTAGGTTATTAACTAACTTTTTGTAAATGTAGAGACTAAATTATGTATTTAACTTAACTAATTAATTATTTATTTATTTTTAAGAATATAAACACTCATTAATTTTCTGTACATTTTCTGCAGCTGAGTACTCAACGATATTCACTGATATTGGTAAGAAACAAGAACTACTTTCTTTCAAAAATAGCTAAGTAACGCCTGCATTTTTTTGCCAACAAATTAAAGCAACTAAAGAATTTGTCTCTCTTCAATGCTTTCCAAAATTTCATGCAGGAATTTTTTGGTTTGTAAGAGCTTTACTAGGACTTCCATGTGTAATTGCTTTTCTTATATTCAAGTGGCGAAGGAAACATATGTCAGAATATAACACAATCGAAGAATTCCTACAGAGTCACAATAACCTTATGCCGGTAAGATATTCCTACTCACAAATTAAGAAAATCACCGGAGGTTTGAAAGAAAAGTTAGGAGAAGGAGGCTTTGGTTCTGTATATAAAGGAAAGCTCCGTAGTGGCCAGTTTAGTGCAGTAAAGATATTGGATAAATCTAAAGCTAATGTACAAGATTTTATCAATGAAGTTGCTACTCTCGGGAAGATTCATCATGTTAATGTGGTTCAACTAATTGGTTTTTGTGCCGAGACATCAAAACAAGCTCTCGTATATGAATTCATGTCTAAAGGATCTCTTAGAAAATATATTGATCTTGAAGGATCCATTTCGATAAGTTGGGAAAAATTATTTGAGATATCTCTTGGAGTGGCTTATGGTATTGAATATCTACATCGAGGGTGTGATATGCAAATCCTTCATTTCGATATCAAACCTGACAACATTCTACTAGATGAAAATTTCATTCCAAAGATTTCTGATTTTGGGCTGGCAAAATTTTATCCAACCAAGGGGAGCATTGCATCTCTTACCGTCAAAGGGGGAACAGAAGGATATATGGCTCCAGAATTATTCTACAAGAATATGGGGGGTGTTTCATATAAAGCAGATGTGTATAGCTTTGGACAATTGGTGTTACAAATAGCAGACAGAGGAAAGAAAGAAAATAATAAAGTTATTGAAAGTTTAAGTGAAGTTTATAGTCCATATCGGCTTCATGACCAACTGTCTAGTGGAAATTTACCAATAGAAGACATAACAGAGGAAGAAAAAATAAAAGCAAGGAAAATGATTATAACAGGATTATGGTGCGTACAGTTTCAACCTTCTGATCGTCCTGCTATGAATAAAGTCATAGAGATGCTTGAAGGAGATTTAGAAAGCCTACAAGTACCTCCCAGACCTACTTTATTTCCTCTAGATTCTGTAAATACAAATTGGCGAGAATTATTATTAATGACAGATGATTTTACAGAATCGAGTAGATCGATTAAAAATCTAGATCAAGGGACACAATAGGGAAATATTATGCTTAGTTTTACATGGAAAAGCTAAGATACCACTCTTTGAAAGAGTAGACTTCCATTTTAAAAGGTGGAACACAAATGTTCTTCCTATTGTATCCTTTTAAGTTGCTATAAATACTAAAGTTAATTAATGACTTGATGATATTTTGTAATTGTCTTGCATAATGATAATACATTTGCATCACATTAATGGCTTTTTTCCTCAAAGATAAGAAATTTCATTAATCGAAGGCATTAAGCCCAAAGATTACATCCAAATAAGGTCTAAGGCCTACAAACCATAACAAAATAGGATTCTAGGGCCCATAAATAGAAGCCCAATATAAGAACAAATCCTAGAACTCTAACCTATAATACATGACCCATCCAACCTGGTTGGAAGCAAAGCACCGCCGCCTATAATTGTTGGAGAAGCTCATCATTGTTGGATTGAAACAAGATTGATGAGTAGCTCCCAAATCATAGTCCAAAAAAGACATGCAAACATATTGAGATACCAGGAAAACAACCCAAAAACCAAACAAGAAAGAAGATAGAAAAATTCAACTCCACGGCAAGGAAATAAGCCTTCATCGAAACGATTGCAAGGGTATGAAGGCAAGTATAAAAAGAGAGGGGACACATCAGTCGAACCACCATGCACTGTATGGATTTACGAGTAGAGTTCTCTAGATCTGTTCAAAACACAAACAACAAGAAAAACAGAAAAGTAGAAAATGATCGAGTGGAGAGAAGTTTTTCTCCACCTGAAGGGATAGATAGAAACCTCCTACTAAGATAAAGAATCGACAAAAGCTCTCGAAAAAGACGAGGCTAAACCTCAGGAAACTCAAAACTCTCTCTTTAAAGGGAACTGCTTATTTCCATTAAGGGTTAAAACCACCGATTCACATTAATGACTTGATGATAGATTGAGAGGAGCTATGTATATAAAGCAGTTGTTTTCATTTATAATAAGAATTGCACGTTTACATGTGAAAAATAGCATTACTACAAAAGAGAGAGAACTGTATGAAATTCAATAATGACAGTTGAATCAACAGTTACATCCACGTTTTTCTTCATAAGAATATGAATTTTATTAATCATTCAGGAAAAACTTAATAGGTCATATACCACTAACCCAACTTTCAAAATTAACGATTAGAATCTAGATATTTGCATGTGAACCTAGATATTTGCATACTAAGTGAAAAATTTAGAGAATCTCAAACAACACCGTCTCCAACGCTACATCAAATTTTATTTTAGCGTTGGAGATGGTCTCCAACACAACACCAAAATCCAGCGGGATTTTGGTGTTATGCTTCAGTGTCATGCTATATTTAGTGTGACACGGTAGCAGCGCTATTTAATTTTTTTTTATTTTTTTATTAATTTACAATATAGTCCAAAATTTTATAATCTTTTTCATAAAAATTCTTCCTTACTATTTGAATATTTAAAACTTTTTAAATAGGTCCTTATTTTTTCACTCTCGTAATATATTATATTTTTATTTTTTATAATTTTTATAATTATAAAAATTTAATTTAAATTAATATATTCTCAATTATAAATAGTATTTATAATAAATTAATTTATTTATAATATATTATATAGAATAAGTTGAGTGACACATATATTATAATTGAACAATATATATTAATTGAAAATACAATCAGCAACAACACACTAAATATTTAATATTCTGGTAGGTCGGACCCGAATCCAATAATATCATTGAGATATTGACCATACACATTAGAGGCGGATGACAGTGGTGGTTGTTAATATTGAGCTCTTTTCTCTGATATTCAAATTTTTTCTTAGCGAAACATTTCATGAGCAATTGAATCAAAAATAAAATTTAAATCGAGCAGTAAAATTTTATTTTCTTCTTTAAATTCCTTTAAGTTCAAAGCTCTGCTTTTCATTAGCCTTCCCTTCTCCCTTTCTGCAGTTTCATTCGCCAACTATATCACAATCTTTTTATTATCAGCATGTAAGTATTTCAGAGCGGATGAAAAAGATTTATCAAGTTTTTTCTTCAATTTTGGTTTTTTGACATCAAAAGGTCGACTCGATGATGTATAATCTCCTGCAATATTTTCATTTAAATAAATTGAAAATGATGATAAGTTTGAAGATGATACCATAGGTGAGTCAAGAGTAAGATTGTCCGACTCTCATGACACATAAGAAGAGCTTTGATTTGGAACTATTTTTTTTAGAGCTACTATCTTTGAACTTCTCAGCATCCTTCATCATGCTCCAAACATGGTCAAATTTGAATCTCTTTTTGTTGCTTGAATCTTACATGAGTAAAGTTTTCGCTTGATTGAGCTGCATAATTCGGAAAATGTTAACAAAAATTCTAAGATTTATATACAAAGTAATAACTAAATAAATACTCACCAGATCTTGCTTTGAAGCACCACTTCGGAAAATGTTAAGAAAAATTCTAAGATTTATATACAAAGTAATAACTAAATAAATACTCACCAGATCTTGCTTTGAAGCACCACTAGCATGTAAGTTTTCAACTTGTCGATGACAACCATTTAATTTTCTTATAGCTTTCTCAATAACTTGCATTTGACATTGTAAAGATCGTGGGTTGCAAAACTCCCGAAACTCATTTTTTGCAACTTCATATGCTTTTGCCACCCGACCCCTAAAATGTTGACTAGATTATTGTTTACCTATAACTAGATCTTGTGAAACATATAGATAAATTCTGCATAATAGCATATCTTCATTGGTAGAATATCCTGCAGATCTTGGAGTCATAGTTTACAAAGTGATTAAATATTGAAGGGTATGGCCATTTTATGGTAAGTTGTAGATGTTAGCATTCCAGTATATATAAATCAGATAGAATCTTAAACAATAATTAAACCAACAGTATCCTAACAGATTTCATATTAAAATCGACCGTTGGATGGATTTTATCTCAATCTCCACCTTCGGATGTTATGCATCCCTATCTCCACATTTTTCAATAAAGTCAGATGGAATCTTAAACAATAATTAAACCGATAGTATTCTAATGGATTTCATCTCAATCTCCGCCTTCGGATAGTATACATCCCTGTCCCCACATTTTTTAATAAAGTCAAATGGAATTTTAAATAATAATTAAACCAACAGTATCCTGATAGATTTCATCTTAAAATCGACCGTTGGATAAATTTCATCTCAATCTCCACCTTCGGATAGTATGCATCGCTATCCCCACATTTTTTAATAAAGTCAGATGGAATCTTAAACAATAATTAAATCGACAGTATTCTGATAGATTTCATCTTAAAATTGACCGTTGAATGGATTTGATCTCAATCTCCACCTTTGAATACTATGCATCCCTATCCCCACATTTTTCAATAAAGTCAGATATAATTTTAAACAATAATTAAACCAACAGTATCCTGATAGATTTTATCTTAAAATCGACCGTTGGATGGATTTTATCTCAATCTCCACCTTTGGATAGTATGCATCCCTATCCCTACATTTTTCTATTAAATATTGTATTCTTCTAAGATATAAACATAACTTATATTTTCTAGTAACTCATTTTCTAGTTCCTCTTAAATTTGAATCAAAAAAATTCTACAGATCATTACTTAAAATGGATTTCTATGTTGGAGATACATCAAATAATGATGCTGAAAATTCATCATCTTCTTCAGATATTGATGATTTTATTTCAAATGATAATGAGTTTGAAGTGGAAACACAAGCAGTTAATCAACAATTTCATAGAAATAAGATGGTTTTGCAGCAAATACAAGATCAACACCGAGTTTCTAGAGGTGGCTCTGCTCCAAGTCTTCTAGTAATCAATTGAGATTGTGAAGCGGCTGATCGTAATTTATTTCTAGATTATTTTTCAAATAATCCACGCTTCAATGATGTAATATTTCGTCGACGATATAGAATGTCTCGAAATTTGTTCCTTCGCATTGTCAATGCAATAAAAGTGCATGATACTTACTTTGAACAACAAAAAGATGCAGTAGGTAAAATTGGATTATCTATTCTTCAAAAAATCACAGATGTATTTCGAATGTTAGTGTATGGTTTGCCAGCAGATGCTACCGATAAATATGTGAAAATTGGGGAGTCCACTGCAATTGAAAGTATAAAGAGATTTTGTCGAGTTACCGTTCAGGTATTTGGTGAGCAATATCTGAGATCACCAACTGCTGAGGATGTTGCAAGACTTCTTTATATTGGTGAGCAACTTGGCTTTCCAGTAATGTTAGGTAGTCTCGATTGCATCCATTGAAAATGGAAAATTTGTCTTACTGTATGGGCTGGCCAATATACAGGTCATAGTGGATTGCTAACAACCATTTTAGAAGTTGTAGCTGATTATGACTTTTGGATATGACATGCATATTTTCGAATGTCTGGCTCAAATAACGATATTAATATTTTGGAGTCATCACATTTATTTTTCGACCTTACTAAAGGTATTGCTCCTCTCGCTTATTATGTTATTCAAGGAAAAGAATATAATAGGGGTTATTATTTAGTTGATGGTATATATCAAAAATAGTCAATTATTGTGCAACTGCAAACTATTCATGAACCACAAAATAGGAAGAAGAGGTATTTTGCAATGAAACAAGAATCATGTCAAAAAGATGTTGAACGTGCTTTCGGAGTGTTGCAATCACATTTTACAATAGTTGCAGGGCCATCATGTTTTTAGAAAAAAGAAGTATTGTATGATATATTAACTACATGTATTATCATGCATAATATGATAATCGAGGATGAACATGACCTTAGTACATCTATTGAAGACGGTAGAGAATTTTCAGCTCCAACTGTTGAAATGGTTGTCGATAAAACTATCCGATTTGAATAATTTTTTGCTCGACATAAAAAAATTAAGGATAAAGATGCCCATTTTACACTTCATAATGCATTAATTGAGCATTTGTGGGAGCAATATATGAATTCAAATGATCATCTAAATTAGTTTATATTTTTTATTGATAATATAATATGTATGAGTCTATTTTATTTTAAATTTTGCTAATTAATATTTAATTAATGTAGATTTATAATTAATGTTTAATTAATGTATTTTTTTTAATGAAATGGGGGACTGGAGATTGGGGGAGTAGAATCTGAGATCTCTCAGATTTATTCATATACATTTTACCACAAGATTAAATCTGTGAATGCAATTAATGTATTTTTATAATTAATATTTAATTAATACTTTTTAATAATTAATATATTTTTATTTACCTCTAATATGATTGAATATTTGAATATTGAATGAAAATATAAAATATATAAATATATGGGGTGAATATATAAAATGATATGAAATTTTTAAGCGAAGTAGATAAATAAAGTTAAAGTAAAAGAAATAATATAATATTAAGAGAAGCGAAGAATATAAATAAAATATTTTTTTATATTAAAAATTATATATAATGTTGAAAATAATATTATACTATTTTAATATTTTGCATTAAAATAATATAAGAAAATGGTATTTAGCGTTAGAAATAGTCTAAAAGATAAGATCTGAACGAGGAGAACAATAAAAATTAATATTATTGTTTTTGTTACTATATACTAAAATAATAAAACTACTCCTCTATTTCTGTCTTTTATTAATTTCATTTTTTCTATATTTATAGGTTAGTTAATAAAAAAATTTAATTTTTATATTATTTTATATTTTAATATAAATATTTAAATTTTAATTAAATTGGTCCGACATTCATACGTAGGTATAATTTGGAGATAATTTTTTATCTACTTTAAATTATTTTAATGAAATCATTCAATTTTAATTTTATTTAAAAAAATTACCCTAACCTAGTGTAGCAGGTTTCCAAGTTATGAATCCTTTATTCATTTTATTTCTTCCGCACCTATTATATTTAATTAATTGATAAAATTATTTATTAATAAAATATTTATTTTTAATAATTTTTTATTATTAAATTCTACTATTAAATTATGTTATATACTTGCTATTTAATATGATTATTTAAATTTTAATTTAGAAATAAAAGAAAAAATTTTCAATATATAAAATAAGAGTTTAAAAAATTTATGTTGAATATAATGGTTTATTAAGATTTTTTAGTAAGATAATAGTAAAATATAAAAATCTAAATATAAAAATTAATTAATTTTAAAAATAAATTATTAAATATTTGATAGAAATAAAATTAATGAAAATTTTCATTATTGATTGTTGAATATTATAAATAATGCTAAGTAGTTATTTAATTGCACAGGTAATTAGATATAAATAAATATTATTTATTTTAAAAGAATAATGATTTTTAATTAATTTTTAGATAATTACATTTTCAACATAAATTATTAAATATTTTATACAGTATTCGGTTCAAATTAAAAAAATCGATCCAACGGAATTAATTTAAAATTTTAGTTTAATTTTTTATTTATTTCAGTTCGGTTTGATTTTTAATTTTTAAATTTTCAGTTATTTCAATTCGGTTCGATTTTGATAAAAAAACTAAAAAAATCAAACCGAATCTATTAGTGATAATATAATATTATTTTAAATAATATAGAGATTAGATCATATTAAAATTAAAATATTTCAATTAAATTTTAAAATACTAAAAATAAAGTGTAAAAATAAAAATTTTATTAAAAATTTAAACTGATCAAATCAAATTGAATTGAACCGAATCAGATCAATTCGGTTTCGATTTAGTTTCTGAACAAAATCAATTCGGTTTGATTTTTATAAATACCAAAATTTTAATTTTCAATTTCTTCAATTCGGTTCAATTTTAAATCAAACCGACTGAGTGCTCACTCCTAATTTTAAATATAGACATTATTAAACAACTTTATTATACATTATAAAAAAATATTTCATATCTTTATATTTGAAATATTTAAATCTTTTATTTACAGAAACTTTTATTAATTATAGAAGAATAAATTCAAACCTTAAAAGTTAGTTTTCGTTTAAGTTCAATTTGACAAAATTAATTTAATAAACACTAAAATAATAATAGTAAAATGGGTAAAATAAAATATAACTAATAAATAAAATAGTATTAAATTTATTAAATTAAGATTTCATTTTAGACAAAATAATCAATTTTATTAATAATTAAATTTTAATTTCTCTAAACATGAATTATGAAAGGAATGGAAAAATGAAGAAACGCAGAAAAAAAAAATACAGAAAATGATTTTTTTTTTTTTTGGCATATTGTAACCTAGGAATATGTTATAATAGGTTAAATTCACTTCTTTTGAAATAAAATTAAAGTGAAAATAATTTTATTGAAATAAATTAAAGTTTAGTGATAGAAATGAAATGAATTTTAAAATTTAGTGTATATGAATAAAATTATTAATAATTTTAAATAATTTTTAAAAATTAAAACATGAGAATTAAGATATTATATCAAATGTAATATTTTATTATTTTTTAGTCTAATTTTAATCACTTTAAATTCTTTAATTATTTTCATTTTCATTAAAATAATTGTCAAAAAAGTTTTATTTATTCTATTCTGCCATATTAATTTACCTATTTTATTAAATATTTTTGCTAAAAATAATTCTTTTTTTCCAATATGATATATCTTGATTTTTATTTTTTTTATTTTTGAATCAGATGAATTTTATTTTTTAATCAACTATTAGCTGAATTTTAAAAATAGAAGAAATATTTTTATAATATCTATTTATAATGATAATATTACATTCAAGCAACTTAATCAAATTATGCAAGAATTTCTTAAATACAAAAAATCTATCAACTTTCTTTCTTTAATGCTTTATTAAATCCTTAGCTTCAATTATATTTTTTTTATATTTTTTTAACACTTATATTTTTTATATTTTTTTCAACCACTAATTATATTTTTTAATATTTATATCCTTTTATTTTTCTTTTATAAATTTATAAATCTAAATTTTAATATATAAATCCTTTCTATTGTCACATTTTATTATTTTTTATACTGTCTCATCGATCTGTTGCATTTGTAAATAATACTGCTAATTGTTGTGGTGTACTAAAAAATAAAACCAGTTTGTTAGTTTAAAAATAATTGATATTTTCTATTATTGATCTATTAAAAAAATATTGATTTATGTAAATTGTAATTTAGGGTAATCTTTAGTAATATTTATTCATATATTTTATTATTATTTTACATTTAACAGCTAATCTAATATTTATTTTATATCAAATACTCAGCTTTAATCGTTATATAAATAACTAATCACTAATAGTTATTATCTAACAGTTAACTGTTTATGAAACAATTAACATCTATTAAAACAATTAACACCTACGACTTAACATTCAATCGATTCGATTCAAAATCGAACCGAATAAAATAAAAATAAAAATTTTAATATTTATAAAAATTAAACCGAATTAATTTTGATCAGAATTAAATCAAACTAAATCAGTATGATCTTATTCAATTTAGTTCGATTTGAATTTTTAATAATTTTTTTTTATTTTTTATACTTTATTTTTAATATTTTAAATTTAATTGAAATATTTTAACTTTAATATGATTTAATCTCTATGTTATTAAAAATAATATACTATTATTACTAATAAGTTCGGTTCAATTTTTTAATTTTTTTAATTAAAATTAAATTAAAATAATTGAAATTTTTGAAATTAAAAATCAAACCGAAATGAATAAAAAACTAAATTAAAATTTTAAATTAATTCGATTCAATCGATTTTTTTAATTTAAACCGTATACTACTGACCCTACAATGGATATGACAAAAAATCTTTATATATATATTTGTTAATAAATTTTATTTTTAAGTTAAAATTAAAAAAGAAAAAATAAATTATTTTACTAAAAAATATTTTTTATAGAAAATATTTTTCAACAAATTATTTTTTAAAAATAAATGAAACTTAAGTCTCAAATCATATTTTTTATTCTCCTTCCTTCAAAAATTACCAATGATATTATAACTAATTTTTTAAGAACATGTAATTTGAAATATATTTAAAATGAGAACAAATACTAAAAAATAGACTACCATTTAGTATCAGCAGGATGTGCCTAGGGTTTTTTTATATATAATTACATATGTTAATTATTCTTTTCATATTAAATTGATTCGCTAAAAAATAAAATATTTTCGATATTCACTCATAAAAATTGAATTTAAATAAAAAAAATTCAAACCATTCCAAAACTCGTTAGTAATAAAAATTAATTTTAATTACTTATTCACCAATATTTTTTTATAAAGAAAATAATAGCTAATGTTATTCACCAATATTGTTAGGGACACATAACCCCTTTGTCCTTTTATAAATAATTTTATTTATACATAATTTCCTCAGTGGAGAATACTAATGACATACTTACACCCAATAAATAATTATATAACAAATGCAACTTTTAAGGGAAAATTATTTATTATTTTATTTTAATAATATAATTTATTATATAATAATTATATTACAAAAATTTACTAATGATAAAATTTTTAATTAAATGTAATTTTATTTTAATTGTTAGTGTATGTATAAATAAAAATTTAATAGATTTTTCTTAATTATTTTTTCAATTAATTGACATATACTAATTAAATAAAAAAAGAAAGTGACATGATTAAATTTCATATTTTGATTTTTTTAAAAGTTAATTTAAATTACTGTTTTGTTGCTGAAATTGATAGAGGGAGAGGATAACCAAAGCACCAAAGCTAAAGGATAGGAAAAAAGAGGTGAACTAGGAAGCTACAAGTTTATATAGTTTGTGCTCATTTAAAAGAAACAAGTCACTATTAAACATATGTTAAGATAAGAGGATAGTACAAAAAAGTGTTTTTTGAGTTTATCGATTTTTCACTTTAAGATATGTGATTTAATTTGTGTTAAAATAATATCCGTGATATCTGCGTCGTTAGTAAATAGTCGCAATTTTTAGATGCCATAAAAAATATTGATATAAAAATTATATATTTTGAATAAAACCACAAGATATCTTTTTATACTTTTCCTTTTTAATTAATAACTATATTTTATTTATCACGTCAGCAATTCTTGACCGCGTTAGAAAATTAATGCTTTTTGCTAACGGTATTATACTACAAGTACTATTTTGACACAAATTGAACTATATACCACGAACGAAAATGAGTGAAATCATATGATATTTTTTTTATACTTTTCCCTTGAGTTAATGATAGTGCTACTTTGATACTCTGCGACCAATTTTAGTAAATATGACATAACTTGAGCTAGAATTATCTAAATTGTAATACCCGGCTAGAACCCGTCATCAGAATTCCAACTTTCCGACGGAATCTCCGTTAGAATCCGGAAATCTCAGATGTCGGAACCTCCTAAAAGGGTAAAATAAGGTTTTTCATAAAATGTTTTTACATGTTTTATGGTTTTAATGAAGAAAGAAAATTGAGTTTTGAAAGAAAAAGTCATGGAGGAAAAACCCAGATTCGGCCGCCGAACAAGGGCTGTTCCGGGAGCACTTTAGGCATCCAAAGGTGTTCTGGTCAGCCACCTATAAAAGGCCCCCTGTCCGAAAATGGGTGAGTTTTCCTCTCCATTTTCAGGCATAGGTGAGTTTTTGCCCTTCCATGGTTGTTTTGGTTGATTTTATGTTTTTCTCCAAGATCTTTATGAGTTTTAACTTGTTTTTTAAGATTTCAAGCCAATATCGAAGTTTTAGAGCTTGGAGACCTCCGGAGACCCTTTTCTCCTCATCTCCGAGTTTAGATCACATCTTCTCTCGATCTTCAAGAGGTAAGTGTAGATCCTCATCTTTTATGATATTTTAATGAAGTTTTTAAGAGTTTTAATGTGTAAAATGGGTAGATCTATGTTTTAGGGTTTATGTTAGATTTATATTAAATGTGATGCTATGTTGATATTTGTTGGGGGTTTAGGTTAGTTTTTACCCCCCCTTATGCTTGTGGGAGTGTGTATGCATGTCTTTAGTTGTTGGGTGTGAGGATTTGAGAGTTTTGGGGTTGGAAATGCTTGTGGCAGATTCGAACCTGCTGTTCGGAGGGAACCAGGTTCGGCCGTCGAAACAATGTTCGGCCGCCGAACCTGCATGGGAGGCAGCCTTTTGGCCGACTAACATGCCCCCGAAGGATGGGCTTTCGGATCTATGAAGGGGTTTCGGCCGCCGAACCTGCCCCCGAAAGTGCCTAACTTTCGGATCTGGGGAGAACCTTCGGCCGCTGAACCTGCTTCCGAAAGTGCCTGACTTTCGGATCTGGAAGGGACCTTCGGCCGCCGAACTTGCCGCCGAAAGTCCTCTATCCAGCCCTTCCTTGGGTGTTTTATATGATTGTTTTAGGATGTTTTAAGGAGTTTTTGAGGAGATGTTTAGAGTCTTGTTAGAGCTTGTGTGGTCCCTCATCTAAGTCCACCTGTGTAGGATCGGACCAGAGAGACCCTAGAGGCCGGCAGTGAGTTAGCTGCTTCAGAGTTAGTCAAGCGTCAGCCAGAGGTGAATAGAACTAACTAATCAAATGTTTTAAGCATGCTCATGCATCATGGATACCATGTATATGTATTAGGCTATTTGCATTAGATTTCACGAATATGCTGCATTGCATAATTTGATGTTGGTGTGGATGGACAACAGAACGACCCATTAGCCCTCTAGATGTTATGTTATGTAATGGAAGACTAGGATTGCCCATTCTACGCCCCTGGTACACAGCTTATGTATGTAAAGTAGTCCTGAGGAGCTCCATCGAGGGTCGGGCATAGAGTAGAGGGATTTTTGGGTCAGTCCATTCGTGATGTGAATTGTTTGTGCTGTGATGCATTTCATGAAAGCATATGATTATTAAATTGTTTTTACTGTTCTACTCACTAGGCTCTTATAGCTTACCCCCTCTCCCTAACCCCCAAGTTGCAGGGTTTGAGATAGCACAAGAAGTCAGCAAGGGTGAGATTTTTGTTGTTGTTGTAATATAATAGTGTGGACATGTAATATTCTTATAGTTATTAGAATTGTGCTTTGCCCTATTGGTTGTTGAAATCCCTGTTAACATGATCTCTATGTAATATTTTTATTGATGAGATATGAGAACCAAGCTTGATATATGTGTTGTTGACCACACTCGGGCATTTGATGAGGGCTCTAATATGGGTTATATGTTTACAGTTTATAAGGATTGCACAGGTCAAGCTTGAAATATGAAATGTTTTAAAGTAAAGTTTTTAAAATGTTGATCATGTATGGGATTTTACCAGGTTTATAGGATGTATGTTAGGCTTGCTACGGGTCCCGGCGACCTTAAGTCGATCTGGATCCTAGCGCCGGTAGCGGTCCGGTTTCGTGGTTGTTACATAAATAACTTGAAATTTGACTCATACGGAACTTGAGAGATAAATCTAAATGTTTGTAAAAGGCCATTTTGCCAAATTGTGTCGTTAACCTTGAACACTAAGGCTAAATTTTATGGGGAAATACCATGAATTGGGGCTGTAAAAGGAACATGAAAACTAAAGTCAATTGAGATATATTTTGAACAATTTGTATAAATTAATTTATAACTAAAGTGCAAATATCCAAATGATCTTATCTTTGAACCATTAGAACTTTGAGATATAGAAATAAAAATTCATAAAAGAGATATTAATCTAATTTTATATGTTTAGTGTGTACAAAGATCGAATAAAATAAAATTTCTGGATATGAGTCACGGGACAGGTTGTACAAAAATATTCATAATATGACTAACAATTATCCAAATAAAGAAATTCCAATGCCAAATGAAACTTAAGAATAGATCTAAAAATTTTAAGAATAATGATGCTAAAAAATTCAAGATAACATTCTAAAAGCAGGATACATTGCCAGAAAACCAAAACTGAGACTGAAATTTTTAATTGTGAGCAGTTTGAGAATAATTAACTATAACCTGAGTTACAAAGCTCAGGATGTGATGATTTTTAATTCTTTAGGAAGCTGAGACATGAAGGAATATTCTTCATAAAATGACAAGAATTTATTTAACATTTAATTTATCTAAAAGTAGGTTGCAAAATGAGATAGTAACCTACCTTTGATATGACAATACAATATGCTTCTTCTACTTTCAAAAAAATATGTTATGATATGAAGATACGATAATATTTAAATTTTAAGTTATTATTTTATGAGTTTGGATATAATTTAATAGATAATTTTATTAAGATTTACTGTTATATGTTTCCTATAGAATAAAATAATAACACCATTATATTTTTTCTTCCTCTCCCCTCAAAAATCAACAATTGATATCAGTGCTATTATAGAGAAAAGGGTTTTTGTATTATTTACTGAACGTATTACAGAAACTTATATAATACAAGTCTACAACTAACTAAATACAAGATAAGTATATAGCTATAACTCAAATACTAAAAATAAGTATACAGCTATAACTCAAATACTAAAAATAGATAAAACTGTTATAGTTAGTCTTTATCCTTAATATCTACAACTAACTAAATACAAGATAAGTATATAGCTATAACTCAAATACTTAAAAATAGATAAAATTGTTATAGTTAGTCTTTATCCTTAATACGCCCCCGCAAGATTGAGGCGCCATTGGAGACTCCAATCTTGGTTCTAAAGTAACAAAACTGAGTTCTTCCCAAAGCCTTTGTAAGCACATCAGCAACTTGATCTTTTGAACTTATGTGAAGAACCCTTAACTGTCCAGCATTAATTTTCTCGCGAACAAAATGGTAATCCAATGCAAGATGCTTCATCCTAGTATGATAGATTGGATTGGCGCAGAAGTAAGTCGCACCAAGATTATCACAATGAAGGACTGGTGGTTGTGATATTGGTGCTCCCAAATCTTGTAATAAACTTTGAACCCAAAATACCTCTGCTGCAGCATTGGCTAAGGCTTTGTACTCAGCCTTTGTAGAAGATCGTGAGATAGTCTTTTGCCGACTAGATTTCCAAGAGATAATATTAGAACCAAGATATAGAACATAAGCAGTTGTAGACCGCCCATTATCAAGGGCACCACCCCAATCAAAATCAGAGAAGGCAGATAGAGTATGAGTAGAATTTCGATTGAGAAATAAGCCATAATGTATGGTTCCTTTGAGATATCGCAAAACACGTTTCAGTGCTTGAAGATGAGTTTGCGTCGGTGCATGCATAAACTGTGACAGCCGATTCACTGCAAAAGAAACATCAGGACGCGTAATTGCCAAATATTGAAGAGATCCAACAATTTGGCGATATACGGTGGAATCAGTCGAACTAGAACCATCATTTAATATCAGCTTGTCTCCTGTAGACATAGGAGTATTCACCTCTTTAGCTCCAGCCATATCAAATCGCTCTAACAAATTAGCAATATGTCGATGTTGCGAAAGAAATAATCCTGCAGCTGTAGAAATTACTTCAACCCCCAAAAAATGATTTAATATTCCCAAATCTTTGATAGAGAACTGAGCAGATAGCTTCTGTACACAGGTATTCAGAAAATGATTGTTATTACTTGTAAGTACAATATCATCAACATATACTAGAAAATATGCAGTAATCCCATTGGAGGAAAAAATAAACAAGGACGCATCAGCATTTGATTTGCGAAAACCAAGTTTGAGCAAAAAAGAAGTAAGTTCAAGATACCAAGCTCGTGGAGCCTGTTTCAAACTATAAAGAGACTTCTTCAGTTTGCAAACATAATCAGAAAACTCAGGTTGCACATATCCTGGAGGTTGCTGCATGTAGACATCTTCATAAAGTGTGCCATGTAAAAAGGCATTATTTACATCCAATTGCCTTAACTGCCATCCTTTAGAAATTGCAAGAGTAAGAACTACCCGAATAGTGACCGGTTTTGTAACCGGACTAAATGTATCAAAATAATCACGCCCAGGTTCCTGAAGAAATCCTTTGGCAACCAAACGTGCCTTGTACTTATCAATAGTACCATCCGGTTTACGCTTAATCCGAAACACCCATTTGCAACTAATAAGATGATGTTTGTCTCTCGGAACCAACTCCCAAGTTTTATTTTGCAAAAGAGCATTGTACTCTGAATCCATCGCCTGCCGCCAAAGTGAACTTGCCAGAGCTTGTTTAACTGTTCTTGGCTCGAGTGGATCCTGTAAAGGATATTTAGTTGTAAGATTAACAAAAGAAGAATTAAAATACTTTGAGTTAGGCTTCCTTTGTCACTGCTGCCGTTGTACAGGAGCTGGAATTGAGTCTTGTGAAACAATCGGTAGTGGCAAATCTAAATCAGCAGTAGAAGATTCAGTCATCAAAGGTTCAACTTGTTGAGTCTCAGTACTAATTAATGGCATGGCAGATTGATCAGATTCTGCTTATAATGCTGTAATAGATTCTGAACCAGTACTCGAAACCAACAAATCAGAATCACTTGGAATAGAAATTGCCAATGGAACCGAAGCAACTACAGTTGGTGCAACAGGTGATGAATTTTGTTGTTGTGCCGAACCTGTACAAGAAGCATCTCGAAAATAATCTGTAAATTGATGAGAACTAGTGCAAGTTTCAGATGGAAAAATATGCTCAACAAATTGAACATGACGAGACAAATACAAACGATTAGCCTTTGGATCGTAACATTTGTATGCAGATTGAGTTGGAGAATATCCAAGAAAAATACAAGGCAATGAACGACACTGAAGTTTAGAATTATTATATGGCCTTAGCCATGGAAAACAAAGACAACCAAAAGATTTCAATCTCTTAAAATTATGAGACATACCAAACAATCTAGAGAAAGGTGTTTGAAACGAAATAGCGGATGAAGGCAACCGATTGAGCAAATAAACAGCAGCCTAGAAAGCATGAGACCAATAATTAGAAGGTAAAGACGAAAATTGTAACATAGCAAGACCTGTTTCAACTATTGAGCGATGACGACGTTCAGCAGTACCATTATGCTCTGGCGTATGTGGAGGTGTTGTATAATGTGAAATACCACAAGACAAAAAATGATGCTTAAGCTTTTGATACTCCCCACCATTATCAGTGAACACAGAAACAATTTTAGTGTGAAAATAATTTTCAACCAATTTCTGAAAGTGGATAAACAAATCATGAGTATCAGATTTCTTCTTCATGGGATATAGCCAAACATACTTAGAATAGTGATCAATAAATGTAACGTAATACTCATAGCCATCAATAGATTTTTGTGTAGGACCCCAAACATCGGAATAAACAAGTTGCAAAGGCTTATTACTAACAAGAGAATTCTCAGAAAACGGTAATTTATGACTCTTGCTCATAGAGCAGGAAGTACAATGAAAACTAGAAACATAGTTAGACATAGACTGAAGACCAATATTTCGAAGTACTAACAAAAAGACTTTATTGTTGGGATGACCAAGCTTATGATGCCATTCAGAAAGCAAAGACAGACACCGAGTAGTAACATTCAGCTGAGGACGTTGAGAATTAACTCTGGAAAAACTTGCACAGTAGATATCATCAATGTTCTCTCCCCGTAGTAGAGATGCCCCCGTGTACAGATCCTTCACAACAAAATAAGATGGAAAAAATTCCACAGAAACATGATTAGTGCGACATAACTTAGCAATTGAAACCAAATTCTTGCGCAGATTAGGCACACATAACACATTAGGCAATGATAAATTCTTAGAGTAAGCAGGAATTTGCACAAAACCAGTATGTGATACAGCAAGCGTTTTACCATCACCAAGTTGTACTTCCTCAGGACCTCCATAGTCAAAATAGCTTTGCAAAGAAGCTGGATTCGACACAACATGATGAGAAGCTCCGCTATCAAACAACCATTGTTGTGGAGAAGAAGCAGCCATAGCAGAAGTAACATTAACTGCAGGTATCGGTGCTAAAGAATGAGAGGTATCAGTCTTCAAAGACATATTATTCTCCTTAAGAAAGCGAGCCAATTTGCGACATTCAGCAGTAGTATGCCCAGTATATTCACAAAATTGACATACCACATTAGGTCGATAAGAACCGCGACCTCGACCACCAGAGTAAGAACCACGACCACCACGTTGATTTCCAGAATAATTGTAGTTTTGTGGAGATCGATTATAATTGCCATTCTGATTTTGTGAACGCCCTCTAGAACGTTGAGTGTAATTGACAGTAGCAATCACTTGTGACGTAGCTGAAACAGTTGTGGAATCTTTTTCTTGTAAGGATCGTTCATGATCAGTAAGTTTTTCAAAGAGATCAGAAAAGGTTATTAGGGTTTCACGAACTTTTAACGCAGCAACTATGGGACTGTAATCATCTCCCAATCGCGTGATAATATAAACAATTAAATCATCATCACTCACCGGATTCTGGGTAAGAGCAAGCTCATCTGCAATAGCCCTTATCTCATTGAGAAAAACAGCAATCGGTTTGGTTCCCTTAGAGTTCTGTGCTAATTTAGTCTTTAAGGACAAAATTCTAGAACGAGAAACATTAGCAAAACTCTGGTGAAGCCGATCCCATGCTTCTTTGACAGTATTGGCTGAAGAAATCAAGGGTTGAATAGTATCGGAACAACTTCCTAAAAGAGCACTGATCAAGATTTGATCTTGTCGAAACCATAAGGCGAAAGCTGGGTTGGCTGTTTTGTCTTTTTCAGAAAGAAATTGTGATGGTGCAACCCGTGAACCATCAATAAAATCAAGTAAATCAAGACCAATTAAGGTTGATTGAATCTGTTTTCTCCAAACAGGAAAATTCTCCTGAGTAAGTTTAATAGGAAAATGCGTTGGAGCATTTAATTGAATAACAGTAATAGATGACGAAGCCATTGATTAAAATTTAAGAAAATTGGATCAGAAAACTCGTGAGAGCAGATTGCGGCTCTGATACCATATAGAGAAAAGGGTTTTTGTATTATTTACTGAACGTATTACAGAAACTTATATAATACAAGTCTACAACTAACTAAATACAAGATAAGTATATAGCTATAACTCAAATACTAAAAATAAGTATACAGCTATAACTCAAATACTAAAAATAGATAAAACTGTTATAGTTAGTCTTTATCCTTAATATCTACAACTAACTAAATACAAGATAAGTATATAGCTATAACTCAAATACTTAAAAATAGATAAAACTGTTATAGTTAGTCTTTATCCTTAATAGCTATTTCATAAAGGCCTGTGAGAAATACAAGATGAGAAAAAATAGAGAAAAAAAGAGAGAAGATGGAACATCAGAAAATGCCATATGAAGAAAAATCAAGTTAGAAAAAGGAAAGGTTCCTCCATACCACAATAAGCCTATGTCACAATAAACCAATACCCCAATAAACCCAAGATAGCTATGTCAGAAGATTAAGAACTCCTAAAAAAATACAACATCAATGTTAATATGAACGTTAATGCCCATGCCGACATACCAATATTGATGTTGACATATACCAATGTCGATGCGGATGTCGATATACCAATGTTGATATCAATACTTATTGTCAATATCAATGTCATATCCATACTAAGAACCTAAGCATGTTCATAAAATACAAATAAAAAGAAAAGTGCTCATGAAGAGACCGACAACGTTACAAAACTAGGATAATCTACGATAAAAAATACAAAGAGTGTTGAAATATACTTTTTCTACTTTGAAAAAATATATTATGATACAAAAATAGGATAAAATTTAAATTTTAAGTTATTATTTATGAGTTTAGATATAGTGCAGTAGATAATTTTATTAAAATTTTCTGTTATATTTTTCCTACATATGTATCATATTTCAATGAATAAAATAACAAAATCATTATATATCTTTTTTCCTCTCCTCTCAAAAACTAACAAGTAACAATTTGATTTGCTATATTGACTATTTTATTCCTATAGTGAGAATCTATAAGTGTAATTTTTAAAATTGGTTTTAAAGAGAACAAACGTAATATTTGGTATGAACAAAAAGAATGCTCAATTTTTAAAATCAAATATGGATAAAGTATAAGTGTGCCTAATACAAATGATTTATTTGCAATTTAATAAGAGAGTTATTATATAAATTATTCATCACTTTTAGTAGTAGGAGTTTAAAGTTAGTATAAGGTTTTAGTAGTAGGAGTCTAAAGTTAACATAAGAGGGATGTCATAGCATTTGTATTAGAGTACTGAGCTACAGTTTATATGGACTTGGACTATGATGAGATACCCCACAGATTGGCTCATAGGGCCACCACTACAGTTAGATATGAGCATTCGATCGGTTTTGGGGTGAGCATTAGTCAGTTCAAAATCGAATCGAACTGAATAAACCAAAAATTAAAATTTTGGTATTTATAAAAATCGAATCAATTTTGATTAGAAATCAAATCGAATTGAACAGGTCTGATAGGTTCGATTCGATCGATTTGAATTTTTAATAAATTTTTTATTTTTACACTTTATTTTTAATATTTTAAAATTTAATTAGAATATTTTAACTTTAATATGATCTAATCTCTCTATATTATTGAAAATAATATATTATTATCACTAATCGGTTCGATTTTTCGTCATGGGCCTAGGCTTTGGCACTCAATTGGGACCAAGTGGCACTTGACTTGAACACTGTCAAGGCAAGTCAGCCGATGCATCTACACGTTAATCTGCACAACGAAGCATGTTGGTCAGCCGAGAGGCTAGAATGCTATTAAAGCGAGCAAGATAAATACGTATCAAACAAATATCAACATCCAACAAGCATAATGGCATAAGCAACCAAAGTATCACATGTAGGCACATATATTTTGATAGAAGGGCTACTCATTTCATTTCAGGAGCAAAACAATCATTACACAATTCGACACAAAGATCCTCACACCACTTGCAGACAGGGGGGAAACGCCTACAAGGAGTGGAGGTACAGCACAGGGACTCGATAGGCCTACAGTGACCAGCTGGGCCCAGTCCTCTCTGGTGGCCAACTAGTCACTCCCCCCTAAAGAGTTTTAGGAACAAGTTGAGCTGTGGCAGGAGGAGACATCAATATGTCTGAGGTGATACCCCACTTAATAATTATATGAAAATGAATTACAAGAAATTGACACGACTGTTTTGATACTACTATTTTATACTACTTTCTACCTATCTCGTTTTTAAGAAATCCCATGTCAGAAAAATTACATTTTAGTCCCTCAAGATTCTAGACCCTTAGCACCCTCCCCCACTTAAATGGTCAACGTCCTCGTCGACTGAGCTTGTAAGAACTCTTCAATCTTTTGCGAAAGTTGCTGGAGGTTCAACTCTTTCTCCCAACTAGTTTCTTCGATGCTTAGGCCTTTCCATTTGACAAGGTATTCTTTGTAAGGAGGACTTTGTGGTCTTCACAACTTGTTCCGCCAAGATTTCTTTAACGCCTTGATGCACTGGTGCTACTCGTGAAACGGCAGGTCTTGAGTGTTTGTTTGTGCTGTCGTTTGTCCTATTTTTAGGAATTTCCTTTTGAATTGAATCTTTGAGCTTTCCATGGTAAAAAATATATATTACTCATTAGAGAGAATAAATTGAAATATGTGTGAACAACTGAATATGGCTTATTTTAGCAATTGGTGTTGATTTGCCCAATTCATTGAGAAAGAAATTTAGCAAGCTCACATGAAATACTGGGTGAATCTTCATCCACTGTGGTGGTTCCACTTTATATACCACAAGCCCAACTATAGCAACGATTGGAATTGGCCCTTCATATTTGCGCACCAACCTTTGGTCTCGGTTGCGAAGGAATCGCAGTTGTTCTGGTAGTAGCTTGATCATCACTAAGTCTCCTACTGCAAACTCTTGAGGCCTTCGATCAAAATCGAACCGAACCGAAATAACCCAAATTTTTAAAATTAAAAATTAATTAAATTGAAATGAATAAAAAATCAAATTAAATTTTCAAATTAATTTGTTTTGATCGATTTTTTGGATTTAAACCAAATATTGCTCACTTTTAACTACAGTTACAAATTAACCTTCAGGTCCTACAGCTATGTGACTTGGTGTTCTGCAGCTATTCTCTTTTATGATTTGTCAGTCCTACTGAATTTATAAGAACTGAGTGGCTTGATTAAAAGAAATATTAAAAAATACGATAACAATATTGTAAACATTTATGAATATATGAATTTAGTTAATTAGAAAATCCTTACAGTTCTAATTCTTTTTGTTATAAAATATGCTTTCATGTGTTTATCTTTATACCAAAAGTGAGCACTATAAGTTAGTAGCTTAACATGTGGGATTTCTTTTTCTCACATAGGTTGTTGATAGATGAGTAGTTGAAGAGGAACGAACCTACAATCAGTCAATCAGAGTCACTACATAATTCAATAGTTTTGAGTAGCCATAGGTGCTAATGGTGTTTTGCAGTAATTAGATTATTAATAATATTATTTTCTAATTTTTAATTATATATATGAATTATATGTTAGTAATATAACATATCCTTATATATTAATTACACAAGGCATCTTTTAATCAAAATTATATAATTAATAATTATATATTAAATAATATAATATTTTCACTGTATATAATATATTTTAATATTAATACTATTATTTAAATGTTAATATTTTTAATTTTATTATTATTTTGATGTTATTTATTTATTATTGTAAAATAAATGTAAAAATATTGTAATTTTATTTGTAAAGATAAAATTTGAGCTGAAACTGAAACTATTATTTGAATGTTAGTATTTTTATTTTTATTATTATTTTGATGTTATTTATTTATTATTTTAAAATAAATGTAAAAATATTGTAATTTTATTTGTAAAGATAAAATTTGAGCTGAAACTGAAACTATTATTTGAATGTTAGTATTTTTATTGTTATTATTATTTTGATGTTATTTATTATTATTTTAAAATAAATGGAAAAATATTGTAATTTATTTATAAAAATAAAATTTTAATGGATACTAAAATTAAAATTTAAAATCAAACTGAACTAAAACCGTACTGATTTTGCTTAGAATCCTCCTGGAACTATACCAAAATTTTATTTTAAATATGATTCATAAAAATTAAAAAATTGGAGGTTTAGTTCCGATTTTGATTCTTAGCAAGACCAGTTACAGAATGGGAATTGAACAACCCTAGATTTGTTACATGAAAATTTTTCTTGAAGATAAAATTAGCCTTCAGTAAAAAGAATATCATTATTAACAGAGTTGGAAAAGAAGAAAAAAGCCATATTCCAATTAAAGCATCTTCAAAATACGCAAATCTTTGGATGCAAACACAGTTGTAATTCAATCAAATACCTTCTCAACTCCATTAATGTCCACATCAAATGGTTTAATTTTAGACAATAGATCAAATTGTTTACGAGCCCTTCTCAATAGCTATGTATATCCTGACCAGATTCTGCTATTTCAAAGTGACGGCTAGAGCTGCATATTTGTAAAAAGCGCATGTTAGTGAAGCCAAAATATATAATGAAAAAAAAATAAAAATAAAAACTCAAAACTTCTTTCTCTATCCTAGTTATGAATCCATTACCAAAATATTTTTTTTGTCAAAAGCTAGTTACCGTTGTCGAAAGCTGGAAGTTCGATGGTAGATAGAAAGATATCGAGAACAACCACCAGTTAAGTCAGTTGTTTTCTCAGATAAATCAGCACTTGACTGCGTAACATAATTCAACCAACATTGGAACTTAAGTGTAGTTCACGTTAAAATGCCTCAATACACTTGAAAATCAATACATGGTTCACTTACAGATTCCTTCTGAAAATTTCGCAGAGTAGACTGCTTAGAGTTTTGGAATTTGAAGCTGCTTCTTTCATTTACAAGAAGAATTGCACATTTACATGTGAAGAATAGAAGTACTACTCCAAAAGAGAGAACCATAAGAAATTCAATAATAACAACTGATCCAAGGGCTGCACCAGCATAATGAAAATTGATATGAGTTATAACTTAATATAGATGCACTTTGGCTAAAAAAAATTAAAAAATACAAGCAAGATATATACATATATATATATATATATATATGATTGTTACTTTCTGTGAACTGCCAATGCACTCATTGGCCTTTTTCGGATAAGATTCACAGTAGCCTTAACGTGCAATGGCATTGAGATATTGTCAGTACAATCAGCATAACAACCATAATTTCCCATATCATTTACTTTCAACGTCAAAACAGCACCATTTTCTCCACCCTATTCTCCAAAAAGATAAATAAGAAAAGAGAAATTAAGCCCATGTTAAAGCAGCCTTTTTCACAGTTTTAAACTGTGTACAGTGGCCAGGAATTCATACTTCTTCTAAAACTTCCTGCAAATGAGCATATACTCACATGATATGAGAGTTGTTGCATGACAAGGTTGCAATCATTAATTGTCCCCTGAAATCTGATTCCATGAGCTTTGACCATAAAATATTTTGAAATAGTAACATATGTCTGAAGAGGTTGCCACTGATAGTTATTAATTAGCTTCAGTTCAGTTGTATCTATAAGTTCAGCTGGTAGGCTGGTTATTAGAAATCCATCATTAACATCAACAGAAAATGCGACTATAAAGTGAGACTTTTTGCCTGAAACATACAAACGAACAGAAATAAATTCCCCAGAAGACATTTCAAACAAGTCTACCTCATTTCAAGAACTAAAATGTCACCGTCTAAAAAAAAAAAAAAACAGTGGATTTTTACTCAATTTTCATCTAGCTAATTTGATTTCATTAAGAATGAAAATTCATCATTATCGACCATTCAATTGTCAATAGAAACATAGATTCAGATACGAATGGAATTCACTCAATTTGAAATTTATCATTTATGGTGTAAGCTACTTAAACTTCAAATGGGTAAATCTACATTTCAAAGAAGTAAAATAAGATTAATTTAATATAAAATTTTAACGTCCAACCATTCCAATGTTAAAGAAAACATCCATATACATACCAGGGAAATTAAGAAGATCTGGATCTCCAACACAGAACTCAAACTTGTCTCTAGCTTTGTCAAAGATCAGCGACTTATCCTCCTTTCTCTTTAATATGATAAATTTGGGGACGTTAATAAATGGAGGATCATTGATAGATTGTACAAAAGCTGGAACTGAAATCTCATTTATCCCATTCTTGTTGTTGGCAGAAAAACGAACAGTATCATTGCCGCTGAAATTCACATTTCTGAATATGGTGGGAAAGAACGTTAATCACACATGATAAAGACCAGATCAAGAAAATATTAAGTTAAGAGAGATTTATGCCATGAAAATATCACAGATCATTGGTGCATATCTATGTCCTGCAAAGGAAATAAAGCCACAAACTGTGGTTATCATTGCTTCTCTTTTCTTGTTCTTACTTAACATGAATTGGGTGTTAGGTTCAAAAATCCCAAATCCTGCTACTAGTATTAACTAATATTTAACTGCTTTGTCCTCCCATTCAGTCATAGGGGAGGTGTTTCACTCCCTGATACAGCATTATCAGACAGGCAGTCATTGAACTACTGGTCCAGTGACTTTATGAATGTAAACAATAGGATAAGTAGATAGTACCCGAGATATTGAATTGACTGAAGTGCTAGATTCATCACATCTACACATCCCTCTAAGGTCAAACTCTTTGCTTCATTATCTTCTCTCTTAACTAAAAATTTCCCCCAAATTGGATCCCAAAATTGCATCAGCAGGGGCGATAAAAACAGAGTCCCAAAGTCTGCTCTAAAAGTGACAGAAATGTTCTCCATTGGATCAGAAGACCTAATCTCAAACCCTGAGAAACCACTGCAAGTGCAAGAATCATAACATTAGAAGAGCATACACCCAGTAATACATCAGCCATTTTGAAACTTCAAATGCTGAGCATATTAATAAAGTTTAGTGATAAATTATGATACCCATATCTAGGGCTTATCATGTCCTCGGTTGCTTGCAGCTGACTTGGGAATGAAATAAACTGGGGAGGGATATTGAGAACATAAATGCTTACAGTAGCAAAAGCAAGATTGCCATTTACATCTGATATTGTATACATAAAATAGTCATTCCCATAATAATTTTGATAGGGGGTGTTTCTAAAGAACTGTCCATCTGTAAAAGTGAACCACAGTTTGGCTGAAAAATTACAATGTAAAACAGCAAGTCAATTTTCCAAAAAGCTCTTCCAAGGAATAAATCAGTAATATAAGCATAACTTCAAAGGCAAATGTCATATCAGCTAAGAATTATAGGCAGTTGTAATAATGTGATAGATATTAATAATAGTACCATTGCAAATCGCATAAAAGGATCCACAAATGCAGGTGGAATAACATTAGGAAAATAAGGATAAAGTGATCCTACTATTTACAAGAAAAGATAAGATATTATAGAAAACTACAATAATTTTTTTTCTTACTTTCGAGAATTCAACAATGCTTGCATTATGTCCAGCAAAGTAGTCATTTGCTAAAACATCAAAAGCAATAGACTCATCCTCCCAAACAGATATTTTATCATCATAAGCCTTAGGAAAATATTCACCTGTAGAATTTGAAAGTAACTATTTTAGAAATATCAAATATTTTCCATATAATGGAAATTAAATTAGTATTTAAAGAACCCATTATTAAGAAATGGTAAAAATAAAAAAGAAAGAAAGCTTTTTGGTATCTCCACTTTGATAATCACAAATACATCACTGCCATGGAAAAAGTGCTGAAATGTCTCATTGTCTCATTCAAAAAACTATATCTGTAAATTTTATCAATTTTGTTCAAAATGATAAAACACTTCATTATTTTTAAAAAGTAAACAAAAAATATCTCACCAAATAACCCATACATAATGGGGATCTTCTTACATGCAATTGGAAAAGGGAAAAAGAATAATACTATTTATAATACTTAGTCTTGATAATCTCCTTTATTTAAGTAATAAACCCCTTTGCTCCTGTTTTTTCACTTCTCTACTTCATTCATACAGACACAGCCTCATAATTACGTTGTTGTATATATCATTCTTATAAGTCCATAATCTTAATACTTCTCTTTTTAGCAAAGTTGCTATTGCACTCACAAATCAATGCAAATTAATTTGGCCATGTACTATATCATATTTTGTTGGATCAAACAAATATTCTAAAAAGAGTTGACCATCTTAATCTGAACCTAGCATAAGCTTTATGGCCCCTTTGTAACGACCCCAAAATGGACCGTCACCGGCGTTAGGATTCAGGTCGGCTTAAGGCCGCCAGAACCCGTAGCAAGCCTGCTATACTCTCTGTGTACCTGTAAATCTCATACATGATCAACATTTTCTGTGAAAATAAAAACTCTTTGCTCAGTACCAAGGCTTAACCTGTGCATGCACTATCTCTGTACTCTGTACTCTGTACCCCTTACTAGAGCTTGCTCTAGATGGGTTAATTCATACCTGTTAAGCCTGGTTTTCACATACTCAGTAAAACATATGCATACACAGATCATGTACAAAACCATAGATTTACAAGACAAACTACTAAGTCAAGCACAACTGTAAACACAACTATTACATCTCTTTAAAATTACATGTCCACTCTAAGCTATTACAATGCTCTTTACTCTTTCTGTACTTTGCTGGACTGTCCCTGTACACTGACCACTGAACCTGCAAAACTGGGGTTAAGGGAGTGGGATGAGCTCTGTAGCCCAGTGAGTAGAACAGTAAAACAATTCAGTAAAATATGATCTCATGGAATGCGTCATAACACAAACATTTCACATCAAGAGTAAACCTGTCACCACATAGTCCCAGTAACTCTGTGCCAGGGCGTAGTCAAAGGCTCCTGGACTTCCTGTCATATATGTATATGTGTATATAACACCATTATACTTACCATTGCCAGGGCGTAGTCAAAGGCTCCTGGACTTTACTATATACCTGCCAGGGCGTAGTCAAAGGCTCCTGGACTTCTCTATACTTGCCAGGGCGTAGTCAAAGGCTCCTGGACTTCCTGTCTGTGACTATTGGATCATTCAGCATTTACCCACATCAACAAATAACAATGCAATGCAACATATTCGTGGATACTAATGCATTCAACCTATTGCATAATCATGATGCATGAGATGTGCTAAAACATGTCATTGGTCAATTTAAAAGCATTAAGTTGAGTTCCACTCACCTCCGGCTATCTGGACTGACTGACTCTGCAGGCTCTGAAACTCTGGAGCAGTACTCACTGCTGCTCTCTCTGGTTCCTCTGGTCTGTACCTATACAGATAGACTCAAATGAGGGACCAAACTAACTTATCAATACCTCTATTAAACTCCCCAAGAATCCCCTGAAACTCACTTAACTAGCCATGCAAAGCATGCAAAAGAAAAGCTGGACAGAACACTTTCGGCGGCAGGTTCGGCGGCCGAAAGTCCTTTCCAAAAACGAAACTCAAGCACCTTCGGCGGCCGAATCTCAAGCTTCGGCGGCCGAACCCTTTCGGGGGCACGTTTCGGGGGCCAAAAGGCACTCCAAAGACGAAAGTCTCTAACCTTCGGCGGCCGAATCCCCCAAACAGAGCCGAACATTCAAAACTCGCGGGGGCAAGCTGTGGCAGCCTAAGCCACCATGCAAGAGGTTCGGCGGCCGAATGAACCTTCGGCTGCCGAACCTGAGTTCATCCAGAACTCAGCCCCGACGGCAACCAAGCTCCTCCATCCCTTCAAGCTCTCAACACATGCACACTTCAACTCCTCAACATACATATACGCATGTATATGTACAAAGGGGTCCAAAACTACCTAAACACCCCAACAAAACACATCAAACATAACACATAATCATGCTTACAAGCTAAACCATAAAAAAACACACCCTTTGTCACCTAAGCATGCATCTCTACCCAAACCTGCATAAAACTTCTGTAAAACAGTAAAACATGTTCAAGATCTTCACTTACCTCCTGGATACAAGAAGATGAACGATCTGAACAAAAAAAATGGATCAACTCTCTTCAAACTCATAAACTCTCAAACCTAAGCTTTTTGCTTCAACCCTTCACCACCTTGTGAAAACCAACAAAACAACCCACTTTTGCAGGAGCTGTACAACATAGGAGACGTGGCCAAGCTTCTGGACAGGATTTGGAGCCAACACCTGTCTAAAATGCTGACTAAGGAATGCTCAATTGTTGGCTAGCCAACTCAGCTTCGGCTGCCGAATCGCATGCAAAACCATGCAACATTCGGGGGCCGAATCTGAGCTTCGGAAGCCGAACATTGGGCACTTTCGGCGGCCGAACTTACCTTCGGCGGCCGAACTTGGCAAAAGTCTCCATCGCCTTTTCTCTTCCAACCTTAAACCAACTCAAAGCAATTCAACTCAAAACCTTAAAATACATCATAACACTGGAGTAAAACATAAATCCTACCCGTCTAGAGCCTTCCGACATCTCGAACTCCACCGGAAAGTAGAATTCCGATGCCGGTCTCCAGCCGGGTATTACATTCTCCCCCCCCTTAAGAACATTCGTCCTCGAATGATTCTAAAACAAATAACACCTAAAACGGAGGAAACTAACCTCAAAACAAAATCGGATACTGCTGGAGCATCGACTCTCGCATCTCCCAGGTGCACTCTTCTAGATTATGGTGGTTCCATAGAACTTTCACCATCGGAATCTCCTTGTTTCTTAGCTGTCTGATCTGCGTGTCCAGAATCCGCACTGGTTGCTCTATATAGGTGAGATCTGTATGAATCTCCACCTCAGGCTCACTCAGAACCTGATTCGGATCTGACACAAACTGCCGTAGCATAGAAACATGAAATACCGGGTGAATTCTCTCCATAGAAGTAGGTAAATCTAACTTATATGATACATTTCCGATCCTCTGCACAATCTCAAAGGGTCCAATGTACCGTGGAGCTAACTTACCCTTCTTCCCAAAACGAACCACTCCTTTCATTGGAGACACTTTCAGCAATACCATACTACCCTCCTGAAACTCTAACTGTTTTCTGCGAACGTCTGCATAACTTTTTTGTCTGCTCTGCGCTGTTCTGATTCTCTCTCTGATCATGGGCACCACTCTACTGGTAATCTCTACTAACTCTGGCCCTGCAAGAGCCTTCTCTCCTATCTCTTCCTAGCAAACAGGGGATCTGCACTTCCTCCCATACAAAGCTTCATAAGGAGCCATTCCTATGCTAGCATGATGGCTGTTATTGTAGGCAAACTCCACCAAAGGTAGATGCTGCCTCCAAGAACCGCCAAAGGCTAACACACACAATCGAAGCATATCCTCTATGGTCTGGATGGTCCTCTCTGACTGTCCATCAGTCTGTGGGTGGAAAGTAGTGCTAAACTCTAATCTCATGCCCATCGCACTCTGCAGACTTCGCCAAAATCTAGAGGTAAACTGAGGTCCTCTATCTGAGACTATCGATACTGAAACACCATGTAATCTCACTATCTCATCTAGATAGACCTGTGCCAACTTATCCACAGAATAGTTACTCCGAACTGGAAGAAAATGAGCAGATTTCGTGAGTCTGTCCACAATCACCCATATCGAGTCTATCCTGTTGGACGCTGCTGGTAAACCCACTACAAAATCCATAGCTATGTTTTCCCATTTCCACTCTGGAATCGGTAATGGGTTAAGCATTCCTGCTGGTTTCTGATGCTCTAGTTTCACCCTCTGGCAAACCTCACAGGCTGTCACGAACTGCGCCACTTCTTTCTTCATGGCTGGCCACCAATAGACCCTTTTTAGATCCTAATACATCTTGGTGGCTGCTCCTGGGTGAACACTATACCTCGCATTATGAGCTTCCCTCATAATGTCTTCCTTCACACTGCCCCTATCTGGTACACAAAGTCGACTCCCATAGCGGAGGATCCCTTTGCTATCAAATCTGAACTCTGCACTATTGCCTGACTGAACAGTCCGGGCAATTTTCATTAACTCAGGGTCCTCGTGCTGTCTCTGAGCTATCTGCTCCAGAAACACAGGTGTCACTCTCATCTGTGCTATCACCGCACCTGTACCAGACAACTCTAACTGTAACCCCTCTTCGAAGAGCTTGTAAAGCTCCTTCACAACTGGTCTCCGCTCTGCTGCTATATGGGATAGACTGCCTAGTGACTTCCGGCTTAAAGCGTCTGCCACAACGTTCGCCTTACCCGGATGATACTGGATCTTACAATCATAATCACTGAGCAATTCAACCCATCTTCTCTGCCTCAAATTCAGCTCTCTTTGACTCAAGATGTACTGTAAACTCTTGTGATCAGTGAAGATCTCGCATTTAACCTCGTAGAGGTAATGCCGCCACATCTTAAGTGCAAAGATAACTGCTGTCATCTCTAGGTCATGGGTAGGGTAATTCAACTCGTGCTTCTTCAACTGTCTAGAAGCATAAGCTATCACCCTATCACTCTACATCAATACACAGCCCAATCCCACTCGAGATGCATCACAGAACACTGTGAAATCCTCATTACTCACAGGCAGAGCTAACACTGGTGCTGTGGTCAATCTCCTCTTGAGCTCCTCAAAGCTCTCTTCCCACTGGGCTGACCAGACAAACGTCTGGTTCTTCTGAGTTAGTTTGGTCATAGGAGCCGCTATCTTTGAGAAGTTCTGAACGAACCTCCTGTAGTAACCTGCCAGTCCCAGAAAGCTTTTAATCTCAGTCACTGTCGTGGGTCTGGGCCAGTTAGCTACAGCCTCTATTTTCTTGGGATCTACTTCAATACCCTCTGCTGATACCACATGTCCCAAGAAAGAAATGCTCCTCAACCAAAACTCACACTTCGAGAACTTGGCATACAAACCATGCTCTCTAAGTGTCTGCAGAACTATCCTCAGATGCTGGGCATGCTCCTCTGCATCTCTGGAATACACTAAAATATCATCGATGAAAACAATGACAAAGTGATCCAGACACTCACTGAAAACTCTATTCATGAGATCCATGAATGCTGCAGGGGCGTTAGTCAACCCGAACGGCATCACTAAGAACTCATAATGCCCATATCTAGTTCTGAACGCTGTCTTAGGCACATCTGCCTCTCTGACTCTCAATTGATGATACCCGGATCTCAGATCTATTTTCGAGAAACAACCTGCTCCAGCTAACTGGTCAAATAGATCATCAATCCTAGGTAGAGGATACCTATTCTTGGTAGTGACCTTGTTCAACTGTCTGTAGTCAATACAAAGTCTGAGGGATCCATCCTTCTTTCTGACAAAGAGCACTGGAGCACCCCAAGGTGAGGTACTAGGGCGGATGAAACCCTTATCTACCAAGTCCTGTAACTGCTCTTTCAACTCTTTTAACTCTGCTGGCGCCATCCTGTAGGGAGGAATAGAGATAGGTCTGGTACCTGGCAGCAATTCAATTTCAAACCCTATCTCCCTATCAGGTGGTAGTCCTGGTAAATCGTCTGGGAACACATCGAGGAACTCTCGGACTACTGGTACTGCGGCTGGTTCCCTCACCTGACTGTCTAGCTCTCTCACATGAGCTAGAAACCCCTGACAACCCCTCCTAAGCAAACGACGAGCCTGAAGGACTGAAATCATACCTCTGGGTGTACCTCTCCTGTCTCCTCTGAAGACACACTCTGACCCATCCTAGTCTCTGAGACTCACTAGCTTCTCTCTACAGTCCAAAGTAGCACTATATGTAGATAACCAATCCATCCCTAGAATGACATCAAAATCCGTCAAATCTAGAACCACAAGGTCAGCTGGAAGGTATCTACCCTCTATAAACACTGGACTGAAACGACAGACTGACACTGCCACTGATGGGTCACATTTAGGTCCACTGACCCAGAGAGGATACTCTAACTCAGAACTGATCAAACTCAATCTCTCTATGGCTCTCGAAGCAATAAAGGAATGAGAAGCACCGGGGTCCATCAAAGCATACACATCGGAACACCCAATGATGAGATTACCTGACACCACTGTGTTCGATGTGTTAGCCTCCTCCTGTGTCACTGTGAAAATCCGTGCTGGGGCTACCGGATTTCCACCTCGGGAACCTGCCGCTGAAGTAGAGGCTGCCCCTCTCCCTCTACCTCTACCACTACTCTGAGGCATGACTGGAGCTACTGGCCGAACAACTGGCTGTACCACACTGCCTGAACTCATCTGCTGGGATGGTGCAAAAGTCATCTGAGGACAATCCCGAGCAATATGCCCTTCCTGTCCACATTTAAAACAAGCTGTAGATCCCAACCGACAAACTCCGCCATGTGGTTTTCCGCATCTTCTGCAGACTGGAGCTGTGCCAGAGCTTGAGCCACTACCTATTCCCAAACCTGACTTCACTTTACTCCAGAACTTACTCTTTGTTCCTTTTGTTCTATCCCATCTCTTGCTGCCTGCGGCTGCTGAACTAGGGGCCTTAGAACCCGAAGCCTGTGCCTTTGACTGTTTTTGAATATTGGCACTAGCCTCCATTTTCCTGGCTGCGTCCACTATGGTGTGGAAACTCTCCTTTTCTGCAGGAAGAATCAAGGAAGAATACCTGGGATGCAATCTCATAGTATATCTCCTTGCCTTCTTCTGATCAGTATCATAGGCTTGACCCACATACTGAAGCAAATCCAGGAACTTATCTGTGAATTCATCAACGCTCATCTCATCTGTCTGTCTCAACTGTTCGAACTCTATGACTTTTATCTCCCTGGAGCTATCAGGAAAAGCCCACCTTGCGAATTCATTGGCGAACTCTCCCCAAGACATATTGTCCATCCTGGGTTCCACATAATTCTTGAACCATTCTCTGGCTTTCTTACATTTGAATGTGAAACCTGCCATCTCAATGGCTCTCCTATCATCTGCTCCCAATTCACTGGTTATCATCCTCACTGCTCTGAGGTAATCAAATGGATCATCTCCCGTGTTGTATTTAGGAGCATCCAATTTCAAGTACTCCGTCATTTGTACCTTACCTCCAGATGAGCTAGGTTGATGTCTGTCACCAACAGGGGCTACTGGTTCTGGTGGTGGTACTAGGTCATTTGGTTCTGGGTGTGCTGCACTTGGATGGGTAGGGGAAGATGGATACATAGGATATGGTGGATAATAAGGAGGATAAGGCATATAGGGCATGTAAGGAGGATATGGGACAAAACTAGAGTACTCCGACATACCTCCCATCGGATACTCTGGGTAGCCAAAACCTGAGGTCTGAGCGCCTCCCTGCGACTCTCCCATACCTTCCTCAAATCTGCCTATACCCATGCTGTCATCTCTAGACTGGTCAATCTCCATAGCTTCCTCTGATCTTCCTCCTCTCGCTGTACCTCTTCTGCTCTCGTCTACAGACCTTCTAGGGTCTATTGCCGTACCTTCCCTGCTAGATCTCTGAGACCTTGCCCTCGGCAATGCAGGAGGACGAGCAGCTGGTCTCTCACTATCTGGTGGGACTCCAGTCAATCGAGCTGATCGACGAGTTCCTCTCATCTTTACTTTCTGAAAACACATTACATAGCACTTTAGCACATAAACATCACATCACATATCAGTAATACACATGCAAAACTCATGGCATATCATAGCAATAGATAGAACTCATCACCCTATCCTAGTGGACATGATTCCCTATTGTGCTTGACCACCCTCTATGAGCCCGACACTGTCTCTATAGGTCCGATCATATGAACCTAGGGCTCTGATACCAATCTGTAACGACCCCAAAATGGACCGTCACCGGCGTTAGGATTCAGGTCGGCTTAAGGCCGCCAGAACCCGTAGCAAGCCTGCTATACTCTCTGTGTACCTGTAAATCTCATACATGATCAACATTTTCTGTGAAAATAAAAACTCTTTGCTCAGTACCAAGGCTTAACCTGTGCATGCACTATCTCTGTACTCTGTACTCTGTACTCTGTACTCTGTACCCCTTACTAGAGCTTGCTCTAGATGGGTTAATTCATACCTGTTAAGCCTGGTTTTCACATACTCAGTAAAACATATGCATACACAGATCATGTACAAAACCATAGATTTACAAGACAAACTACTAAGTCAAGCACAACTGTAAACACAACTATTACATCTCTTTAAAATTACATGTCCACTCTAAGCTATTACAATGCTCTTTACTCTTTCTGTACTTTGCTGGACTGTCCCTGTACACTGACCACTGAACCTGCAAAACTGGGGTTAAGGGAGTGGGATGAGCTCTGTAGCCCAGTGAGTAGAACAGTAAAACAATTCAGTAAAATATGATCTCATGGAATGCGTCATAACACAAACATTTCACATCAAGAGTAAACCTGTCACCACATAGTCCCAGTAACTCTGTGCCAGGGCGTAGTCAAAGGCTCCTGGACTTCCTGTCATATATGTATATGTGTATATAACACCATTATACTTACCATTGCCAGGGCGTAGTCAAAGGCTCCTGGACTTTACTATATACCTGCCAGGGCGTAGTCAAAGGCTCCTGGACTTCTCTATACTTGCCAGGGCGTAGTCAAAGGCTCCTGGACTTCCTGTCTGTGACTATTGGATCATTCAGCATTTACCCACTCAACAAATAACAATGCAATGCAACATATTCGTGGATACTAATGCATTCAACCTATTGCATAATCATGATGCATGAGATGTGCTAAAACATGTCATTGGTCAATTTAAAAGCATTAAGTTGAGTTCCACTCACCTTTGGCTATCTGGACTGACTGACTCTGCAGGCTCTGAAACTCTGGAGCAGTACTCACTGCTTCTCTCTCTGGTTCCTCTGGTCTGTACCTATACAGATAGACTCAAATGAGGGACCAAACTAACTTATCAATACCTCTATTAAACTCCCCAAGAATCCCCTGAAACTCACTTAACTAGCCATGCAAAGCATGCAAAAGAAAAGCTGGACAGAACACTTTCGGCGGCAGGTTCGGCGGCCGAAAGTCCTTTCCAGAGACGAAACTCAAGCACCTTCGGCGGCCGAACTCTTTCGGGGGTACGTTTCGGGGGCCAAAAGGCACTCCAGAGATGAAAGTCTCTAACCTTCGGCGGCCGAATCCCCCAAACAGAGCCGAACATTCAAAACTCGCGGGGGCAAGCTGTGGCAGCCTAAGCCACCATGCAAGAGGTTCGGCGGCCGAATGAACCTTCGGCTGCCGAACCTGAGTTCATCCAGAACTCAGCCCCAACGGCAACCAAGCTCCTCCATCCCTTCAAGCTCTCAACACATGCACACTTCAACTCCTCAACATACATATACGCATGTATATGTACAAAGGGGTCCAAAACTACCTAAACACCCCAACAAAACACATCAAACATAACACATAATCATGCTTACAAGCTAAACCATAAAAAAACACACCCTTTGTCACCTAAGCATGCATCTCTACCCAAACCTGCATAAAACTTCTGTAAAACAGTAAAACATGTTCAAGATCTTCACTTACCTCCTGGATACAAGAAGATGAACGATCTGAACAAAAAAAATGGATCAACTCTCTTCAAACTCATAAACTCTCAAACCTAAGCTTTTTGCTTCAACCCTTCACCACCTTGTGAAAACCAACAAAACAACCCACTTTTGCAGGAGCTGTACAACATAGGAGACGTGGCCAAGCTTCTGGACAGGATTTGGAGCCAACACCTGTCCAAAATGCTGACTAAGGAATGCTCAATTGTTGGCTAGCCAACTCAGCTTCGGCTGCCGAATCGCATGCAAAACCATGCAACATTCGGGGGCCGAATCTGAGCTTCGGAAGTCGAACATTGGGCACTTTCGGCGGCCGAACTTACCTTCGGCGGCCGAACTTGGCAAAAGTCTCCATCGCCTTTTCTCTTCCAACCTTAAACCAACTCAAAGCAATTCAACTCAAAACCTTAAAATACATCATAACACTGGAGTAAAACATAAATCCTACCCGTCTAGAGCCTTCCGACATCTCGAACTCCACCGGAAAGTAGAATTCCGATGCCGGTCTCCAGCCGGGTATTACACCCTTAGTCATAAAGTATTGTCTTATGGTTTCTTGAACAAATCAAATCATGCCATTTTTACTAGTTAGAAATCTAAGAATATTGGTTATATATCGTAAAATGTAATGGAATGTGAGGCAATCAAATAATCCATTGTATTATAGTTGCAACATTCCACTATGCTCTACCAAGTATAGCCTTGACTTTGGCATTTTTCTTAGAATTACAAAAATAGTTTTCTATAAAACTTAACAAAGTTCAAACATCCTAAAGTCACCATGCTATGAGGACAAATCAAGTTCATCTTGCTATAGTAAATGTACCACCAAATCATAAAGCATTTAAATTAATGATAGTTTGTTTGCATTGAAGATATTGACATAGTTATAACTTACCACCATACACATTGACTCCAAAGGGGCAGGGCATGAGATGTACGCCATCAAATGAAACACACATCTCATAAGTTCCGACATCCTTAGCCATATATTGACAAGTATATGACCCATCATTATTATCAACAAACATTTCTGTTGAAAAACCAGACGTATTTACTGAAGCAATCTCTAGTTTTAGCAGTGACTGTTGGGACAAGACATGATTAGAAAATGAATCCATTAGTTGCACCCATATTTCATTTTCCATCAGCTTTGGCACCTTGAGAGAAAATTTCACAATTTTTGAAAGAGATACATCAACCTTCCCTATGAAAAGCATGAAAAAATTTAGTAAAAAATCAAGGGAGAAACTGCATGCAATTATATGGGGTAACCATTATTATAGATTAAACAATTAAAAAAATCAAACAAGAAGGGGAAAAAAAGAAGGTAACTACACCAGTGAAGCAGTAACTAGCAAGTAGCAACCATACATGCAAAATGAAACATTGAAATAAAAACTAATAATTTACCATTTTGAAGTTCAATTGTACACCTTTGCTTTTCGTAAAAAAACAATATGAGATTAAAAAATTTATATTATAAATGTAAAAGATTTAAAAAAAAAATGACAAGCTTACACTAAGGATGTAAGTTGATTAGAGGGAAAGGAAAAAAAACACAAATTTTATGTCTTGAGTTCAAAAACCATAGTGGGCAAGAATTCTATTTTCATTAGTAGAAAGAAACCTATTTTTAAACCAGAATGCCAGTGGTTTGATTCCCAGTTAACCCAACCCAAACCACTTTTGAAAACTATGGATTGTATTGCAAGTGCAAAGTTAGCTTGAATACCAAATTTTATTGAAAATTATTCTATTCCCATACTAATTAACAAAATGTGAAAAATCATACATTAGTCCAAACAGTTTGTTTCTTGTCTGCATTTTAATATCTAAAACATTAAGTTGTGGATATTTGATTAACTATAAAAATAAAAGGAAACATTTTGTTCAAAACCATTAAAGTGCAAATTGACCTTATTATTACACATTCAAAAACCCAATTCAATTTTCTAAGGCTTTAGTGCCTGCTTGACATTGTCGTTGCAAGGCTAAATTTTTAAGAAAGCCCCCAATTTTTAGATGTTATTGAAAAATCGGTTTCAAAAATTTGTTTTTTAGTTTTAGTGTTCTTATGGCTAAAAACATCAAATTTAATTTTAAATCATCTCTCAGTAATCTCTAATTGACATAAATTGATCACAATTTTGATTAAATTTATGCATTCACCGTGGTACTAGTGACAAGATGAAAGGAAGAAATGTAAATTAAAAGTGAGGCTAACCCAAAACATAAATATAAGACTAACCTGCTTTAACTTCCTTTCTGAATGATTGAACACCACTCAGTAAAATATTTCCACAAAATACATATATTTCATAGATCCCACTCTTCTCAGCAGTATAAATCACATGAAAAACACTGGCTGCAACTTCGAAGTGTCCAGCAGACTGAATCAAAGAGAAGAAGGAAAGAATGTCAGATTTCTCAACAATGGACTGAAAGAAATAATTAAGTACAACTTACAATGTTCATTGTAACATCAGATGGTGCTGGAGAAATTTCTGTCTGGCTGAGTTCTTGAGCAGGTCCATTTCCTGTAAAAGAGATGCATGCCTCCTTGTGAACCACTGTTAAAATTGTTCATCAAAAGGAAAGAAATTATAATATCAGATACCATTGATGATTGGAACAATGCTTGGCTGCACATAATAGGAATCATTTTCCCTTACAATCTGCACTTTAATGCTTCCTAGCTCAATGAAAGCAGGATATTGAAAAATGTCAAACAAATAGACTGAAAACTGTGAAATTTCACCAGCAATGGAATCATGTAAACCAGATCCGTTGACAATGCTGGCTGATCCATCACAATAACCTGTTAAATTGAAACAAAATTAATATTGTGATGATTTCAGAAAGAAATAGTTACATTATATATATATAGGCACTAGCATCAAGCACTGCTTGTCATCTACTAGAATCAAAACTTAATTTGGCCTCCCTGCCAATGGAAACAGCCATAATCAATAACTAGTAGACTAAACATTTGTTGCATTCTAGAGGGGAAAAGGAAAAGAAATATTGAGGGAGTAGGGGAGATAAAAGCAAGAGCTCAACATTAACATCATTAGACTTTCCAAAAAAAAATAATTAGCAGATATGTTATACACCTATAAAGACAGTATAAGCAAACGGCATATTGGCGATGCTTCTATTATGCTCCAAATCAGATATAGTGAGCAAGAAGTTTCCCGGTTCTAATAGACTGAAAGAGAATAACTTTATTCCTGGAACCACATCTTCAAAGTGCAAATCTGCAACTGGTATAGTAAGATTTGTCTCTCTTTCAACAATATCAGCATCAAATTCATATGGTCCAGAAACAAGGTTCCCATACTGATCTTGTTGATGTATAAAAATTTCCATTTTGGAAAATATTTGCCAAGCATTTGTCTCAAACTTCCATTTTGGCAGGCAATTGGAAATGTCTAGAGGACCTGGAAAAAGACGGTTCTAAAGAGTCAAAAAGGAAAAGGGAATTTACTTCATGCTTTTTACAAGAGAAAACTTAAATTCCATGTTAGTTCATGTCAAACAGCATCAACAGAAACATTTTCAACATGGGCTTGGGAGCTATTTTGTATCTGCATCACAATTTGGATATGACACTAATGAGTTTTCCCCTTTTTACCCTTCTCTTCCCAGTACAAATTAATCTTCACAGTGAAATTTCACGTAGAAACTGATGATACAAAGTGAGAAAGCACCCCAATTCACAGAAATAATGCAACCGTCTGTGGCATGTTAACAAGAATGGACTTCAAGACAATGCTGAGTTGGTGCAGTGAGTTTGTAATACACCTCATCAATTTCAATATCTCAAGAAAGAAAACCTTGAGAAAGATTTACTGGTGAGTTCATGAAAAAATAACTCTTATTTACAAAAGGAATCCCTCTAATACAAGCTATGAACAAATGGCTAGCTACAGCACAATCACCTGGATTCACTTTCAACGGAAGTGGAGAGCCATTCAAGGTTTGCTTTCCTCCTTTCACATGCAATAAAAGGTCTCCAGCTTTTTCTGCAATAAACTCAATGCTAATAATCCCAAGCTCATTCCAACCAACGTGAGTGATGTTTGGAACATTGGCAAGGGAACCATTCGCATAAAGCACACAAACTGTAAAATTATAGGAATTTAATTCTTCACCAGTTGAAGAAACATCATTCCCAAATGCATCTCTAGGAACAATGAAAATAGTAGCTCTTTCACCAGCTTCAAACTCATTTAAAAATCCCATCCATGACGCTATGCAGACAGATGGATAAATTTTCCCTTGAATCGGAAATAGCAACTTCAGTTAGTATGCATTTATGTGTACTTGACATTATACAAGCCCTTGAACAATATATAACTGCAGATTATAAGATTTCACAAAGAGTTGATTTGCAGAGTATTATCATAATGAGCAAGAGCACAAGTGTTAAATTAATCAATAGCACTTCACCAACAATTTAACTTCCCTTAATCCAAAACAACTAGTAAAACCCAGATAGAGCACAAAGCCGAAATAAAAATGGAAGACAAAACAAAATCCTTCTGTTATAGATTGCAGGCTCAAATTGATTGCTAGGGAAAACATTTTTCCTCAAACAAGTTCTAACTTACATATCTAAATAATCGAAATAAGAAGTTAAATGCTAATGATTGCATATTAGGACCTGGCAGAGCTTCGTAATGGAGAGATGAATCAAATACTTTGAAAGGATCATCATTGATGAAGACATTAAAGACCCCAACTCTGATTGGAGCAAAAGTAATTCTCCAGGTACTGGTATCCCCTGCAGTATCCAGGAAAACCCCAGAAACGAAAGAACTATTTCCTTTCTTCCCATTCACTGTGAGTGTAGGATTGAAAGCATTCTTATCAAGTGAAGCATTTCCTTTACTGTCAAACTCTCCCAGTACTATGATCTTTATGGCTGCAGTATCCCCAGCTTGGAATGTGTTGTTGTCATTTAACCAACTGAAAGCGAAATTTGGAACTTTTGCTTTATCTGCCAGAGATTACAGGATTTTTTCACGAATTTTTCAAACAAGTGATAATCAGAGAGGAAAGATTTCCATGAGTACCTGAGATTGAAGATTCAAATGCGGGGAAGAAGAGGGAAAAAAAACCCAAGATGCAAATGAGATAACGAATTGCCATGATGGATCGTGAGAGAGAGAACCTGAAACTTGCATTTGCACAGAAACTTTTGAAATTGATTGGAACGATTTGGGACCAGTTATCGACGGTTACCAACGGTTGAGTACGTGGGTCTTTTAAAAGAAAAATTATTATTTAGTCCAAATCATTATTTAATCCCATAGCTTGAAAATTTATTAACTAATCCATGTCTTTGAAACTCTTAACTATTTTATCCTTATGTTTATTTGCGTCATTATTATTAGTTTTGAAATGGCTAAGATGCTCTTATCACTCTTATCTGCAATTTCACAACACAATTATTAATTTAATCCTTGTATTATTAAAATTATAATTACTCAATCCCTATAATTTTAAAATTATGACTATTTATTAATTATACAATTATAAAAGAGACTAAATAATTAATAATTTAAAAAATATAAATTAGTTATACTAATTGATATTCACTAAATCTGTGGTAAGTGTATCAGAATAAATCTTAGAGATTTTAAATTTTACTCTCAATTTTTATTTTAAAAAATATATATATATAAATTAATTGATATATATATATTTTTTTTTAAAAAAAGAGGATAGAGCCCTTATTTTATTAATCTAGGCCGTGAAAGCCCCAACCTATCAGCATCCAGTAAAAATTTAATAGTAATAGGAGGCCATTGATGAATTTTCAAATTAAAATCATCACCAATGGTTAAATTAGTCAAACGATCCGCTACCGCATTTGCTTCCCTGTAAATTTTTACCATCTTGACTTCCCAACTTCTATTGATAAAATCACGACAATTCCTCACCAAATTAGCAACTTTTAAAACTCCTGCACTTCTACCTGCAAGTAAATCTAACGCGAGTTGAGAATCCGTTTGAACTTCAATCTTCTTCCACCTGAATCCCATGCTAATATTAAAGCATAATATATTCCCCATAGCTCAGCTTCCATTGCTCCACAATTGCCCAAAAACCGTTGAAAGCCCAAAAGTCATCTACTTTCATTGTTTCGAAAACAACCTGCACAACTTGCCCTTCCTGCTGACAACATTGTACTACCATCGAAATTCACTGCCACCCAGCCTGTTTCTGGCGGCTTCCACCCAACATACTTCAAAGACCGGCCTCTCGGTCCAGACCCAGCCTGCATCAAAAACCTCCATACATGAACATATTCTTTTGCTCAAAGCTGAATAAAGGACGCATCAATAGTATCCTGGTCATTATTCTCATTAAAAACCAACAAGTTTCTTCGCTTCCATAACCACCAAACAGCCGAACTAAAAAGCACATCCCATGGTATTCCATTAGCCAATAACCCTACTTTTTTTATATTAGCAGATAGTTATAAAGGCATTCAAAATATCAAAAAATGGAGAAACAAAATTGGTAGGTAAAAGGGAATTCCAAATTTGTTTCACATGTTGGCAATCTCGTAGAGCATGTAAAACAGATTCATTTGCAACTCCACAAGGAGGACATAAATCATAATCAATTAATTGATATATATTTAACATAAGAAGATTAAATAAGTAATTATGCTAAATTATATAAATTAAGGATGCCTTCTTTTTTATTGTGATTTTTTTTATTTGATAAAAATTTGAAAACATGTTCAGTGTTTTGTTTTTATTTTTACTACTTATTAGAAAGTATTTTTAAAATTAAAAAATTACAAATCGAAATTACAAATATTAGTTTTCTGGTTAGAAATTTTATCAAATCATTATATTTTTTTATAATTCTTATTAAATTATTATTAATAATTTTAAAATTTTATTTTCATCAATAAAATTTATTTTTTAATATATGTTCATTTAAGTAATTTACAAAATATATTTTTATTTCATCATTATAAGAAAAATTAACTATTTAATTTTTATACTATGAAAAATTCATTAATTAGTTTATTAATTTTGAAAAATAAATTAAATATTATTCAAAATTTTAATAAATTTATTAATTATTTTATTAATTTTAATTTTTAAATATTTTACTATTTAGTTTTTATAATATAAAAAAATTATTAATTGATTTTTCAGTTATATAAAAATATTTGTTAATTATTTTTTTATATTATCGGTATTTTAAGTTTTTTTTAAAAAAAATTTATTATTTAATTTAAGTGATATAATAAAATTTATTAGTTAATTTCTTAATTTTTAAAAATATATAATAAAAAAATAATAAATTAAGAAAAATCTAGAACAAAAGCATTCTTTTTCTTATAATTTTATAATTTTATAGCAACAAAGGTTAATACTTAACTTTTAAGTAGGGGTAAATATTAAGAAAGTTAAAAGTTAATCTATTCTGTTAATAGCATTTAAATGATATGTGTAATCGTAAATTTTTGAAATAAAAAATTGAACCGAAGCGAATTAAAATAAATAAAAAATTAAATTAAAATTTTAAATTAATTTGATTCGATTGATTTTTTTGATTTGAACCGAATACTGCATACTTTTTTAGTCACAAGATACATCAATATCAATTTCCTTCTTTCTAAATCAGTTTTTAAAGGCAAGATACCCTTAAAACCCCTCCACAAAAAAAATTTTAACTTTCGACGGGTTCTGGAGTCTCCACAAATGTTTCCAAATAAAAGGAGTTGAGCTAGCTTCATGTTCTCTAAGAGATTTAAGATGGTGTAGTGCCCAGATTTATCAATATACCTCCCATACTTATTAAAATGTCAAATTCTCTTATTCTGCTTGGAGCTATTGAATAGAATTCTGCACCATTGAATCCCCTTTATTACTCCAATAATTTGGATAAAAAGCTGGGTTCATGCTATCTGGGACATGAGTCTTATGTAGATGCATTTGAAAAATAGCATTTTTAAATTCTTATGCAGAAGCAGCAAAGTTGGCATAGCCTCAGAAGAAACTTTTGAATCAATAACATGCAAAAAGGATCATAGGAACCCATAGAATCTGAGAATAAACAATGAAAATAGTCAGCCACAACTTTACCCATGCCCTGCTTATCTCAACACCATCGTTCCCCAGAATCCTAGAGTGTTTCGATAAAATTTATTTGTCGTCTCACTGATGCCTGAACCTGGAAAAATGGGTATTGTGATCACCCTCCTTAAGCGAAAAATTCTTTGCCCATTGTTTCCGAACAATCTCCTCCTCTGCCAGAACTCTATGCAAATCCTGTTTCAACCCATACTCTGCATGAGTTGAAATATCATCTTCTTGCCCCTAATCACAGCAAAGTCGCTCTCAATTCACTTACCCTCTCTTTGGAATAAAAAATTTTGCAAGAATTCGTTTTAATTGATTTCCTTTTCTACGATTCTCTTATTTGAAATGAAAAAATAATTCAATTCTTTTTAACTTAAATGTTTTTTTTTTTAAGTGATAAATTCTTATATAATTTTATAAGAATTCATTTAAATTCTTCCCTTATAAAATAAATTCCACAGAGATTTAATGTGTTCCTGAAAAAAACCTCTAACCGTTTTTTTCGATGGAGACTGGTTAAACTCAATTTATATTTTTTTTAAACATAATAATTTTAATTTTTTTTTTAATTTCTATCTTTAACAAATTAAAATTAATATTAACTTCCTTTTTCGCCACACAAGGCTATTTAGCTAGGGTGTATAAAATAAGATTATTTGTAAATTATAAATTATAAGGGTCTATATTTTATAACATTTTATGGTATGAAGTTTTTTTTATCAATATTATAGATGAAAGTTTAAAAAATTCTGATATTACAGTCATAAAAATATAAATTTACAATTTGAAATTACAGATAAAATTTTTTTATGAAAATTGAAAATATTTAAGATATAATTTCAGAAATTTAGATATTTATTTAAATATATTATATCTAACATTTATAAAAGGAAAAGTTCCTCTTTAAACCCTTAAGTAATTAATCAAAATTTTTATATCCATAAAATTATCCATTTAGACCCTTAAATTTTTAAAAATTACATAAAAAAAAGTCCAAAATCTTCGGGATAAGGCGCATAACATGATAGTCTATGTTCCAACAAAAAGTCTATATTCAAAAAAAATATATTAAAAAGAATAACAAATATCATGATAATCATTAAGTTTAATATTATATTTTAATAATTAAATTTATAAATAAACTATATTAATCTGTATTATTATAAATGGATACAATAATTTTACAAAATTCATAAAATAAATAAAATATTATTTAAAATTTTAAATTTATTAAACAATAGATTAAAAAATCATTTACATTCAATTAAAATTATAAATAATTTATATTTTTTATTTTTTTCATTAATTAAAAATCAAAATTTAATCCCATAATATCCTTTAAAAAATTTTAAAACATGGTTCAAAACTATACAACTATTACAATAATATATATAATAAAAATAATGATGTAACTGTATGTATTGCAATTGGTCAATTTATAAGAAAAATAAAACACGTGCAAACATTTTAATACTCAAGTTAATAAATTAAAGGAAAAAATGAGTGCAATGAATTGTTTTGGACTCGAGAGTATTTATGTAAAAATGCGTATCTTAATTTATATATTCATAAGTTTTTAACTCCTTAAATTATTAAAAATACAAAAAAATCTAAAATCTAACACCTACTTAAAAAAATAAAATCCTTAATAAATGTCATAATAATCATTTAAATCTCTGAATAAATAATTTTAATATTACATTTTAATTATTTAGTTTATAAATATTTTATATTAATTTATATTGTTATAAATGAATAGAGTAATTTTATAAAATTTATAAAATAAATAGAATATTATTTAAAAGTTTTAGAAAAATTAACATTTAAATTTAAATAGTAAATTAAAAGATGTTTTACATAAATCAAAACCATAAAGGATTTTTTTATTTTCTTATTAACTAAATAAATTTTAATATTAAAAAATCTCTTAAAAATTTTTAACATGTTTTTTAAAAAAATCCAATTATTACAATATGATATATAATAAAAATAATAAAATATATTAAAAATTTAAATATAATTTTCTTATATTTAATAGGATTTAAATAATATTATAAATTAATTGAGAAAATATTTTATAATTTTTATTAGCTTTAATGACTTTAACAATTCTTATATTTTTATAGTTTCTATAGTTAAGTTTTATTAAGAAAATATTAATTAGTTTCTTATAAATTAATAAATTTTTTAAATTTTTAAATGAGATGTTAATATTAAAATTGATATTTAATTAAAGAAAAAATAAAAGGTAATTTGATTTTTTTAAAACTAAATTATTCTTTTATATTTTATAATAATTTTAAATTTAAATATTTATAAATTTCTATGATTTTTATTTATTTTATAAAACTATTATTTTTATTTATTAACAATATAAATATAAATATGAATAAGTATATTTATAAACTAGATAATAAAATTTAAAAATTAAATTTATTTATTCAATAAAGATTTTTTTTTACTGTTAAATTATTTTTTAGGAGGTTAAATCTTTAATTTTTTAATTTTTAAACGAAGAATTAGCAGTATTACGGATTAAATAGCTATTTTTAAAAATTTTAAATAGTTATTAAATAATTTTTAATTAATTTTTAATTAATTTTTCACAGTTTAAAAGGCTTTTTTTTTTCTTTATTAAAATATAAAATTGATATTAAAAAATCAATGTAAAACACATTAAGACATTTTTTTCTGAAAGTCAATCATTTTAGAAATTTGCTATTACTTACCTATTAATCATTTTGTAATTTGAAATTACTTATAACTAATAGCTTGTTAATCTTAGAGTCAATTGGACGCTGCCACTTATTAAAAAATTGTCCAAGTAGAGAAATGGATAATCCATGTAGAAACACAATATAATATTTAGAGGTTAATTAGTTTTTACTTTAAAAAGTTTATTATTAGAAATAAATAATATATTATCGAAAAAAATACACTTTAATTATTTATATTTTCATACTTTTACACTTTATAATTTTTATTGCATTTCAGTGTATTAATTTTCGCCACTGTTAACAATTTGAAAATCTAATAGCTAACGGTATTAGATATATTGGTATGGTATGCCAATATTATCGCCATGTCTAACGTGGCGTGCTGATGTCATTATCATGTCTGATATGAAATGCTGATGTCATTACCACATTATCAATTTCTTAAGTGTAAAAATTTAAAAGTATAAATATTTGAATTGCAAATAAAATAAAATTTTAACTCTTAATAATAAAAGTGTATAACTTTCAAAATGTATAAAAAAAATAATAAAATAAAAAAGAGAGTGAGAAAGAAAGAGGGAGAAGAGAGAGAGATATATAGTGAGATAGAGAGGGAGAAAGAGACAATTACAAAAAAAAATAATAATAAATCTCTCTTCTCTTGTACCTGTTTATCTTACTTTGTATTTTTTTTTTATCAAAATTCTTCATTTATTCCTATAGATAAATGTTAGGAGAAGATAATTGAATAGAGATACTGTAAAATTAGTAAGAGAAAAAACTAAATAAAAAAGTAAAGTGAGATAGATAGATACAAGAGAAAAGAGAGTAAATTTTTTGCCCTTGCCCCCAACTCCCTCTCTATCTCACTACTTTATCTTCTCTCATTCTCTCCCTCTCTTCCTTATTTTCTTATTTTTTTTCATACATTTCGAAAATTACACACTTTTACCATTAAAATTGAAACTTAATTTTATTTGTAATTTAAACACTTATACTTTTAAATTTTTGCATTTAAGTCATAAAGAGAAAAGTTGATGACATGGTGATGACGTTAACATTCTACGTCAGACAGACGTGATAATAATGTCATCATACCACATCAGACGTTGTAATGATGTCAACATGTCACATCAGTATATCTAATATCGTCGAACAATAAATGCTCAAATGTCTGACGGTACAAAAGTTCAGATCTTGAAATACAACTAAAGTTACTTTAGTCACTAAGATGCAAAAGCGCAAAAATATAGATAACTAAAGTGTATTTTTTCCTATTTATTTTATAGATTAATATATTTTTCCTTCAATGTAGTTTAATTCTACTAACTTCTTGTATACATTGTACAGTTACCTTACTACAGGCCTTAATGGTCTCTTAAGCCTTATTCTACGTAAATAGATTCAAATGAGAGATCAAATAAGGCTCGACTACGGCCCGGGTACTAGTGGCTCGGCGGTTATCAAGGGCCCTTTACCTGCTCATTAGTTATTCTATGATTATAGTCAATGTTCTGTATGAAAAGTTTCTATGAAGTCATGAGCTCAAGAACAATATCGTTCTTCTCAGAGCAAGAAAGGTGAAACTCAGGTTGAGGATAGCCATAGTGGCGTGGTTGCCTGCCTCTGATTCGAAACGGAAACCGGACGGCTGGGCCGTAGATCCCACATCTCATTCTGTTGCAATCTTCAAAACATAATCCATGATCTGCAAGGAATACAATCAACCAAAACAAGGAAGTCAAAGAAACTTTCATTTCTTTTCAATTACTCTGCCATTGCTTTCTACAATCTGTTTTTTGAAATTAGATATCCACAATCTTATTTGCTCGCTTTTGCTTCTTAGCCGAAGCTACCAAAGAATATTTTCTTTTAATTTATAATCTTTTAAAAATGTTTGAATTATAAAATTAAATAAGTTTGCCATTTCAAAAAAAAATTAAATAAGTTTTAGTTAATATTAATTAAAATAATTATTAATATTAAATTTTGAGCTTTATTATCTAATAAAAAATTATAATAATACAAACATAAATTTATAAATACATCTAAGTATTCATGTCTAATAAGACTTAAATAAATAATACTACAATAAAAGCTAACTTATTTCTGAGATAAAGATTAGTACTGGAATTAAATTAAATAGATTAAATTATTGCTTACCATAAAATTAAATATTTGTATTCTATTACTTATTTGAAAAACAGGAGAAGGAATGGTTTCTTGGTATTAAGATTTCCTTAAGTTTGAATAAATATGCACCAATTTGGAATAAACAAATTTAGAAAAATTCAAATTAAATAGCAAATTAATATATCATACAATTGATTATAAAATTTAACAATAAGTTTATTAAAAATAATATAATCTTATTAATAAATAATTATCAATTAATTAAATACAAATATGTAAGAACTTATGGATAATAGATGGAGGGCTTGATAACTTAGAATAGCAAGTTAAAATGTGATGATATGAGATTCAAAAGAGGGTAGAGTAAGGGCATGTGTGCGTAAACTTAGTTTTGTTTGCCCTCCCTCCTCTTCTTATTCCTTTTCTTTATTGTCTTCTAGTGACGTATTACCATCGTCCTATGCCTCTATAGCTTGTCATGTTTACATGAGATCATACATATGGACATACTGCTCCCCTTCTCATTGTGAGATGGCCATTTAATATCTCTCAATATCATGCGAATACGATCTCAGAAACTCGGGGTCCGCTGCTTCGCGCATCTATTACCTCTGATGAAGTAGACCTCTTTCTCATGGACCTGTTTCTTGTTGAGTCTGGTTCACTTGAATCAAGTCCGGGCTGTAAGCTGACAGCTGGGCCTACCTATTGAACTGGGGTGGACTACGTATAGATTTTTCAGCATGGACCTATTAACACAGGCTCAACCGCAGCTCGAATGTAAGAGTCCAGTGGTTATTAGTCTAACGGTTATCAAAATGATTTATATTAAAATAGAATTAAAATTAAGTATTTTGTTAAAATAAATTAAGATTGAGTGACAGAAATAAAAAGAATTCAAAATTAAATTACTATAGATGAAAATTATCTATTGTTCATATGACTTTTCTTTTCATTCTCTTTTCTCATTCTAAGGGATAAACGGTGTTGATAGAGACTTACCGAGAAAGATGGCATGTTTGAAAAGTCACGATGACTAATTATAAGGAGATGGCCAATTTCTCTCTCACAGTGTAGGTCTTTCTATTGGAGGGATGCTATACACGTTTTTCTTAGAGAAACTCTTTAAAAGAAGGGTAAACTGTAATTTAGTCCATCTAGTTTAGTGAAATGCAACCTTTCGTCCCTCTGTTTTAAAAAACCTTTAATTTAGTCACTGTGATTTTTAAAAACTATGCCATTGGTCCCTCCTGTTAGATTTTCAGTTAAACCACCGTTAATTTTAATTAAAAGACTAAAATATATATTCTCTCTCCTTCCTCTTCCTCTTCTTCTTCTTCTTCTTCTCCTTCCCGATCTCCTTCTTCTTCTTCTTCTTCTTCTTCTTCTCTTTTCCTCCTCCTCCTCCTCCTCCTCCTCCTCCTCTGTTTTAAAAAACCTTTCGTCCCTCCTCTTCCCAATCATACAATCTTCCACAAAGTCTCTGATTGTTCGCCATCCTCTCACTGTTGATACTTCGAGTTTTACCAAAGGTCACATCCTTGATAGGGTGGTGGTCAAAGATGCTATCGCTTACGGTGGCAGTGGAGACATTGACAGTGAATCACAGAGAAAGAGTGGAGACACAGACAGCAATTTTACATCTGAGGATGAAGACCTAGACAATCCTTTTGAGCTTGCAGTGGATAATGAAGGAGATAATGATGATTTTGTAGAAGAGGGTATGAACAATCCTATTGGGCTTCTTGTGGATAGAAATGCGAATGATTTCCCATCTGGGAACGGGATGCACAACAATGGGACTTCTTCGCTGGAAAGTATTGAAAATCAAGAAAGTGATTCTATAATGGAATTTACCAGTGAAAGCAAGCATGAATTTCCTCTTGATCAAAATGGAAAACTAAATGATGAAATTTCAATAGACAATAATCTGCCACTGAAAGATTTGCAGCGCATAAAAGTTGGTGTTAAATCCTATCCACTAGAATCAAAGGTGGTAACTTCATCAAAAAACATCAGTTATTCGAGATCAAATGAAAATTCCTCTATTGGTTCTGCTATCCTGAAAGATGACTTTGCAACTTCAAAAAATGATTCTGCAAAGATGGTTAAACATGCAAGGAAAAAGATGAGATGTGAGATGCCTCCAAATTCAGTGACATCAATAGATGAGATGAACCGAATAAGCTAATGAAAGCAACAACCTAACGGAAGGAGAAGAAGAAGATCGGGAAAGAGAAGAAGAAGGAGAAGAAGAGGAAGAGGAAGGAGAGAGAATGGGTATTTTAGTCTTTTAATTAAAATTAACGGTGATTTAACTGAAAATCTAACGGGAGGGACCAATGGCATAGTTTTTAAAAATCACAGTGACTAAATTAAAGGTTTTTTAAAACAGAGGGACGAAAGGTTGCATTTCACTAAACTAGAGGGACTAAATTACAGTTTATCCTTAAAAGAAATATGTTGATTTTTTTTATAAAGTAGCCATCAAGAATCAATGTGAATTCATGTGAGAAATCAATCCAAAAAGAGATACTTCTATTGGAGATACAAGTATCTCTCTTTTTTCATTGAGTCTCTCATCTCATGTGGCATTACTAGAATCACAAGAGAGACTCAAAAGGGTCTCTCCTTTATTGGAGACTATCTTATACAGTTCTATCCCTTTCAGCGGGCACTTGACATAATATATATATTTGTTTGAGGGATGATTTAGCTAAATTTCTTTTAGTTTTAATATATTTACTTTAATTTTCTCATTTAATTGTCTAAATAGTAACAAATATATTTTTACACTTAATTTTTTATTTTTATAGTTAAAATGTTTTTTTCTTTTATTTTTTTATAAGTTTTGTTTAAAATAATTCATTTTATCAAAAAATAATTTAAATAATTTTTTTTAATTATGTATGATTTATATTTTCTTTTAAAGTGAGATATTTTTAAACTAAAAGAAATTAAATTACTAAAATCAATTTAATTGAATTTTTAGAGAATTATTAATTTCAAACAAGTGTATGTACTTGACTAGCTAACTGAGACGTAGACGGGTGTGGTGGTGAAGACTTGATGACTTCCTGCAAGTGATGAGTAATGGCAAGTTTGAAACGTCAAACTGGGCCAATTTACTCCATTATTACAATTAGGGCTCCTAAATTGAATGAAAAATCTCACAACTTTAAATAACATAGGGATAAATAGTGGTCCAATAAGTTCAATTTAGTTAATTTGTTAGTATCAAATATGCTACGTAGGGATAAATAATTAGATCTCCTAGTAGGCTAGGATTTCATTTAATTTAAATAACTTTGAGTTTACTTAACAATTTTTTTTTTTAACTGAAAATTGAGATTGGAGAGTAGAACCTGAGACTTCATTTACTCAGATACACTTACCACCAGACTAAACCTGTAAGTGCACTTAACAAATTATTATAAATTAAATTAGATAGATAACATAATTTATCAATCACATCTCAGATCAATTAGGGACAAATCTTTGTCTTTATCATATTTTATATATTATGTTTAAACTCTTATCCTAAACTTACATGATCATGAGTTTATCCATCCAAATCGAGTAATTTAGTTAAATAGAACCATTGTTCAAAAATATCAAATATTTCATAGAATTAAACATATTCAACTGAAATTAATTTTGAATTTGCCTAACAAGTTAATAAAAATCGAAGTCTAATTTTACGCTATAACAATAGGTGATACGTGCTCTTAACATTTACTTAAAATTTTAATTAGAGATTTTAATCCTAAGATTTTTATTAAACTCTCATGCATAGACATTATTATTGTATAGCATACATATCACATACATAAACATACACCCCTAACATGTCATTCTAATTGGATGTTTATGAACATTTTAAATTCTTTGGAGACATAAAGGGAACTTGATGGTTTTAAAATATAGGTGGCAACTTCTTTAATCTTCAAAAGTCCAAAAGACTCCTCAAATGCTTCATGTAATTTTCAATATCTCCTTTTCTAATTCTAGATGCTCTCAAAAGGGTTTCTGTTAGGGAGGCACATACTATCATAATATATCCTTTTATACTAAAATCTTAGAATTTCAATATAATAATATTTATTTATTTATTTAACTAATTAAATAAGTAAATTATAACTATAATCCAGAACTTTATTAAACGAGATATATAAATCTTAGACAATTTTAATTAAATCCATACTTAATTAATTATATCAACATCATAATACTTTCAAATTACAATTTTATTTCAATCTCAATTTATATGTACTTAAGTCATACTTATTTAACTTCTCATTTTATTTTCACATGCAATTCTTTATGGGTGTGACCCATCAGATTTCAAATATATTGACAACAAAATATAATTAACTAATTAATTAATTTGAAGGTCAAGAACATAGTTTAACAATATGTTAAATTAAACTATCTAAATATTTGAAATATCAAAAAGTGGTTTTACTTAACAAAATGTTTTGACTTAACCTTTTAGTGTATGGCTTTTAAGTGTAATTAATATCTTTCATTAGAAATATCCCAATTTAACATTTAATGCATGGAACATGTCTGCGATATTCAATTATATTAGTTCTCATTTATTAGTTGTTGACCTATTAAAACAGCCGGGCCCGAATTGGTCCAAATAACTTTTGAACCCACTTTCCACTTGGCCCAAAATGGTTAACCCAAGTTATTTAGTAGTTTCGTGCTAGCTATTATATTCAATTTCAATTCCTTATCATCTCCCGATGTGGGAAGGATTTGCGCCGCAAATCCGCAAGCAAGTAGGTCACTGTTACACTCGGTCCCGTTAAATTTGCAACGTCCTCGTTGTAACTGAATCGATTACAATTGTTATCCATGACCGAACCCTTGGGTATTGTGGTTCGCTAGTGTCTCGGGCGGCTCCACCTCGTCTCTCATGGGTAGCCCTTTCCTCGCAGGCCCACTAGCTCTGCACAATTTGTCTGACCCAGGGTGGCTCTGATACCAATTGAAACAGCCGGGCCCGAACTGGCCCAAATAACTTTTGAACCCACTTTCCACTTGGCCCAAAATGGTTAACCCAAATTATTTAGTAGTTTCGTGCTAGCTATTATATTCAATTTCAATTCCTTATCATCTCCCGATGTGGGAAGGATTTGCGCCGCAAATCCGCAAGCAAGCAGGTCACCGTTACACCTATTGAATGAAATTTCAAATCTCATTTGCTTATTTCATTCTACCTTACGCAATGATTTCATGATTAATGCTAACAGAGGACAAATGGGACATTCTCTAATTTAACCTAGGGTGATGAAATCTATCTCAATCACATAAACACATTTATATAGTTTATAATACATCCAATTCATTCCCATTTATTACTTATGAACTAAGTAACTTGTAAGATGAATCATAACATAAAAGTCCCTATATAAGATTATTTATTGATTTCAAGTCAAAATATCACTTACACAACTATCACTTGAGTAATCCATATACACAGGTTATTTCCATATGGATTTCTCATGTTGGTCTGTTCAGTGCACTTATTTATGAAATAAGCACTTACATATTAATTCTAGATATTTCATATATTTTAACTTATGAGATCAGTTTTTTCCTCTAAAAAAAATAACATAGTATGTACCCGTCTCAACGGTTCTAATTATTATCAAATCATAATAAGAATATCGATTAGGAATATTTGGAGATATTATAACTTAAATGCAATTGAAATTTCACGATTATAACCACATTATAATTTGTTTTGCACATTAATATAGTCTCATTGATTTTATCTTTACTCGAAATTGAATTAAATTAACACTAAAAATAAATAACAGTTTTTATAAAATGTATTTAAATACTTAAACTACATGAATAATAATATCAAATTACAATCAACAGGGCATATTACTAATAAGATTTCCTTAAATTGGAATAAATATGCACTAATTTGAAATAAAAAAAATTTAGAAAATTTCAAATTAAATAGCAAATTAATATATCATATAATTTATTATAAATTTAACAATAAATTTATTAAAAATAATATAATCTTATTAATAAATAATTATCAATTAATTAAATACAAATAATGTAAGAACCAAGGGATAATTGATAGAGGGAAATTTGCTATAGCAAGTCAGAATGATTTCTGTTGAAATAGAATTAAAATTAAGTGATTTTATTGAAATAAATTAAGATTGAGTGACTGAAATGAAAAGAACTCAAAATTGAATGACTATAAATAAAAATTTTATTTATTGTTCATATGACTTTTCTCCTTCGTTTCCTTTCCCATCCTAAAGGATAAGCATTATTGGTGGTGAGTTCTTGAAAGAGATCGCATAAATGGATTAGTTTTTAACCTATGACTAATTATAAGAAGATAACCAATCTCTCGTAGTGTGGATCTCTCACTATTAGAGGTAGGCTACACACATCTTTCTTGGAGAGACAAGCCTTTCTAAGAAAAATACGTTTATTTTTTATACGTAGATTTTTTTTATAAAGTAACCATTACCTTTTAATATGGGATCATATGAGAGATCAATCTATGAAGAGAGACACAAATAAAAATGAGTAAATTTTTTTAGGGATGATTTAGCTAAATTTCTTTTAATTTTAATTTGTTTACTTTGATTTCTCATCTAATTACCTAAATGATAACAAATATATTTTTGATACTGAATTTCTTATTTTCATTATTAAAATGTTTTTTGGCTTTTATTTTTTATTAGTTTTATTTAAAATAATTTATTTTGTCAAAAAATAATTTAAACATTTTTTTAATTATATATGATTTATATTTTCTTCTACACAAATATCTTTACTTTTTTCTTAATTTGGAATTGAGAATTAATAGAATCTAAGACTTTATTCAAATGGAGTGCAAATATCTTTACTTTATTAGTTTGTGGAATTAGGTAAATATTTAATAAATGTTGAAAGCAACTATGATAAATGAGTTTGATGACTTCTCCCAAGTAATGAGAGAGACTGCAAATTTGAAACGTCAAAGGTAAACCAGTTTGCAAAGTGATGAATGATGAAGAGCCACCCCTCCCATCGAGAAATTTACTTCAATAATTTATTATTTATTTATTTTTAGGTTATTAATGCATAAAAAAAAAGTCTATTTGTTTGGGAGTATCGGTCTTGCCTCTCTGGTAAGTTTTCTAGGGTTTTTTAAGGCTTCTTTATGGCAACTAAAGATGATGCGGTTTCTATAGAGATGGCGGGTCTTTCAATCGACGGCGACGCGGAGGGTGACGACGACCTGGTCTTCAGAATTAATGATGGTGTACTCGACCAGGATGACCTGTGGTTGTGTCTGGTGGGCGGTTCTTAACAAGTCGACCTATCAACTTCAATGCGATGGAGCACACCTTGGCGGCGCTTTAGCAGCCATTTGAGCAAGTCCCTATTCGTCGGGAGGAGGGTGATCGGTATGTATTTCAGTTCTATCATTCATTCGATGTGCAGAGGGTTCTGGATATGCGTCCATGTACATTCAACAATCATCTCCTCGTTCTTGAGAAGCTGGAAGGTTTCTCCCACCCTTCTGAGGTTCCTCTTACCCATGTCCCCTTCTAGATTCAGATGCATGGTTTGCTGTCGGGGTTCTTTTTTGAACGAGTGGTGACTCGCATAGGGAATGAATTAGGTGGCTTCATGGCATCTGATCCTTACAATTTCCTGGGTCCTCGGAGGGCTTACGTTCGGCTCCATTACAAGGATGACCTTTCTTCTCCCATTCACAAATCCTTGAGAATGCGCAAGAGTGATGGAGCATGGTTTACTGCAACCTTTGTTTATGAGAGGGCGCCTAGCTTTTGTTTCATTTGTGGATTGTTTGATCATACAGAGAAATTTTGCAGGGAGCTTCTGAAGTTTGGGAATGCGCTAGTGGTTCAAAAATTTAGGCTGAAATTATGTGCTAATCATCGATGCCCTCAGAGTCATGGCAGCCGATGGCTTAAAGGAGGAGGAGGGGAGAATAGCATGCAAGGTCAGTTGAGTTTTAGTTCTGGTAATTCCACTGATAGCGGACTGAATCTGCCTCCAAATGTGGGGGTCTGTAATGATCATGATATGGAAGGGGGTCAAGAGGATCTTGCTATTGGGAAGGATAAAGCTATGGGCTTGGAAGTTGGTGTAACTATTGTTGATCCTAAACAGTGAAGTACGAGACCCGATCATAAGAAGGTCAATGGGGAGAGGTCCACTATGGTACACGGTTCAAGCAGTGCAGGTAGTAATCAGTCAAAAAATAGAGTAGCAGCGGGTCCTGTGATTCAGGCCCACCGATCACAATGAGTTGTATTAGTTGAAATTGTCGTGGGCTTGGCAACCCACGAGCAGTTCAGGCTCTGAAAGAGATGCTCAGGGTTAAGAAGCCGAACTTTCTTTTCTTAATTGAAACTTTATGTGATTCTGCTAGGGTGAATGAGATAAAAGATTTGTTGGGTTTTGATGATTTTTTCAGTGTGAATAGTTTGGGTCGTAGCGGAGGGCTGGCTTTATTGTGGAGGTCAGTTTCTTCTATCTCTCTCTTAAGTTCATCGCAACATCATATTGACACAGAAATCTGCATGGATGGTGTTGGTTCTTGGCGCTTGACAGGGTATTATGGTGAAGCTAACCGTGGCTCTCGCCACTTGTCTTGGCAGAGACTACATATGCTAGCATCTCATCTTGAATCGCCCTAGGTGTGTTTGGGTGACTTAAATGATATTCTTTCTCCATCTGAGAAGCGAGGTGGTCGACCTCAACCCCCACGCTTGATCAATGGGTTTCAAAAGGCTCTTTGTAATTCTGGTCTTATTGATTTTCCTATGACAGGATACCCATTCACGTGGGAGCATAGCAGAAATAGTGGTAGTTAGGTGGAATCTAAGTTGGATCGTGTTCTTACTAATGCTCAATGGCGTGCCAGGTTCTCTAATTCTTCAGCTGAAGTGATGGGTTTCTCTACGTCTGACCACCTGCCTATCCTACTTGTAGTTAAATATTTTGTGGAACAGCGTCATGCTCACCAGTTCCGTTTTGAGAATACGTGGCTTTGTGAGGCCGGTTGCCGGAACCTAATTTCTGATATTTGGCAGTTTTCTTCAGACATGGATGCTACGGGTAAGCTTGAGGCCTGTCGTTCTGCTCTCAAATCTTGGGGTATAAATCTTCGTCTTCAGCACAAAGCGGAGATGGATGAGTGTCTTGCTGTCATGTCCCGTTTACACGGCTCTCACCTACAGGAACATATAACTGAGTTTATACGAGCTAAAGCCCGCTTCTTTCACCTCCTAAACCTCCGTGAGATATTCTGGAAGCAGCAGGCCAAGCAATTTTGGCTTAAGGAGGGTGATGCTAATACTCATTTTTTCCACCAGTTTGCCAGTGCTCGAAAAAGGAAAAACACGATTGTCAAACTGCTGGATGATTCAAATGTATGGCGGGAAAAGAATTTGGGGCTGGAGGGTGTGATGACTTATTACTTTATGACTCATTTTACTTCCCACGGTTGTAATTCTGAACATGTACTGCAGACGTTGGTATCACAAGATCAGAATGCTTCTCTCTTAGTGTCATACAGTTGTGATGAGGGAAGGTCTGCAGCCTTTTCCATGAAAATTGATAAATCCCCTGGGCTAGATGGTTTCAATCTTGGTTTTTTCCAGCAGTATTGGAATATTATTGGAGATGATGTATCTAGTTTTTGCATTGATTGTCTGCATTTTAGGTCTATTCCTCTGAAGCTGAATGAGACGGCTTTAGTTCTGATTCCAAAGAAGTTTGTGCCTGAGCGAATGAGTGACTTGCATCCTATAGCCCTCTGTAATGTGGTCTATAAGATCATCACTAAGATGATAGTTAATCGGCTTAAGTCCTTTCTACCCACCATCATCTCGGAGAGTCAGAGTGCTTTTATTGCTGGTCGAAGTATTCAGGATAATATAATCTTAGCTTTTGAGGCCTTGCATGGTTTTAAAGTGCATCAAAGGAAGAAAGAATTCTTTGGGGCCCTTAAAATGGGTTCCTTCGGGATATGCTTCTTCGGCTGGGTTTTGCACAACAATGGGTTGCTTTGCTGTTCTCTTGTATCTCCACTGTTCGTTATTGGATCCTGCATGATAGCAAGGAGTTAGGCCCTATTGTTCCTATAAGGGGGTTTAGGCAAGGAGACCCATTATCGCTATATTTGTTTATTCTTTGTGTTGAGGGGCTTTCCCATCTCCTGCAAACTTGTATGAGCCATGAAAGCCTTCATGGATATAAGGTTTCTCGGGGTGGCCCGCAAATTTCTCACCTTTTTTTCGCGGATGATAGCCTGATCTTCTTCAGAGCAAATGTTCAGGAAACTTTGAAACTCAATCATATCCTTTGCATGTATGAAAATGCGTTTAGACAGGTGGTTAACTTTCAAAAATCATCTATCTCCTTTAGTAGGTACACTCCTGTGGCTCTTTGGAACTCTGTTTGCTCAGTGCTTCAGGTTGAGGAGAAATCAGATTTTTAAAATTATTTAGGACTTCCTTCTCATGTTAGGAATAATAAGAGGGAAGTGTTCAGTTTTGTTAAGGATAGATTGTAAAAAAGGCTGAATTCATGGAAGCATCAGGCGCTGTCTCAAGCAGGTAAGGAGGTTCTCTTGAAAACAGTCCTCCAAGCTTTGCCGAACTATGTGATGAGCTTATTTTTACTTTCTCAGACTCTTTGTGATGATCTGCAGTGCATGATGACTAGATATTGGCGGAGTAAGGGGGTGGATCAAAATCGGGGTATTCACTGGCTGGGTTGGCACAGAATGGTAAAGCACAAATCTGATGGCGGGCTAGGGTTCAAAATTCTTCATAAGTTTAACTTGGCCATGCTTGGGAAGTAGGGCTGGCACATTACCACCAAGCCTCAGTCCTTAGTGGCCCGTGTCCTTAAGGCCCGCTATTTTTTGACAAAGTCTTTCTTTGAAGCTCCTTTGGAAAGTAACCCTAGCTTCTTGTGGTGCAATATATGGGAAACTCGGGGTCTGATTCGAGCTGGGGCTTACTGGAGAATTGGGAATGGGGGGTCAGTTTCAGTTTGGGGGTAGCCCTGGTTGAGAGAGCTGCCTGAGTCTTTGGTTTCCACAATCCCTCCTCTGAAATGTGCTGGAGTGTTGTTTCAGATCTCATAATTAACCACAGATGGAATGAGAGTTTAATTGCACAAATGTTCAACGAAAGAGACAGAAGTTGTATTTTGAACATCCCTCTTAGTCTTTCATCGTGTTTTGATGCGTAGTGCTGGAAATTCGAGTCCAAAGGTCACTATTCGGTTAAGAGTGCATATAGGTTCCTAGATGATGGCTTTCGACATAGGGAAGGGAGCGAGATATGGAAAAGTTTTTGGAAAGCTAAAGTTCCCCCAAAAGTGCTTAATTTTTACTGGCGGGCTCTAGTTAATGTTGTCCCTTGCCTCTCATCGCTTCAGTCCAAGAGAGTCCCGGTTGATCCTTCATGCTCGTTGTGTCATGCAGCCCCTGAGAATGTCTTGCATATTCTGATTCAGTGCCCTTTTGCCCACAGCTGCTGGTTAAGCTCGCCGTTGGATTGGCCTGCGCCTTCTGCATCCTCTTTAAATGAGTGGTTTTCTTTAGCATTCTCTTCTGCTTCTGTGGAAAATGCCTCCTTTATGCTAATGATCTTATGGGCTTTGTAGCAAAACAGGAACAATGTTGTATGAAGGGTCAGGGTCAGACTGCGAGTGATGTGTTCTTCATGACTCTGAATTTTTTGCAGCAGTGAAAAGCAACCCTTGTCGATTCCTCAATAAGCACCATTGGCTCGCCCGGTCTAGTCTACTCCGCCGCACAGTTGGATGAAGGCGAACATTGACGCCTCTTTAAGCTTGCAACGAGGTTTGGTAGGGTTCGGTTGTGTAATTTGGAATGATGATGGGAGTTTTGTGGCTGCTAGAGCAGGCTCTTTTTATACCCAGATGGATGCAAAGTGTGCTGAAGCTATGGCATTTCGGGAAGCATTGAGCTGGATTAAAGAGTGTGGATGGTATCGAGTCCTTTTCGAATTGGATGCTCAGGTACTTGTGATGTCAGTTAATTATGTTTTGTTGGATGATTTATCGTCTTTTGGCCTTTTGGTGCAAGATTGTAAACTGCTTCTATCTAGTTATGAGAAAGCAAAGTGTGTTTTTGTTCATAGATCTGCGAATAATATCGTTCATGTTCTAGCAGCATCAACTCATTCTGAATCAGATCAAGAAATTTGGGTTGATGTCTCTCCTCCTCACATTATTTCTCCGTTCTTTTTGAATTAACGAAGTTTTCTTATTTTTTCAAAAAAAAAAAAATTCATTTATTTTGTGGGGATTAGTGGGAGAGACAAAAATCCTAGAGAAAGAGAAAAAAATTCTAGAATAAGACAATTGACTCACCTTCTCAGAAAAATTCTATTTCTATTTGCTATCGCTCTGCATTTACCGGTCGAACAAATGGTCGACTCTTGAAAATTTGTTCACTCCCTTATCTTTTCCCTCCTTATTCAATTTATAAGAATTTAATTATATTTTTTTTTCTCAAAATTTTATTCTACTTAAAGAGGGAATGTTAATCCAATTTTAAGTTAAAAATAATAGTTAACATTTTGTTATGTGATGTATAACCTATGTAGTTTTTGGAAATCTATTTTAATGGAATATTTCTTCAGTTTTGAATTAAAAATTTGATAAGAATTTAATTTAATTATTTTTTTATTTAAAATAATTTTTCATAATTTTATTAAATTTTTTTTTTTATAAAATTATTTATACTAGACGGTCGGATTACAAATATATTTAGAATGAAATGACAAAAATTATAAGAATATTATAGGTTGTTTGTATGAACTTCCCCTTCATTTCCTTTTCTCATTCTAAGGAATAGCATTGTCGGTACGCAGTGACTTTATAAGAGTGACTGGTGTTCAAAAAGTCAAAGTGAGCCAATTTTCAATCGATCACTAATGACTTATGTTGAACTATCCACTCCAGCGGGACACTTGAGTAAAAGAAAAAGAAGACATAGAAATATATAATATAATTTAGAGTTAATATATAATAAAATTTAGAGTAAATGATAAAAAATTTTACTTTTTTATTATTTGTAATTAAATTTTATCTTTTTTATATTTCATTAATTAAATTTATATTTTTATATTTATTTTAATTACATTTAAATTTCAGAATTTTTATTAAAAATTAATTAAATTATCATATTATTTGATATATCATTATCATGTCAGTAAAATTTATAATACAATTAGTTAAAATTTTAAAATTTATAGTTTAATTAATAAATTTTTAAGTTTAAAGTATAATTATAAATTTTTTTAAATATAGTGAGTTTTTTTATTATTTCTCATAAAATTAAAATTTATAATATTAAAAAATAATTTATATTGTTATTATAAATTTTTTAGTGTTATCAATAATTTAGTGTATTAATTTATTCCGATTAATTTCAAATCAACCCACTTCTTTATTTTTTTAAATCTATACTAATTATTATTATAGTAGTTAAAAAAAAAGTGTATAATCAACCACATATATAAATTATATTTCCTAATTTAAAATATAAAATTGGTTAAAATTATATTTCACAAGATTTAGTTTTAGAATATAAAATAATAAAATAATTTTTTTGAACGGAAAATTAAAGATTGAAAGAGTAAAATATGAAATTTTTCAAATTTACTCAAATGTACTTACCGTCAAGTGAGTGCAAAATAATAAAATAATTATAATTATTTTTAATAAATTTTTTAAATAGTAATTTTTTTACTTTCAACCCATTATTAATTATACTTTTTTAAATTATAATAATAATCGGTGTGAATTTCAAAAAAAAACAATTTAAAACGTAAGTTAATTCGAAATTACATTTGTACTAAATTATTGATGAAATTAAAAATTTTATAATAATAATAATAATAATAATATAAATGATCTTTAATATTATAAATTTTAATTTGAAAAAAAATAATTAAAAAAAATCATAATTTTCAAAAAAATTTATAATTGTACCTTGAATTTTAAAAATTTACTAACTAAATTCTAAACTTTTAAGTTTTAATCAATTGTTGTTGACGTGGTAATTATTTTAGCCTCTAATGAAAAATTTGACACTGAGATACAATTGAATTAAATATAAAAGTTTGGAGTTTAATTAGTGAAATGTAAAAAAATAGGGTGAAATTGTAAAAATAGAAAAAAATAGATTTTTTTGGCTATTAACTCTAAAATTTATATAAAATTTAAATAAAATCAATTTATTTTTATTTTTTATACTGTAATGAGCCTATATAAGATTTATCAAAAAAATATTTAAGCTCGAAATTAAATATTTCGATTATTATAGTCATGTGAATCCTTCCATGTAAAAAAAAAAAAAGAGGTACTCTTATTTTTAAATATTTACAAATTTAGTCTTATAGCATTTACATGAATTTAAAAAATTTAAGATAAATTTTAGTACAATGTATTTTCAGATTTTTAGTATCAGAGTCTAAACTTTTTTGTTATAAACGAGAATATATACTTTCTATTTTCAATATCACAAAAATAATTAACTAAATATATTAAGTTTTATTGGTGTAGCATGATGATGTTACCTCTATTTGAATATGTAACGTTGATGTAGCATGCATTTTATTATAATGTGGCATGCCACATTATCTTCATATGATATCACATCATTTTGGATGATGATGTGGATTTACAGGTAAGCTCCATTATCGCTAATTGTCATATGGTTTTTTGATAAAAAAAAAAATATCCTCAATCACCTACAAAATAAAGTGTAAATTTTGAACGTTAAAAATATTAAAATTTTAAAATATAAAAAAATAAAAAAAATTAAGAGAGAAGAAAAGACACGATAATGAAGGATTCATGCAAATAGAGAGATAAAAAATATAAGATAATAGACAAATAGAGAGAGTATGATAAAAAAAAGGAGACTTAAATAAATTTTTTGGAAATAATTACTAAAAAAATATTGTACTTTATAATTTTTACCATTCTACTCTATACTTTAAAATATTCAATTTATACATGCACTTTTAAATTTTTACTAATTGTACCAAACCATTAAAACTTCCATTAATCACTAACAAAATTTACTATGCTATGGTGCAAGTTATCACAATATAATATAAAAATTTATTTAAAAATTGTATAATAATTGATGTCATAATAGATTATATAGAGAATCATGTAAAATGTCACATCATTAACGAAACTGATGTATATAATATATCATGTCATCGTTAAAATAATGTTATTATTTCACATCAACCGTAAATATATTCGACTGAATTTGAGAGATTTTTAATTTTTTATTGTTTTTAACCATATTATCCCTTATAATTTTATTAAAAAAATTAAAAATAAATAAAAAGTATTTTTTTTTCATTTAAAAAAATAAAAAATAAAAATATTTTTCTTGTTATTTTTTCTCAGTAATAAATTTAATTAAACTTTTATATTTTGCTAAGGAATAAATAAGTTTTGATATAATATAATATTATTTTTTAATAATAAAATATTATCTTTTGAAATTTTTATTTTTTAATTAACATAAAAATTAAAAAATATATAAAAATAGTAAATAATTTTTTAAATTTTATTATATAAAAAAAATATTTTTATTATTAAAAATAATATTATATTAGATGATTACTTATTTAGCCCCGAATAAGTATACCGGATTTAATTGATAAAAAATTTAAATTGATTTTATTTGATCATTAAATAGAAATACATGAATTTCATTGGACTTATATTTTTTTTTTCATTTAAAGCTCTATTTTAGAAAAATTTACTAGTTATTTTTTTTAATTTTAAAAATACATTAAATTTCTGAATTTTTAAAATTCTAATAATTAGTATCTTCGTTAATTTTAATCGTTAATATTATTAAAAAAATATAAACTCAATATGGAGAGATTAATTAATTATCAGTTTTCTTATAAAATTAAGAGATTAACTAATAAATTTTTTTAAGTTATAGAGACTAAATAATAAAACATTTAGCGGTTAAAACTAACAAAAAATTATATAATAAATTTTAAAAAAATCAGAAATATTTTAATATATTTTTTAAAATTGAAAAATGAGTTTTCTCATAATTTAGATACTAAATAATAATTTTTTTAAAATAATTATTAATAATAAATTTTTAAATCAAATGTAAAATACTCTCTTAATTTTTTTGTTTTATTTACTTTTAAAAATAAAAATAAATAAACGATATAAAATATTTTACCTTTATTATTCTCTCTTACTTTTAGTTGGGTGAAAATAAAACAAACCAACAATTCAGATAAATAACCCACAACGTCTATGTTGTATTGATTTTTTTATACAACGTAGAATTAATCGTTCGTTAGTTTTAGCCGTCAAGTGTTTCATTATGTAGTTTGCATAGTATAAAAAAAAATTAATTAGTTAATCTCTTAATTTTATAAAAATATTTACTAAATAATTATTTCATATGAAAAAATATTTTAAATTTTTTTATAATATTTAATTTTACAGTTAAAATTTAATGAAAGAATTAATTAATAAATTTTTTTAAAAATTATATAATATTTTAATATATTTTTTAAAAATTAAAAAATTAATTATTAAAATTTTTATATTATAAAAATTAAATAGTAAATTTTAATTTTTAAATTATTTAGTAAACATAGAAAGCAGTGATAATGAGTTTGATGACTTCTTGCAAGTAACGAGAGAGACTGCAAATTTGAAACGTCAAAAGTGGACCAGCAATCGCAAGGGATGACTGATGAAGTGCCACCCCTTCCAACGGGAAGTTTACTCCAATAATTTACTAATCTGATCGATTATAATCTCAATAAAAATTTGGAAAATACTAAAATTCTAAATCAATAAAAAAACTATTTTTTTAATTATTTTAAAAAATTCACTTAAATTATAAAAAATATATATTTAAATTGAAAAAGGAAAAAACACATACACACTAAAACTTTTGAGTCACATCCTAATAATTAATCTTTAATCTTTTCGTAACAAGGAACAATGAAATATTAGGCTTAGCATTCGGGGAAAAAAAAAAAGAAATATTAGGCTTAGCTAGTGATCCTCTTGGAAGAAATACTGAAAGACTAGGAATAGGATCGTCAAAGTCGCAAAGACGGAGACAGCGAAGCAGAAGCCGTAGGCCATGGACTGGCTAAGATGTAGACAGCAGTAATGGTGATAAGCATATTGATGACTTCTTGAAGTCTTTGAAATGTCAAAAATGGACCATTTTGCAAGTGAATGGCACTGTGTCTGTGTGTCTACCAACAATAGATTAATGGGGCTTTTTGTAAAATAAAGTTAAAAAAAAAAATATTTCCTAAATTCTGGTTTGCGGAAAAATTTTTTCCAAACCAGGGTGAATAAGGCCTTTACCGCATTTTATAAGTGCGGTAGGTTTTACCGCACTTATAAAAAACCGCACTTATAAAATGCGTTAGAGAGTAAAATTAATTTTTTTTAAAATAAAAAAATTCTACCGCACTTTTGAAGTGCGGTAGAATTTTTAATAAATTTTTTAAAAAATCTACCGCACTTCAAAAGTGCGGTAAAGGCTGCACCTAGCAGATAGGGCAGAGACAAGACCCGTCTCTGCCCCGTCAGTGTGCAGCGTTCTACCGCACTTTACAAGTGCGGTAGAATCTCTGCCAGGTGCAGTCTCTACACCTGCAGAGAAACTGTCCTCTACTGCACTTTAAAAGTGCGGTAGAGGACCCATCTTCTTCCACGGTCATCCCCGGTCATCTTCCCCGATGATCCCCGCTCCCCATTCTTCTTCCTACTCCACCCCTATAAAACCCATCTTCTTCCCCATCTCCATCCCGCTCCCATCTCCATCCCTGCTCCCATCTCCATCCCGCTCCCATCTCCATCCCGCTCTTCCATCTCCATCCCGCTCCCATCTTCCCGCTCTTCCATCTCCATCCCGCTCCCATCTCCATCCCTGCACCCATCTCCATCCCGCTCCCATCTCCATCCCGCTCCATACGCCACTTTCCTGCTCCACCTTCCTGCCCTGCCAGTTCTTCCCTCCCTGCTCCATATTTGTTGCTGCATTTTTTTTTTAATTCCAAGTTTAAGTGCTTCTTGATTTTCTCTGCACAACTCATCTCACCAAATTTTCAACAAAAAAGTATGTTTTATATTAATTTTTTTTATAAAATTTAGATAAATAAAAATTTATTAATAAATGTAAATGTTGTATTTTGTAGTTTTTTCTATTCGGATACAGCCTTCGTGTACGCGTGAAATTTGGGATTAATTTTCATACAAGTAAGTAATTAAATATTATTTATAAAAATATGATATATTTTATTTATTTAATTAATTTGTAAAATATTTATATTGTTGAAAAAATTATATTGTGTATGTAATTAATAGTAAAAAATGTATAGTTGTATTTATTTAAAATTATTAAAAGTAATATGAGAAAATGAGAAAAAAATAATTTTGATTTATAGTAATGTGATAAATAAAAAAGAAATGTATGAAAAAATATGGTGGTTTGTGGGGAAATAAATTTATATTATTCATAATAAATATGAAAATTTAATTTTTTAAAAAAATAATTTACATAATTTGTTGTGAGCTTAATTGTAGGAATTAAGGTAGTATTAAAGTATGAAAAAATTTATAAATGTAAATGTTGTAAATTTTTTGTGTAGGAAAAATATTAGAAAATTAGAAAAAATTATTTAGTTAGATTTATTTTATTTAAAAAATTAATGAAATAAAATGTAGTTATTTAAGAAATTTAATATATGTAGGGTCTTGGATAAAAAATATAGGGATTAAAATATGAAAAATTTATAAATATAAATTTTGTTGTGAATTTTCAGTGTATAGAAAATATTAGGAAATGGATAAAAAATTATTTAGTTAGATATATTTGATTTAAAATTTTAAAGTAATATTATGTGAGGAAATAAATTTATATTATTTATAATAAATATGAAATTTTAGTATTTTAAAAATTAATGTAATATACATAGGTTGTTGTGATTAAAATTGTAGGGATTAAGGTAGTATTAAAGTAGGAAAAAATTTATAAATGTAAATGTTGTTGTAAATTTTTTGTGTAGGGAAAATATTAGAAAATTAGAAAAAATTTATAAATGTAATATGTATTTTCGGCTAGACATTTTGTGGATATTCCTTCATCTAGCCTAGGCACACAACCATTCTCTGCAACTTTGTACAGTACACATCGGGGTAGCAGTAATCCACTTTTGCATCCGATGATATCTATTTACCATCGCATTATACTGCAACACGAGATCCGAGCTCGGTAGCTTCTGATCTTAATATTAATCCTGCTGCTGCTGAAGGTGAGGGTACAAGTGGTGACCGTCGGCCATATAGAACTTGACGTCCACATGAACGAAGGGAACGTCCATGTGGCACAGGAAGACATTTGGGACATCATTAGCATTACTTTTTTATTTTATCATTTATAATTATATTATTTTATTTTTATTACATTCCATAATTTTAATTATTTATATATTTTTTTTCATTTTTATGATTCTTAAATATTTTTTATTTATTTATAAATATAATTTTAATAAAAATAATAAATTATATGAATAAATGTAAAATATAAAATATTATATTTAAATAAATATAATTATAATGTTATATATATATATATATAATTTTAATTATTAAAATAAATTTTTATATGATTATTATTATTATATTAAATTTTAATTATATTAAATAATTAATATTAATATTATTTTTATAATTATCTATAAATTTTATATATAAATAAATAAATATAATTAATATAATATATTTAATAATAAATCCTAATATTGCATGGTAATACGTAATGAAGAATTACTTAAATTGAAAATATAATTAATATAATATATTTAATAAACCCTACTATTCATTACGCATTACCGCACTTTAAAATGCGGTAATATGTAAATTGATAAATTAATTTAATTTTTAATTTTTTAATTATTAAAAATTAAAAAAACTTTCAATTATTATAAAATTTAACATTCTATCGCATTTTTAGCTTGCGGTAGAATTTTATTTTAATTGTTAAAATTAAATTTAAATAAACTTCTACTGCACTTTAAATATGCGGTAAAATTTTATTTTTTTTAAAAAAAATTATTTCTTAAAAAATTCACCTTCTACTGCATTTTATAAGTGCGATAAGCTTTACTGTATTTATAAAATGCTTCACCCTGGTTCAGGAAAATTTTTTCCACGAACCCGGATTTAAGACATATTTTTGTTTTTTAACTTTATTTTGAAAAAAGCCCAGATTAATGGCTATAGGCTATAGCCGCCATATGAATTTTTCATGAAAAATCAACACAGAGACAGTCTCATTCTCTGTCTACCTTGATTCCTCCATGATTGGAGACATTGTAATCTTTGTTTTCATGCTCATCTCCCAAACTTGCAACGGAAGTGATTCAAGTCACTGTGCATCTTCTTCATGTGGGAATAACCACAACATCAGTTACCCTTTTCGATTACAAACTGATCCTAAGAATTGCGGAGACCATAGATATGAGCTTTCTTGTCAAAACAATTTGACGGTGTTAAATCTTAACGGTGGAAGATACTATGTTCAGTCCATCGATTACGATAACTTCACTATCGGACTGGTGGACGCCGGCGTCCATCCAGACAATTGCTCCTCCATTCCTCGTTTTCCATTTATATACGATCTGTCGAAAAGATATTCCACTTATATATACCGATGGTCAGAATCAGAAGAATACAAAAGGGCGGATTTATCGCAGCAGATTATGTTCATAAAGTGTCAAAATCCAGTGAAGTCTCCTCCTTACGTGGGAACAGCTCCTTGTCTTAACTCATCTTATGTAAATATAGGAGACATGAAGGCAAACGATTTGATGGAGTTGTGCAGCGTGGAGATGATTAGTTTGTTTCCATTATTTCCGGCAAAGAAGAACATGTCGTTTCTTGAAATTCACAGGCAACTTGCATTTGGGTTTCAGCTTTCCTGGCACAGAATCTACTGTGAAAAATGTCATCCTTATGATTGCTATCTGGACAGCAGAAAAGGCATTCAATGCTTTTACCGGCCGTGTAAGTAATGCTTTCATCCATTTTATCATTAATAGTTGTTTACATTCACACACAAATTTATTTGATTAATAAATCACTCTGATAGTCTTTTTCCCTTTTCTTAATAATATATTCTTTCTCCACCATTCTAATTATATTTAATACAAAAATATAAAACATTTTTCATATTTTATTATGTTTGAAGTTGTAGAAAAATTATCACTGGAAAATATCTTTTCTAATAAAGATGACTGTAAAATTTTGAAAATCTTATTAATACTGAAAATTTAAATGAATAGTGTGGAATTTAGGTGCTGCAAATATTACTATTTTGTTACAGGATGATGACAAAATTTTCTTGTCTTTCCAACTAATTAATTCAATTACAGGCTAATTAAGTCTTTCTTCGTTTGTTAATAATTTTAATTCAAATATTTTGTTAATTTTTTTTAGTACAAGAGATATACATTAGGATATTTTTATCTTTTTTTATTGTCTCAACATAAAATAGAAATGAAATCTCCTTTTATTATTTTTCTCAATAAAAAATTTCGAGAAATGAAATTAATAAAAAATTTTGAATTCGAATTTTGTATATAGATAACTTTTAAATCCAAATGCTTTATCTCTTTAATGAGCATATTCAGCATAAATTCAGATTAGTCGAGTTAATAATTTTAATTATATAAAATTATCATATAATAATTTTTTTTTAATTATTTATGATTATATTTCAATTTTAAAGTTAACAATAATTTTTATTATCTTGTTTTATTTAAGTTAATTAAATAAATATTAATAAATTTAGTAATATTATGTTATAAAATAATAAGTTATTATTTATATTATTAATCATTATATTAAAAATTTTAAGTGAATAATAATTTCATTATCTAAATTAATTTAAAATTAGTAAATAATTATTTTAATTTTAAAATATATGTAAATAGTAAAATAGATATTTTGAGACAAGATTTTTAAAAGAAATTTTAATTTTAATAATATTAAATTGATAGATAAGTGTTTTAACTTAAAGCATTAATTATAAGAATAATAAAGTGATAATAATAAATGATAATAGTAATTTTATATTTACTTAAAAATATTAAAATAATAGTTATAACATTAAATTATAAAATAAAAAGTTTAAATTTATAACATTATAATTATAAGATAATAAAGTAAAATTTTAATATATATATATATATATAATCAAAATCAATAAATTTAATAATATTAATTTTATTTTTTGAAAAAAAATAGGATAATAAAATATTAAAATAATAGTATAGTTTATATCAGCACAAATTATTTTTAATGTGTTAAATTAAATTTCAAAATAATCAGGATAATTTATTTATTATTTTTATTATTTTTTATACATTTCTTTATTTTAAAATTTTTTAACATAATATTTTAATTTATAAATATTAATTATTTTTAATATGATTTATTTTGTTACTTTTATAGTTAATTTGCAAATGATATTATTAATATGTAAAAAATAATAATATTTTTGTATTATTTATATTATTATTTATATTTATCGATTATATTTTTGTATTATTCATGATATCAATAACTATTTAAAAATTATTTTATATAAAAAATATAAAAAATATAGATATATAAAAAATTACAACTATATATAATAAATATTATAATGTGTAAGGCACGTTGACTAATATTGATAAGATAAATTAGCTTTTAAACCGCAAATGAAAAATAGAGGTGTGTAATTGATTGATTTCTGTGTAAACCTGAATAACATCAGAATAAATAAAAACTGAATTCAATAAAATTTAAAAATTAAAATAAAATTATTAAAAAATTAATTAAATTAAATTAAACCGTAATTTATTAGTTGAATTTGATTAATTAAATTGGTTTCCTCGACCTGAATTGCTCGTTTTTGCAATCTCAAATTCTCAATAAAGAGTTGAACGAACAAAAAAAAAAAAGTATTTATGCATAGGACAGTTAATAGTTGTTACTCAATATTGTGCTTAGTATCTCAGTACTGTTGCATAGTATTTTTATGTTTCTATGATCATATAACTAATGCAATCCATTAGATATCTGATTTATTTTCTTCTTAATTAATGAAGGGAATTGGATCACATATATTTTAGGTAAGTTCTTTCTCACTTAAATAATATTTCCTTAATTTTATAATTTTTATCTATTTTTTTATTATTTTAAAATTATTGTGCACTTTCATTTTTATACTATAGTAATAAATAAATTATTATAATTCTATTTAATTTTACTTTATTTTTTAAAAATTTTTCAAAACATCTTTTAATATTTAATAAAATTTAATATTTTTAAAATGATATAATTAAAAAATTAATAAAAAAATTATTTTTTAATATATATAAAAAAATAAATTAAACAAAAATTACAAAACGGAGAGGATATTGGGTAGAGTGAATTAATAATAACTTCTTTTAAGAGCAGCAACATCTGTAAATTTATCTACATCAACTTCATGCAGGGTGGATCCTATGGATTTTGCTTGGACCTTTCCACTATAAAGGAAATTTGCCTTATGTCGGTAAGGAACTCCTTCCATTAATGAATCATGGGACAGAGAACCTATTTATATGCATAGACAACACGAAAATCTATGACATGAAAATTGACCAACTTAACCTTAAGTTTTCAAAAGCATATTTCACATTTCCTAGGCAAAATTTCATTCAGGAATGATTCTCTTTATGTATTCAAAAGTGTTTATGTTAATTCAATTACAGGATAATTATGTACTATTTGTTTGATATTAATTTTAAATAAACCATTTTCTTAATCATTTGTCACAGTATGAGAGACATTTCATTATTTATTCAATTTTCTATATTTTATTTTTAAAAAATGACTATTTAATGTTATAAAAAAACTTATGGCCATTTAATGCAGAGAAACAGAAAGATTTAGTACATAGTTGCTCAATATTTCATTTACATAAATATTTTCTTTCTATTATTATATATTTGATTCGGTTAATAAGATATATAAATATAATACTCATTTATTTTCTTCTTAATTAATGAAGGGGGTTTGATCTTCTCGGAAATTACATGTAAGATCTCTATCTCCAATTATATAATTATATATATGTGATCATGTTTAATTAATTATTACTTGATTAAAGAGCACTAGCATCAGTAAATTTCTCTGTATTAACTTCATGCAGGGATACTTGTATGGACGTTTGTTTATCTTGGTAAGAATTCCTTCCATTAATGAATTATAGAACATAGTTACTTATTTATATGAAGAGACAACATGAAAATCTGCAATATATGAAACCTAGCTAACTTTATCTTACGTATTTGGATGCACATCTCTCACGTTTCTTAGGTAAAATTTTAAGAGCAATAACTAATTAATGAGTTTCTCTTTGTTGAATATGATCTCATAATTTTATCCAGGAATGTGTTTTGTTGCAAGAGCTTTATGTGGGGCTCCATGTGTGATTGCGTTTCTTATTTATAAATGGAGAAGAAGGCATCTATCTGGGTATGAAAATATTGAAGAATTCCTCCAAAGTCACAATAACCTTATGCCAATAAGGTATTCTTATTCAGACATTCGAAAGATCACTAGAGGTTTCAAGGAAAAGTTGGGTGAAGGAGGCTATGGTTTTGTGTATAAAGGAAAACTTCGTAGTGGTCAATTTGCCGCAATAAAGACGTTGGGTAAATCTAAAGCTAATGGACAAGATTTTATCAATGAGGTTGCTACAATTGGAAGGATCCACCATACCAACATAGTAAAATTAATTGGTTTTTGCGTTGAGGGATCAAAGCATGCTCTTGTCTACGAATTTATGTCTAATGGGTCTCTTGATAATTATATTTTTTGTGAAGAAGGATCTATTTCTTTGAGTTGGAAAAAGTTATATGAGATATCTCTTGGAGTGGCACGAGGCATTGAGTATCTACATCAAGGTTGCAATATGCAAATCCTTCATTTTGATATCAAACCTCATAACATTCTTCTTGATGAAAATTTCACTCCAAAAATTTCTGATTTTGGGTTAGCTAAGCTTTATCCAACTAAGGGAAGCATTACATCTCTTACCACTGTAAGAGGAACAATTGGATACATGGCACCAGAGTTGTTCTACAAAAATATTGGGCGTGTTTCATATAAAGCAGATGTATACAGTTTTGGAATGTTGTTGTTGGAAATTGCAGGAAAAAGGAAAAACTTAAATGCATTGGCAGAAAATTTGAGTCAAGTTTACTATCCATTCTGGGTTTATGACCAACTCTCAAGTGGAAAGTTAACAATAGAAGACTCATCAGAGGAGGAAAATATATTAGCTAGGAAAATTATTATAACAGGACTATGGTGTATACAGATGCAACCTTGTAATCGTCATCCAATGAACAAAGTACTAGACATGCTTGAAGGAGATCTCAAAAGCCTAGAATTGCCCCCAAGACCTATTCTATATCCTGTAGAATCAATGAATATAGATGAAGGAGAATCATCAATGTCAAGTGAAGTAAAATAGATTCAGAATATTGTTTGGTTGAAAGAGATGGTAAAATGTTCTGAAACTTCTGTTACCTTTATAAATTGCTCTATAGAATTAGTGATGACTTGATATGTTGTAATAATTCTATGTGTTTAACTTGTTGAGTTTAAGCTATTCCTAGTTACATAATATGATAATGAATTTGCATATTGCTCTTTTCTGTTTATAGAGGTAGGTAAGGGAACATAAATTTTAAGGTAATTTAGTGCAGTTTAGATCGAATAATGCTCTAATCTAGTAGAAATTTTACTATTCAAACGTTGTTATACGTATGATGAATATATTAAGGTATGAGATTTTTTTGTTAATTAATTAGGTTGGATAATCATTAATCATTGATAGATCTCATATAGATCTTATCACAATTATTAATTAACATTCAATCGTTATACCTATGACGATTATAGTTATATTCTTAGAAATTTTTGTTATTATATACGCTATAATTAATATTTTACTATATAATTATTTATATTAGAGATATGCAATTTAGATTTTGATTTAGTTTGAATAATATTTGTTCGTAACCAGAATATATAGAGATATGCAATCAAAGACATGCATATATACATATATGAAGAACTGTTAGAATGCTTACTTATTGCAAAATAAGAATATAGTTTACCGCCATCAATAAGAATATGATCTTCTATATATATTTATTTCATATGATTTATTTTCACTAATCACTTATTTAAGTTAGATTTTCTAAGTTAAATTCTTTATTTTTCACCACTGATAATATCCGTTCTTAGCAAATAACATAATTTTCTCGTACTGTTAAAAAATAATAAAGCGGCAAGGAAAATAATCGTTAATTAATATTTTTATTTTAATAATTTTAAGGAAAAGTGTTAAAGTAATGTAAAATTTTTCTATTTTTATTTTAACGTCTATAATTTAATTTTATCTAAATAGTACTTTATTATTTGCTTATCTCCTCAATATTTTTTAATAGCATTTAAAAATCGTCATTATTTTTTAATGATACAATACTGAAATACTGCTTCAATAAAAATTAATTTACAAATATCCTGAAATGAAAAACTAATGAAATTAATTTTTTTTTATTTTTCTCCATAATAATATAAATGAACTTCTCATAACATTGTTTTTGAAATTTTTAATATACTTTTTATTTTCCTCCATAATAATATAAATATGTATACTATTTAATATGAAATTATGAAACAAATCAATAAATAAATTATTTATCTATTATTCGTATAATTTTTTCCTTTCGTTTCCTTTTCCATTCTAAGGGATAAGTAGTATTGATAGTAACTTTTTAAAAGAGATCGTATAAACGGATTAGTTTTCAACCGATGACTAATTATAAAGAGATGATCAATATTTCACAGCGTGGGTCTTTCACTATTGGAGATAGGCTATATAGATTTTTTTTTTAGAGATATGTCTGTTTATAAAAAATGCGTTTATTTTTTATATTTTAATTTTTTTTTATAAAATAGCCATTATCAATTGAACCTCATAGGATAGATTAATATAAGAAGAGACACTATTGAAAATACCAAGCCCTCTCATTTTTGTTTACTTTGATTTCTCATGTAATTGCCTAAATAATAACAAATATATTTTTGTTACTGAATTTTTTATTTTTATAATTATGATGTTTTTTCGCTTTTATTAAAAAAATAATTTATTTTATCAAAAAATAATTTAAATATTTTTTTAATTATATATGATTTATATTTTTTATATAAATATCTCTAATTTATTAGTTTGTCGTATTGGTAAGTATTTAATAAATGTTGAAAGCAACTATGATAAATGAGTTTGATGACTTCTTCCATGTAATGAGAGAGACTGCGAATTTGAAATGTAAAGACCAGTTTGCAAAGTGATGACGGATGAAAAGCTACCCTCCAGCGGGAAGTTTACTTTAATTATTTATTTATTTATTTGTTTTTAGGTTATTAATGCATCATATTCATTTATTTTTTAGTCTATTGACAAAAATCCTAGAAAGCGAAAAAAAATCCAAAATAAAATAATTGGCTCACTTTCCCAGAAAAATTATATTCCTATTTGCTATCGCTCTATGTTTATCAGTCGGACAAATCGTCGACTCTTGAAAATTCATTCACTTCCTTATCTTTTCTCTATTCAATTTAATTTATTTATTTTTAATTTCTATTTTTATAGGAAAATTTTTAATTCTTTTAATTTATAAAAATTTTCATTTAAAAATAAAAATTTATATATAGTTTATAAGAATTTAATTATATATTTTTTCTCAAAATTTTATTCTAATTAAAGAGAGAATGTTAATCCAATTTTAAGTTAAAAATAGTAGTTAACATTTTGTTATGTGATGTATAACCATTACATGTAGTTTTTGAAAATATATTTTAATGGAATATTTCTTTAGTTTTGAATTAAGAATTTTACAATAATTTAATTTAATTGATATTTTTTATTAAAAATAATTTTTTATTTTAAAATATTTTTATCATGATGAAAACATACATAATTTTTTTAAAATTTATTTAATTTTTTTATAAAATTATTTACACTAAACGGTCGGATTACAAATATATTTAGAATGAAATGATAAAAATTATAAAAATATTATAGGTTATTTATATGAACTTTCCCTTCATTTTCTTTTCTCATCCTAAGGGATAGTAGCGTCGATACTTGGTGGTGACTTCATAAGAGAGGCTAGTGTTTGAAAAGTGGGGCCAATTTTCAATCGATATTGTGCTCTCTTTTTTGGTGGGGCCTTGGCTTAAAAGAAATGAAGACGATAAAAATATATAATAAAATTTAGAGTTAATGAAAAAAAATTTCATTCTCTTTCTATTATTGTAATTGAATTTTATTTTTTTATATTTCATCAATTAAATTTTATATTTTTATATTTATTTTAATTATATTTAAAATTTTAAATTTTTTTATTAAAAATTAATAAAAATATTATTATTTGATATATTCTTTTCACACCAGCGAAATTTATAATATAATCGGTTAAAATTTTAAAATTCATAGTTCAATTAATAAATTTTTAAAGTTAAGAATATAAATTTTTTTAAATGTGGTGAATTTTTTTATTATTTCTCTTAAAATTAAAATTTATAATATTAAAAAATAATTTATATTACTATTATAAGTTTTTTAGTGTTATCTAGTATATTAATTTTTTCCAATTTAATTTCAAATTAACCCGCTTCTTAATTTTTTTTAAATCTATACTAATTATTATTATATTAGTTTAAAAAAATATATAATCAACCACATATATAAATTATATTTCCTAATTTGAAATATAAAACGGGTTAAAATTATATTTCATATAATCTATTTTTGAGAATATAAAATAATAAAATAGTTATAATTATTTTTAATATATTTTCTTAAATAGTAATTTTTTTACTTTCAACCATAGTATTAATTATATTTTTATTAATTATACTTTTTAAACTATAATAATAATCGGTGTGAATTTCAGACAAGAATTTCAGACAAAAAAAAATTTTAAACGTGAGTTAATTTGAAATGACATTAAAATAAAATTGATATACTAAACTATCGATAAAATTAAAATTTTTATAATAATAATAATATAAATAATTTTTAATATTATAAATTTTAATTTTAGAAAAATATTAAAAAAATCCTAATTTTAAAAAAATTTACAATTTCACTTTAAATTTTAAAAATTTATTAAATAAAACTCTAAATTTTTAAGTTTTAATCAATTCTATCTTAAATTTTATTGACATGGCAAATGACGTAGTAATTTTATTATTCTCTAATAAAAAATTTTAGTTCTGACGTGGTAATTTTATTATTCTCTAATAAAAAATTTAATATTGAGATGCAATTAAAATAAGTAAAAATTATAAGGTTTAATTGATAAAACTTAAAAGAATAGGGTGTAATTATAAAAATAGAAAAAAAATATATTTTTTGCTATTAATTTTAAAATTTATATAAAAGTTAAACAGAACCGAGAGTATGTACTTTTTCTTTTCAATATTATAAAGACAACTAACTAACGATATTAAGTTTCACTCGCGTAGCATAATAATGTTATCTTCATTTGACTATGGAACGTTGATGTGGCATGATATCTTTATATTTTATTATAATGTAGCATGCCACATAATCTTCATTGATGCCATATCATCTTGGATGATGATGTGGAATTACAGATAAGCTCTACATAATCTATTGTATTGCTAATTATTATATGATCCTTAAATAAAAAACGTTAAAATAAATATTCTAAAAGTTCAAATCTTAAATATTAAAAATTGTTAAAATTTCAAATTATATAAAAAAAATGAAAAAATAAGAGAGAAAGAGACACAATGAAAAATACATGTGAATAGAGAGATTAAAAAGCATAAAATATAGATAAATAGAGAGGGTATGATAAAAAGAGAGAGACTTAAACAATTTTTTTGAGGATAATTGCTAAAAAAAGCTTATACTTTATAATTTTTACAATTCTATCCTATACTTTAAAAATTTTAGACTCTTGATGTTAAATGCGCGAAAATACATGATACTAAAATATACTTTTTTTCAAAAATAATACGAGATATTTAAATCCTTAATCTAATGGTAAATATATTCGGCTAAATTTGAGAGATTTAAAATTTTACTACTTTTAACTATATCATCCCCTTGTAATTTTATTAAAAAAAAATCATTGGAAATAAATAAAAAGTATATTTTTTCTCATTTAAAAAATATAAAAATAAAGAAAAAAATCTGATTAAACTTTTGTATTTTGCTAAGAGATAAATAAGTTTTGAAATAATATAATATTATTTTTTAATAATAAAATATTATCTTTTGAAATTTTTTAGTATTTTAATTAAAATAAAAATTAAAAAAATGAAAATAATATAATTTTTTAAATTTTAAAAATAAAATCTCATTATATAAAAAATATTTTTATTATTAAAAAATAATATTATATTAGATGAATACTTATTTAGCCCCTGAACAAATATATAGGAACTTAATTGATCAAAAAATTTAAATTGGTTTATTTGATTATTAAAGAGAAGTAATGAATTTAATTAGATTTATAATTTTTTTTTTCAGTTAAAAAGAATAAAAATTTAAGAAAACTTACTATTTATTCTCTATAAAATTTATTAATTATTTTCTCAATTTTAAAAATATGTTAAAAACTCTAATAATTAGTTCATCGATTAATTTTAACAGTTAATATTTGATAACCGCTGGATTTCACTATCCCGGTCTAAGGCCAGGCCCATGATGACAGCCCATGATCAGAAGGCTTCTAAACCTTCCGCATGAGTCAGGTCCAGCCCGTTCAGCCAAAGAATCGAGCCCCGCTTGGGTTTCTCAATCAGTGGCCCAACTTATCCGGCTCAATGATCAGACCTCCCCTAGGCTCAGCCTTAATCTCATCATCCAGCCCACCCGCCTGGTGGGTCCATTCGCATGAGTCAGGTCCAGCCCGTTCAGCCAAAGAATCGAGCCCCGCTTGGGTTTCTCAATCAGCGGCCCAACTTATCCGGCTCAATGATCAGACCTCCCCTAGGCTCAGCCTTAATCTCATCATCCAGCCCACCCGCCTGGTGGGTCCATTCGCATGCGTGCCAGAGGAGAATTAAATGGTCGTTACGCATGTAAAAGAGATCTGATATTTTCGTACGTCCATATCTGTATGGGAGAGACACGTGGCCCAATGACAGTGAGACTGTTATACGTCACTGACGGACAAAGAAAAAGAATAAAAGGAGAGGAGCATCCTTCTCTCGGACTAAGTTTACAGAACTCTTGTAAAACCCTATTTTTTGGATCTCAGATTATCAATTGGTGCCGTCTTTGGGAACGAAGGAGATCTTTTCGTCACTGGAGTTCCACTCTTACAATACCCACTGAGATCTGCAATGGCCAACCATAACGAAAACAACCTTGTCAACACCCCTAATGACCTGAGCTCTGCTCAGGAGGGACAACAGTTCTCTTTTTCCAGTCCCACAACCCCAAACAACCAAACTCCAATCCCTTTCAACCCCTCACCAAGCTTAGCAGGGAATGTGCCCGGAGCTGCCATATCCAACCAAGACCTTCAAGCCATGGCCCTTCAACTACAAAATACTGCTCACTGGTTGGGGCAGATGATGCAACAGAGGGGCCTCAGCACCCCAGTGAATGTGTTGCTGGTGGTAGAAGAATCTTGAACCAATGAACCCCAGCCTACCTTCAACCATCCCCAAACCAACAGTAGAGAAACTGGAGGAAAGGGGAGAAGAGCGAAAGGAGAAGAAGAACCAGAGGAGAGGGTTCATGGAAGAAGGGTGAGGGAGTTAATAGAGAACGACGAGGTCGATAGTTACTCAGCCGGAACGACCAGAAGGACGGAAAGTGAAGCATGGGAGGAGGAAGGCCACCTGGAGAAAAGGCCTAAGCAAGAGGAGGAGAGTATAGACCAAAAGCTACAGAAGATGAAAGAGCAGCTCCTAGCCGAGCTAGGGACAAAGGATCCAAACCAAGCTCTCCTGCCCACCTCTTCACCTTTCTCGAAGTGGGTGCAGTAGGAGACCATTCCTAAGAAGTTTATGATGCCACCTATGGCAGCGTACGATGGAGCTGGCAACCCGAGGGAGCACGTCCTCAGCTACAAGACTTTTATGGAGTTGCAGACTTTATCGGATGCCTTGATGTGCAAGGTATTCCCGACAACACTTTCAGGACCGGCACGGGCGTGGTTTAACAGCTTGGAGGTGGGAAGTATAAGGAGTTTTGGGGACCTGGCCATCGCCTTCATTAGCCGGTTCATAGCCAGAGTGCCAGCAGATAGGAAGACTAGTTACTTGGAGACGGTCAGACAAAGAAGGGATGAGTCGCTCAAGGAGTATGTTGCCCGTTTCAACACGGAGGCCCTGTAGATCCCTGAACTGGATGAGGGCAGAGCGGTGGAGGCTATGCAGAAGGGGACGACCTCCCTCGAGTTTTTTGGCTCATTAAGTAGAAAGCCCTCTACCATGTTGGCAGAGCTGATGAAGAGGGCAGAGAAGTATATAAGGCAGGACGACGCCTTGGTGATGAGCCGATTCGCCAAAGGTGCGGTAGATAGGGGGAAAGCCCCGGAGGAAAGGAGGCCAGAAGGGCAGGAGAGAAAGCAAGGCAAGAGGCCTGAGCAGTACAGGCAGCCTTGGGACCGGAGGGACCGGAGACCGTTTCCTCCTCAAATCCCTGAACAGAGACCGCTCCCACCGCAAGTTCCGGAGAACTTAACTCCTCTTAACGCCTCTAAAGCCGAGGTGCTCATGGCTGTTCAGGACAAAGAGTTCCTTCAATGGCCCAGGCCTATGAGAGCATAAGCAAACCAGCGAGATCCTGACAAATACTGTCAGTATCATCATACACACGGCCATGACACCAACAACTGCTATCAGCTGATCAGCGAGATCGAGAGGCTGATCAAAAGGGGTCACCTGCGGAACTTCGTGAAGAAGCCAGAAGGAGAAAGGCCTCGGCCAATCCCTACAACGCAAACACCCAGGAGGACGGGTATGGGACCGGTGAATGATGGCTCCAGTGGAACCATCAACATGATTGTAGGAGGAACCGGAGGTCGGATGAGCCGAAAGGGAAAGAAGAGAGGGCGAGAAGGGGAAAGCAGCAGCGCCGAAGTCATGCAGGTAGTCGAGCACTCTCCAATGACTATCACCTTCTCTCCGGAGGATGCCCAGGGTGTTCAGATGCCTCATGACGACGCCTTGGTTATTAAAGCCGTCATCCATAACTACCGGGTTAAGAAGATCTTGGTGGATGACGGGAATAAGGTGAATTTGTTGCCATACAGGGTCTTCCAGCAAATGGAAATTTCTGAGGAGCAATTAGTTTGAGATCAGGCCCCGGTCAAAGGGATCGGGGGAGTCCCAGTGCCTGTGGAAGGGAAAGTGAAGCTGGCCCTCACTCTAGGGGAAGCGCCAAGGACTCGCACTCACTATGCGGTGTTCTTAGTGGCTAAACTCCCCCTGAACTACAACACCATATTAGGAAGACTTACACTATTTGACTTCGAGACCGTAACCAGCATCAGATATCTGACTATGAAGTTCCCAACCGAGGCAGGGGTGGGAGTAGTCAGAGGAAGTCAGGAGGAGACGAGGGCAGTGTACCTGGCCATGGTGTCAGGGCCGAGCTCGGCGGGGGAGAAGCTTGACTCGGAAGTTTTGGAGGTCCGAGACGAGAAAAAAGAGGCCAAAACAGAGTCAGTCGGAGAGCTCGAGACCTTTCCCTTATCAGAAGCGGAGACAGATAATGTCTTCAGTCTTAACGCCAGCCTGACTGAGGGGCAGAAAACTGAAGTCATGGCCCTGATCCGAGGTCATGCGTCAGGCTTCGCCTGGAAGCCTTCTGACATGCCCGGAATTGACCCTGAAGTAATGACGCACAAGCTGAATGTCCTCCCGGAGGCTAGGCCGGTGAAGCAGAAGAAGAGGGTAGTAGGAAGGGAAAAACAACAGGCCATCAGGGAGGAGGTGCAGAAGTTAGAAGAGGCAGGCTTTATCAGGGAGGTTATGTACCCACAGTGGTTAGCAAATCCTGTAGTAGTCAAAAAAGCCAATGGCAAATATAGGATGTGCATAGATTTTACTGACCTGAATCAGGCCTGTCCCAAAGATTGTTATCCGCTCCCTGATATTAATAAAATGGTCGATTCCACGGCCGGTTTTGATTACATGTCGTCTTTGGATGCTATGTCTGGTTATCACCAAATCCCAATGGACAGGTCGGATGAAGAAAAGACCTCGTTCATAACAGAAGATGGGACTTACTGCTATAGAGCCAAGCCTTTCGGACTGAAGAATGCCGAGCGACATACCAAAGACTGATGAAAAAAATTTTTAAAAATCAGATCGGCAGAAAATGTTGAAGTATATGTGGATGATATGATGGTGAAGAGTCCGACCTTTCAGCAACACTTGGCAAATCTGAGGGAGGCATTCGAGGTGCTAGAGCAGTACAGAATGAGGCTAAACCCGGCTAAGTGTGCATTCTTCATCAGGGGAGGAAAGTTCTTGGGATATATGGTGAGTGAAAAAGGCATTGAGCCCAATCCAGAGAAAGTAGAAGCCATCCTGAATATGCCCGAGCCAACCTGTGTGAGGGATGTCCAGAGACTTACTGGGAGGGTGGTGGCGCTCAATCACTTCATGTCAAGGTCGGCGGAAAGATGCTTGTCGTTCTTTAAGAAGTTGAGAAAAGTTTCAAACTTCGAGTAGACGGAAGACTGCCGAGAAGCCTTCAAAAAGCTCAAAAGCTATCTTAGCTCGCCTCATGTACTTAGTAGCCCGTTGGAAGGAGAAGAGCTTTTGATTTACTTATCAGCTTTAGAACAAGCTGTCAGTGCAGTGTTGGTAAGGGTAGAAGAAGGAGAGCAGAAACCAGTGTTTTACATCAACAAGGTGCTTAAGGACGCTGAGGTTAGATATCTGAACATCGAGAAAATGGCATATGCTCTACTATTGGCAGTCCGGAAGTTTAGGATCTATCTGGAAAGCCATCAGGGGATAGTCACGACAGATCAGCCACTGAAGAAGATTCTCCACAGGCCGGAAACCTCAGGTCGGATGCTGGCCTGGTCTATTGAGATTAGCCCTTACTGTTTAGAGTACCGACCTCGGACCACCATAAAATCCCAAGCCCTAGCTAACTTCATAGCAAAGTGCTCATTCAATGAAGAATGGATAGAACGGGGTGAGTCATCTTTGGGAACGTTGGGGAATGAGAGAGAAGAGCAGCCCTCCCAAGAATTCAGCTGGAAGCTGTATGTAGATGGGGCATCAGGCGCTGGGGGTAGTGGTGCAGGAATAATGTTGAAGGGACCTGGAGAATTCAAGGCCTCTAATAATGTGGCAGAGTATGAAGCCCTAATAAATGGAATGCTAGTATCAATGGAGGTAGGGGCAACCGACCTCGAGGTAAACAGTGACTCCTAGCTGGTGATTAATCAGATAACATGGGCATATCAAGCTAGAGACCCTACCATGCAGAACTGCCTAGCAAAGGTAAAGGCCATAGAAGCCAAGCTCAAGGGTCGCGGGATCACTGTGAGATATTAGAGAATACCTCGGGAGGAGAATGAGGAGGCAAACTTGCTCAGTAGATTGTCTAGGGAAGAGCTGGAGCAACCCCCAAATGAAGTGTACATACAGTAAGTCAGCACACCCGCTTTTAATAAAACGGCCACCGTATTGCAGGTAGAGCAAAGCCGAAGCTGGATGACCTCCTACCTGGAGTACTTGGAGAAGGGAAAGCTTCCCGAAGACAAGGATGAAGCAAAAAAGATAGCTGCCCGAGCTGCTAATGACCAAGCAGTTAAAGGGACTTTGTACAGAAAGGGGAAATCCAGCCCGTGGCTTTGGTGCGTGAGCCCTGACGAAGCAATAAAAGTAATGGAAGAGATACATCGAGGGATGTGTGGAGCTCATGAAGGAGCAGGAACGCTGGCAAATAAGATATTCAGGCAAGGGTACTACTGGCCCACTGTTAAAAGGGAGGCAGAAGAGTTTGTTTGAAGATGTGATGTATGCCAGAGGTTTGCCAATGCGATAAATACTCCAACCACTCCACAATCCAGCATATCCAGCCCGTGGCCGTTCTCACAATGGGGAATAGACATCCTGGGACCTTTTCCTAAGACCACGGGGCAGAAAAAGTTTGTAGTAGTGGTTGTAGAGTACTTCTCAAAATGGCAAGAGGCAGAGGCAATCCCCACAATCACAGCCCGCAAGATGATAGACTTCGTATGGGGCAACATCATCTGCAGGTTCGGAATACTGAGGGTACTCATCTCAGATAATGGCAGACAATTCGACTGCAGTGCCTTCAGAGCATTCACAGCAAATATGGAAATATGGCGCAAATTCTCCTCGGTAGCTCATCCTCAGACCAACGGCCAGACAGAGGTCACTAATAGAGCTATCCTCCAGGGGTTGAAGAAGCGGCTGGATGGGGCAAAGGCGAACTGGACAGAAAGCTCAATAGCATACTGTGGGCACTCAGAACCACCCCCAGGACGTCCACCAAAAAAACATCTTTTGCACTTGCCTTTGGCACTGAGGCTGTGGTCCCAATCAAGCTGCAAATCCCCACTCATCGAGTCCAATTCAGTAGTGAAAGCACCAACGATGGTAAGTTAAGAAGTAACCTGGATGCTCTCGAAGAAGTCAGGGAGGAAGCTCAAGTCCGTACTGCCGCTTATCAACAAAGAGCAGCCCGTTATTACAATCAAAGGGTCAGAGAAAGAAGCTTGAAGATAGGAGATTTGGCCCTGAGAAACCTAGAAGCTACTAGAAAGAGAGCGGCAGTAGGAAAACTGGCTCCGACCTGGGAGGGTCCTTTCAGAATAGCAAAAGTGGTCAGGCCAGGAGTATATCGAATTGAAGACATGCAGGGAAACCCTGAGCCCCATGCTTGGAATATCCAGCATTTAAAAAGGTACTTCCCCTAAAGATGTCATCAAATGTAAAAAGACTGATTGTACTTTAAAACATGGCAATAAAATAGACGTTTTTATCATCCAAATTCTTTATTTGTCATAACTTACATTGCTTCCATTGAAGGAAATAGAAAAGAAAAATAAAACAGGCACAAAGGCCCAAGATCTCAGGGAGGTAGGTGACCAGGATCCCCAAGATCTCCTAGCACCGCGAACCGAGCTGAGACGACAAGACCTCAGGGAGGTAGGTGACCAGGATCCCCAAGATCTCCTGGCACCGCAAACCGAGCTGAGAGGACAAGACCTTAGGGAGGTAGGTGACCAGGATCCCCAAGATCTCCTGGCACCGCGAACCGAGCTGAGACGACAAGACCTCAGGGAGGTAGGTGACCAGGATCCCCAAGATATACTGGCACCGCAAATCGAGCTGAGAGGACAAGACCTCGGGGAGGTAGGTGACCAGGATTCCCAAGATCTCCTAACACTGCAAACCGAGCTGAGATGACAAGACCTCAGGGAGGTACATGACCAGGATCCCCAAGATCTCCCAATGCCACCTGGCTGGAATTCCCAAGATCTTCCGGCATAAAAAAATCAGCCCAGAAGACAAAAGCAACATAAGGCCAAAAGTGCCAACCTGAAACGTGCAGAGCTGAGCCCAGAAAACCAAATAGAAGAAGAGCCGTACTAAGAAGGTCCAAAGGTGAACTGAAAGTTACGAACCTCCTTTGATCCAATAAAGAATCCGAGGCATAAGCAGACGGCAGAACTAAAAAAAAAAAAAAATTTTGAAAAGGTACATGATCTAACTTATCATTATTATGTGAAGGCTTCACGCCCGAGCTTACATCTTAACCAATTGTTAAAATTTTGAACTCATGGTGGAGATCTAATATGATTGAACCATGGGGAAGATTAATTAAACATATAGCTTAAAGATTTTCATCCATAGGGCCGGTCCAGTTCGGAAGAGGCCTGCAGATAAGAATGCCTTTGTGAAATTAGAAAAGTTCATAAGTTATAAGCCAAGTCCCTTGCTAAACTTCTAGACCTGATTAGACTTAGAGCAAGGAATAAAGGACAGTAGGCTCGATTCCTTAGGAAAATTATTGGACATGGCTTAAGTATTTTATTCTTAAGTCCTTAACCAATTGAACAGGTTAGGCCTTTAACAAATTAAGTAGCTTGATAAAACAGGAAAACTAAACAAAGGTAAAAACAACCCAAGAGTAAACAAAAAGTAGAAGTCAAATTTCATTAAAAGAAAAATAAAAATTACAAACTTATCACCTATTCCACTGAAGGGAAAATTATCCTTAAAGGACTTACATGCTCAAGAATATCGTTATTTACATCATCAGTACCTATGCTATTATTTACAAAGGGAACTATTTCCCCCCCTTCGGGCCCTACTTCCTCTCCACCTCGAGGTCCAGCAGCTTCGACAGGCTCATCACCCCCTTCTTCTAGCTCGGCATCCTCCTGGGAAGGCCCAGCTGCAGTCCGAGAAGCCCCTTTGGGCAAGGGTCTGTCATCCTCCTCGTAGAGTACCTCCTCGCCATCAGAGTCTTCCTCAGCAGCTCGGAGTTCAGCCAACGGGGTGGAGGGGGCATATCTGGCATCCCTTAAGCCTCGATTGTATCCGGAGATGAACATGCGAAAGCTCTTATTCCATACGTCAGTCTTCATTTCGCCAGAGCCTTTGAACTCCGCAAGTCGCTCCTTGCAGGCCTCAACTATCCTGGCTTTCAGCTCCGAAGAGTTTTTATAGCTCTGAAGATGAGCCTCACAGACCTGATCAATCTCTTTCTTGAGCTCAGCTGACTCTTTATACTCCCGCAGGCGCTCTTCGCACTCCAGCTGGACCCTATCTTTTGCAAGCTTGGCATCTTCCAGCAGAGCTGAGCATCTCTTTTTAAGAGCCACGACCTCCTAGCAGGGATTCTGATTTTGGAGTTTAGATGCTTCTACTGCCAGGGCCAGGTCCTTCTCGTTATCAGCATGCTTACTCAGCTCCTGCTCAAGAACCATGACCCAAGCTAAGGCCTCACTCTTTTGAGCCAACACGGCATCAAAATTTGCCTTCAACTGCTCGTGCTGGTGCTGGACCTCATCCCTTTCACGCCGGATCTCCTCCAAGGAGGACAGCTGCTTTAAAGCTTCGTCACACTGATCCTCTGCCACAGCTATCCTCCCATCAGCCCTTTTGAGGGCCTCCAACGCAGTCTGCAGCTCTATCTGGAGGGACCTCGAATGCTCCCGGGCAATACAGCTGTCCATTAAGTCCCTGAGGGCGCGATTCCGGGCATCTATCTCCATGAAAACACCCGTCGCCTAGCAAAAGAGAAAATGATTAAAGTCATAAGGTAAAAGAAGCTAAAAGTAACTCAAAAACAGAAAAGAGACAGCGAGAGTTACCATTAAGAGCATCTCCCTGAGAGTGTCCCCCAGCTGCTCTCTGAATCGAGCCCAGAAGGCCACCAGCTCTTGGGTAGAGCTAGCCAAGAGGCCAGAGAGAGCCAGCAGGCGAGGATCTGAGGCCTCCGCGACCCCACCGAACATCTGCTCCTGGATTATTTCAGCTACCACGCTCGCCGGGGATTGATGGGTGATGTCCTCTGTGTTTAGAATGTCATTGTCTGGGGCAGACAGCAGAGGCACCACAAAAGCTTTTTCTTTTCCCAGAGGAGGCAGAGGTGGCGCCGGCCTCCTGGAAGCCCAAGCCTTCTTGGAAATAGGAGCTGAGGCTGGAACTTTGGAAGGAGGGAGACGCTTACTCCCAACCCCCTCTGCAGGGTCCTTAGAGGCAGCCAATGACTTCTCTTGGGGAGGAATGACCTCGACCGACCCAGACTCAGCCCTTTCCACAACGCCCTGGGAGACAACTCCCTCAACTGGTCTAGGTTCCCTCTCCTCGGTAACTAAGCCGAGCTCGGCAGGAGCCCCCTGAACACCCTCGTCAGTGGGGGCAATCTATGTTCCCCCTTCAGGGACCCACTCCTAAGTTGTGGAAACCTTGGGCCTCTCCTCGGAGGCACCCTCAGAAGGCAAAGCAGGCCTCGTCCTCTCCAGCCCGGTATCTTCAACCTGCCGAGGGGCAACCTTAGGAGCCTTTTTTGCTCCCTCGGTAGAAGCTCGCTGGGACCTAGGGGCCTGAGTAGATTGGGAAGTCGAGCTCGACCAGCTGCGGCTTGCGGGCCTGGTAGACCTGGTGCCTCGAGAGCCCGGTCTGGGAGCCTGTGAAGTAATCGGAGGAGGAGGGGGAGGTCGGCTAGCTGACCTGGAAGAAATAACTTCAGCCACCTTTTAAGCAGCCTCCCCCACCGATTTCCCAGCCAAAAGAGCGTCCAAAGCAGCGTTCATGCTCTCTCGGGACAGCGTGAGGTTCTTGGGAGGTTTGATTTGATCCATCTTCTTTTCGAAAGCTGCAAAAATCCAAAATCAAGGCAAGTCAGAGCTGAGCTCAATAAAAATCACAAAAACAAGATAAAGCAGGCAAATGGAATAAAGTACCTGCGTCCTTGATATCCCGAAGGTTGGACGCATACAGGCACTTCTCGACGTCGTACTTCTTTTCTACAAAAGTCAGTCGAATGAACCCCACCCGATCGGTAAGGTTCAACTGAGGCAAGTCATTGTAACCCAAAAATACCTCCTACCAGGAGAGATCGAGCTCCCAAGCTAACCCGGTCTCCTTCTTTAACTCCATCACCACAAACCCCTCTACCCAACCCTTGATGGAGTCTTTATAACCCGTAAAAATTGACAGCTCTCCGCGAGGGGCAAAATAATAAAACCCTTGGCTCGCCTTGACCAGCCTGAAGAAAGTGATGAATAGACGCACCGTGGGTGAGAACCGCCAGCTCAGACACACATATTCAAAAGAATACATGAAGAGAACGGAATTGGGAGTCAGCATTTGAGGAGTAATCTCGAAATACCGAAAGACCTCAATAAAGAAAGGAGAGAAGGGAAACGATAAGCCAAATTCCCTCTGCTTAACGAAGAAGACCAAGCTGACGTCCTTCTGAGGGTCGACTAGACCGGAAGGAGGAGGATCGGGGAGAACAATCCTCTCATTCCGAAGGAGAGTGTAATACCCGGCTAGACTCTGATATCGAAATTCCTACCGCCTGGTGGAATCTCGGATGTCGGAAGCCTCTAGTAGGGTAGAAACATGTTTTCATAAAATGTTTTAAAGCATTTCATGGTTTTAAGTATGAAAATTAAATGAGTTTTTCATGAGAAGTCTTTGGAGGAAAACCCAGGTTTGGCCGCCGAAAGTCAAGTTCGGCCGCCGAACATGCATGCGTTTTGGAGGCACGTTAGGCCCCCGAAAGCATGAGTGAGGGAAGTTCATATTCGGCCGCCGAAAGTCAAGTTCGGCCGCCGAACATGGCATGCATGCGGAGGCAAGTTCGGCCCCCGAACGTGGCCTGGCCAGCCACTATAAAAGGGTCACTTAGCCGAAATGGGCGAGCTTTCTCCCATTTTCGGCCACAGCTAGCTTCCGACCTCCCTCTCCCCAGATCTAGTGTTCTTCCTTCAAATCCCCACCATTTTCTTGAGTTTTAAGCTTGCATTGAAGGTTTTGAACTTTTGAAACAAGTTTTGGAGCTTTGGGAACTCAGGAGCTCATTTTCGTGGATCTCCAAGTTTAGGTCGTCTTCCTCTCGATCTTCAAGAGGTAAGGGCCGATCTTAAGCTCCTTATGTGTTTTAAGTAAGTTTAAAGTTGTTTTATGGGTAGAAATGCATGTTAGGCTTTAAGTGGAGTTTATGGGTTTTGATGATGATTTGAACAATGTATGTTGATTTTGTGTGTTTGAAGTGTTGTAGTTGGGGTATTTGATAGTTTGAGACCCCTAGGTGTGATGTTTGGTGTTTATGCATGTTTTAGAACAAGTTTATGCATGATTTGAGAGTTGGGAGGCAAATGTGCATAGAGGAGCCAAAGTTTCTGCCCTTTGGCAGAAACCAGGTTCGGCAGCCGAAGGCACTTTCGGCCGCCGAACATGGCTGGGGAGGCAGGCCTTTCGGCTGCCGAAGTTGCCCCCGAAAAGAGACTTTCGTCTCTGTCTGGGACTTTCGGCCGCCGAAGGTGCCGCCGAACCTGCCTGACTTTCGGCTCTGAAGGGACTTCCGGCCGCCGAAGGTGCCGCCGAAAGTGCCCTGTCCAGCCTTTTCTTGCATGCTTCCTAGGAGTGTTTTGAGGTGTTTTTAGGAGGTTTTTGGGGGTATGTTTAGAGTTATGTTCTTGTTGTTTGGTGCCTCATTTGAGTCCACCTGTGTAGGTTCGGACCCGAGGAACCGAGACGCCCGGTTGTGAGATAGTCGTTCAGAGTTCGTTGTCAAAGCTTCAGTCACCAGGTGAGTGGAACAATCCCCTTAAGTTTTAAAGCAAAGTAATTGAATAAATGAATAAATGAATGAATCATAAAGCATTGCCCATGCATCATTATGCCATGCAATATTTCAGGATGTTTGCATTAGAATTCACGAATATGCTGCATTGCATAAATTGATGTTGATGTGGATGGTTGTTGGGTGATCCATAGTCCTCTGATGTTATGTTATGATGATATGTTATGGAAGGTCAGCGAGGCCCATTCTACGCCCCTGGCACTATGTAAGAGAAAGACCAGTGAGGCCCATTCTACGCCCCTGGCACTTTGGAATGTTATGTTATGTAAGAGAAAGACCAGTGAGGCCCATTCTACGCCCCTGGCATTTGGAGATGTTGAGGACTAATGGTGACAATACCATCCTTTATGTGATTAGCTGTGATGTGTTGCATTTCATGAAAGCATGAATAAGAAAAAGAAAGAAAAAGTTAATTAATAATATACCTAAAAATGGAGGAATAATAATAATAATAATAAAATGAATAATAATATACCTAAAAATGGAGGAATTAAAGCAAATGTTTTTAGTTTCTGCTCATTGGGATTTATAGCTCACCCCCTCTCCCCTAACCCCAGTCTTGCAGGTGCAGAGTAGATAGAGAAGTCAGCAGAGTAAGAGAAGTTTATGTAATAGTTTAGCTGTGGACATGGTTTGTTGGTAATGTAAAAGTATGAGATGTAATGTAATGTAAGTTTGATAATGTGCTTGACTAGAGTCTGTTGTATTCCCGGTACACATGGTCTTGTATGAGATTTAATGTTTTTATGATGCCTATGTAATCCAAGCCTATGTTATGTTATGTTACCCCATTGGAGCAATTGATGAGGACTCCAATGAGAGGTTTATGTTATGTTTGTGCATGCACAGGCTAGGCTTGGTAAAGAAATGTTGAAATGAAGGAAAAGTTTTAAATTTTTATGTATGATGTTGACCATGTATGGGATGAAACAGGTTCACAGGATGTATGTTTGGCTTGCTACGGGTTCTGGCGGCCTTAAGCCGACCCGAGTCCTAGCGCCGGTAGCGGTCCGGTTTCCGGGTCGTTACAGAGAGCCCGAATGAGATAAAGTGGAGTGTTCTGATACTCCCGAGGGATATAATTTTTCAAATTGGCAAGGGTGATGCTAGACTCTAGGTTGACGACATCGGGGAGATTAGAGCTATCCATAGTGGGAGAAGAGGCGTACCTGGAAAGCAGTTAGAGCGGATGATTAGAGGAAAACGAAGATAGCAGAGAACGGAGGAGAGCAAATGTTTTGAGAAGACAGAGAGAATTTGAAATTTGAAACTGTAGTGAAATGAAAAAATGTTTTGAGGCAGACTATACTTAGGCGGCGCGGTCATAATGATTCTCGGTATTTACCCCCTCATTAGTCAGGCAATAACTGATGAGAAGGTAAAGGGGCAATTGATGACCGCTGGATTTCACTACCCCGGTCTAAGGCTAGGCCCATGATGACAGCCCATGATCCGAAGGCTTCTAAGCCTCTTGCATGAGCCAGGTCCAGCCCGTTCAGCCGAAGAATCGAGCCCCGCCTGGGTTTCTCAATCAGGTCGGCCCAACTTATCCGGCCCAATGATCAGACCTCCCCTAGGCTCAGCCTTAATCTCATCATCCAGCCCACCCGCCTGGTGGGTCCATCCGTATGCGTGCCAGAGGAGAATTAAATGGCCGTTACGTATGTAACAGGGATCTGATATTTTCGTACGTCCATATCTATATGGTAGAGACACGTGGCCCAATGATAGTAAGACTGTTATACGTCACTAATAGACAAAGAAAAAGAATAAAAAGAGAGGAGCATCCTTCTCTCGGACTAAGTTTACAGAACTCTTGTAAACCCTATTTTCTATATCTCAGATTATCAATATTATTAAAATAATATAAATTTGTTATAGAGAGATTAATTAATTAATAATTTTTTTATAAAATTAAAAAATTAACTAATAAATTTTTTTAAATTATAGAAACTAAATAATAAAATATTTAGGGGCTAAAACTAATGGAAGGATTGTATTGTAGATTTTTAAAAAATAGGAACGTTTTAATATTTTTTTAAAATGGAGAGATGAATTTTTTTCATAATTTAGATATTAAATAATAAATTTTAATTTAAATGCAAAATATTCTCTAAGTTTTTTTATTTACTTTTAAAAATGAAAATAAATAAATGATTTAAAATATTTTACCTTTATTATTCTCTGAAAATAAAACAAACCAACAAGTCAGGTAAATAACCATAGCGTCTATGTTGTACTGATATTTTTATACAACGTAGAATTAAACCAGAAATGTTATTTTAACTCATTTATAATTAAAAAAATTATTATTTAATTTTTATAATATAAAAAAATTTAATAAATGATTTTTCAATTTTAAAAAATATATTAATACATATGAATTATTAAAAAATATATTAATTAATCATTTTATTAATTTTAACTATTAAATTTTTATTATATAGTTTATATAATTAAAAAAATTAATTAATTAATATTTTAATTTTATAAAAATATTTATTAAATAGTTATTTCGTATAGAGAGTATTTTAAAATATTTTTATAATATTTAACGGTTAAAATTTAATAAAAAATTAATTAATAAATTTTTTAAAATTTTAAAAATATTTTAATATATTTTTTAAAATTAAAATTTTTTTTATATTATAAAAATTAAATAATATTTTTTCCTTTTAAAAATTTAGTAAACGTAGAAAGCAATGACGATAATGAGTTTGATTACGTCTTGCAAGTAACGTGAGAGACTGCAAATTTGAAACGTTAAAAGTGGACCAGCAATCGCAAGTGATGATCGATGAAGTGCCACCCCTTCCAACTGGAAGTTTATTTAATTTAGGTTAGGGATTCAATTTTATTTTATTTTAATAATAATTTTAATTTTATTTAATTTATAAAAATATTTATTTACATGTGATGATCTGAGATCCAATGGAATAGGGTTTTACAAGGGTTTTGTATTACTGAATAAGACTTGAGTTTCCTGAGGAGGGGACTCCTCTTTTATACATTGTCTTGCTTGCCGGTGACGTGTAAAGGTCTCTCCAGGATTGGGCCACGCGTCTCTGCCATGCGGATTCGGAGGTACTAGGGTATCAGCCGCCTGCTCCATGCGTAACGGCCTCTGATTCTCCTCGTGCGTATGTTCGACCAGATCTGCCAGGCTGTCTGGTGAATATTATTCCGGATCCTGGGCTAGGCTGAGAGTTGGGCCGGATGCTAAGCCTGAGTGGAGAGGGTCTGCTTCATGCGGGCCGGGCCGGCTTGAGTGAGGAAGATGGGCCGAGCCCGGCCTTGAAGGTTGGATGAGCCAGGCTTGTTATGTACATCAGGTGTGTGGGCCCCTACGTCGTGGGCCTTGGGCTGTGGTCAAGCCCCTGGTCCGGGGTGAAGGAATCCAGCGGTCATCAATTGCCCCTTCACCTTCTCGGCCGTTATTGCTCCAACTGCCGAGGGGGTGAATATCAAGAACTATTATGATCGCGTCTGTTCGGGTTCAGGTGCCTTAATAACATCCTTTCATCTTTCAGTCGTTGCGCAGTTTCTGAATTCTATCTGCTCTTTCCTCTTTCTGTCTTTTCTCTATTTTTCTTGTCCTCTGCCGCCTTTACTTTCTTGTCATCATTATCCGGACATCTCCTTTCTTTCCTTTTCTGTGAATATCTTTTAGAAATCTGACACCATTAGCTTAGAGTCTAGTGTAGTTCTGCCCCGTGCTAAGTCCTCAGGCTCCGAGTATATATCAGCGCCAGCTTTTCTTCATTCTTGAGCCTTCTGTTGAAGCGAGAAATTCTTGTTTTATCTGTGGCAGGTCTATCCAACGCCTTCTTCAAACAGGTTGTCTTGTGCCCCAGAGGTTTGCCTTGATTGTGCTCTTATCATCTTAAGGGAGAACTGTTTCTGACTTGTCCCTGTTTTGAAACTTTTTGCAGCTCCTGAGATAAATATGGGTCAGTTCAAAATTCTTGGAAATTTGATGTTACCTCTAAGGCGTCTGGAGGGTGCATTGAAGATCTTTCGGGTATGGCAGGCGAAGGGCGGGACCATTCAGCAAGCTGCTGAAACTGCTTTACCCAGGTCGTCTGGTCGGCCTCCTCCTCTGCTTGTTGTCCGGGCTCCAGAGAAGTTCTGGACTGTTGAGGGGTTCGCTCTAACTTCGCCTTTTTTCGCAGAGAAACAGGGAATTTCCTCGATGCCCCTGTTGTCCTCTTTTGATATAAATGGGAGTGGCGCCGGCGCTCAGCTTGTTGTTCTTTTTGGTGTGAAGTACCAGTATTATTATTCCCTTTGGTGTGAAGTACCAGTATTACGTGAGACTGGGATCTGCTGCACTCAGTCAGGTCTCCAGCGATTTTTTCGAATGTGTACTTCGCGATCTCTTCGGGGCCATAGCCTCGAAGACTTATGTTTTTCATGTGTGATGCACGGCCGGCATACCATATCTGAGCTTGTTCGAATGTACCGTGCATCACATTTGGGTAACCGGACGTTCGCCCAGGGGAACAGTGAGAAATGCTTATGGGAATCAACTTGTTCAGTTCCCCTGTAATAACGAGACAGATCTTGGCCTTTTCTGAAAAACTCTCATTCCGAGCTACGAGAAGTCCTCCGAGCTGAAGACTAGAATAGTAGGGTAGGTGATAGTCGTAGATGAGGAAGTATCTGGATATGTAAATTCTTTAAGGATAGTCTTTCATCCCGTAGCGTAGGCCTTTGTAACGTGCTGTAATGTGCTTTTCTTTTAATGAAGTTCTTGTTCTGCTCTCATGCTTAAGCTGTTCTTCTTTTATCATGTGTGAAATACTTTAGATTGCTCGCCTTATAATTTTAACCAACTGAGCTCTGTCCTGCTTTTTCCCGAGCTAATCTAACCTATCTGCGAGCTCTGATGAGTTGAACTCCGGATCCACTTAGTCAACTGGGCTTCCAAGTTTTCGAACTGGACTGTCTGACCGACCTGTGAGCTCGGTCTTTACTTCGATGAATTGAGCTTTGAGTCTCCTTCATCCGATCGGGCTCTCAGGTCATGTTGTCCGAGCTGAATTGACCGACCTGAGAGTTCTATCTTTGCTTAGTGAAATGAGCTCTGAGTTTCCTTTAGCTGGCCGAGCTCTCAAGTCATGCTGTCTGAGCTGGACTAATCCGACCTCTGAGCTCGGCTTTTGATGAGTTGAACTCTAAGCTCTCAGCTTTGTATGACTCCGAGGTGCTTTTGGCGCCTCTTTCCGATCTCCCACCCTTTGTTTAGTAGCGGTAAATCAAATCTTATAACTTTTTAAGTGATGCGCAAGTCTGACCTTTATCATGCTCCCATTTGCTTGTACTTTTGAGTCTTTTCATGACTTGCCTCTCTGTTTCCTCGGCATTTACCATAGGGATGGTAAAGTAGTAGGCTAAGTTGCTCTGACTGATGAGTTGGGCCTGTATTATGTGAATGGCGAATGGGCTTTTAAATGATGGACTGTCATCGTATACTTGGCCCTTGATAGATGTAGAGAAGCCCAGCGATCATCCTTTTGCCCCTTTACCGTCTGGCCGGTTATTTCCTAACCGTCGAGAGGGTAAACTTCGAGAACAATTAATGATCGCGCCGCTCCAAGACAAAACTGTTCAGTATCAGCGCTTTGCCTCATAATAGCCTTTCTTTCTTTCTTTTCGAATTCCTTCTGTCTTTTGAAGAACTAGCTCTTGGTTGCTCTCTGTCTTCCTGCAATTCCTTCTACGTCTCTTTTTTCATCCCATCGTGTTCTCAGGTACGCTTCCTTGTTCTTCCATGGCAAGTTTAAAGCTTCCTGATGTTTTTGATCTTGAGTCGCATATTACCCCTTCCAACATAACTAATCACATTTCCCGGAGGCTTTTAGATACTCCGTTGTATCTTATTCGAGCACCTCTTCCGAATGAGAGGATAGTTCTTCCTTACCCTTGCCCACTTGGTTTAGTGGATCCCCAAGAGGTTCGTAGCATAGTGTTTTTCCTGAAGCAGAGAGAATTTGGTCTACCGCTTCCTTTTACCCCTTTCTTTGTTGAGGTGTTTGAATACTTTGGGGTAACTCCTCAAATGTTATCCCCAAATTCCATTTTGTTCATGTCCTGTTTCGAGTCTATCTGTCTGGGTTGGGGTTTCGCCCCTACGGCCTGTCTGTTTGTCACTTTTTTCCGCCTGGTTAGGGCGAAGCAAAACTTCTATTACTTTTCCCCCCGTAATGGGCTGTCTCTTCTTACGGGCTACAAGGATTCTATAAAGGGATGGGTAGAGAATTTCCTTGTGGCGGAGTTGAAATTAGAGTCCTGCCGATCATGGGATGTGGACCTAAGGTGGGGGGAGATCTTTCCGGGCTGCAACGATCTGCCCGAATTGAGTCTTATTGAGCAGGTCGGGCTGCTTCGACTGACTTCCGTTGAGAGGAAGTATGATGTCGAGAAGTGTATGTTTGCGTCCAACCTTAGGGATATCCGGGACACGGGTATAGTGCTTTGTCCGGCTATTCTGTTTCTTCTTTGCTCATGATATCAGGAAGTATGCTGACTCTTTATAACTTCTTGTTTCTTGAAGCTTCTGAGGTTAGAATGGAGGGCATCAAATTCCCCAAGAATTTTGACCTGTCTCGGGAGAACATGCATGCCATTTTTGACGCCTTTGGGGATGGGCGTTCTGTAACTGAGATTGCTGCAGAGCTGGCTCAGGCCGCTTCCTCCAAGAAGATCAGCCGACCTCCCGTCAAAGCCTCTTCTCGAACTTCCAAGCCGAGCTCTCGCCGCACCCAACCAGCTCGGTCATCTAGCCATGGTGGGTCGAGCTCGACCTCGACGCCTGCTGAAGGGTTTAGATCCGTTCCAGCCTCCTTAGAGGTCGTGAGGGAAGCTTCCCTAGCTGTTGTGGAGCAGACTCAAGCTACTGAACAAGTGGGGCAGGGTGCCGTTCATTCTACTGAGGAGGTGTTAGGGGGGAAATTTAAGTCCCCTGTTGAAGATAAGGAGATCGCTGGGACAGGGATGGAGATCATCCTCCTAGAGGATCAAAGCCCGAAGGTTTCTGGTGAAGGTGCCCCTGCCCCTGTGAGGACTGAACCTGAGGGATCTGAGGGTGTCCCCTCCAAGACTGGGGGCAAGCGTCCGACCCCTGCTGGAACGCCTGTCCCATCTCCTGCTCGGAAGAAATCCCGTACTGCTATGGGTCCTTCCGCACCTCTTCCTCCCATGGGGAAAGGGAAGGGTGTTTCTGCTGTTCCTTCGTCGTCCCCTACTGACAACATTCTGGACTTGTCAAGCCTTTCCTCGGAGTCTCCGGCCTCCGCTGTTGCCGCACTTCTCCGGGAACGGATGTTCGGCGGGATAACAGAGGCTTCGGATCCTCGTCTTCTGGCCCTGACTGGTCACTTGGCCAGTTCTACCAAGGAGCAGGTGTCCTTCCAATCTCGCTCTCATGAGGAGCTCGGATCCACGATTGGAGAAATGCTGCTGATGGTAAGTTATTTTTTCACCTCTCTTTGAGTTTGCTTTGTTTCTTTTCTTGACAATTGTTCTTCCGTACTAGGTGTTAGGCCTGGTTATGGAGGTGGATGCCCGTGACCTCTCTCTCCGGGAGTCCGTGGACCGCCGGATCGAGGAAGCGCGTCGCGATGAGAACCTGACTGCCACCAGCGACGCGAGGGGCCACCTGGCAGCCGCCCGGGAGCAGGTCCAGTCTCTCCGAGTGGAGTTGCATTCTTCCCTGGAGGCCTCTAAAAGAGCTGAGGACAAAGCAGTTGAGGCGGCAGAGCATAGCAAATCCCTGGAGTCAGAGCTGTCTCGTACTCGCAGAGTTCTCCAGGAGTCTGATGAGAGGGCAGCTGAAGTGGAAACTCGTTGTGTAGAGGTTGTAAAACAGCTGTCCTCTATGACGACGGCCCTTCAGGAGAGGGATGAGGCTGTAAGCCAAAGGGCTGAGGTCCAGCGCCAACATGAGGCCTTAAAGGCTGATTTTGAGGGGCTTCAAGCTCACCTGAGTGAGGTGAAGGCTCAGAAGGAAAGTGCCCTAGCCCGGGTGGAGGTCCTTGAGCAGGAATTGGGCACAAGTTCTGAACGTATCAAAGATCTGTCTTCATCGGCTGAAGAGTTCAAGCTTCGCCAACAACAGCTGAAAAATGAAGTCAGGGCTTTGGAACGTAAATGTTTAGCCCTGCTTGAGGTGGTAAAGTATGCCGAAGGGAAGGCTCAGCTGAAGCGTGAACAGTATATAGCGGAGTATCAGGAGTCTGATGAGCTGAAGGTTAAAATTGATCAGGCCTGTGAAGCTCATCTTCAGGACTACAAAGACTCTTCTGAGTTTAAGGAATTTGTAGCTGAGGCTTGTGAAGAACATCTTGATGAGTATAAAGCTTCTGGTGAGATGAAAAAGGCTATCCTTGATAAGGCCTACCGCATGTATGTAACTGGCTACAATCGCGGTTTAAGAGAAGCTAGACAGGCTCCTGATATTCCTTTGGCCGAGCTTCGTAGGCGCGAAGTGGACTCAGATGGCGAGTCAGTGCTATACGGGGAGGATGATTTCCCTTTGCCCCGAGGAGATTCTCGGAGGAACATAGACCGGCCATCTGAGTCTTCGTCAGAGGAATCCGAGGTAGGGTCGGAGGAAGATGATCTTGATTCTGAGAAGGACGGCCTCCACCTTAGGTCAGAAGTTGCCCCTACTATTAATGTTGAGAGCTCTGGCCCCAGGGACACCGAGCTTCCTTCGGGGGTGGCTGTAAATAGAGATAATGCAGGCGAGGGTGTACTTACTGATGTAAGTCCTTTAAGGACTATTTATCCTTCTTCCTCGCCGGAGAAATAAATTGTAATAGTCATTAATGAAATATTAGTTTCCTTCTTGTTTTTCATATTTCTTGACATTTATCTCTACTCTTCGTATTTGTGATGTAAACTACATATTTTCATTCAGAAGCTCTGAATTAAGCTTAAGTTGCGAGCTCAGCTCTTAGCTGATAATCTGAGAGATCAAGTCTCGTACCTTTTTAATGACAACTATCATGTCAGTTTTTGGCTTTTAGTCCTGCTTTCTTTGTTGTAACTTCGTATATTTGTTTCAGATAAACTGATTTAGGTTGTAATTTAGGCTTTGATTATAGCCTTTTTATCCTCCTAAGGATATCGTCATTTATGAGTCCTGCTATGGAGAGAGCTCGGCCTTTCTCTTTGGCCTTCGTATCTTGATCCCTTAAGGATATGAGCCAACCTGAGCTGAGAGCTCGGTCTTGGGCCTTTGTGGACATCGGTCCGAGCTGGGAGCTCGACCTTGAGTATTGTAAGGATATAAGTCTGTTCGAGCTGGGAGCTCGGCCCTTTTTTTTTTTTTTTTTTTTTTCGGGAGGCTCTTAAGTCCTTTACCGACCTATTTTCGATTCTAGGAGATCTTACGGGATCCTGGTTTTCTTTCCGGGACGACCTCGGGGCCTCGCCGGTAGTTTTTTGTCTCCAGGAGATCTTACGGGATCCTGTTTTTCTTTGAATTTTCGGGACGACCTCGGGGCCTCGCCGGTTGTTTTTGTTTCCAGGAGATCTTACGGGATCCTGTTTTTTCTTTGAATTTCCGGGACGACCTCGGGGCCTCGCCGGTTGTTTTTGTTTCCAGGAGATCTTACGGGATCCTGTTTTTTCTTTGAATTTCCGGGACGACCTCGGGGCCTCGCCGGTTGTTTTTTGTCTCCAGGAGATCTTACGGGATCCTGTTTTTCTTTGAATTTCCGGGACGACCTCGGGGCCTCGCCGGTTGTTTTTGTTTCCAGGAGATCTTACGGGATCCTGTTTTTTCTTTGAATTTCCGGGACGACCTCGGGGCCTCGCCGGTTGTTTTTGTTTCCAGGAGATCTTACGGGATCCTGTTTTTTCTTTGAATTTCCGGGACGACCTCGGGGCCTCGCCGGTTGTTTTTGTTTCCAGGAGATCTTACGGGATCCTGTTTTTTCTTTGAATTTCCGGGACGACCTCGGGGCCTCGCCGGTTGTTTTTGTTTCCAAGAGATCTTACGGGATCTTGTTTTTTCTTTGAATTTCCGGGACGACCTCGGGGCCTCGCCGGTTGTTTTTGTTTCCAGGAGATCTTACGGGATCCTGTTTTTTCTTTGAATTTCCGGGACGACCTCGGGGCCTCGTCGGTTGTTTGTACAAAATTCAGGCTCATTGGCCTTACTATCGCTTCGTCATCTCAGCTGGTTTTTGTGCCTAACTGAGGTCTTGTTTGCGAGGGATCTTTCTGAGCCCTGTTCTTTTCTTTATCATGAAAAATGTTTTTTCACAAAGATAATCATATTGTATAAACAATTTTCATTTATTCACATTTGTCAAAATACGATGTTTTTTCTTTACAAATATTTCAAGGAAAATACCTTTTTAAGTGCTGGATGTTCCAAGCATGGGGCTCGGGGTTTCCTTGCATATCTTCAATTCGGTATACCCCTGGCTTAACCACTTTTGTCACCTTGAATGGACCTTCCCAGGTCGGTGCTAGTTTGCCTGCGGCTGCTCTTTTTCCAGTAGCTTCCAGGTTTCTTAAAGTCAGGTCTCCCACCTTCAAGCTTCTTTCTCTGACCTTTTGATTGTAATATCTTGCTGCTCGTTGTTGATAAGCAGCAGTTCGGACTTGGGCTTCTTCCCTAACTTCTTCAAGAGCATCTAGGTTGCTCCTTAATTTGTCCCCATTAGCGTTCTCACTAACGAATTGAACTCGATGAGTGGGGATCTGCAATTCAACTGGGACTACAGCCTCTGTGCCGTAAGCAAGTGCAAACGGGGTTTCTTGAGTGGGCGCTCTGGGAGTGGTTCGGAGTGCCCATAGAGTGCTATTGAGCTCTTCTGCCCAATTCTCCTTTGCGCCATTCAGCCGTTTCTTTAATCCTTGAAGGATAGCTCTATTAGTGACTTCCGTTTGGCCATTAGTCTGAGGATGAGCCACGGAGGAGAACTTATGCCATATGCCCATGTTCGTCGTGAAGGCTCTGAAAGTGCTGCAGTCAAATTGTCTGCCGTTGTTTGAGATAAGTACTCTTGGTATGCCAAATCTGCAGATGATATGTCCCCATACGAAATCTATCATCTTGCGAGCTGTGATTGTGGCTATTGCTTCTGCCTCTGGCCATTTCGAAAAATATTCCACAGCCACCACTACGAATTTCCTTTGCCCCGTAGTCTTGGGGAAAGGTCCCAGGATGTCAATTCCCCATTGTGAGAAAGGCCATGGACTGGATATGCTTGCTTGAGGAGTGGCAGGGGTCCTGATGGCATTAGCAAATCTCTGACATACGTCACACCTCCGGACAAACTCTTCTGCTTCTTTTTTAACAGTGGGCCAGTAGTATCCTTGCCTGAATATTTTGTTAGCTAATGTCCCTGCTCCCTCGTGAGCCCTACATAGGCCTCTATGTATTTCCTCCATTACCTTTGCAGCTTCTTCCGGACTTACACACCGGAGCCATGGGCTGGATTTCCCTTTTCTGTATAAAGTTCCCCTTATTACTTGGTAATTGGCAGCTCGAGCTGCTATCTTTTTGGCTTCAACTTTATCTTCGGAGAGTTCGCCCTTTTCCAAGTATCTCAAGTATGGAGTCATCCAAGTTGGGCTCTGCTCCACCTGCAGTACTGTGTTTATCTTCTTGAAAGCAGGTGTGCTGACATGCTGTATGTAGACTTCATCAGGGAGCTGCTCTAACTCTTCTTTGGTCAGCCGACTAAGCAAGTCTGCCTCCTCATTTTCATCTCGAGGTATCCTCTGAAATCTCGTAATAACTCCTCGGCTCGTGAGGTCGGCTTCCACAGTTTTTACTTTATCAAGATAACTCTGCATGATGGGATCTCTGGCCTGATATATTCCCGTCACCTGGTTGATCACCAGCTGAGAGTCACTATTTACTTCGAGGTCGGTTACCCCTATCTCCAAAGCTACCAACATTCCGTTCACCAAGGCTTCATATTCGGCCACATTATTAGAAGCTTTGAATTCTAGCTGTAAGGCATAACATACTTTAAAGCCCTCCGGCCCCTTAAGTATTATCCCAGCGCCACTGCCCTCAGAGCCTGATGCTCCGTCTACATATAGCTTCCAGCTGGACTCTTGGGAAAGCTCTCCCTCTCCTTCTTTGTTTGGTATCTCCGAGGATGATCCTTCCTTCTCCTCGTTGAATGAGCATTCTGCTATGAAATCAGCCAGTGCTTGAGATTTTATAGCTGTCCGAGGTCGGTACTCCAGACAGTAAGGGCTGATTTCCACGGACCATGCTAACATCCATCCTGAAGTTTCCGGCCTACGTAGGATCTTCTTTAACGGTTGGTCCGTCATCACAACTCCTTGGTGGCCTTCCAGATAAACTTTGAATTTCCGGACTGCTAACAACAAGGCATATGCCAATTTTTCAATGTTCGAGTATCTGACCTCAGTGTCTCTGAGTACCTTGCTGACGTAGAAAACAGGTTTCTGCTCCCCTTCTTCCACTCTTACTAGTACTGCGCTGACTGCTTGCTCTGAGGCTGCCAAGTATATCAAGAGTTCTTCCCCTTTTATGGGGCTGCTGAGCACGTGAGGCGAGCTGAGGTATTCCTTAAGCTCTGTGAAGGCTTTTTGGCAGTCTTCTGTCCATTCAAAATTCGGGACCTTCCTCAATTTTTTGAAGAATGGCAAACACTTTTCTGCTGACCTTGACATAAATCGATGAAGTGCCACTACTCTCCCGGTTAATCTCTGAACGTCCCTTATACAGGTCGGCTCTGGCATATTCAATATGGCTTCCACTTTCTCCGGATTGGGCTCAATGCCTTTTCCACTCACCATGTACCCCAAGAACTTTCCTCCCCTGATGAAGAAAGCACACTTTGCTGGATTCAGCTTCATCCTGTATTGATCTAACACCCCAAATATCTCCCTTAAATCCGTTATGTGTTGTTGAAAAGTTAAACTTTTAACCACCATGTCATCCACATATACTTCTACATTCCTACCAATCTGGTTCTTAAAGATTTTATTCATTAATCGTTGGTAAGTTGCCCCGGCGTTTCTTAATCCGAAGGGCATAGCTCTGTAGCAGTAAGTCCCGTCTTCAGTTATAAATGAGGTCTTCTCCTCATCCGTCTTTTCCATTGGGATTTGGTGGTAACCAGACATAGCATCCAAAGAAGACATATAATCAAAACCGGCCGTTGAGTCGACCATCTTATTAATATCGGGGAGGGGGTAACAATCTTTAGGGCAGGCCTTATTCAGGTCGGTAAAATCTATACACATCCTGTATTTGCCATTGGCTTTTTTGACTAACACAGGATTTGCCAACCACTGTGGGTACATAACCTCCCTAATAAAGCCTGCCTCTTCTAGCTTCTGCACTTCTTCTTGGGTAGCCTGCTGCTTTTCTCTTCCCACTACTCTCTTCTTTTGCTTTACTGGTCTGGCCTCGGGGAGGACATTCAATTGGTGTGTCATTACTTTGGGGTCAATTCCCGGCATGTCTGAGGGCTTCCATGCGAAGGTCGGCGAGTGACTTCGGATCAGGGCCATGGCTTCACCTTTTTGTTCTTTGGTGAGGCCGGCATTGAGACTGAAGATCTTACTCGTTTCTTCTTCTGATAGGGAGAAGGTCTCCAGCTCTCCAACGGGCTCTGTCCGGGCTTCCTTTGTCTCATCCCTGACCTCCAAAACTTCCGAATCAAGCGCTTCTCCGGTTGAGTTCGGTTCCGTCACTGTGGCCAAGTATACTGCCCTTGCTTCCTCCTGGCTTCCCCGGACCATTCCCACTCCTCCTTCCGTTGGGAACTTGAGTGCCAGATACCTGATGCTAGTGACAGCTTCGAAGCTGAACAACGCCGGCCTCCCCAAAATCGCATTGTAGCTCAGTGGGAGTTTGACCACCAAAAACACCTCATGATGGGTGCGAGCTTTGGGTGCTTCTCCCAAGGTAAGGGCCAGCTTCACCTTCCCTTCTACAAGTACCGGTGCTCCTCCGATCCCTTTGATGGGTGACTGGTCCCGAACCAGCTGTTCCTCTGGGATTCCCATCTGCTGGAACACCCGATATGGCAATAAGTTGACCTTACTCCCATCATCCACCAGAACCTTCTTCACCCGAAAATTATGAATGACTGCTTCAATGACAAGCGCGTCATCGTGGGGCATCTGAATGCCCTGTGCATCCTCCGAAGAGAAAGCGATGGTCATGGGAGAGTGTTCAACGATCTGCATAACCTCGCCATTACTGGTCTCCCCTTCCCGGTTTCTCTTCTTTCCTCGACGGTTCATCCGTCCTCCAGTTCCTCCAACAATCATATTAATAGTCCCACTGGACCCATCATTCACTGGTCTAGCTCCAGTTCTCCTGGGCATCTGGGCTGCCGGACCGGGTTGAGGCCTCTGCCCCTCCGGTTTCTTCACAAAATTTTTGAGATGCCCCCTTTTTATCAATCTTTCAATCTCCGCGATTAACTGAAAACAGTTATTTGTATCGTGGCCATGCGTCCGGTGGTACTGACAATACTTGTCAGGATTCCTCTGATCTGCTTCCGACTTCAAAGGTTGGGGCCACTGGAGAAACTCTTTATTTTGGACAGCCATGAGCACCTCGGCTCTATACGCATTTAATGGAGTCGGTTTCTCCGGGACCCAAGGAGGGAGCACTCTTGGTTCGAGAACCCGAGGAGGAGGAGGCCTTTGATCCCTTCTTTCCCAGGCCTACTTGTACGGCTCAGGCCTCTTTCCACGCTTCTTCTCGTGTTTCTCTGACCTCCCCTCCTCCGGGGCTTTTTCTTTTCCTTCCACCCCTTTGGCAAATCTACTCGTTACTAAGGCGTCATCCTGCCTTATATACTTTTCCGCCCTCTTCATCAACTCGGCCAGTGAGGTCGGAGGTTTCCTGCTCAGAGAACCAAAGAACTCGGCAGAGGTTGTTCCCTTTTGCATGGCCTCTACCGCCCTTCCTTCGTCAAGCTCGAGAATCTGCAGGGCCTCCGTATTGAAACGGGCGACATACTCTCTGAGGGATTCACTAGTTTTTTGTCTCACTGTTTCCAGATAGCTCGTCTTCCTATCTGCAGGCACCCCGGCTACGAACCGGCTAATGAAGCGGGTGGCCAGATCTCCGAAACTTTTAATGCTTCCGGCCTCCAGGCTGTTGAACCATGCCCTCGCTGGTCCCGAGAGCGTTGTTGGGAACACCTTGCACATCAGAGCATCTGACAGAGTTTGTAACTCCATGAAGGTCTTATAGTTCATGACATGTTCTCTCGGGTTGCCAGCCCCATTATAGGCCGCCATCGGCGGCATCATAAAATTTTTGGGAACGGTCTCCTGCTGCATTAACTTTGAGAAGGGAGAAGAAGTAGGCAAGGAGGTTTGACTCTGATCTTTCTTACCTAGCTCGGCTAGGAGCTGCTCCTTCAACCTTTTCAGCTTTTGGTTCATTTCCTCGTCTGCCGGGCTGGATCTTTTGCCCAAACTACATTCTTCCTCCTCTGTTTCAGTTCCCGTTTCTCTGGTTGTTTCGGCAGAATAATCGTTCACCTCTTCATTTTCTATCAACTCTCTTGCCCTTCTCCCATGAATTCGGGTCTCCGGTTCTTCCTCTTCTCTGGCATTGTGGTTGTTAGTTCGGAGGCGGGCAGAGGTAGGTTGGGGTTCATCGGTTCTGGGTTCCTCCACTACTGGGAGTGCGTTTACTGGGGTGCTAAGTCCCCTTTGTTGCATTATCTGCCCAACCAGTGAGCAGTGGTTTGTAGCTGGAGAGCCATGGTTTGAATGTCTTGGTTAGACAGGGTCATGGTGGGAGTATTCCCTGCCAGGCTTGGCGAGGGATTAAGAGAAATAGGTGTTTGGTTATTCAACGTTGTAGGGCTAGAAAAGGAGAACTGCTGCCCATCTTGGGCAGAGCTCAGGTCATTTGGAATATTAAGGTTACTGTCTTGGTGGTTTGCCATCGTGGATCTCAGTGGGTTTTGAAAGTGAAAACTCCGGTGATGAAAAGATCTCCTTCGTTTCCCACAGACGGCGCCAATTGATGATCTGAGATCCAATGGAATAGGGTTTTACAAGGGTTTTGTATTACTGAATAAGGCTTGAGTTTCCTGAGGAGGGGACTCCTCTTTTATACATTGTCTTGCTTGCCGGTGACGTGTAAAGGTCTCTCCAGGATTGGGCCACGCGTCTCTGCCATGCGGATTCGGAGGTACTAGGGTATCAGCCGCCTGCTCCATGCGTAACGGCCTCTGATTCTCCTCGTGCGTACGTTCGAGCGGATCTGCCAGGCTGTCTGGTGAATATTATTCCGGATCCTGGGCTGGGCTGAGAGTTAGGCCGGATGCTAAGCCTGAGTGGAGAGGGTCTGCTTCGTGCGGGCCGGGCCGGCTTGAGTGAGGAAGATGGGCCGAGCCCGGCCTTGAAGGTTGGATGAGCCAGGCTTGTTATGTACATCAGGTGTGTGGGCCCCTACGTCGTGGGCCTTGGGCTGTGGTCAAGCCCCTGGTCCGGGGTGAAGGAATCCAGCGGTCATCAACATGCATAAAATTTTAGGAGATTTATAATTTAGTTTTTGAATATTGCTATTATTAATAAATCAGTCCTTATATTTTTAAAAACCTATTAAAACGTACTTATATTTTCTTTCTGTCAACAAAATAGTCATTCTGTCATATTTTCCATTAAAATTAGATAAAGAAGAAAAGATAAAATTTTTAAAATCCAATTTTACTCTCAAATAAAACTCCTTATTTAGTTCTTGGATATTGCTATTATTAACAAGTCAGTCCCTACATTTTCAAAAATTTATTAAAACATTTTTATCTTTTATCATATCTATTAAAACGTTCTTATCGTTTCTTTCCATCAATGAAATAGTCCCTATCTTTTATCATATCTATTAAAACGTCCTTATCGTTTTTTTCTGTCAACGAAACAATCCATCCTCATTGTTTCTTTTTGTCAACGAAATCGTCCCTCCTTATATTTTCAGAAATCTATTAAAACGTCATTATCTTTTCTCATATCTATTAAAACATCCTTATCGTTTCTTTTTGTCAACGAAATAGTCTCTATCTTTTCTCACATCTATTAAAATGTCTTTATCGTTTCTTTCCGTCAACGAAATAGTCCCTATCTTTTCTCACATCTATTAAAACATCTTTATTGTTTCTTTCCATCAATGAAATAGTCTCTCCTCCTCCTCCTCCTCCTCCTCAAAAAAGAAGAAAAAGATGATGATGATGAAGGAGAAGAAGAAAAAGAAAAAGAAAAAGAAGAAGAAGAAGAAGAAGAAGAAGAAGCAGAAGAAGAAGAAGAAGTAGAAGTAGAAGAAGCAGAAGCAAAAGAAGAAGCAAAAGAAGGAGGAAGAATTAATGAAGAAGAAAAGGAATGAGGAGGAGGAGGAGGAAAATAAGGGGGATAATTTGGTCATTTACTATATTTTTAATGGCAAAAATAAACGGAAGGACTATTTCGTTGATAGAGAGAAAACATAAGAACATTTTAATAGATTTCTAAAAATATAGGGATTGACTTGTTAATAATAGCAATACTCAGAGACTAAATTATAAATCTCTCTAAAATTTTTAAGGTAAAATTTAATTTTAAATAAAGAAAAAATATTATATGTATAAAATTTTATAAATTAAATTAATTTATTTACTATTAAATATTGAATATAAAATTTTAAATTTTTTTAATATAAGTGATTTAACTTATTATTTATTAAAAAATATGATGTGATTTTAATATTTTGATTTATACTTAAAAGTTTTTAAATTTAAAATATAATGGTGAACTATTAAAATTATATTTTATTTATATTAAACTGTAGTATTAATTGTGTTTTAAGTTTTTATCATTTAATTTTATCAATTTATAAAAAATTAAAATATAACTAGTAAATTTAAATCACAATTAATAATATATTTGATCAATTTAATATTTTTTTATTGTATTTAATTATCATAATATTTATAATTTCAATTGTTCAATAAAAATAATAAGTGAATAATTTATTTTATAAATATTTTAAAAATAAAAAAAAGTAGTGAAGTTAAAATCTTAAAAATTAAATTTAAATTTTTTAAATAAAAAAAAGATAGAGAATAGAATGGCTGTTTTAAAATTGTATTAGTATTAAGACTTTATTTACAAGAGAATTATTATTAGATTTTTAAATTTTAGAAATTTTACTAATTTTTATCTTTATAAAAATTACTCAATTAAAAGATTTATATGTTTTATGAAATCAAATTATTTAGTCTATTTGTTAAAATAACCGTTAGTCAATTTATTTTATTTTTGATTAAAAAGAATAAATAGTATAAATATTTAAATATATAAATATTAAATGATACATATAATTAAAATTAGACTAAATAATATAAATATTCAAAACATGTTAATAAATTTATAAAAATTTAAAAATTTATAAAAATTTAAAAATATAAATATTAAATGATACATAAACTTCATGCAGGGATACTTGTATGGGCGTTTGTTAATCTTGGTAAGAACTCCTTCCATTAATGAATTAGAAACATAGTTACCTATTTATATGAAGAGACAACATAAAAAACCTAGCTAACTTTATCTTACGTTTTTGGATCGCAACTCATCGGCATCCATGGCACACTCCTTGCTGGGCTCACGTCTTCTTCAGATCGTCTATTAGAATGAGCAATGTGTTTAGCTTCATTCCCTGCACCTTCTCCAAACTCATTATATATAATAAGTTTTTCACCTGAATTGAATACTGTTTCACTTGGACTGAACTCCCAACATCATTGGTTGTTTTCCTCGAATAGGATATCTTTGTTCACATGCACCCTTTCTGCCTTTGGATTATAAACTTTGTAGGCCTTAGATTCGGGTTCATAATCAAGAAAGACCATTTTATTACTTCTATCTTCCCGTTTCTTGAGATGTGGAGAGGTGTTTTTCACATGCCCCAAGCATCCGAACACACGCAGGTGTTGCACATTGGGCTTCTTTTCTGTCCAGGCTTGATACAACATCATCCCTTCTACACTATTCATTCGAGATGTGTTTAAAAGGTAGACAGCAGTTCGTGCCACTTCTACCTAGAACATAGCAGGCATCTCCTTGCACTTCAAGAGACTTCTTGTCATCGCCATGATTGTTTGATTTCGATGCTCAACGACACCATTTTGTTGAGGAGAATATGGTGCCGTCAAATGTTGCTTGATCCCAAACTGCTCACAATGTTCAACAAAAGCTTTTGACATGAACTCGCCACAACGATCACTACGAAATACTTTTAGCTTGTGCTCTACTTCCCTTTACTCTTAAGCATCTCAATCCACATGTACCTGCTGAAATCATCAACCAATAATAAAAAATACTTGTTACCTCCTGGTGTTGTAGACGTGATTGGCCCGCACATGTCACTATGCATGAGCTCCAATGGCCTGCTAGCTCGATAATTAGCTGACTGAGGAAACGAGAGGCGGTGTTGCTGAGCAAGTACACACCAGCTGCATAACTAGTTCATCTATTCAATGTATGACATTCTATCCACCATTTTTATAATAGTAAAATTCCTGTGAGCTTGAAAATTTGAGTGACCACAACGGGCGTACCGAAGCTACACATCCTCCTTATAACTAATCATAAGACACATTGGTTGTTCATGTAGGATGTTCACCACATACAATCTGTTCTTGGATCTCCTCACTTTTGCAACTAATCTTCTCTGCTTGTCAAAGAGACGTAGAAGCGTCCCTCAGGTCATCGTTTTTCCTCCATATTCATCCAACTTCCCAATACTCATAATATTATTTTTTTTAATTTTGGTATGTAATAAACATTTGTGAGTGCCATGTGTTCTCCATTTTTACATTAAAACAACATGGTTCTACGGCCACAGATGTTCACAATTGATCCATCACCAAACCTTACCTTGCCATGGACAACTTCATCAAGTTCAACAAAGTTTTTCTTAAAGCCTGTCATATGGTTGCTAGCATCAATGTCAAGGTACCATACACTACTCTCATACTCTTCACTCCTAAACTCAAGTTTCACCTTCTCTTCATTCAACAAAACATCAATCGATCCAGGGTCATCAGAATGCACTAACTCACATGTCTTAGCCATTAATAGTGTAGGCTCATTATCATCTTGTTTTTCTGCAAGATAAACTTTTTTTCCTTCCTGTTTGCATTATAGTTAGACGCAAAATGCCCAAACTCATTACAATTAAAACACCGTACCTTTTTTATGTCAAATTTCTAAGATCGCCAATTCTTATCATTGTCGTGTCCTCGTCCACGGCCACCATTTGAACTACCATGGCCATGCCCGCGACCGCATCCACAAGTACTGCCATTATCATATGCCAACCGGCATGTTCTCCAGGTGAACTAGTTCTCGAGCTCACTGCCTCCTTGAGCACCTTCCACTCCGTGCGTGTTAGGAGTACATGTTCTCCTTTTTTCATTTTGCGGATGTATAGACGTTCTTCATGAGCCTTAAGTGAACCAATCACTTCCTTCATTGTCTTGCCCCTCAGATCACCAAACTCAACTATAGAGGCAATTTGGATGAATTTTGGTGACACCACACGTAGCATCTTCTTCACTATGTACTCTTTGTGTATCTTTTCATCAAGGCCACGCAGTTTGTTGACGACGATAGAAAACGTACCGGCGAAATTATTAATAGCTTCATCATCATCCATGCGAAGGCTCTCAAACTCCCACCTGAGAGTTTGTACTTTCACCTCCATCACATGAGCCGTGCCAAGGTGCATGGTTTTCAAGGAATTCCATGCTTCCTTTGCGATCTTCTTCACACCTAGCTGCAGTAGTCTCTCTTCAGTGATTCCTCGATAGATGTCTACCAACACTATCTTATCTTTGCACGGTTCTACAGGACACCTCCATTATCACCCATGTCAGATAGTTGCTCTTAGTGAGCAACGAGTACTTGAGAGTAACACTCCCTTCTCGCGATATAACCTGCAATGTCACCGCATTGGTCAAATCGCCGCTGCCGGTCTTGGCAAACCTTGATAGCGAATTGCTTCTTCTTCTCGGCATGTATTTAGGCATACAAGAGCAAGACTTTGATATCAAATGTCAGATACACAACCCATGCAAAGACTCTCTAAAAACAAACACTCCTATCGGATGAAGAGGATGAATAAGATCACTTTGATCAAATTATTCTAGTGTTGGAACAACAACATCGCTTTTCTCTCAACTCAATTTTATTCAATAAATTTTAAGAATAAAAAAAAAAAAAAAGCCATGTAAAGCTCCACGTTCCTAAAGATTTGCTCTAACAAAACCATGACTAACCAACACAAATGCACTTAACAAAAAATGCTATACCAAAAAATCAAACTAATCAATATGAAAACGTGCAACTAAAAAACCAGCAAACAGGCAACACAAAAAAATAGCAACCAACAATAAAATTAAATACTACATAAAGATCTACAAGAAAATTGTTATTATCATGCATACACATATGAATATACTGGAAGTTATTTCAATAACTTCCACTCTCCAACTACTATCCCAAAGAATCCAAATCTTACTTGAAAACCCTTGAGCTTCGAACAGATGTGAGAATTGAAAGTCAATTTTCTTGATAGCGTCCTTTGTTTTAGGACCATTAACATATAGGGTTAAGCAATTGGTCAGTTTGATTTAAATCGCACCGAAAAAATTAAAAATTAAAAATTATTATATTTAAAATTGAACCGAATCGAATTGCATAAACAACCAAATTGAATCAGTTCGAATTGCATAGTACGTTTGTGACTGAAGAAGAACAATATAATTGAATACCATTAATAACACCTAGAGTTCTACTTTACAAAAGGAATCTTTTATATATATTCATATATATGAATGTAGGTAAATCAAATTATTGATGAATTATTTAAGAATTAAATCAATAAAAGCACTAACCAAACTCGATTTTACTTAACTTTCTAAATGAGTTAATTTCAAACTCAATTTTTAAATTTATTTAATAAATAAATCGAATTTAAATTTAATAATATTTAATTCATTAAAATTTATAATCTCAGCTTATTTCTAAATTTATGGGCAGATTTATTAATCAAATTTGTTTATTAAATTCGTGAGTTACCTTGTGAGCAAACTCGAAAGCACAATCATAAACAGATTTAATAATACACTCGTTTATAAGCTCGTTACATAAATCAAATATTTATATTAATTTTATATTTTATAAATTTAAAATTATTTTTACTTTAATTATGATTTTTTAAAAAATAATACTATTTTTTTAAAAAAAATGAAAATTAAAGATTGGGAAAGTAGAATCTAAGCTTTCAAATTTATTCAGATACATTTACTATCAAGTTAAGTCTGTGAGTAAAAAAAATATTATTTAAATTATAGTATCATTAAAAAATATAATTATTTATAATTTAATTTAATTTAAATTTATAATAAATATTTAAATAATATTATAAATATCTTTTGATAGAAAAGTTATAAATACTTGGATATAAGAAATATTATCTTAAATATTTACTTAATTTTTAATATATATTTATATTATTTCTCAACATTTCTTATTTTTTCAAATTTTAATTCACTATTTAACATGATTAAATAAACTATTACAAAATTATTTAAGATTTTTTTAAATGAAAATTTTTTAATTAAAAAAAATAAAATTTTCAAATCAAATAAGAGAATTATTTAAAAAAATCAATTAAATTAAATTCTAATGAAATTGTTTATTTCAAATAGAAGGTAAAAGAATTAATTAATTCTATTGTTATTGTCACTATTTTTATATACTTATACATGTGCTCTGATGACTATCTCATATTTATTATTGTGTAATTAGTTTCATAAGTGTTCTATAACTTAATATAGATTAATACAATAAAACTAATGAAATTTATACTTATATTAATATATTTATTTTATATATAATATTTTGTATTTATATTATATATAATAATTTTTTATATCATATATAATAATTTAATATATATAATATATTTGAATTAAAAGTAAATGATAATATATTAATAATTTAATACTTAATACTTAATTTTTTAATATTTAATTGTTTTATATCATTTGATGGAATTATTTGTTTTATAGTGTTGTAATTGATACTATTAACTCATGTTAATGAAAGTATATTAAAAAATAGTTTGATTTAATTTTCAAATCAAATTTAAACTTCCAAACTTCTTAAACTTTTTAATGAATTCAATTTCAATTTTAAATAAGCTTTTAAAAGGTGAGTTGTGAACTAATTTGTAGAATGTTTCAGTCCCTCTAAAAGTGAATGATTTATGTTGGAGAGCTTATAGAAATATATTGCCTACAAAAGATAACTTAAGGTAAAAAGGCGTGGATGTAGATGTTAGATATTCTTAGTGTCATGAATATGAAAGTATCAATTATATTTTGTTATATTGTTCCGTGTCTAAGGAAGTTTGGAGGTTAGGGGAGTAGGAGATTTGCAGTCTAATAATAATTTTTTTAATTTTTTACTGCAGAATTTGAAGTTCCAAGATAAGGTTCGAAAAACCTTTGTAATGGTATGTGCATGAAGATTATGGTCATCAAGGAACTCATTATTATGGAATCAGGTGCAAAATTCAGCCACTCACCTTGTGGAAGACGTCATGCATCATATCTCGAATTGGGAAGCTGCTCAACGTGTTGGTGCTTTGCATGGAAATACCACTGCTACTTTATATCAGAGCAGGAACTTGTTTTATTTCTCCAATCCTGCTCGTGATCCTGAAAGCATTCCTCTCTAAATTCGTGTGTCATCTTCAAGTTTGGACAATTTCAATTGGTTTTGTTAAGTTGATGGGGTTTTATTTGAAGTTCAAGATTTTATTGACTACGGTTTTGTTGTGGAAAACTCTAAGAGTATATTTCAACGTGGTGTTTCTGATTTTTCGGAAGGTAATGGTACGCCGGTAATTGTTGAAACTTTAGCTTTCCGTCACTGTTTGCTCTTTGCGACAGAATTTTTGCCTTTTAATGACTGCATTTTTATGGACTATTTGCAGGTGGTTCAAACTCTTCGGTCTCCACATTTAGACATTTTTGAACTGGGTTTGATTATGAATGATTGTAAATTTTTTTTAGACTCTAGAACTGATATTTCTGCTAGATGGATTTATTGTCATACCACTCTAACTGATCATACTTTGACTAGAGAATCTATTAAGTATGATCGTTACTCTGTTTGTAATGATATCCCACTTTATTTGTTAAAATTTTATTAATACAACTAATAGTTTTATTTTCAAAAAAAAGTGAGTTCGAATTTATACAAAATTTTATAAATTAAATTTAAATTTTTTAAAGTTCAACTCGAATTGATTACACCAATACATAATTAAATTTAAATTTTTTAAAATTCAACTCGAATTGATTACACCAATACATATTTCTTGTAAGCAGTTACTGACCACTTTGTGCAGTTATGCAACATTCTCTCAAAATACAGTAACTGTTAACTAATGGGCTTTTGTAGTTCGAAGTTTTAAGCTTCTTATATTTGAGCCTTCAATGTTATTATGAACTTTAAGCCCATGCATTGGTGGTTTGGTCAAAGAAAAATTTAGCTAAACAAGCTGAATTTTCTCGTGCTTTCAACTATATAAATTCTTCCATATAGTTGACTCAACTAATTCTCGAACTTTAGATTATAAAGGCCTTCATATCCATTCAGCAAAATCTAAAAATCAGCATATCAGTTGATGGGATTTTGAGATTACATGCATAAATTTACAGTCTATTACTCCAAAATTCCGAAAGTATACATATATATGCATCAGCTTCAGTTCAATCAGTCTATGAGCTCAGCTGGTAGACTGGTTGTAATTGCCAAATTTTAGGTAAACAAGTACATAGGCAGATTAAATAAGTCATAACTAGTAAGCCAAACACTCAATTTATGAATTTACTCTGCTTCCGAGATGGCCTCCAACTCTTGGTGAAGCTGTCTCCTTGTTCTTCTTGCATTCATTCTTGTTGGAACTGCAGAGCTAAATGGGTTGGGAGGTATTGGTAGATTCTCTCCTTCCCTTTCCAACATATGAACTGCAACTTTCATTGAAGGCCGATCTGTTGGGTTCCATTGAATGCACCAGAGTCCCACAATTGCAAGTTTCTTTGCAATTTTATCATCTCCCTCTTCCTCGATCTCGAACCTAAGATCTTCTCCTTCTTCTAAGAGATTATAAATCCATTCCGGGAAGTATATTTGCTCATCATTTTCTTCTGTTACATCGACGATTTTCCTTCCTCCGACCATTTCTAACACTAACATCCCAAAGCTATAAACATCTGACTTGCAGGATACATTACCAAAGTTCCTTGAGAACACTTCAGGTGCAATATAGCCAATGGTCCCTCTAGCTGTTGTCATGGACACTGCACTCTGATCCTTAGCACATAACTTAGCCAATCCAAAATCTGAGACCTTGGGATTGAAGTCATGATCAAGCAAGATGTTGTGTGGTTTGATATCGAAATGGAGGATTCTCTGATCACACCCTTGATGAAGATATTCAATTCCTTTAGCAATTCCAAGAGCAATATCTTTCAGCCTTTTCCAGCCAAGGAAATGGTTCTTGGTGTCTGCCGAAGAGATGAACTTTTGTAGGGTATCATTTGGCAAGTACTCGTAAACTAGAGCTCTTCGAAACCCGTCAGCGCAGAATCCAACCAAGCGAACCACATTGACATGGTGGATTTTACCTATAGTTCCAACTTCATTGACGAACTCCTCTCCATTTCCTGTGGAGCTGTTGAGGACTTTAACAGCTACCAGAATTTCTTCTGATAGCTTTCCTCTGTACACAGTTCCATAAGCTCCTTGGCCTAATTCGTCTTTGAATTGGTTAGTCATCCGCTTGATATCATCATAGGAATATCTAGTAGGCTTGAAGGATTTGTAGTCATCTAAAAAATTTTCAATCTTGGACTGATATTCTCTTTCTCTTTCGTTGAACCTATATCTGCCGTAGAGTAGAATGGATGCTCCTACAAGAAGTGAACCTAGGATTCCACCTGCCAATGTATAAAAACATTCATAATCAAGAAAACCCATGTCCTAAATTACTAATGAACCATGTTAGAAGTGAAGATAAGAGAGAAGACAGGTCACCTGTTTCTATAAATTTGGTTGATTGCCCTGAAAAAACATCACGGCAACGTTAGATTCTCATGTTTTAACTTTATGAATTTTGGCTGCAAGTTGATGTTTTGAAGAAAACTCAGAAATTGGAAGTTGAAGATGCAAATGAGATTGATTTAGTATTTATAAATTATAAAAGAAATTACATAAAATTTTGAAGTAATTCATTGCATGAAGCAAAAACAAAGTATTAACCTTTGCGTGGCTTGAGCCTGCCGTAGCATTGAGTTTCAGACCAAGTAATGTTGGTGTTCAATCTGCAGTACTTGCCTTTAACTTCACAAGGTGTACACTTGGGATTGACCCATCTCAAACCAATAATACTTTCCTTGGAATAGAAATAATCATATGGAAATGGTGAAATGTCACGTATCTTCGTGCAAGACGAGGCCCAAGTCATCAAAAGAGTAACCTGAAGAAACCGCACAGACTTGATATTGTGGACTGCTGAGGCAGGGGATTTGGCCATAAGACCCACAACCTCCGCTTGAAGAGCAATTGAATAAGGTGCGTTCATAACTATCCTCCATAAAATGGAAGGGAGAAACAGAGAGATTGAAATTCAAAAGCCTTTTTGGAAGGCAACCCTCTGTATCATTAGCATAAACAACTTGAAATTTATAGTCAATGTTCTGTATGAAGAGTTTCCATGAAGTCGCCAGCTCAAGAACAGTATCGTTCTTCTCAGAGCAAGAAAGGTGAAACTCAGGTTGAGGATAGCCACAGTGGCGTGGTTGCCTGCCTCTGATTCGGAACGGAAACCGGACGGCTGGGCCGTAGCTCCCACATCTCGTTGTGTTGCAGTCTTCAAAACATAATCCATGATCTGCAAGGAATACGATTAACCACAACAAGGAAGTCAAAGAAACGTTCATTTCTTTTGAATTACTCTGCCATTGCTTTCTACAATCTGTTTTTTGAAATTAGATATCCACAATCTTATTTGCTGGCTTTTGCTTCTTAGCTGAAGCCGGCAAAGAATATTTTCTTTTAATTTATAATATTTTAAAAATGTTTGAATTATAAAATTAAATAAGTTTTAGTTAATATTAATTAAAATAATTATTAATATTAAATTTTGAACTTTATTATCTAATAAAAAAATGATAATAATATAAACATAAATTTATAAATACCTTTAAATATTCATATCTAATAAGACTTAAATAAATAATACAACAGAAATAAATTATTTCTCGGATAAAAATTAATATTGGGATTAAACTAAAGAGATAAAATTGTTGCTTACCATAAAATTAAATATTTGTATTCTATTACTTATTCGAAAAACAAGAGAAGGATATGCACCAATTTGGAATAAATAAAATTAGAAAAATTCAAATTAAATAGCAAATTAATATATCATACAATTGATTATAGAATTTAACAATAAGTTTATTAAAAATAGTATAATCTTATTAATAAATAATTATCAATTAATTAAATACAAATATGTAAGAACTTATGGATAATAGATGGAGGGCTTGATAACTTAGAATAGTAAGTTAAAATGTGATGATTTGAGATCAAGGTAGGATAAGGGTATATGTGTGTAAACTTAATTTTGTTTGCCCTCCCTCCTCTTCTTATTCTTTTTCTTTATTGGCTTATTTTTTAGTGACGTATAACGATCGTCCTATGCCTCTATAGCCAACTTGTCATGCCTATGTGAAACCATACGTACGGACGTACTCTCCTTCTCTCATCATTAGACGGCCATTTAATACTTTTCAGCATCACGCGGATACGATTCCAAAAATTCGGGGGTCTGCTGCTTTGTGCATCTATTCCCTCTGATGAAGTGAACCTCTTTTTCATGGGCCTATTCCTTGTTGAGTCCGGCTTGCCTGAATCAATTCCGGGCTGTAAACTGACAGTCGGGCTTGCCCATTAAACTGGGATGGACTATGTATAGATTTTTGAGCTTGAATCTTTTAACATGGGCTCGACCGCGGCCCAAATATAAGAGTCCAGAGCAATTATCAGCCCAATAATTATCAAAATGATTTCTATTAAAATAAAATTAAAATTAAGTATTTTATTGAAATAAATTAAGATTAAGGTACAGAAATAAAAAAAATTCAAATTTGAATAACTATAAATGAAAATTATCTATTGTTTATATGACTTTCCCTCTCCATTCCCTTTTCTCATTCTAAGGGATAAGCAGTGTTGGTAGTGACTTCTCGAGATAAATGCATGTTTGAAAAGTCACGATGACTAATTATAAGGAGATGGTCAATTTCTCTCTCATAGTATAGGTCTCTCACTATTTGAGGGATGCTTCACACGTCTTTCTTGAAAAAACTCTTTAAAAGAAACGTGTTGATTTTTTTTGTGAATTCATGTGAGAAATCAATAAAAATAGAGACTTTATTAAAGATACAAGTCTCTGTCTTTTTTCATTGAGTCTCTTATCTCACGTGGCATCACTAGAATCACAAGAGAGACTCAAATGGGTCTCTCTTTATTGGAGACTATATGCAGTTCTATCCCTTTCAGCGGGCACTTAATATAAAATATATACATAAATTTGTTTGAGGGATGATTTAGCTAAATTTCTTTTAGTTTTAATATGTTTATTTTAATTTTCTCATCTAATCGCCTAAATGATAACTTATATATTTTTGACACTTAATTTTTTATTTTCATAGTTAAAATGTTTTTTCTTTTATTTTTTTATTAGTTTTGTTTAAAATAATTCATTTTATAAGAAAATAATTTAAATAATTTTTTAATTATGTATGATTTATACTTTCTCTTAAAGTGAAATGTTTTTAAATTAAAAAATTTAAATTACTAAAATTAATTTAATTGAATTGTTAGAGAATTATTAATTTCAAACAAGTGCATGTACGTGACTAGCTAACTGAGACGTAGACGGGTGTGGTGGTGAAGACTTGATGACTTCCTGCAAGTGATGAGTAATGGCAAGTTTGAAACGTCAAACTAGGCCAATTTACTCCATTATTACAATTAGGGCTCCTAAACTGAATGAAAAATCTAGCAACTTTAAATAAATATTAGTTTGATTAATTTGCAAGTTTAACATTTAAGAACTATAATAAAATTATAAAAAATAAAATAAAATAAAGGAAAGAATTCCACCGAAAGAAAGAGAAAGAGAGAGAGAGGAAGTGATCGAATGAGATGATTTTCACAATTTAAAAGAACAAAGTAAAATAAATCTATTACTGCTATTAAAGCTCTTATTCTAATTTAGATCTGATTGTGTGTGCATCTATCTAAAACAATTTTGAATTTTGTACTACTGGCAAAACTGAAATTATAAAATTTATCCTTCGGCTTGGGCTATAACTTTAAGCAAAACTATAACTTTCAGTTAGAAAGGAAATAACATAATATGTACCTGTCCCAACCGTTCTAATCATTATTCAATCATGATAAGAACATCAACTAAAAATATTTGGAGATATTATAACTTAAATGCAATTGGAATTTCACAATTATAACCACATTATAATTTATTTTTACACAGTAATATAGTCTCATGAACTTTATTTTTACTCAAAGTTCAATTAAATTAACACTAAAGATAAATAATAGTATTTATAAAACGCATTTAAATACTTAAAATATATGAATAATAATATCAAATTATAATCAACAAATTGATTGTAAGGCATATTACTAATAAAATTTTCTTAAGTTTAAATAAATATGCACCGATTTGAAATAAAAAAAATTTAGAAAAATTTAAATTAAATAGAAAATTAATATATTATATAATTTATTATAAATTTAACAATAAATTTATTAAAAATAATATAATCTTATTAATAAATAATTATTAATTAATTAAATACAAATAAAGTAAGAACCAAGGAATAATCGATAGAGGGCTTGATAACTTAGAAATCTGCAATAGCAAGTCAGGATGATTTTTGTTGAAATAGAATTAGAATTAAGTGATTTTATTGAAATAAATTAAGATTGAGTGACCGAAACGAAAAAAACTCAAAATCAAATGACTATGAATGAAATTTTTATCTATTGTTCATATGACTTTTTCCTTCGTTCCCTTTTCCATTCTAAGGGTAAGTAGTAGCATTGATGGTGACTTCTTGAAAGAGATCTTATATTTGAAAAGTAAAAAATGGATTAGTTTTCAATTGATGACTAATTATAAAGAGATGACCAATCTCTCTCACAATGTGAGTCTCTTATTATTGGAGGGAGACTACACATATTTTTATTGGAGAGACACATTTCTCTAAGAAAAACGCGTTAATTTTTTTTTATATATAAAATAACCATTAACAATTAATATGAGTTCATATAAGAGATCAATCTAAAAAGAGAGACACTATTAAAAATACAAATCTCTCAGTTTTTTATTGAGTCTTTCATCTTATGTGGTATCATTAGAATTATAAGAGAGACTCAAATGAGTCTCTCAAATATTGGAGGTTGTTTTATTCAGTTTTATCACTTTTAGCGTACACTTGACTTAAAATATATATATATTTTTTGGTCATGGATCAAAATAAAAATGAATAAGTTTCTTTGAGGGATTATTTAGCTAAATTTCTTTTAATTTTAATTTGTTTACTTTGATTTCTCATCTAATTACCTAAATAATAACAAATATATTTTTGATACTGAATTTTTTATTTTCATAATTAAGATGTTTTTTGGCATTCATTTTTTTATTAGTTTTATTTAAAATAATTCATTTTGTCAAAAAAATAATTTAAATATTATTTTAATTATATATGATTTATATTTTCTTTTACATAAATATCTTTACTTTATTAGTTTATCGAATTAGGTAAATATTTAATAAATGTTGAAAGCAACTGTGATAAATGAGTTTGATGACTTCTTCCAAGTAATGAGAGAGACTGCGAATTTGAAACGTTTGCAAAGTTATTAATACATCATATTCATTTATTTTGTGGGTCTCGGTGAGAGAGATAAAAATCCTAGAAAGAGAAAAAAATTCACAATTGATTCACTTTCTCATAAAAATTCTATTCCTATTCGGTATCGCTATGCATTTACCAGTCGGACAAATCCTCAACTCTTGAAAATTCTTTCACTTCCATATTTTTTCTCTCCTTATGTAATTTAATTGATTTTTTTAAAATATGCATCTTTTCCCTCCTTATTCAATTTAATTGATTTTTTTAAAATTTTTATATTTATAGAGAAAATTTTAATTCTTTTAATTTATAAAATTTTCATTTAAAAATAAAAATTTATATATAGTTTATAAGAATTTAATTATCATTTTTTTTTAAAATTTTATTCTAATTAAAGAGGGAATGTTAATCCAATTTTAAGTTAAAAATAGTAGTCAAGGTTTTGTCATGTGATTTTTTTTTTTATATTATTGATTAGATATTGAAGAAATAAAATCTGAAATCTCTCAGATTTATTCAGATATATTTATTATCAGATTAAATTCGTGAGTGTAATATTTTGTTATGCAATGTATATCATTATATGTAGTTTTTAAAAATATATTTTAATGGAATATTTTCTAAGTTTTGAATTAAAAATTTTATAATAATTTAATTTAATTGATATTTTTTATTAAAAATAATTTTTTTATTTTAAAATATTTTTATCATATGTTAAGATGAAAACGTACATAATTTTATAAAAAATTATTCAATTCTTTTTTTATAAAATTATTTACACTAAACGGTGGGATTACAAATATATTTAGAATGAAATGATAAAAATTATAAAAAATATTATAGGTTATTTATATGAACTTTCCTTTCATTTTCTTTTCTCATTCTAAGAGATAGCAGTGTCATACTTGGTGGTGACTTTATAAGAGAGGCTAGTATTTGAAAAGTCAAAGTGGGGCCAGTTTTCAATTGATGACTAATGACTTAGATTGTGCTATCTGCTTTGGTGGGCCACTTGACTCAAAAGAAAAGAATACGATAATAATATATAATAAAATTTAGAGTTAATGAAAAAAAAATTCATTCTCTTTTTATTATTGTAATTGAATTCTATTTTTTTTATTTCATCAAATAAATTTTATATTTTTATATTTATTTTAATTATATCTAAAATTTTAAATTTTTTAACAAAAATTAATAAAAATATCATTTTATTTGACATATCATTTCCACATCAGAGAAATTCATAATACAATTCATTAAAATTTTAAAATTTATAATTTAATTAATAAATTTTTAAAATTTAAAATGTAATTTTTTTAAATATGGTAAATTTTTTTAATATTTCTCTTAAAATTAAAATTTATAATATTAAAAAATAATTTATATGATTACTATAAATTTTTTAGTGTAATCAATAATTTAGTATATTAATTTATTCCAATTTAATTTCAAATTAACCCACTTCTTAATTTTTTTTAAATCTATACTAATTATTATTATATTAGTTAAAAAAAAGTGTATAATCAACCACATATATAAATTATATTTCCTAATTTGAAATATAAAATGGGTTAAAATTATATTTCACATAATCTATTTTTGAGAATATAAAATAATAAAATAGTTATAATTATTTTTAATATATTTTCTTAAATAGTAATTTTTTTACTTCCAACCATAGTATTAATTATACTTTTATTAATTATACTTTTTAAACTATAATAATAATCGGTGTGAATTTCAGAGAAAAAGAATTTTAAACGTGAGTTAATTTGAAATGACATTAAAATAAAATTGATATACTAAACTATCGATGAAATTAAAAATTTTATAATAATAATAATAATATAAATGATTTTTAATATTATAAATTTTAATTTTAGAAAAAATATTTAAAAAATCCTAATTTTTTAAAAAATTTACAATTGCACTTTAAATTTTAAAAATTTATTAACTAAAACTCTAAATTTTTAAGTTTTAATTAATTGTACCTTAAATTTTGTTGACATGGCAGAATGACGTGGTAATTTTATTATTCTCTAATAAAAAATTTAAGTCCTAATGTGGTAATTTTATTATTCTCTAATAAAAACTTTAATATTGGGATGCAATTGAAACAAGTATAAAAATACAACGAGTTGACCGCCGCGCTTCCTTTGTCCTGAGCGAGGCCGGGCCCAAGAGGAGAATAATAGCCCAAAGCCCATCAAGTCCTCCTTAAACATGATCGACCCAGCGTTTCAAGTCTCGATCCGGACACGCGGGGTAAGCCAGATCCACCATGAGCTCGGATCCAATAAGAAGAAGTCCGACCCAGTGAAGTGATGCGGGAGAGAATAGTAGGCCCAAACACCTCGCAGCCCTACCTGCATGCGCATTGGATAGAATTAAATGGCCGCTTGGCATGGAGAGGGGATCTGACACGTCCGTACGTACAAGTCTGAGTGACATAGACAAATAGCATAATGGCAGGAACGGGGCTGGTAAAAAAGGGGGGTCTTCTCTTTCAAGAGGTCTTCCTTCTCTTCTCCTTCCGGGACTCCATTTTTTATTTTTCTCTCTGCAACTCTCGCCCAAATATACTACTCTAATTCATAAAATCTGACTTGAACGTCGGAAGGTCTCCATCGGAGCATCCCCGGTAGACCCCTGACTATCTTTCCTTATTTTGCAGGTCTCATCATCAAACAGAACATTGAGAGACCCATTTGATGGACCAAGAAGATAACCAGATCTATCATGGAGTCGGAGGAGAAAAAGATTTATCACAAGGTTTAATTGATAAAACTTAAAAGAATAGGAAGTAATTGTAAAAATAAAAAAAATATATATATTTTTTTTGCTATTAACTTTAAAATTTATATAAAAGTTAAACAGAACTAATTTATTTTGGTTTTTCATACTGTATGGAGCCTATATAAGATTTGTCAAAAAAATATTTAAATTGAAATTAAATATTTAAATTATCATAGAGTCATGTGAATTCTTCCATATAAAAATAGAAAAAAAAATAAGATACTCTTATTTTTAAATATTTACAAATTTAGTTTTGTAACTAAGTGCATTTACATGAATTTGAAAAACGAGAATACATACTTTTTCTTTTCAATATTATAAGAATAATTAACTAACGATATTAAGTTTCACTTGCATAGCATAATGATGTTATCTTCATTTGACTATGGAATGTTGATGTGGCATGGTAGCTTTATATTTTATTATAATGTGGCATGCCACATCATCTTCATTAATACCATATCATCTTGTATGATGATGTGGAATTATAGGTATGCCCTACATAATCTATTGTGATGCTAATTATTATGTGATCCTTAAATAAAAAAAGTTAAAATAAATATTCTGAATCACTTATAAAATAAAAGGTTAAACTTTAAATATTAAAAATGTTAAAATTTAAAATATATAAAAAAATGAAAAAATAAGAGAGAGAAAGAGATACGGTGAAAAATACATGTAAATAGAGAGATAAAAAGTATAAAATATAAATAAATAGAGAGGGTATGATAAAAAGAGAGAGACTTAAATAATTTTTTTGGAGATAATTGCTAAAAAATCTTATACTTTATAATTTTTACAATTCTACCCTATACTTTAAAAATAGTCAATTTATACATACACCTTTAAACTTTCACTAATTGTACCAAACCATTAAAAATTTCATTAATTATTAATAAAAATCACTATACCATCGCGACATTATCGCTAAGTTATCACAATATAATACAAAAATTTGCTTAAGAACTATATAACAATTGGTATTATAATGGATTATATAGAGAATTATGTAGAATGCCACATCATTCATGAAGCTGATGTAGTATGCCATGTCATCATACCACGTTAATAAAATTGAATGATGTTAGTTATTTGCTCTTATGGTGCTAAAAAAAGAAAGAAGAAAGTGCATGTCTTCATTTGCAATTAAAGAAAAATTTAGAGTCTTGATGTTAAATGCACGAAAATACATGATAGTAGAATGTAATTTTTTTCAAAAATAATATGAGATAGTTGCATTCTTAATATAATAGTAAATATATTCAGCTGAATTTAAGAGATTTAAAATTTTACTGCTTTAACCATATCATCCTTTGTAATTTTATGAAAAAAGAAAAAATAATTGGAAATAAATGAAAAGTATATTTTTCTCATTTAAAAAACATAAAAATAAAGAAAATTATTTTTTCTTTTTATTTTTTCTTCAGAAATAAATCTGATTAAACTTTTGTATTTTGCTAAGAGATGAATAAGTTTTGAAATAATATATATTTTTTTAATAATAAAATATTATCTTTTGAAATTTTTTAGTATTTTAATTAACATAAAAATTAAAAAAATATGAAAATAATAAATAAGTTTTTAAATTTCAAAAATAAAATTTCATTATATAAAAAATATTTTTATTATTAAAAAATAATATTATATTAGATGGGTACTTATTTAGCCCTTGAACAAATATATAAGGACTTAATTGATCAAAAAATTTAAATTAGTTTATTTGATTATTAAACAGAAGTACATGGATTTAATTAGATTTATATTGTTTTTTTTTCATTTAAAGAGAATATAAATTTGAAAAAAAATTTAATATATTTATTCACTGTATTATGAAAAATAAAAAATTTACTAGTTATTCTTTTAATTTTAAAAATATATTAAATTTTGAACTTTTTAAAAACTCTAATAATTAATTTTTTTTCATTAATTTTAACTTTTAATATTATTAAAAAATATAAATTCAATAAAAAAATTAATTAATTAGTAATTTTTTTATAAAATTAATAAATAAATTAATTTTTTTTTAAATTATAGAGATTAAATAATTAAATATTTAATGGTTATAACTAATAGAAGGATGATATAGTAGATTTTTTAAAAAATCAGAAAGATATAGTAGATTTTTAAAAAATTAGAGATATTTTAATATATTTTTTAAAATTGAGAAAGATTAAATAATAATTTTTTTAAAAAATATCTATTAATAATAAATTTTAATTTGAATGCAAAATATTCTCTTAATTTTTTTTGTTTTATTTACTTTTAAAAATGAAAATAAATAAACGATTTAAAATATTTTATGTAATACCCGGCTAGACTCCGGTATCGGGATTCCTACCGTCCGGTGGAATCTTGGATGTCGGAGGCCTCTAGAAGGGTAAGAACCATGTTTTCATAAAATGTTTTAATGTGTTTTATGTTTTAAGCATGAAAGAGAATGAGTTTTTGCATGAAAATAGCATTGGAGGAAAACTCAGGTTCGGCCGCCGAACATGCATGCACTTCGGGAGTGCTTTAGGCCCCCGAAGGCATAAGTGAGGAAAGTCCAGGTTCGGCCGCCGAATCTCAAGTTCGGCCGCCGAACATGGCATGCATGCGGAGGCACATTCGGCCCCCGAACGTGGCCTGGCCAGCCACTATAAAAGGGTCCCTTAGCCGAAAACGGGCGAGCTTTTTCCCCATTTTCGGCCAAGGTGAGCTCTCCGCCGTCCCTCACCAATCTTTGATGTTTTTCCTCTAGATCTTTCAAGATTTTCATTTGTTTTAACTTTGTTTTGAAGATTTGAGCTTTTGAGCAAAGTTTTGGATCTTGGAGGTTCAAGAACCCAATCTCTCCCAACTTCGAGTTTAGGTCGTCTCTCTCTCGATCTTCAAGAGGTAAGAGCCGATCTTAAGCTCATTGCATGTTTTAAGTAAGTTTTCAGTAGATCTATGGGTTAGAATGCATATTTAGGTTATGGTTATGTTTATGGGTATAAATGTATGTTCATGAACAATGTGGATGCTTGCTGTGTTGTAGATGGGGTTTATGATGGTTTGAGGCCCCTAGGAACATGTATGCTTGTGTTTGTGTGTTGTAGAATAGGTTTGATGCATGTTTGGAAGGTTTGGAGGTGAAATGTGCAAAAGGAGTCAAGTTTCTGCCCTTTGGCAGAAACCAGGTTCGGCAGCCGAAGGACTTTCAGCCGCCGAACATGGCTGGGGAGGCAAGCCTTTCGGCTGCCGAAGCCTGCCCCCGAAAGGAGACTTTCATCTCTGTCTGGCAGTTTCGGCCGCCGAAAGTGCCGCCGAACATGCATGAGTTTCGTCTCTGTCTGGGAGTTTCGGCCGCCGAAGGTGCCGCCGAACCTGCCTGACTTTCGGCTCTGGAGGGACTTTCGGCCGCCGAACCTGCCGCCGAAAGTGCCCTGTCCAGGCCTCCTTTGCATGTTTTTCTATGTTTGTTTCATGATGTTTTAGGGAGTTTTTGGAGAGTAGTTTATAGTTATGTTCAGGTATGTTTGGTCCCTCATTTGAGTCCACCTGTGTAGGTTCGGACCCGAGGAACTGAGGACCCCAGCAGTGAGTTCAGCTGCTTCTGTAACAGCCCGGAAACCGAACTGCCACCGGCACTAGGATCCAGATCGACTTAAGGTCGCCGGGACCCGTAGTAAGCCTGTAATACTGGCTGTGTACCTGTGAAATCCCATACATGAGCAAACATTTTCTATAAAAACATAAAACTTTGCCTGTACCAAGGCTTAACCTGTGCATATGCTACCACTGTACTGTAAAACGCCTGCCAGAGCTCTCATCTATGCTCAAAGCGGCTAAACTCATTTATGTTAAGCCTGGTTTTTTCCATACATACAACATAAAGCATTTACATCAAAAGATCATGTATATACAACATGGGACTACAACTCTTCAAATCAAGCACCATTCTATACACGGTACACTAACTCTTTATAATACATGTCCACACTAGCTATTACAAACTATGTACTCTTCCTGTACCCTGTTGACTTCCCTCTGAACTCTGAACCTGCAAAACTGGGGTTAGGGGAGAGGAGTGAGCTACACTAGCCCAGTGAGTAGAACAGTAATAAAATCACAGGTGATAAAACATGCTCTCATGGAATGCACAAGTAAATCACATCAACTCGGTCGGACGGATCAAAATTCCCTCAATCTGAGTCTGGTCCCCGCAGGGCTGTTCCAGCACTCCACCTTATCTGGGGTACCTTCGTACCATGTGCCTAGTCCCCGTAGGGCTGTTCCAGGTCTTTCCTACGAGGGCTAATGAATCCTCACAAAGTCCGTACCGCCTCACAGAAGCAATGTACAAGGAATCATGCCAAGTACAAGGATAGATGCAATGCGGCATATTCGTGTACACTAATGCACTCACCCTATAGTATAGTCCTGATGCATGAAACATGATAAAATATGCATTTCTCATATTAAAATATTAAATTCAGTTCCACTCACCTCTGGCGGACTCTGAACCGACTCTGCAGGTTCTAAAACTGGACTCACTGCTGACCTCCCTGATTCCTTTAGTCCGTACCTACACAGGTGGACTCAAATGAGGGACCAAACTAACTCAAGAACATCTCCAAAAACTTCCCCAAAAACCCTCTAAAAGATCCTAAAACAATCACATAAAACATGCAAAAGAAGGCTGGACAGGGCACTTTTGGCGGCAGGTTCGGCGGCCGAAACCCCCCTCCAGAGACGAAACTCATGCATGTTCGGCGGCACCTTCGGCGGCCGAAGGTCTCGTCCAGAGACGAAACTCACACACTTTCGGCGGCCGAACTACCCCTTTCGGCGGCCGAAAGTCCCTTTCTAAACCGAAACCTTTGGCAGCCGAAACTGCCTCCACAAGGGGTTCGGCGGCCGAACCTGGTTTTGTCCAGGGGACAGAACCTTGCTCTGTTTCATGCAAACTTTGCCCAAAAACCTACAACATGCAAATCAACTACTCCCAACTAGCATATACACATATATATGCACAAAGGGGTCTAAACCTACCCTAAAACCCCAAACAAACATAGCATATAACACTTAAACATGCTTGAACACCAAAGATCATCAAAAACCTCTCCTAAACCTAAACATGCATACTACCCATACAAACTTCATAAAACCTTTAAAAATCATCATAGAAGCTCAGGATCTTCACTTACCTCGCAAAGCACTTGAGGATGAAGGATCCTAACGTGGAGATATGAAGAAAAGCTCTTCCAAAGCTCCAAACTTCAAAACTTGCTATTTTTGCTCAAAACCTTCAAAACACACCAAAACTCTTAACAACTTGGCAAGAGTTGATGAAAATCATGGAAAACATGAAAGTCAACATGGGAGAGGCTGGGACTCACCTTTGGCTGCAAGTGGAGGAGAAATATCCTCCTTCTACCGACCCTTGGCCCTTAAATAGGTGGCTGGCCAAACCACCTTCGGCAGCCGAACGTGAAGCCGAAACCATGCAATGTTCGGCGGCCGAACCTTTGCCTTTCTCCCTTATTGCTTTTCCTTCAAAACTCTTTTCCTTAAACACTTAAAACCATTCAAAACTCTTAAAACACACAAACACTTATGTATTACCCCTCTCGAGGGTTTCGACACCCGAAATTCCACCGGACTACAGGTATTCCGATGCCGGACTCGAGCCGGGTATTACATGCTTCGGTGTTGTCAGAGTCAGCCAGAGGTGAGTGGAACTAAACTTAATCTTTTAAATTGAGAAATTAAATGTTTTATCATGTTTCATGCATCATGATTATGCAATAGGATGATTGCATTAGTTTTCACGAATATGCCGCATTGCATCGATTGTTGTTGATGTGGGTGAATATTGGATGACCCAATTAGTCCATGACAGGAAGACCAGGACCCATTCTACGGCCTGGCACGGTTATGGAACTCGAAGACCAGGAGCCCAGAGGAGGCCCTAGGGCAATGGTAAGTAATGTATGTTATGACAGGAAGACCAGGACCCCATGCTACGGCCTGGCACAGAGTTAGCTTGGACTAATTGGTGACAAGTTCACCCAACCCTTATGTGAATTGTCTGTGTTATGATGCATTTCATTGAAGCATAGTGTTAATATGTTTTATAGTTCTACTCACTAGGCTTTTAACTCACCCCTCTCCCTTTACCCCCAGGCTTGCAGGTACAGTATAGAGCAGGAGTCCGGATAGAGTAAAGAAGTCATGTTTATGTAATAGCTAGCAATGGACATGATCGAATTGTAATGTAATGTCTTAATCAGTATAGTTATGTAATGAGATGATGTATATGGATGTTAGAGGTGTGCTTGACCATAGATTGTTGTTATCCCTTTTAATACATGATCTTAGAGATTTTTATGATGTTTATGTAAACCAACTCAGCATATGTTATGTCACCCATTTGGGGGCACTGATGAGATCCCACAGAGGGATCAATGTTATGTTAATGTATATGTACAGGTTGAGTTTGGTTGATGTATATGGAAAGAAAAGTTTTAATTTTTATGCATGTTGTTGATCATGTATGGGATTATGTAGGTTTACAGGTTACATGTCAGGCTTGCTACGGGTCCCGGCGGCCTTAAGCCGATCTGGATCCTAGCGCCAGTAGCGGTCCGATTTTCGGGTCGTTACAGAGTGGTATCAGAGCCCTAGGTTCATATGGTCGGACCTAGAGTGTCGGGCTCATAGATGTTATAGAAGGTCAAGCACAATAGGAAAGATCATGTCCACTAGGATAGGATGTGGAGTCCTGTCTTGTATGATGATGTGAAATGCCATGATAATATGCATGTGCATTAATGATATACTATGATATGTGATGTATGTGATGCGGGTTCATGTGTGCCCACATGAACCATATGATACTAATGTTTGTTGTTATGTGCGGTTTTTCAGAAAGTAGGATGAGAGGAACTCGTCGATCTGCACGATTGACTGGAGTGCCACCTGAGGATGAGGGCATGAGCGCCCGTCCTTCTACATTGCCTAGGGCAATGTCTAGTAGGTCTAACCGAGAAAGAGCAGTAAGAGACCCTAGAAGGTCTCTGGATCTGGGTAGGAGCAGATCAGTGAGGGGAACGGTTCAGGGAGGAATGTCAGAGGACATGGGGGATGATATGGATGTAGAGCAGAGGAGGGATGGCAGTATGGGAGTTAGCATATCAGAGGAAGGTATGGGAGAGTCCCAAGGAGGCATTCAGGCCTCGGGATTTGTTCAGCCACCCCACTACCCACACTTCTCACAACATCCCGGGTATTCGATGGGAGGTACATCGGATTACCCTAGCTTCACCCCTTATCCCACACAGATGCCATACCCACCATACTACCCACCATATTCACAATACCCAATGTATCCACCCCCACCTTACTATCCAAATCCAGCAAACCCTACCTCAGAAAATGTTGCACCACCTCCACCACCTACAGAACCAGCAGCCCCAGTTACTCAACCTTCTAGACCTAGTTCGGCCAGTGGGAGCAAGGTCAAGATGACTGACTACATGAAACTGGGTGCTCCTCAGTATGAAAAAGGGGATGACCCATTTGTGTATCTTGAAAGGGTTAAGGTGATTACAGATGAGATTGGGGCTGATGACAGTAGAGCCATTCAGATGGCCGGGTTCACGCTTAAGTGCAAGAAGGCACGAGAGTGGTTCAAGAATTATGTGAACTCGAGAGTGGACAGCATGTCTTGGGAAGAGTTTGCAAACGAGTTTGCAGGATGGGTTTTTCCCGATAGTTCAAGGGAGTTGAAGATGATAGAGTTTGAGCAGTTGAGGCAGACAGATGATATGAGTGTAGAGGAGTACACCGACAGATTCTTGGAGCTGTTGCCTTTTGCTGGGCAGAGTCTGGATACAGATTCGAAGAGGTCAAGGAGGTATGTCATGAAACTTCATTCCAGGTATTCCTCCTTGATTCAGTCCGTGGACAGGGAGAGCTTCCATGCCATAGTAGATATGGCCAGGAAAATGGAGGCCAGTGCCATCGTTCAGGGGACAGTTAAGCAGACAGTGGCACAGTCTTCTGGTCCTAAAACTCCGGGTGGGGGAAGGTTAGATCCCTCTACCCTGAGTGCAGCAGCTTCAGGCAGTAAGAGATGGGGTAAACCCAAGGGTAAGAAGAACAAGTTCTGGAGCAAAGTCAAGTCCAGTTTGGGATTTGGGAGTGGCTCAAGCTCTGGTGCGGATAATGCAGTTTGTGCGAGGTGTGGTAGGCCACACAAGGGGGTATGTCGGTTTGGGACGAACGCCTGTTTTAGATGTGGTCAGGAAGGGCATATGGCTCGAGAATGTCCAAGAGCAGTCCCGACGGCTCAGTCCCAGCAGACAGCTTCAGGCAGTGTAGCGCAGCCAGCAGCTCCAGCCATGACTCAGGCCAGTGGCAGAGGCAGAGGGAGAGGGGCAGCCTCTTCTTCAGCGGGTTTCAGAGGTGAAGGTCCATCAGCTCCAGCACGGATCTTCACAATGACACAGCAGGAGGCAGATGCATCTAACACCGTGGTGGCAGGTAACTTAGTCATTGGTTGTTCAGATGTGTATGCCTTGATGGACCCTGGTGCATCTCATTCTTTTATTGCTCCGAGAGCCGTCGAGAGGTTGGGTCTGATGACTTCTGGGTTAGAGTGTCCTCTCTGGGTCAGTGGACCCAAGTGTGATCCATCAGTGGCAGAGTCAGTCTGCCAGTGTAGTCCTGTGTTTATTGAGGGAAGATGCTTGTCCGCCGACCTGGTGGTTCTAGATTTGACAGATTTTGACGTCATTCTAGGGATGGACTGGTTATCTACCCATGGTGCTACCTTGGACTGCAGGGACAAGGTAGTCAGGTTCAGAGGTCAGGATGGGTCTGAGGTTGTCTTCAGAGGAGACAGGAGGGGTACACCTAGAGGTCTAATATCAGCTCTTCAGGCTCGTAGGTTGCTTAGGAAGGGATGTCAGGGGTATTTGGCTCATGTGAGAGAGCTTAGCAGTCAGGTCAGAGAGCTCGCCTCGGTGCCAGGGGTTAGAGAGTTCTTAGATGTGTTCCCAGATGAGCTGCCAGGTTTACCACCTGCTAGGGAGATAGAGTTCGAGATAGAACTGATGCCTGGAACCCGACCGATCTCTATCCCTCCCTACAGGATGGCGCCAGCAGAATTGAAAGAGTTGAAGGAGCAGTTGCAGGAGCTGGTAGACAAGGGCTTCATCCGACCGAGTACCTCACCCTAGGGTGCTCCAGTTTTGTTTGTGAGAAAGAAGGATGGATCCCTTAGACTTTGTATCGACTACAGGCAGTTGAACAAAGTCACTACCAAGAACAAGTACCCATTGCCAAGGATCGACGATCTATTCGACCAGCTAGCAGGAGCGGGTTGTTTCTCCAAAATAGATCTGAGATCTGGGTACCATCAACTGAGGATCAAAGAAGAAGATGTGCCAAAGACAGCTTTCAGGACCAGATATGGGCATTTTGAGTTCCTTGTGATGCCGTTCGGGTTAACTAACGCCCCTGCAGCATTCATGGACCTCATGAACAGAGTGTTTAGCCAATACCTGGATCACTTTGTTATCGTCTTCATAGATGATATCCTAGTGTATTCCAGGAATGCAGAGGAGCATGCCCATCATCTGAGGTTGGTTCTACAGACCTTGAGGGAGCATGGCTTGTATGCCAAGTTCTCCAAGTGTGAGTTCTGGCTGAGGAGCATTTCATTCTTGGGGCATGTGGTGTCAGAAAATGGGATAGAGGTAGACCCCAAGAAGGTAGAAGCTGTGGCTAATTGGCCTAGACCCACTTCAGTGACAGAGATTAGAAGTTTCTTGGGTTTGGCAGGTTACTACAGGAGGTTCGTTCAGGACTTCTAAAAAATTGCAGCTCCTCTGACCAGGTTAACCAGGAAGAATCAGAAGTTTGTGTGCACCGACCAGTGCAAAGAGAGTTTTGAAGAGCTTAAGAAGAGGTTGACTTCAGCACCAGTGTTAGCTCTGCCATCTAGTGATGCAGACTTTACAGTCTTTTGTGATGCGTCCCGTGTGGGACTGAGTTGTGTACTAATGCAGAATGAGAAGGTGGATTGCTTATGCTTCTAGACAGCTAAAGAAGCATGAGTTGAATTACCCCACACACGACCTTGAGATGGCAGCAGTAATCTTTGCACTCAAGATGTGGAGGCACTACCTCTATGGGGTAAAATGTGAGATCTTCACAGATCATAAAAGCCTGCAGTACATCCTGAGTCAAAGAGATTTGAACTTGAGACAGAGGAGATGGGTAGAGCTGCTGAGTGACTATGATTGCAAGATTCAGTATCATCCGGGTAAGGCGAATGTCGTGGCAGACGCCCTAAGCCAGAAGTCACTAGGCAGTCTATCCCACATCACGGCAGAGAGGAGACCAGTGGTGAAGGAGTTTTACAAGCTCATTGATGAAGGTCTACAGTTGGAGTTGTCTGGTACAGGTGCTTTAGTGGCCCTGATGAGAGTGACACCTGTGTTTCTGGAGCAAGTGGCTCAGAAATAGCATGAGGACCCAGAGTTAGTGAAGATTGCCATGACTGTTCAGTCAGGCAAAGACAGCGAGTTCAGATTCGACAACAAGGGGATCCTCCGCTATGGGAGTCGTTTATGTATACCAGATGACATAGGGCTAAAAGGAGACATTATGAGAGAGGCTCATAATGCAAGATACAGCATTCACCCCGGAGCCACCAAGATGTATCAAGATCTGAAAAAGGTTTATTGGTGGCCAGCTATGAAGAGAGAAGTGGCACAGTTTGTGTCAGCCTGCGAAGTGTGTCAGAGGGTGAAGCTGGAACATCAGAAGCCGGCTGGAATGCTTAACCCGCTACCTATTCCAGAGTGGAAATGGGAGAATATAGCTATGGACTTCGTAGTGGGGTTACCGGCGACGTCCAACAGATTGGACTCCATATGGGTGATTGTGGACAGACTCACCAAATCTGCTCACTTCATCCCTGTCAGGAGTGGCTATTCTGTGGACAAGTTGGCGCAGGTGTATGTTGATGAGATAGTCAGACTGCATGGGGTTCCTGTTTCTATAGTGTCAGATAGAGGACCCTAGTTCACCTCCAGGTTTTGGCGGAGTCTGCAGGATGCCATGGGTACCAGGTTGGATTTCAGTACTGCCTTCCATCCACAGACAGACGGACAGTCAGAGAGGACCATCCAGACCATAGAAGATATGCTAAGAATGTGTGTGCTGGACTTTGGCGGTTCTTGGAGGCAGCATCTACCTTTGGTGGAGTTTGCCTACAATAACAGCCATCATGCTAGCATCGGGATGGCTCCATATGAAGCTTTATATGGAAGGAAGTGCAGGTCACCTGTTTGCTGGGAAGAAGTTGGAGAAAAGGCCTTGGCAGGGCCTGAGTTAGTAGAGATCACCAGCAGGGTGGTACCCTTAATCAGAGAAAGAATCAAGACTGCTGCAAGCAGACAGAAGAGTTATGCAGACATCCGCAGAAGGCAAGTAGAGTTCCAGGAGGGGGATCTGGTATTGCTCAAGGTGTCTCCAATGAAAGGAGTGGTTCGGTTTGGGAAGAAAGGTAAGCTGGCTCCGTGGTACATCGGACCCTTTGAAGTCTTGTAAAAGATTGGGAATGTATCGTACAAGCTGGATTTACCTGCTTCAATGGAGAGAATCCATCCGGTTTTCCATGTTTCTATGTTGAGAAAGTTCGTGTCAGATCCGGGCAAGGTTCTTAGTGAGCCTGATGTGGAGATCCAAGAGGATCTCACCTATGTTGAGCAGCCGGTACGGATTCTGGACACTCAAATCAGGAAGCTGAGAAACAAGGAAATCCCGATGGTGAAAGTCCTGTGGAACCACCACAATATGGAAGAATGCACCTGGGAGACACGGGAGTCCATGCTCCAGCAGTACCCTTATCTTTTCTAAGGTTAGTTTCTTATGAGTTTTATGTGTATGTTATGTTGTATGCCTTGCATGTGCTAGTTGAGAAACATTCGGGGACGAATGTTCTTAAGGGGGGGAGAATGTAATACCCGGCTAGACTCCGGTATCGGGATTCCTACCGTCCGGTGGAATCTTGGATGTCGAAGGCCTCTAGAAGGGTAAGAACCATGTTTTCATATAATGTTTTAATGTGTTTTATGTTTTAAGCATGAAAGAGAATGAGTTTTTGCATGAAAATAGCATTGGAGGAAAACTCAGGTTCGGCCGCCGAACCCCTAGTTCGGCCGCCGAACATGCATGCACTTCGGGAGTACTTTAGGCCCCCGAAGCCATAAGTGAGGAAAGTCCAGGTTCGGCCGCCGAACCTCAAGTTCGGCCGCCGAACATGGCATGCATGCAGAGGCACATTCGGCCCCCGAACGTGGCCTGGCCAGCCACTATAAAAGGGTCCCTTAGCCGAAAACGGGCGAGCTTTTTCCCCATTTTCGGCCAAGGTGAGCTCTCCGCCGTCCCTCACTAATCTTTGATGTTTTTCCTCTAGATCTTTCAAGATTTTCATTTGTTTTAACTTTGTTTTGAAGATTTGAGCTTTTGAGCAAAGTTTTGGAGCTTGGAGGTTCAAGAACCCAATCTCTCCCAACTTCGAGTTTAGGTCGTCTCTCTCTCGGTCTTCAAGAGGTAAGAGCCGATCTTAAACTCATTGCATGTTTTAAGTAAGTTTTCAGTAGATCTATGGGTTAGAATGCATGTTTAGGTTATGGTTATGTTTATGGGTATAAATGTATGTTCATGAACAATGTGGATGCTTGATGTGTTGTAGATGGGGTTTATGATGGTTTGAGGCCCCTAGGAACATGTATGCTTGTGTTTGTGTGTTGTAGAATAGGTTTGATGCATGTTTGGAAGGTTTGGAGGCGAAATGTGCAAAAGGAGCCAAGTTTCTGCCCTTTGGCAGAAACCAGGTTCGGCAGTCGAAGGACTTTCGGCCGCCGAACATGGCTGGGGAGGCAAGCCTTTCGGCTGCCGAATCCTGCCCCAGAAAGGAGACTTTCGTCTCTGTCTGGCAGTTTCGGCCGCCGAAAGTGCCGCCGAACATGCATGAGTTTCGTCTCTGTCTGGGAGTTTCGGCCGCCGAAAGTGCCGCCGAACCTGCCTGACTTTCGGCTCTGGAGGGACTTTCGGCCGCCGAACCGTCCGCCGAAAGTGCCCTGTCCAGGCCTCCTTTGCATGTTTTTCTATGGTTGTTTCATGATGTTTTAGGGGGTCTTTGGGGAGTAGTTTATAGTTATGTTCAGGTATGTTTGGTCCCTCATTTGAGTCCACCTGTGTAGGTTCGGACCCGAGGAACCGAGGACCCCAGCAGTGAGTTCAGCTGCTTCGGTGTTGTCAGAGTCAGCCAGAGGTGAGTGGAACTAAACTTAATCTTTTAAATTGAGAAATTAAATGTTTTGTCATGTTTCATGCATCATGATTATGCAATAGGATGATTGCATTAGTTTTCACGAATATGCCGCATTGCATCGATTGTTGTTGATGTGGGTGAATATTGGATGACCCAATTAGTCCATGACAGGAAGACCAGGACCCCATTCTACGGCCTGGCACAGAGTAAGGAAAGACCAGGACCCCATTCTACGGCCTGGCACGGTTATGGAACTTGAAGACCAGGAGCCCAGAGGAGGCCCTGGGGCAATGGTAAGTAATATATGTTATGACAGGAAGACCAGGACCTCATGCTACGGCCTGGCACAGAGTTAGCTTGGACTAATTGGTGACAAGTTCACCCAACCCTTATGTGAATTGTCTGTGTTATGATGCATTTCATTGAAGCATAGTGTTAATATGTTTTATAGTTCTACTCACTGGACTTTTAGCTCACCCCTCTCCCTTTACCCCCAGGCTTGCAGGTACAGTATAGAGCAGGAGTCCGGATAGAGTAAAGAAGTCATGTTTATGTAATAGCTAGCAATGGACATGATCGAATTGTAATGTAATGTCTTAATCAGTATAGTTATGTAATGAGATGATGTATATGGATGTTAGAGGTATGCTTGACCATAGATTATTGTTATCCCTTTTAATACATGATCTTAGAGATTTTTATGATGTTTATGTAAACCAACTCAGCATATGTTATGTCACCCATTTGGGGGCACTGATGAGATCCCACAGAGGGATCAATGTTATGTTAATGTATATGTACAGGTTGAGTTTGGTTGATATATATGGAAAGAAAAGTTTTAATTTTTATGCATGTTGTTGATCATGTATGGGATTATGCAGGTTTACAGGTTACATATCAGGCTTGCTACGGGTCCCGGCGGCCTTAAACCGATCTGGATCCTAGCGCCGGTAGCGATTCGATTTTCGGGTCGTTACATTTTACCTTTATTATTCTCTCTTATTTTTAGTTAGGTGAAAATAAAACAAACCAACAAGTCAGATAAATAACCCACAACGTCTATGTTGTACTGATTTTTTTATACAACGTAGAATTAAAATAGAAATGTTATTTCAACTCATTTATAATTATTTTTAAAAAATTATTATTTAATTTTTATAATATTAAAAAATTTAATAAATAATTTCTCGATTTAAAAAATATATTAATATATTTATTAATTATTAAAAAATATATTAATTAGTTATTTCGATAATTTTAACCATTAAATATTTCATTGGATTCATAAATAATTTGATGGTTGACTCAAATTTTATTTTCTCAATATTTAATCTCGATTTGAAAAAAATAATTAAGTGTTTTATTATATAATTTTTATAATATAAAAAAATTAATTAGTTAATTTTTTAATTTTATAAAAAATATTTATTAAATAATTATTTTATATGGAAAGTGTTTTAAAATTTTTTATAATATTTAACCGTTAAAATTTAATAAAAAAATTAATTAATAAATTTTTTAAAATTTTAAAAATATTTTAATATATTTTTAAAAATTAAAAAATTAATTAAAATTTTTTTATATAGTAGAAACTAAATAGTAATTTTTAGTAAAAGTAGAAAGCAACGATGATAATGAGTTTGATTACGTCTTGCAAGTAACGAGAGAGACTGCAAATTTGAAACGTCAAAAGTGGATCAGTAATCGCAAGTGATGACCGACGAAGTGCCACCCGTTCCAACGGAAAGTTTACTCCAATAATTTACTAATATCATCTATTATAATCTCAATAAAAAATTAAAAAATAATAAAAGTCTAAATCAACAAAAAAAATATTTATTTAATTATTTTAAAAAATTCGCTTAAATTATAAAAAATTATATTTAAATTAAAAAAAATTATTTTTTAATTTTTGAAGTACAGTGTAATTAACAGATTTGTCTTTTTATTTTTAGAACTCAACACTTTTATTTATGAGGTTTAATTTTATCAAAATTAAAAGTTTTTTTATCAAAAATATCAAGTGACAGGAAAAATGACGAACTACTCTTTCTACAACCCAACACTTTAGTATCTAAAATTTAATTTTTATAAATCATAGGTCTCTTTATCAAATAATTGAAGGAGAAAATTACCTTTTCGTCCCTAAAGTATTACATAATTAACATATTTATCTCTCTATTTTTTAAATTTAACACTTTAATTCCTAAAGTTTAATTACGTAAAAATTAAGGAAGAAAATCTCAAATTCAATCTTCATAAATAAGTAAAGATTTCAATAAATTTAAGATTTAAATTTAGCAAATATAATAAAAATCAAAATATAAAAAATTTAAATTATTAAAAATAAAAAGTTAAAACTCAATAAAAATTATTGTTGTAATGCCGCTCGCTGTTAATCACAGTTCATCAATTGAAAAATTCATTAAAATGTCTTTGACATTTTAAAAAGTCTGCTAGTTAGTCTTTTCGTTAATTTTAGTTGTTAAACAGTATAAAAAAATTAAAATACCCCTGATATAGAGAAACTAGTTAGTAAACTTTTTAATAATTTAAGAGATCAATTAATAATTTTTTTAAATTATAAGGACTAAATAGTAAAATATTTAGTGTTAAAATTAAATAGAAGAACTAACTAGTTAATTTTTTAAAATATCAGTGATATTTTAATATATTTTTTAAAATTGAAAGGCTAGATAATAATTTTTTTTATATTATAAAAATTAAATAGTAATTTTTTTATTTTATTAGTGATAAGAATATTTTTAAAATTATATTTATTCTTTTTTTTACTAAATAAAAATAATTGATTTAACCAAAATTTTTAACAAAATTAAACCTAAATGATAGAAGTATTAAATTTTAAAAATAAATTTATAAATTCATGAACCATACTGCATCTAAACTTAAAAAATAATTTTCACAAGAAAAAAACACATATACGCTAAAACTTTCAAGTCACATCCTTATAATTAATCTTTAATCCTTTCGTAGGCCGTGGATTGGCTAAGATGTAGACAGCAGTGGTGGTGATAAGCTTATTGATGACTTCTTGCAAGTGTTTGAAATGTCAAAAATGGAGCATTTTGCAAGTGAATGGCACTGTGTCTGTGTGTCTACCAACAATAGATTAATGGCTATAGGCTATAGCCGCCTGATGAATTTTTCATGAAAAATCAACACAGAGACAGTGTCATTCTCTGTCTACCTTGATTCCATGATTGGAGAAATTGTAATCTTCGTTTTCCTGTTCATCTCCCAAACTTGCAAGGGAGGGGATTCAAATCACTGTGCAGCTTCTTCATGTGGGAATAACCACAACATCAGTTACCCTTTTCGATTACAAACTGATCCTAAGAAATGCGGAGACCATAGATATGAGCTTTCTTGTCAAAACAATTTGACGGTGTTAAATCTTAACGGTGGAAGATACTATGTTCAGTCCATCGATTACGATAACTTCACTATCGGACTGGTGGATGCTGGCGTCCATCCAGACAATTGCTCCTCCATTCCTCGTTTTCCATTTATATACGATCTGTCAGAAAGATATTCCACTACATACTCATGGTTAGAATCCGAAGGATACAAATGGGCGTATTTATCGCAGCAGATTATGTTCATAAAGTGTCAAAACCCAGTGAAGTCTCCTCCTTACGTGGAAACAGCTCCCTGTCTTAACTCTTCTTATGTAAATATAGGAGACATGACCGCATACGATTTGATGGAGTTGTGCAGCGTGGAGATGATTAGTTTGTTTCCATTATTTCCGGTAAAGAAGAACATGTCGTTTCTTGAAATTCATAGGCAACTTGCATTTGGGTTTCAGCTTTCCTGGCACAACATCTACTGTGGACAATGTGATGGTCTTTGCTATCTGGACAGCAGAAAACGTTTTCGATGCAGTAGCGGGTGTAAGTAATGCTTTCATCATCCATTTTATCATTAATAATTGTTTACTTTTGATGACCCCTGAGTTCACCTCATCCCCGTCTAGGACTAGGCCCATGAAAATAGCCCACTGCCCAGAGATTCTCAAGCCATTCACGCCAATTGGGTTCAACCCACTAAGCCTCATGACCAGGTTCATCCAGCTTCCCTCATCAGGCCGTACACGCCACATCTACTCCTTAGGCCGATTCCGTTTAGGCCCTGCTCTACTCTCACTCTCCGGCCCAGCCCAAAACCCGAAAGAGGATCCGTCCACTCATCTTGTAGACCCGCCTACCCGACCCTGGAGAGGATCAGAGGCCGTTATGCATGGGGCAGAGATCTGATTCCTTCGTACGTCCGTATCAGTGTGGCAGGGACAGGTGGTCTACTGGTATTCGTTCTATCGGCACGTCACTAGCGGACAAAAGAAAACCTATAAAAGGAGAAATGCTCTCTTCTAGGTTTAAGCTTTTTCTAAGTTTACAGAGCCCATTGTAAAACCCTATTTCTCTGGATCTCAGATCATCAATTGGCGCCGTCTGTGGGAACCGGAGGAGATCTTTTCATCACCGCAGTTCCACTCTTAACAACACCCACTGAGATCCACGATGGCTAATCACAACGAAAACAACCTTAACACCCCAAACGACCTAAGCTCTGCCCAAGAAGGGCAGCAGTTCTCCTTTTCTAGCCCTACAACATTAAACAACCAAACACCCATTCCTCTCAATCCTTCGCCAAGTTTAGCAGGAAATGCCCCCACCGCTACCTTATACAACCAGGACCTTCAAACCATGGCCCTCCAGCTACAGAATATCGCCCACTGATTGGGGCAGATAATGCAACAAAGGGGCCTCAGCACCCCCATAAATACACTCCCAGTGGTAGAAGAACCCCAAACCAATGAGCCCCGACCTACCCCTGATCGCCTTCAAACTAGCAGCCGTGACACTGGGGAAAGAGAGAGAAGAGCAGGGGAAGAGGAAGAGCCGGAGGCTCGAGCCCACGGAAGAAGGGCGAGGGAGATGATAGAAAATGAGGAGGCTGACAACTATTCCGCCGGGACAACCAGGTGGACCAGAAGTGAAGTAGAAGGAGAGGAGTATCGCCTGGAGAAAAAGCCCAGGCTGGAAGATGAAGATGTGGACCAAAAACTGCAGAGGTTGAGAGAGTAGCTTTTGGTCGAGCTGGGAAAGAAAGATCAAAGCCAAACCTTCCTGCCCACCTCTTCGCCTTTCTCGAAGTGGGTGCAACAGGAAACTGTCCCTAAAAAGTTTATGATGCCATCAATGTCGGCCTACGACGGAGCTGGTAACCCAAGGGAGCACGTCATGAATTACAAGACCTTCATGGAATTGCAAACTTTATCGGATGCCCTGATGTGCAAGGTATTCCCCACGACACTTTCAGGGCCAGCACGAGCGTGGTTCAACAGCCTGGAGACTGGAAGTATTGGGAGTTTTGGAGACCTAGCCACTCGTTTCATTAGCAGGTTCATCGCCGGGGTGCCAGCGGATAAGAAGACGAGTTATCTGGAAACAGTAAGGCAAAGACGGGAGGAATCGCTTAGAGAGTACGTAGCTCGTTTCAATACAGAAGCCCTGCAGATTCCCGAGCTCGATGAAGGAAGGGCGATGGAGGCCATGCAGAATGGAACGACCTCCGCTGAGTTTTTCGGTTCTTTAAGCAGGAAGCCTCCGACCTCACTGGCCGAGCTAATGAAGAGGGCTGAGAAGTATATAAGACAGGATGACGCTCTGGTGACAAGCCGATTCGCCAAGGGAACGGCAGGCAAGGAGAAAGCCCCGGAGGAAAGGAGGCCAGAGAAGCATGAAAAGAAGCATGGCAAAAGGTCTGAGCCTTACAGACAGCCTTGGGAGCGAAGGGACCAAAGACCTTTTCCCCCTCGATCCTCAGAACAAAGGCCACTTCCTTCATGGGTTCCAGAGAAGCCGACCCCACTTAACGCCTCTAGAGCCGAAGTGCTCGTAGCCGTCCAGGATAAAGAATTCTTGCAATGGCCCAAGCCCCTGAAAGCGGAAGCCGACCAGCGCAATCCTGACAAATATTGTTAGTTCCACCGAACTCATGGTCATGACACCAACAACTGTTTCCAGTTGATTGCAGAAATTGAGAGGTTGATCAAGAGAGGGCACCTAAAGAACTTTGTAAAGAAATCGGAAGGACAAAGACCTCAACCCAATCCGACAGCTCAAACGCCGAGAAGAACAGGAGCTAACACTGTGAATGACAGGTCCAGTGGAACTATCAACATGATCGTAGGAGGCACGGGAGGTCGGATGAGTCGAAGGGGGAAAAAGAGAAGCAGAGAAGGAGAAACTATCAGTACTGAGGTCATGCAAATCGTTGAACACTATTCAACAGCCATCACTTTCTCCTCGGAGGATGCTCAGGGTGTTCAGATGCCTCATGATGACGCCTTTGTCATTGAAGCTGTTATTCACAATTATGGGGTAAAGAAAATCTTGGTGGATGACAGAAGCAAGGTAAACCTGTTGCCTTATCGAGTCTTCCAGCAGATGGGCATTCCGGAAGAGCAACTGGTTCGGGATCAAGCCCCGATTAAAGGGATTGGAGGAGCACCAGTAATAGTGGAAGGGAAAGTAAAGCTAGCCTTTACTTTGGGAGAGGCCCCGAGGGCTCGCACCCATTATGCAGTGTTCTTGGTGGCTAAACTCCCTCTGAGCTACAATGCGATTCTGGGACGACCTGTGCTGTTCGATTTTGAAGCTGTCACCAGTATCAGATACTTGGCAATGAAATTCCCCACAGAAGCAGGGGTGGCAACAGTTCGTGGAAGTCAAGAGGAAGCAAGGGCAGTGTACCTGGCTACCGTAGCAGAGCCGAGCTTAACAGAAGAAAAGATGGATTCAGAAGTCCTGGAGGTCCGAGATGAGAAAATAGAAGCCAGAACAGAGCCGGTGGGGGAACTAGAGACCTTCTCCTTATCAAAAACGGAAACAGACAAAACCTTCAGTCTCAACGCCGGCCTCACCAAGGAGCAGAAAGCCGAGGTGATGACCTTGATTCGAGGTCATGCATCAAGCTTCGTCTGGAAGCCTTCAGACATGCCCGGAATTGACCCCGGGGTGATGACCCATAGACTGAATGTCCTCCCTAAAGCCAGACCAGTAAAGCAGAAAAAGAGGGTAGTAGGAAGGGAAAAGCAGCAGGCCACCAAGGAGGAAGTACAGAAGTTAGAGGAGGCAGGCTTTATTAGAGAAGTTATGTACCCACAATGGCTAGCCAATCCTGTATTAGTCAAAAAAGCCAATGGCAAATATAGGATGTGCATAGACTTTACTGATCTGAATAAGGCCTGCCCTAAAGATTGTTATCCCCTCCCTGATATTAATAAAATGGTCGACTCTACGGCCGGTTTTGATTACATGTCGTCTTTGGATGCAATGTCTAGTTATCATCAAATCCCAATGTACAGGTCGGATGAAGAGAAGACCTCATTCATAACCGAAGATGGGACTTACTGTTACAGAGCTTTGCCTTTCGGGCTGAAAAACGCTGGGGCAACCTACCAAAGACTGATGAACAAAATCTTCAAAGAGTAGATCGGTAGAAACGTAGAAGTTTATGTAGACGATATGGTGGTCAAGAGCCTAACTTTCCAACAGCACGTGGCAGATCTGAAGGAGGTGTTTGGAGTATTAGATCAGTACAGAATGAAGTTGAATCCGGCAAAGTGCGCCTTTTTCATCAGAGGAGGAAAATTCCTGGGGTACATGGTGAGTGGGAAAGGCATCGAGCCCAATCCGGAGAAAGTAGCAGCCATATTAAATATGTCAGAACCAACCTGCGTAAAGAATGTCCAGAAACTGACAGGGAGCGTAGTAGCACTCAATCGATTCATGTCACGGTCGGCAGAAAAATGTTTACTGTTCTTTAGAAAATTGAGGAAAGTGCCAAACTTCGAATGGATAGAAGATTGTCGTGAAGCCTTCAAAGAACTCAAAAGTTATCTCAGCTCGCCTCGTGTGCTCAGCAGCCCCATAGAAGGTGAAGAACTTTTGATATACCTGGTAGCCTCTGAACAAGCAGTTAGTGCCGTATTGGTAAGGGTGGAAGAAGGGGAACAGAAGCCTGTTTTCTATGTCAGCAAGGTGCTTAGAGATGCCGAGGTCAGATACCTGAACATTAAGAAAATAGCGTACGCTCTATTGCTGGCAGTCCGGAAGTTCAGGGTTTACCTAGAAAGCCACCAAGGAGTAGTGATGACTGATCAACCATTGAAAAAGATTCTACATAGACCAGAGACCTCAGGTCGGATGCTCGCATGGTCCCTCGAGATTAGCCCATACTGCCTGGAGTACCGACCTCGAACAGCTATAAAATCTCAAGCCCTTGCCGATTTCAGAGCAGAATGCACGTTCAGTAAGGAACAAGGGGAATCATCTTCCGAAGCAGCGAGAATGGAGAGGAAGGAAGACCCTTTCCAAAAGTTCAATTGGAAGTTATACGTAGACGGGGCTTCAGGCGCTGGAGGCAGCGGTGCAGGAATCATGCTCAAGGGGCCTGGAAACTTTAAGGTTTGCTATGCCCTACGCTTAGAATTCCAGGCTTCCAATAATGCGGTGGAGTATGAAGCCCTAATAAACGGAATGATGGTGGCAATGGAGGTAGGGTCAACCGACCTCGAAGTAAATAGCGACTCACAACTGGTGGTCAATCAGGTTACTGGGGCGTATCAGGCTAGGGATCCAACCATGCAGAGTTATCTGGCAAAAGTAAAAGCAATAGAGGCCGAGTTCATAGATCAGGGAGTTACCATCAAATTCCAAAGAATACCACGAGAAGAGAATGAGGAAGCCGACCTGCTCAGCCGATTGTCCAAAGAAGAGCTAGAACAGCTCCCTAATGAAGTATACATACAACATGTTCTCGTGCCTGCTTTTAGTAAAACTAACACGGTGTTGCAGGTGGAACAAAGCCCAACTTGGATGACCCCATACCTAGAGTACCTGGAGAAGGGAAAACTCCCTGAGGATAAAGAGGAAGCCAAGAAGATAGCAACTCGTGCTGCCAATTACCAAGCAGTAAGAGGGACCTTGTACAAAAAAGGCAAGTCCAGTCCATGGCTCCGGTGTGTGAGCCCGGAGGAGGCTATAAGGGTGATGGAAGAGATACACAGGGGAGTATGTGGAGCTCACGAAGGGGCAGAGACGTTAGCCCATAAAATATTCAGGCAAGGATACTACTGGCCCACCGTTAAAAGGGAAGCAGAAGAGTTCGTCCAAAGGTGTGACGTATGCCAAAGATTCGCTAACACCATCAAGGTTCCAGCCACTCCACAAGCCAGCATATCCAGCCCATGGCCGTTCTCACAATGGGGAATAGACATCCTGGGACCTTTCCCCAAGACCACGGGGCAGAAAAAGTTCGTAGTAGTGGCTGTAGAATACTTCTCAAAATGGCCAGAGGCAGAAGCAATAGCCACAATCACAGCTCGCAAGATGATAGACTTTGTATGGGGAAACATTATCTGCAGATTTGGTATACCAAGAGTGCTTATCTCAGACAACGGCAGACAGTTCGACTGTAATACCTTCAAAGTATTTACAGCAAACATGGGCATATGGCACAAATTCTCTTCCGTGGCCCATCCCCAGACTAATGGCCAAACAGAGGTTACTAATAGGGCTATCCTCCAGGGATTAAAGAAGCGGCTGGATGGAGCAAAAGTGAACTGGGCGGAAGAGCTCAACAGTATCCTGTGGGCACTTCGGACTACCCCCATAACGTCCACTAAAGAAACACCTTTTGCACTTGCCTACGGCACAGAGGCTATAGTCCCAGTGGAGTTGCAGATCCCTACTCATCGAGTCCAATTCGTTAGTGAGAACACTAATGATGATAAGTTAAGGAGCAACCTGGATGCTCTCAAAGAAATTAGAGAAAAGGCTCAAATCCGAACTGCCGCTTATCAGCAGCGGGCAGCACGATATTACAACCAAAAGGTCAGAGAAAGAAACTTGAAAGTAGGAGACCTAGCCCTGAGAAACCTGGAGGCTACGGGAAAAAGAGCGGCGGTAGGCAAGTTGGCACCGACCTGGGAAGGCCCATTCCGGGTAACAAAAGTAGTCAAACCAGGAGTATATCGAATTGAAGATATGAAGGGAAACCCCGAGCCCCATGCTTGGAATATCCAACACTTGAAGAGGTATTTCCCTTGAAACATTTGTAAAGAAAAATGTTATTATACTTTGAAAAACACAACTGAATAAAATGATGACATTCTTTATACGATAATGTCATTTCTATTATAAATGTCACTTTTAAAAAAAAAAAAAAAGAAAAACAGCATATGAAGACCCTGTAGCAGAGAAACCTCGGGGGAAGAAGACCGGAATCCCTAAGAACTCCCGGGAAAACAAAGAAGACCGGGATCCCCTAGAACTCCCGGGAAAACAAAGAAGACTGGGATCCCTAAGAACTCCCGGGAAAACAAAACAAAAACGGCCGGTGAGGATCTTAAAAGACCTCCCGGAGCATGAAGACCGGGATCCCCTAGAACTCCCGGGAAAATAAAGAAGACCGGGATCCCTAAGAACTCCCGGGAAAACAAGATAAAAACGGCCGATGAGGATCTTAAAAGACCTCCCGGAGCATGAAGACGGGGATCCCCTAGAACTCCCGGAAAAATAAAGAAGACCGGGATCCCTAAGAACTCTCGGGAAAACAAAACAAAAACGGCCGGTGAGGATCTTAAAAGACCTCCCGGAGCATGAAGACCGGGATCCCCTAGAACTCCCGGGAAAACAAAGAAGACCGGGATCTCCTAGAACTCTCGGGAAAACAAAACAAAAACGGCCAGTGAGGATCTTAAAAGCCCTCCCGGAGCATGAAGACCGGGATCCCCTAGAACTCCCGGGAAAACAAAAAAGACAAATCCTAAGTTACTAATGAAAAATCAAATTCCGACCTCCCGAAAGAGCTCGGGGCAAAATAGCCAAGAGCGTCACAGCCCCAGGCCAATCTCCAAAAGCGAGCTCGGTACAACATTAACCTCACAAATCAACTTCTAGTGCTGAGTTAGCTAGCCTAGAAAGAGGTCCGAACTGCAACGCGTCCGGACAATACTCAGAAGTATAGGACGAGCTGCAGATTGCAGGTATAAAAGCCTAAAGCAAAAAAGCGAAGAACCGACCTCCTAGCTCGGATAGTTTTGCAATATGTGACATTCGGAAGGATGGATACGGGCAAAAGAGCGCGTTCCTAGCTCGAGCCAATTGGTCTTAAGCAAGACATAAACAAAATGGAGTTCGGGGACAAAATCCGAGGGGTTATCCCAAAATATTAAAAAACCTCGATGAAGAAAGGGGTGAAGGGGAAGGTCAGACCAAAATCCCTCTGTTTAAGAAAGAAGACTATGCGAAGATCCCTCTGGGGATCTACCAAACCAGGAGGGGCAGGTTCTGGAAGAACTATCCTTTCATTCCGAAGAGGAGCGCGAATAAGGTAAAGAGGAGTATCTAAATAACTCCGAGAAATATACTTGGTTATGGAGGAAGGAGTAATGTGCGACTCGACATTGACAACATCGGGAAGATTAGAATCCTCCATGGAAGAGTAAAAGAGCGTACCTGAAAAGCAATAAGGTCAAGAAGGCAGAAGAGGTCGAAGGAAAACAGAGAGCAGACGAGAACAAGTTTCTTCGAGAGATAAAGAGAATTCGGAAGGAAAGGCAATAATGAAACGCAATGTCACTCTGAACAATTTTGTTTTGGAGCGGCGCGGTCATTAATTACTCTCGAAGTTTACCCCCTCATCAGTTATATAATAACTGACGCGAAGGTAAAGGGGCAATAATCGAAGGTAAAGGGGCAATAACCGACGGCCGCTGGACTTCGCCACCTCTATTAAGGGTTGGGCCCACGGCAATGGCCCATCACCCGAAAGCAATTGACGGATAGGCCCAAAAGCCCACATGCCATTTGCATAGAACAAATCCAACTCGCTCAAACCGCAAGACCGGGCTCCACTTGGACCTCTCGCCCGATGATAGAGACCGGCCTTGTTCATTACCTACGTAGGTCGGAAGCTTGGCTCATAGGTTAAAAGCAAAGCTCAGGGTTACGACTGATCCAGCTCGGGAAAAGATAAATAGAAAGCTCAAAGACACAAACAAATGAAAGCACGATAAAGACCAGCCCTGCTTATTACCTAAGAAGGTCAGGAGCTCGGCTCACAGGATTAAAACAGAGCTCACGAGTACGACTAGTACAGCTCGGAAAGAAGTAAGTCAAAAGCTTAGTTGGCCGAATAAACTCTAGTTCTAAACGATTAAAGGGGCAAAAAGGAGAAAGCAATACGGCAGATCTATTGGGAAAAGTTATGGAGCAAGCAATCTAAGTACTTCAGTTATGATAAAGAAAGAACAGTTCGAGTATGAACGCAAAACAAAAATTTCATTAAAAGAAAAACACATTACAACATGTCACAAATACCAACACTACAGACTAAAAGGCTATCCTTAAAAGATTTACACGCCCAGATACATCATCATCTACGTTTACATCACTATCGCCTACCCTACTATCTTAGCTTTTGGTTCCGAGGAATTCTTATAGTTCGGAAAATCGACTTCGTAAACCAACTAAGCTCCGCCTCGAGATGTGATTTGCGGTACATACGAACGAGCTCAGATATTATATGCCGATCTCATGAAAAACATAAGTCTTCGAGTTAAAGTCCCAGGGAGATCGGCAGCATTACCCGTCCACCTGCCCGAAGCACCAACAAAAAACCAGCAAGGTATTCTGAAGGGCAATGGAACAAGTGAAGGCAACACCAGAAAATTAGCGAAACATTCTGAAGAACAATGGAACAAGTTGAACTTCCAACATTGTAAAACATATGCGGAAAGACATCATCAGGAGATAGGGCAAACTCTGATCCTGTTGACCTGAAATTCGCGATCGATCTCAAAGTCCGAGAGGACCTAAAAGTTCGAACAATCGAAACAATTAAGACTGACTCGACACAGGTGTACAGTCTTGAAGATTCGAAGCCTCGAGAGCTCGGCATGGAGGCCCGAGCTGGGGCAAGGGAAGAGCAAACCATCAAGAAGAGAAATCTTGTTGTTTTGTTAACAATCCCAAAGATAAGAAGGAAAGGTTAGTAATATATAATCAGAGGCTAACCCTTTAATGTGAGACAGATCGACTTCATACTCTAGGTCAGTAGCATCAGAATCCTTAAAGGTTATTCACCAAAAAGGAAAGAAAATGTACCGGGAAGATAAAAGTAAGAAAACGAGGGTAACAGCACGCACAAATGGCAGAGGAAAGCTAAATATAGAAAAAGACAGAGAAGATTTAAAGCTGCAAGTGGCAATAAGATGAAAGGGCAATCCGAATTTCAACAGACACAGTCATAATGATTCTAGGGGTTTACCCCCTCGACCGTTGGAGCAATAACTGCCGAGAAGGTAAAGGAGCAATTGATGACCCCTGAGTTCACCTCATCCCCGTCTAGGGCTAGGCCCATGAAAATAGCCCACTGCCCAAAGATTCTCAAGCCATTCACGCCAATTGGGTTCAACCCACTAAGCCTCATGACCAGGTTCATCCAGCTCCCCTCATCAGGCCGGACACGCAACATCTACTCCTTAGGCCGATTCCGTTTAGGCCCTGCTCTACTCTCACTCTCCGGCCCAGCCCAAAACCCGAAAGAGGATCCGTCCACTCATCTTGTAGACCCGCCTACCCGACCCTGGAGAGGATCAGAGGCCGTTATGCATGGGGCAGAGATATGATTCCTTCGTACGTCCGTATCAGCGTGGTAGGGACAGGTGGTCTACTGATATTCGTTCTATCGGCACGTCACTAGCGGACAAAAGAAAACCTATAAAAGGAGAAATGCTCTCTTCTAGGTTTAAACTTTTTCTAAGTTTACAGAGCCCATTGTAAAACCCTATTTCTCTGGATCTCAGATCATCAACTTTCACACACAAATTTATTTGATTAATAAATCACTCTGATAGTCTTTTTCCTTTTCTTAATAATATATTCTTTCTCCACCATTCTAATTATATCTATAATACAAAAATATAAAATATTTTTCATATTTTATTATGTTTAAAGCTTTAGAAAAATTCATCACTGTAAAATATCTTTTCTAATAAAGATGACCTTAAAATTTTGAAAATCTTATTCATACTGATAATTTAAATGCATAGTGTGGAATTTAGGTGCTGCAAATATTACTATTTTGTTACAGGATGGCAAAATTTTCTTGTCTTTCCAACTATTTATAGAATTGTTGTTCTCCAAGTTAAGCAATACTGGACTGAGTCGGCAATAGCTTCCCAATATTTTAATTTTATTCTAATAAAATTAATTAAAAGTGTAAGTTAATTCAATTACAGGCTAATTAAGTCTTTATTTGTTTGTTAATAATTTTAATTCAAGTATTTTGTTTATTTTTTTTTTAGTACAAGAGACCTACATTTATTCAATAGGATGTTTCTATCATTTTTTTTTTCTCTAAACACAAAATAGAAATGAAATCTCCTTTTATTTTTTTTTTTCACAATAAAAATTTTTGAGAAATTAAATCAATAAAAAATTTCGAATTCGAGTCTCGTATGTAGATAACTTTTAAATCCAAGCGCTTTATATCTTTAATGAACATATTTAGTGTGAATTCAAATTAGTCGAGTCAATAAATATCATATATCATATCGTTGTATATATATATATACTCACAAAATGTTCATGCACATAAACTAGAAGAGTTAGTATGTAGTTGTTACTAATATTGCATTTGAATAAATATTATATTTCTATGATTATATATCTGATGCAATCAATAAGATATATGTATGATACTGATTTGTTTTCTTCTTAATTAATGAAGGGAATGAGAACTTCTTGGATTTTATCCTATGTAAGATCTCTATCTCCGATCATATAATATGTAATCATGTTTAAATAATTGTTACTTGTTTTACGAGCAGCAACATTAGTAATTAAATTTCTCTACATTCACTTTATGCAGGGATGCTCCAATGGTCTTTGACTTTTTTTGGTAAGAACTCCTTCCATTAATGAATTAGGAACATAGTTACCTATTTATATGAAGAGACAAATTGAAAATCTGCAACATATGAAACCTAGCTAACTTTATCTTACGTTTTTGGAAGCACATCTCTCACATTTCTTAGGTAAAATTTTAACAGCAATAACTAATTAATGAGTTTCCCTTTGTTGAATATGATCCCATAATTTTATCCAGCAATGTGTTTGGTTGCAAGAGCTTTCTGTGGGGCTCCATGTGTGATTGCATTTCTTATTTATAAATGGAGAAGAAGACATCTATCTGGATATGAAACAATTGAAGAATTCCTCCAGAGTCACAATAACCTTTTGCCAATAAGGTATTCTTATTCAGACATTCGAAAGATCACTAGAGGTTTCAAGGAAAAGTTGGGTGAAGGAGGCTTTGGTTTTGTATATAAAGGAAAACTTCGTAGTGGTAAATTTGCAGCAATAAAGATGTTGGGTAAATCTAAAGCTAATGGACAAGATTTTATCAATGAGGTTGCTACAATTGGGAGGATCCACCATACCAACATAGTAAAATTAATTGGTTTTTGCGTTGAGGGATCAAAGCATGCTCTTGTATATGAATTTATGTCTAATGGGTCTCTTGATAATTATATTTTTTGTCAAGAAGGACCTATTTCTTTGAGTTGGGAAAAGTTATATGAGATATCACTTGGAGTGGCACGAGGCATTGAGTATCTACATCAAGGTTGCAATATGCAAATCCTTCATTTTGATATCAAGCCTCATAACATCCTTCTTGATGAAAATTTCACTCCAAAAATTTCTGATTTTGGGTTAGCTAAGCTTTATCCAACTAAGGGAAGCATTGCATCTCTTACAGCTGTAAGGGGAACAATTGGATACATGGCACCAGAGTTGTTCTACAAAAATATTGGGCGTGTTTCACATAAAGCAGATGTATACAGTTTTGGAATGTTATTGTTGGAAATCGCAGGAAAAAGGAAAAACCTAAATGCATTGGCAGAAAATTTGAGTCAAGTTTACTATCCATTCTGGGTTTATGACCAACTCTCAAGTGGAAAGTTAACAATAGAAGACTCATCAGAGGAGGAAAATATTTTAGCTAGGAAAATGATTATAACGGGATTATGGTGTATACAGATGCAACCTTGTAATCGTCCTCCAATGAACAAAGTACTAGACATGCTTGAAGGAGATTTCAAAAGCCTAGAATTGCCCCCAAGGCCTGTTCTATATCCTGTAGAATCAATGACTATAGATGAAGGAGAATCATCATCAACGTCAAGTGAAGTAAAATAGATACAGAATATTGCTTGGTTGAAAGAGATGGTAAAATGTTCTGAAACTTCTTTTACCTTTATAAATTGCTCTATAGAGTTAGTGATGACTTGATGATATGTTGTAATAATTCTATGTGTTTAACTTGTTGAGTTTAAGCTACTCCTAGTTACATAATCTTTCAATGTATGATAATGCATTTGCATTTTGCTTCAGTATTTGTTGAGTTTGATTTTCCTTTGTGGATATTGCTCCTGTAATCCAAGTCCTTAATCATGGTAGATCCCCTATAGGTCCTATCACAATTATTGGTTAATATTCAATCGTTATACATATAGCGATTATATTTATGTTCTTAGAAATTTTTGTATATAATTATTATATACACAATGATTAATATTTTACTATATAATTATTTATATTAGAGATATGCCGTTTAGATTTTTGAATAATGCTAACAAAGATATATAGCCATTAAAATTTCAAAGTAGATAAAATTTCAAAAATCAAAGACATACATATATACACATATATGAAGAACTGTTAGAATCCTTACTTATTGCAAATGGTAAGAATATACCATCAATAAGAATATAATCTTCTATATATATTTATTTCATATGTTTTATTTTCTCTAATCACTTATTTAAATTAGATTTTCTAAGTTAAATTTTTTACTTTTTGCCACTGATAATACATGTCCTTAGTAAATAACATAATTTTCTCATATTAAACAAAATATAATCGTTAATTAATATATTTTTAATAATTTTAAGAAAAAGTGCTAAAGTAATGTAAAATTTTACTTATTTTTATTTTAGTTTTTATAATTTAATTTTATCTAAGTAGTATTTCATTATTTGTTTGTTTCATCGACATTTTCTGATGACATTTAAAAATCATTCGTTATTTACTAATGGTACAAGATACTGTTTTGATAAAAATTAAAGTATAAATATCCTAAAATAAAAAATCGATGAAATTAAAGAAAATTTTCTTTTTATTTTTCTCCCTAATTTAATAGCACTTCTCATAAAATTGCATTTGAAATTTTTAATATATATTTTTTTCTCCATAATAATATAAATATGTAAACTATTTAATATGAAATAATGAAACAAAAACAAATCAATAAATAAATTATTTACAATTTTTAAATTATATATATATTTTAAAGTTTGTTAATACGCGACATGATGATCTTTAATAAAAAATTTTAATTACGAATGATATAATTTTTTAAGTTGGTTAATATGCAAACGGCACGTGCTTTATTTTTTAAAAGAAATAAAAGAAAAATTACTATTTAATTTTTAGTATAAAACAATTCAGTAGTTAGTTTTATTTTTAATTTTTAAAAATATATTAAAATGCACGTCTAACATTTTAAAAAATTTACTAGTTAGTCTTTTTATTATTTTTAGTTATTAAATATTTAAAAAAATCTAAAATGCCCTTAATACATAGGATTAATAATAAACTTTTTATAAAATTGAGAGACCCAATTAATAAATTTTTTTTAAATCACATAGACTAAAAATAGTAAAATAGTAAAATGCTTAGTAACTAAAACAAATAACATAACTATTTAAGAAGATATATTTCTTGTAATATAGGATTAAATACTAAATTTCTTTTTTTAAATATTAATTTAATGTATTTTGGTGAAATAAATAATAAAATTTTGAAATAGCAGTTGTTTTTTTATAACTAATATAATTTTTTTAATTAAAATTAATATAACTTTATATAGATCGCATACATTTTTGCACCTTTAAACTTTATTAAAACAAATTGTATCATATTTGAACTACCTAAAAGTAGAATTAATCTTTTAATCCCATTACCAAATAGTGTGAATTTTCTAAAACATTCTTAGATCACTTTGAATCCAGGGAAAAGTCTTTTTGAATGTACAAAATTTATAGAGTAAGTTTTGTTTACAAAATTTTCATATTGTGTATAATTTTTTTATTAAGATATTGAGACTCAAATCTAGGTCTACTAATGCTGAACCAATTCAGATTAGGTTATTAAATGGTAGATAATGAATTTAGACAATAACTTGTAGATCATAAATACATGTTCGCATATAACACTTTTACATTTTAATGTACTATGAAGATTTTTTTTTTCAAATGAAGTTTAGAAATACAAAGATGTATTTAACCATTTTGTATATAATTTAATTTTTAACAGCAGATTATATAAGTTTTTTTTTTATAGCATTTGATATAATACAAATTTGAATATGAAAATTTCATAATTCTAAAATTATGCATAAAAAATTAAGATAATGATACGGAGCAATTAGTCTTAAATTTTACGACAGATTTGAAGCAGACTTAATTTTAGAGAATCAATTTTGTATTTTAATTATTTTTTTGGATATTTTTATAATTTTGCATAATAGAGTTTTTTCTATTATAAATAGCCTTTTCTTGGCTATTTGAGATACTTTTTAATTTTTCAAGAATTTCAATAAGACTTTTTTGGATTCTAGGCTCTCGTTTCAATTATTTCTTCTTAACCAAACGTTATTGGTTAAAACTCCCTGATGGAGTCTAATCAGTCCTATATCAGATTAGTATCAGAGAGAAGTTCGTCCATGGCAAACAACCAAGAGGCGCGACTTATTGCGATTGAGGCATCCTTGGTAGAATTGAGGGAGATGATCGGACAGTTAGCCCTGTAGCAGGGAATCCACCAGACCGTCGCAGTCGAATGTCCCCAGCCAGTTCTAAATCCTATGGTCGCCAATCCTGTGCCTAGGGATAAGTAATCGGTGGGTTCGATTCAAAATCGAACTGAATTGAATAAACCAACAATCAAAATTTTAGTATTTATAAAAACTGAACCGAATCAGTTTTAGTCAGAAACTGAATCGAACTGAATCGGTCTAATTCAGTTTGATTTCATCGATTTGAATTTTTAATATTTTTTTTTATTTTTTACACTTTATTTTTAGTATTTTAAAGTTTAATTGGAATATTTTAACTTTAATATGATCTAATCTCTCTATATTATTGAAAATAATATACTATTATCACAAATCGGTTCGATTTTTTAAATTTTTTCTGATCAAAACTGAATCGAACCAAAATAACTGAAATTTTAGAAATTAAAAACTGAATCAAATAGAAATAAATAAAAAACTGAACTGAATTTTTAAATCAATTCAGTTTGGTCGGTTTTTCCGGTTTGAACCGAATACTGCTCACCTCTACCTGTGCCTGCAAATCCCCAACAGAATTATCAAGAAAGTTACAAGAAAAAGATAGACCTTCAAAATTTTTCTGGTTCGTTGGAAGTAGAATCTGTTCTTTATTGGTTGGCGGAGGTTGAACATTTCTTCAAGTTATGAACATGGAAGAGGATCGAAAGGTTCCGATTGTGGCTTATAAATTAAAAGGGGGTGCAGCAGCCTGGTAGAATTCGGTTCAAAACGAACACTATTGGAGGAGGCTAGAACCCATATGAAACTTGATGTTGATGAAGCAAATGATTGAACATTAGTTCTTGCCTAGAAAAACCAAAAAAGAGAAAGAGGAGGTGATCAAAAGAGATAATTTTTTACTTTTAGAACAGTCTTTATATAAGCTTTTTTCAAATAAAAAGATAATTGTTGGACCTAAATGTTCTAATTCTTGTTTTGATAACTAATAAATAATTGGTGAGCTACTAATTATCTTTAAAAGTGTTTGTGTTGAGCTTGTAGGTCTCTTATTAAAATAAATGAAATCGCTTCAGTTTCAAGAATGAAAAGTATTAAATTTGAAAGCATACCACAAGAAAGGGATCAGAATGTAATTTTTATTTTATGCAATGTCAATTTCAATTAATTAATTGTGATGGCTCAAGTTTTCTTTTAATATTAAAAGTTTATAAATATGGCCAAGTTTTAAGTAATTGACTTTGAGGGACCAAAATGAAAATTTTCAAAATGAGTGATTTTGAAATTATTTTTATCAAAATAAAATATCTCAAAATATAGGTTGAAAGAATTCAAACGGATTGAAAAATAGAGTTTCATAGCCTAGGTTACGATTTTTCAAAGATTTAATGAAATATTTTTGTGCCTCCTAAAGTCAAATGTTCGGCTTCCGAAAGTAAAGGACATAGGCAAAAGTCCCAAATGTTCGGTCGTCGAATATGGACTTTAGGCCGCCGAAAGTCTGTTTTTAATATGCCCCTTGAAGTGAAACTTTCGGCTTCCGAAAGAGAAGGGACAGAAGCAAAAGTCCAAAATATTCGACCGCCGAACATGGACTTTAGGCCGCCGAAAGTCTGTTTTCAATATGCCCCCTAAAGTGAAACTTTCGGCTTTTGAAAGAGAAGGGACAGAGGCAAAAGTCAAAAATGTTCGGCCGCCGAACATAGACTTTAGGCCGTAGAAAGTCTATTTTCAAGAAGTTGTTCTTCACCTTCAAAAGTTCGGCCGCCAGACTTTAACCTTAGGCCGTCGAACCTAAGTTTTTCTAAGTACGACATAACGGTTATTTCTATATACAAACGACTCTATTTATATTTAATACATCCCCAACGGCTATATTTATGTTAGAACTATAAATATAATGTGTTTTTGATCTGGAAGTAGTTACAACAACCATTCAAGCATACAATTATTGAGATTAAAGCCTTTTTCACTCTCTCTCTCTCAAAACTTTGAGCCATAGCATTAATTTCTTGAAAGTTTGCCTTGAGTTGTAATTGGTTTGTGTTTTAAGATTGAGTGAAGGTTGTTGAGTGAATTTATTATAGTGGGTGTGATTTTGAGCAAAGGATTGCTATTGTGAGAAAAATAGAATTATAAATGGTAAGGGTTTTGCTCTAGAATTGTAAGGAGTTTTAATCTTCACCCAAAAAAGATTTGATAGTGGAGTTGAACTCTCAAGGAGGGTCTTGAGGAGAGGACGTAGGCTTGAGATGATTGAACCTCTATAAATCATTGTGTTGATTATTCTCTTCCTTCCTTATTCCTTTTTAATTTGTGCTTTTACCTTTTAAACATTTTTTATAAACCCAATTCACCCCTGTTGGGTTACTTCAAGGGACAATAATAATTATTCACAATTTAAAAAAAAAAGTAAAATAAATCTACTACTCCTATGATGACTCTTATCCTAATCCTGATCTGATTGTGTTTGCATCTATCTGAAATAGTTTTGAACTTTGTACAGCTGGCAAAACCGAAATCCTAGAATCTATGCGTCGGTTTGGATTACAGTCTTGAGTAAAATTATACCTTCCAGTTAGAAAAAACTCTAAAATGGTCTCTCTCGGTTCTTTTTCTCATTTTCAGCTCAAAGCCTATCCCAAAATTAAATTCCAAGCAAAAATCAATTGTTTATATCAAAATCATAGCAAAATCATGGACTTTAATATGGAAAAAGTGGTAAGTTTTGCAACTCATCAATCATACATGTAACTTGCACATCATCATCAATATAACGAATGTACTAAATCTTAACAACGTTACTAGCATTCTCATTAGGAATACTAGGAGCTTCTTGATCGATAACATACAACCTCTTTGGAGAACAATTCTCAAAATGCGATAGCGGTCCAAGAAGTTCAATTTAGTTAATTTGTTAGCATCAAGTATACTACAGTGGGATAAATAATTACTCATGGTGGAATTAGATTTTCATGTAGAGATATTCAATTATTAGTCTCATGTATTTTTCTAATTATTAGATAATGTCTTTAATCTTTAATTAGTCTCCCATTATTTTATTCAAATTAATAGCCCTATCTATTAATTAAGAAAATTCAGTGGTAGATCTCCTAGTAGGCTAGGATCCCATTTAATTTAAATAACTTTGAATTTGCCTAACAAATTATTTTAAATTAAATTAGGTAGATAACATAATTTATCAATCACATCTCTATGTGACTCCTAGATCAGTTAGATGACAACTCTTTGTCTTTGTCATATATGTTATGCCTAACTCTTACCCTAAACTTACATGATCATGGGTTTGCTATCCAAATCAAGTAATTTAGTTAAGTAGAACCATTGTTTAGAAATATCAAATATTTCATACCATTAAACATATTCGGGTGAAATTAACCTTGAATTTGCCTAACAAGTTAATAAAAACTGAACTCTAATTTTATGCTATAACAATAGGAGATAAGTCATCATGTTCTTAACATTTACTTAAAATTTTAATTAGGGATTTTAATCCTAAGATTTCTATTAAAGTCTCATGCATAGGTATTGTTGTTGTATAGCATACATATCACATATATAAACATACACCCTGTAATACCCGGCTAGACTCTGGTATCGGAATTCCTACCTTCCGGCGGAATCTCCGTTGGAATCTAGAATTTCTCAGATGTCGGAGCCTTCTAGAAGGGTAAGATAAAGGTTTTGTAAAATGTTTTTATATGTTTTTATGGTTTTTACGAAGAAATAAATTGAGTTTTGAAAGAGAAGACCAAGGAGGAAAATGCCAGGTTCGGCCGCCGAACCTCATGTTCGGCCGTCGAACATTGATCTCTTGCGGAGGCACCTTTCGCCCCAGAAGGTGGTCTGGCCAGGCATCTATAAAAGGCCTCTTGTCTGAAAATGGGCGAGTTTTCTCTCTCTATTTTCAGACATAGGTGAGATTCCGTCCTCCCATAGTTGATTTTGTGTTTTCCTTCAATTCCTTCAAGTTTTAATGAGTTTTTACTTGGTTTTTGAAGATTTTGAGCTAAAGATCAAAGTTTGGAAGCTTGGAGACCCCCAGAGCTCGTTCCTCCATATCTCCAAGTTTGGGATCGCACCTCCTCTCGATCTTCAAGAGGTAAGTATAGATCCTCCTCTCCTTCCATGTTTTAAGTAAGTTTTAAGAAGGGGTTATGGGTTTTGATGCATGTTTAGAGTAGATGGATAATGTTAGGGTTTATGTTAGTTTTATGCTCAAATGTATGCTATGATGATGTTTGTTGGGGTTTAGGCTAGTTTTAAGCCCCTAAATGCTTGAATATATGTTTATGCATGCTTTTGTGTGAGTTGGTTGCATGTTGGGGTGTTGTGGATGGCCGGAAATGCAAGGCAGAATCGGGTTCTGCCCTTTGGGAGAGCCCAGGTTCGGCCACCGAACCTGCCTGGAGGCAGCTTTAGGCCGCCTAAACTCGCCCCCGAAAGTTTAGAGTTTCGGCTCTGGAGGGGAGTTTCGGCCGCCGAACCTGCCGCCGAAGGTTGTGACTTTCGGCTCTGGAGGGACCTTCGGCCGCCAAACCTGCCACCGAAAGTCCCCTGCCCAGCCTCCCTTTGCTTGTTTTGCATGCATGTTTTATGATGTTTTAAGGGGGTTTTTAGGGAGATGTTTAGAGTTATATTAGAGTTTGTTTGGTCCCTCATTTGAGTCCACCTGTGTAGGATCGGACCCGAGGAACCGAGAAGGCCAGCAGGGTTAGCTGTTTCAGAGTCGGTCCAGCGTCAGCCAGAGGTGAGTAGAACACAACTCTACTTTATTTCAAAACAACTAAAATTTTAAGCATATTCATGCATCACGATTGCCATGTTTATAGGTTGTTGCATTAGAATTCACGAATATGATGCATTGCATAATATGATGTTGTTGTGGATGGTTATTGAATGATCCATTAGTCCTCGAGATGATATGATATGATATGGTATGATACGGAAATCCAGGTCGAGGCCCATTCTACGCCCCTGGCACAGTTGGACATGTTATGTTATGTTTAAGAGGAAGTCCTGAGGAGCTCCGTCGAGGGCCGGGCATTCATTGGATATGTAGAGGGCTATTGGTGACAATATCATCTTAAGGTGATTTACTTGTGTTGTGATGCATTCCATGAAAGCATGTGATTATTAAACTGTTTTTATTGTTCTACTCATTGGGTTTTAGTAGCTCACCCCTTTCCCCTAAACTCCAGGTTTGCAGGTTCAGGATAGACCGGAAAGTCGTCAAGGGTAAAGGCTTGTATATGTAATAGTCTAGTAGTGGACATGAATGTAAAATGATGTAATGTAAGGTATTGTACAGAAATGTATTGAGGATTAGTATTGTGCTTGGCCCTAATGTATAGTAATCCCTTTTTTGTACATGATCTATATGAAATGTTTTAATGATGAGTTATGTTGAACCAGGCTTGACATATGATATGTTGCCCCACTAGAGCATTTGATGAGGGCTCTAGTGTGGGGTTTTATGTTTATAATTATGGTGCATGCACATGTTAAGTTTAGTATATGAAAAAGTTTAAAGTTTTTACGCAAATGTATGATTATGTATGGGATTTATCATATATGACAGGATGTATAGTAGGCTTGCTACGGGTCCCGGCGACCTTAAGTCGATTTGGATCCTAGCGCCGGTAGCGGTCCGGTTTCCGGGTCGTTTCACACCCCTAACATGTAATTTTAATTGGATGATTATGAACATTTTAAAAATAATTCCCTCGAAACATAAAGGGAACTTGATGGTTTTAAAACATAGGTGGCAACTTCTTTGATCTTCAAAAGTCCAAAAGGGCTCCTCCAATGATCCATGTAATTTTTAATGTCTCCTTTACTAATGTTGGAGGCTCTCAAAAGGGTTTCTGTGAGAGATGCACATGCTATCATAATATATCCTTTTATATTAAAATCTTAGAGTTTTAGTATAATAATATTTATTTATTTATTTAACTAATTAAATAAATAAATTATAACTATAATCCAGATCTTTAATAAATGAGGTATATAAATCCTAGACAATTTTAGTTAAGGCCATATTTATTTAATTATATCAAAATCATAATTTTTTCAAATTACAATTTTATCCCAATCTAAATTTTATCTCAATCTTAATTTATATGTACTTAAGTCCTACTTGATTTAACTTCTTGTTTTATTTTCTCATACTATTCTTTATGGGTGTGACCCATCAGATTTCAAATATATGGACAACAAATATAATTAAATAATTAATTAATTTGAAGGTTAAGAATATTGTCTAGTAACATATTAAAAATACCTAAATATTTGAAATGTCAAAAAGTGGTTTGACTTAATAAAGTGGTTTGACTTAACCTTTCAGTGCATGATTGGTTTGTAAGTATAATTAATATCCCTTCATTACAAATGTCTCGATTTAACATTTAATGCATGGAACATACCTGCGATGTTAAATCATATTAGTTATCATTTATTAGTCATTGACCTATTGAATGGAATTTCAAATCTCATTTGCGAAGAATTCATGATTAATGCTAATAGAAGACAAATGAGACATTTCCTAATTTAACCTTGGGTGATGAAATCTATCTCAATCACATAAACATCTTTATACAGTTCCTAATATATCTAATTCATTTCCATTTATTACTCATGAACTAAGTAACTTATAAGATGAATCATAACATAAAAGTCTCTATATGAGATTATTTATTGATTTCAAGTCATACGATCACTTATATGACCATCACTTGAGTAATCAATAGACACAGGTTATTTCCATATGGATTTTTCAGACTAGTCTGTTCAGTGCACTTATTTATGAAATAGATACCTACATATTAGTTCTAAATATTTTATACATCTCAACTTATGATATCAGTTATTTCTTCTAAAATGAAATAATATAATGTGTATCCATCTTAACAGCTCTAATCATTGTTCAATCGTGATAAAAACATCGACTAGAAATATTTTGAGATATTATAACTTAAATGCAATTGGAATTTCACAATTATAACCACATTATAATTTGTTTTGCACAGTAATATAGTCTCATGGACTTTATTTTTACTCGAGATTCAATTAAATTAATATTAAAGATAAATAACAGTTTTTATAAAATGTATTTAAATACTTAAAATACATGAATAATAATATCAAATTACAATCAATATATTGACTGTAGGTCATATTACTAATAAGATTTCCTTAAGTTTGAATAAATATGCACCAATTTGGAATAAAAAATTTAGAAAAAATCAAATTAGAATATATCATATAATTTATTATAAATTTAACAATAAATTTATTAAAAATAATATAATCTTATTAATAATTAATTATTAATTAATTAAATACAAATAATGTAAGAACCAAGGGATAATGGATAGAGGACTTGATAACTTAGAAATATGCTACAGCAAGTCAGAATGATTTTTGTTGAAATGGAATTAAAACTAAGTGATTTTATTGAAATAAATTAAGATGAAGAACTCAAAATTGAATGACTATGAATGAAAATTTTATCTATTGTTGATATGACTTTTCCCTTCGTTTCTTTTCCTATTCTAAATAGATTAGTTTTCAACCGATAACTAATTATAAGGAGATGACAGACCTCTCAAAGTATGAGTCTCTCACTATTAGAGGTAGACTACACACATCTTTCTTGGAAAGACACATCTCTTTAAGAAAAACGCGTTTATTTTTTATATATAGATTTTTTTTATAAAGTAGTCATTATCAATTAATATGGCTCATATGAGAGATCAATTTAAGAAGAGAGACACTATTCAAGATACCAAGTTCCTCTCATTTTTATTTACTTTGATTTCTCATGTAATTGCCTAAATAATAACAAATATATTTTTGTTACTGAATTTTTTATTTTCATAATTAAGATGTTTTTTGACTTTTATTTTTTATTAGTTTTGTTTAAAATAATTCATTTTGTCGAAAAATTATTTAAATATTTTTTTAATTATATATGATTTACATTTTCTTTTACTATATCTTTAATCTATTAGTTTGTTAGGTAAATATTTAATAAATGTTGAAAGCAACTATGATAAATGAGTTTGATGACTGATGAAGAGCCACCCCTCCCAGCGGGAAATTTACTTCAATTATTTATTTATTTTTAGGTTATTAATTCATCAAATTCATTTACTTTGTGGCTCTCAGTGAGCCCCAATTATAGAATGCCCAGAAGAAATGTCAATGAAAAATAAATGCATACACAATGTGGATGTAACATCCATTTTTTTTAATAATAATAATTAAAAATAAGACTATAATTTATAAAAATTTTGAAAATAAAATTTAAATTTAAGTGGTCCTACTTTGATCACAATTAATGAATTGATTTACTTAGTGGACTCTAATGAATTTTAGGCCGATCTCTTTCTCCGAGACTCGATTAGTGGACTCCAATAGATTTTAAATCATTCTCATTTTTGGACTCAACTTTTGCTGAGTGGCAGCGATCATCATTTACAAAATTTATTTAATAAAAATTTCGTGGGCTCTTGAAAATTGGTTCACTTCCTTACTTTTCTCTCGATCAGTTTAATTGATTTTTTTAAGTTTTATATTTATAGTGAAAATTTTAATTCTTTTAATTTATAAAAATTTTCATGTAAAAATAAAAATTTATATATAGTTTATAAGAATTTAATTTTTTTTTTCTCAAAATTTTTTTCCAATTAAAGAGAGAATGTTAATTGAATTTTAAGTTAAAAATAATAGTTAACATTTTGTTATGTGATGTATAATCATTATATGTAGTTTTTGAAAATATATTTTAATAGAATATTTTCTCAGTTTTAAATTAAAAATTTTACAAAAATTTAATTTAATTTAATTAATTTTTTATTTAAAATAATTTTCATAATTTTATAAAAATTTATTAATTTTTTATATAAAATTATTTATACTAAACGGTCGGATTAAAAATATATTTAAAATGAAATGACAAAAAATTATAAAAATATTATAGTTTGTTGTATGACCTTTTGTCATCCTCAGGGACAGCATTGTCGGTGCTTGATAGTGACTTCATAAGAGAGAGTGGTGTTCGAAAAGTCAAAGTGGGCCAATTTTCAATTGATGACTAATGACTCAAGTTGAGCTATCCTTTCGAATCGACACTTAGACTAAAAAGAAAAGAAGACGATAAAAACATATAATAAAATTTAGGATTAATGATAATTTTTTTTTTATTATTTGTAACTGAATTCTATTTTTTTTTATATTTTATTAATTAAATTTTATATTTTTTTAATTACATTTAAATTTCAAAATTTTATTAAAAATTAATTAAATTATCACATTTGATATATTATTATTATATCAGTAAAATTCATAATACAATTAGTTAAAATTTTATAAATTAAAAATTTATAGTTTAATTAAATTTTTAAAGTTTAAAACGTAATTATAAATTTTTTAAATATGATGAGTTCTTTATTGTTTTTTAAATTTAAAATTTTATAATATTAAAAAAAGAATAATATAAACGATTTTTAGTATTATAAATTTTAATTTTAGGAGAAATGATTAAAAAAATTTATTATTGCACTTTAAATTTTAAAAATTTACTAACTAAACTTTGAAGTTTTATCCTAAATTTTTTTAATGTGACAATTTTGTTAGTCTCTAATGGAAAATTTTATGTTGAGTAGCAATTAAAATAAGTATAAAAATATGAAATTTAATTGGTGAAAGTATGAAGTTTAATTAGATATATATCTTTTTTTTTCATTTAAAGGGAATAAAAATTTGAGTAAAATTATTATTTATTGAAAAAAAAAATTTTTAGTTATTCTTTCAATTTTGAAAATACATTAAGTTTTTGATGGTTTAAGAACTTTAATAATTAATCTTTTTATTAATTTTAATTATTAATATTATTAAAAAAATATAAATTCAATACTGAGAGATTAATAAATTAGCAGTTTTCTTATAAATTTAATAGATTAATTAATAATTTTTTTTAAATTATAGAAATTAAATAGTAAAATATTTAGCAGATAAAACTAACATATATAGTAAATTTTTAAAAAATTAGAAATATTTTAATATATTTTTTAAAATCCAGAGATGAGTTTTTTCGTAATTTAAAGATTAAATAGTAAATTTTTTTAAAATAATTATTCATAATGAACTTTTCATTTAAATGCAAAATATTTTTAATTTAAATGCAAAATATTTCAAAATTTTTTATAATATTTAATTAGTAAAATTTAATGGAATCAATTAATAATTTTTTTAAAATTTTAAGAATGATTTAATATATTTTTTAAAATTAAAATTTTTTTATATTATAAAATTAAATAGTAATTTTTCTAATTAAAAATTATTTAGTAAACATAGAAAGAAGTGAATGAGACTGGCTAACATGTAGACAACAGTGGTGATGATAAGCTTATTGATAACTTCTTACAAGTGATGAAGGAGACTGCACGTTTGAAATGTCAAAAGTGAATGAGTAATTAGAGAAAATTTATATAGATAAAATTTTGTAGGTTAAATGAATATTTTTATTTAATTTATTATTTATATAAATATTATTTAATTTTATTTATATTTATGATTTATTTTTTTAAAAAAATTAATTTAATTATATTTAAATAATTTATGAAAATATTAAATAATCTAATTATTACTTATAGTATTCTCTTTTTTTTATTTTTTTTATAAATTTAAACAATCTAATATATAATTTCGATCAATCGTATAAATAAAAAAATAAATAAAAATAATTATTATTAATTATCATTAAAAAGTGATTGTAAAAAATAAATATAAATAACTTAGCTTTAAGGATTTAAGGATTTAATAATAATAATTTTTTCCTTATTTTTTTAGAATTGAAAAAAAATTACATAAACACACCTATATAATTTAAAAAATTTGAGTGTGCCAACAATAGATTAATGGCTAGAGCCGCCTGAAGAGGTTTTCATGTAAAATGAACACAGAAACAATGTCAATCTCCGTCTACCTTAATTCCACGATTGGAGAAATTGTAATCTTCGTTTTCCTGCTCATCTCCCAAACTTGCAAGGGTGGGGATTCAAATCAGTGTCCACCTTCTTCATGTGGGAAGAATCACAACATCAGTTACCCTTTTCGATTACAAACTGATCCTAAGAATTGCGGAAACCATAGCTATGAGGTTTCTTGCGAAAATAATTTGACGGTGTTAAATCTTAACGGTGGAAGATACTTTGTTCAATCCATCAACTACGATAACTTCACTATCCGACTGGTGGATGCCGGCGTCCATCCAGACAATTGCTCCTCCATTCCTCGTTTTCCATTTATATACGATCTGTCGGAAAGATATTCCACTTATAGATACCAATGGTCAGAAACAGAAGAACGCAAATGGAAGAAGTTAAGACAGCTTCCAGAGTTGTCGCAGATGATTATGTTCATAAAGTGTCAAAATCCAGTGAAGTCTCCTCTTTACGTGGAAACAGCTCCTTGTCTTAACTCATCTTATGTAAATATAGGAGACATGAAGGCAAACGATTTGATGGAGTTGTGCAGCGTGGAGATGATTAGTTTGTTTCCATTATTTCCGGCAAAGAAGAACATGTCGTTTCTTGAAATTCACAGGCAACTTGCTTTTGGGTTTCAGCTTTCCTGGCACAGCATCTACTGTGGTAAATGTCATCCTTATGCTTGCTATCTGGACAGCAGAAAAGGCATTCGATGCCTTATCTGGTGTAAGTAATGCTTTCATCCATTTCATCATAAATAATTGTTTACTTTCACACACAAATTTATTTGATTAATAAATCACTCTGATAGTCTTTTTCCTTTTCTTAATAATATATTCTTTCTCCACCATTCTAATTATATCTATAATACAAAAATATAAAATATAAAATATCTTTTCTGACAAAGATGACCTTAAAATTTTGAAAATCTTATTAATACTGAAAATTTAAATGCATAGTGTGGAATTTAGGTGCTGCAAATATTACTATTTTGTTACAGGATGATGACAAAATTTTCTTGTCTTTCCAACTATTTATAGAATTGTTGTCCTCCAAGTTAAGCAATACTGGACTGATTCGGCAATAGCTTCTCAATATTTTAACTTTATTCTAATAAAATTAATTAAAAGTGTAAGTTAATTTAATTACAGGGTAATTAAGTCTTTATTTGTTTGTTAATAATTTTAATTCAAGTATTTTGTTAATTTTTTTAGTACAAGAGACCTATATTTATTTGATAGGATGTTTCTATATTTTTTTTCATCTAAACACAAAATATAAATGAAATCTCATTTTATTTTTTTTTCTCAATAAAAAATTTCAAAAAATGAAATCAATAAAAAATTTCGAGTTCAAGTCTCGCATATAGACAACTTTTAAATCCAAGTGCTTTATCTCTTTAATGAACATATTCAGCGTGACTTCACATTATTTGAGTCAATAAATTTCAGATATCATATCGTTTTATATATATTTACATTTACAAAATATTCATACATAGAAACTAGAGTTAGTATATAGTTATTACTCAATATTGCATTTGCATAAATATTATATTTCTATGATTATATATCTGATGCAATCAATAAGATATATATATGATACTGATTTGTTTTCTTCTTAATTAATGAAGGGAAAGAGAACTTCTTGGATATAATCGTATGTAAGATCTCTATCTCCGATCATATAATATGTAATCATGTTCAAATAATTGTTACTTGTTTTAAGAGCAGCAACATTAGTAATTAAATTTCTCTACATTCACTTCATGCAGGGATGCTCTCATCGTCTTTGATTTGTCTTGGTAAGAACTCCTTCCATTAATGAATTAGAAACATAGTTACCTATTTATATGAAGAGACAACATGAAAATCTGCAACATATGAAACCTAGCTAACTTTATCTTACGTTTTTGGAAGCACATCTCTCACATTTCTTAGGTAAAATTTTAAGAGCAATAACTAATTAATGAGTTTCTCTTTGTTGAATATGATCCCACAATTTTATCCAGCAATGTGTTTGGTTGCAAGAGCTATCTGTGGGGCTCCATGTGTGATTGCATTTCTTATTTATAAATGGAGAAGAAGGCATCTATCTGGGTATGAAACAATTGAAGAATTCCTCCAGAGTCACAATAACTTTATGCCAATAAGGTATTCTTATTCAGACATTCGAAAGATCACTAGAGGTTTCAAGGAAAAGTTGGGTGAAGGAGGCTTTGGTTTTGTGTATAAAGGAAAACTTCGTAGTGGTAAATTTGCAGCAATAAAGATGTTGGGTAAATCTAAAGCTAATGGACAAGATTTTATCAACGAGGTTGCTACAATTGGGAGGATCCACCATACCAACATAGTAAAATTAATTGGTTTTTGCGTTGAGGGATCAAAGCATGCTCTTGTATACGAATTTATGTCTAATGGGTCTCTTGATAATTATATTTTTTGTCAAGAAGGATCTATTTCTTTGAGTTGGGAAAAGTTATATGAGATATCTCTTGGAGTGGCACGAGGCATTGAGTATCTACATCAAGGTTGCAATATGCAAATCCTTCATTTTGATATTAAGCCTCACAACATTCTTCTTGACGAAAATTTCACTCCAAAAATTTCTGATTTTGGGCTAGCTAAGCTTTATCCAACTAAGGGAAGCATTGCATCTCTTACAGCTGCAAGGGGAACAATTGGATACATGGCACCAGAGTTGTTCTATAAAAATATTGGGCGTGTTTCACATAAAGCAGATGTATACAGTTTTGGAATGTTGTTGTTGGAAATTGCAGGAAAAAGGAAAAACCTAAATGCATTGGCAGAAAATTTGAGTCAAGTTTACTATCCATTCTGGGTTTATGACCAACTCTCAAATGGAAAGTTAACAATAGAAGACTCATCAGAGGAGGAAAATATATTAGCTAGGAAAATGATTATAACAGGATTATGGTGTATACAGATGCAACCTTGTAATCGTCCTCCAATGAACAAAGTACTAGACATGCTTGAAGGAGATCTCAGAAGCCTAGAATTGCCACCAAGGCCTGTTCTATATCCTATAGAATCAATGACTATAGATGAAGGAGAATCATCATCAAAGTCAAGTGAAGTAAAATAGATACAGAATATTGCTTGGTTGAAAGAGATGGTAAAATGTTCTGAAACTTCTGTTACCTTTATAAATTGCTCTATAAAATTAGTGATGACTTGATAATATGTCGTAATAATTCTATGTGTTTAACATGTTGAGTTTAAGCTATTTCTGTTTACATAATTTTCAATGTATAATAATGCATTTGCATTTTGCTTCAGTATTTGTTGAGTTTGATTTTCCTTTGTGGATATTGCTCCTTAACCTGTGATCCAAGTCCTTAATATGGTAGATCCCGTATAGGTCCTATCACAATTATTGGTTAATATTCAATCGTTATATCTATAGCGATTATATTTATGTTCTTAGAAATTTTTGTATATAATTATTATATATATAATGGTTAATATTCTACTATATAATTATTTATATTAGTGATTTGCAGTTTGGATTTTGATTTAGTTTGAATAATGCTTTGTTCGTAACAAGGATATATAGCCATTAAAATTTCAAAGGTACAAAAAATTTCAAAAATCAAAGACATGCATACACATATGTGAATAACTGCTAGAATCCTTACCTATTGCAAATGGTAAGAATATAATTTACTGCCATCAATAAGAATATAATCTTCTATTTATATATTTATTTCATATGTTTTATTTTCTCTAATCAATTATTTAAATTGAATTTTCTAAGTTAAATTTTTACTTTCACTACTGATAATATCTGTCCTTAGCAAACAACATAATTTTCATACAGTAAAAAGAAAAAATTAAAGTAGCAAGTAAAATATAATCGTTGATTAATATATTTCTTAATAATTTTAAAGAGAAGTGCTAAAGTGATGTAAAATTTTACTTATTTTTATTTTAAATTGAATTTTCTAAGTTTTATGTGTGCCATGTAACACTTTTACATTTTAATGTACCATGAAGATTTTTTTTTTCACATGAAGTTTAGAGATACAAAGATGTATTTAACCATTTTGTATATAATTTAATTTTTAACAGCAGATTATATAAGTTTTTTTTATAGCATTTGATATAATACAAATTTGAATATGAAAATTTCATAATTCTAAAATTATGCATAAAAAATTAAAATAAACACTTTCTATAAAAGCAATGGTATTTATCTTAATAAAAAAAATGTTTATAGTAACATAGAGTTTCAAAGCATCCAATAAATTGAATGATCAAAGCCTATCACCTCATCATTATTTTGGATATAAGTAACAATGCCTAATAAGAAGGCTTAATTAGCAACGACATAGTTAAAATTGATAACTTAGTCTTCACCCAATCTGATCAAGGTGATATGAGCACATATATGGCACCCTACTAACTTCAATTCCCAAAGTCAGCAATCCTGCTAGAATTGTAGATTTTTTATTTATAGTGTAGTGTGATGTACAAAATATTCATAAAGGTTTTGGCTAACGGACTTAACAGAATTTTCCCTTATGTTATAGATGACAATTAAAATAGTTTTGCTATAGGTAGAAACATTACCAATAATATTATTATTACTAAAGAAATCATGCATGTATTTTGAAAAAGCTAAAACAAATCTTTCGGTTCTTGATGATGATTTTTCCTCTCACTGTAATACCCGGCTAGAGTCTGGCATCGGAATTCCTACAGTCCGATGGAATTTTGGATGTCGGAACCCTCTAGAAAGGTAATAGATATGTTTTCTAAAGTGTTTTTAATATGTTTTAAGGTTTTAAGTATAAAGAAAATGAGTTTTTGAAAGAAAAGCACCAAGGAAGAAAAGTCAGGTTCGGCCGCCGAAAGTGATGTTCAGCTGCCGAACGTTGCATAATTTCGGACTCACGTTTGGCCGCCGAAGGTGGTCTGGCCAGCCACTTATAAAAGGCCACATGTCGGTCAATGGATAAGATTTTTCTTTCCATTTCCACGGACAGAGGTGAGACCATGATCTTCCTTGGATGATCTTCATGTTTTTTCCAAATCTTTCAAAGTTTTGACAAGTTTTCATGTTGTTTTGAAGCTTTTGAGCTAAAAACCAAAGTTTTGAAGCTTGGAGACTTTGAGAGAGAGTTTCTCCATATCTCCACATTAGGATCGTCAATCCTCTCGTTTTCAAGAGGTAAGTGAAGAGAGATGCATGATTAGGTTAAGTAGGGTTATGAGAGTTTTTGTGTTAAAGCATGTTTATGTGTTGTGTTGTGATGTTTGATGGGGTTTTAAGTTAGTTTTGGACCCCTTTGTGCATGTACTTGAGTATATGCAGGTTGTTGAGTTGTTGGTTGCATATTTGAGTGAAGTTTGGAGAGGTTTTGCATGGAGCAGGGCAGGGTTTTGCCTTACAAGAGAACCCAGTTTCGGCCGCCGAAGGAAGGTTCGGCCGCCGAACATGTTAAGGAGGTGGTTTCGTCTGCCTAAGCTCGCCTCCGAAAGTTTGGACTTTCGACTCTGGAGGGGGGTTTCGGCCGCCGAAAGTGCCGCCGAAGGTGAGTGAGTTTCGTCTCTGGAGAGACTTTCGGCTGCCGAAGGTGCCACCGAAAGTAGCTGGGTTTCGGCTGCCGAAGGTGCCACCCTGTCCAGCCTTCTTTTGCATGTTTTCCTTGGTATTTTTAGGATGTTTTAGGGGGTTTTTGGGGAGTTTTATAGAGATGTTCTTGAACTAGTTTGGTCCCTCATTTCAGTCCACCTGTGTAGGAACGAATCAGAGGAACCGAAGAGATCAGCAGTGAGCACTGCTTCAGAGTTTTCAGAGTCAGTACAGATTTAGCCAAAGGTGAGTGGAACTAAACTAAATCTTTTAATATGAGAAATTAAATGCTTTTAGCATGTTTCATGCACCATGATTATGCAATAGGTTGATTGCATTAGAACTCACTAATATGTGCATTGCATTGTTTATTGTATTTGCGGACGGACATAGAGTGATTCATTAGCCCTCCCATCAAGTCCTGAGGAGCCCCATCGAGGGTCGGGCATATCAAGTCCTGAGGAGCCCCATCGAGGGCCGGGCATATCAAGACCTGAGGAGCCCCATTGAGGGCTGGGCATATCAAGACCTGAGGAGCTCCTTCGCAGGCCGGGCACAGTTTGAGGGAGTTTTGTTTCAGTCCGTCCGATATGTGATTACTTGTGATGTGATGCATTCCATATGAGCATGTTCTATCAACATGTTTTTACTGTTCTACTCACTGGGCTATAGTAGCTCACCCCTCTCCCTTAACCCCAGTCTTGCAGGTTCAGTGTTTAATGGGAGTTCAGCAGAGTACAGAAAGAGTAAAGAGTTATGTAATAACATAGTGTGGACATGTAATATTGTAAAAGAGATGTTTTAGTATTGTACAAAGTATAGTATTGTGCTTGACCCATATGTTTTGTAAATCCCTTTTTATATACATGGTCTGTTTATGTAAATGTTTTATTGATGAGTATGAAAACCAGGCTTAACATATACAGAGTTGGCCCAACTAGAGCATTTGATGAGGGCTCTAGTAAGGGGTCTTTGCACAGAGTACAGAGTTAATGCATGCACAGGTTGAGCCTTGGTACAGAGCAGAGTTTTACAACTTTTACAGAAAATGTATGATCATGTATGGGATTTTACAGGTACACAGAGAGTATAACAAGCTTGCTACGGGTCCCGGCGACCTTAAGTCGATCTGGATCCTAGCGCCGGTAGAGGTCCGATTTTCAGATCGTTACAGATTGTTATCAGAGCCCTTGGTTCATATGGTCGGACCTATAGAGAGTGTCGGGCTCATAGAGGTTATAGTAGGTCAAGCACAATAGGAAATCATGTCCACTAGGATAGGATATAGAGTCCTGTCTACATGATGATGTGAAATGCCATGATTTATGCATGTGCATTATTTGATGTGTGATGTATGCTATGAGGGTTCATGTGTTGCTACATGGACCATATAATGCTAATGTGTTATGCTATGTGCTATTTTCTCAGAGTCAGAATGAGAGGAACTCGTCGATCTGCACGATTGACTGGAGTCCCACTAGAGAGTGAGGGTACAGATGCTCATCCTCCTGCGTTGCCAAGGGCAATGTCTCAGAGATCAAGCAGGGAGGGTACGTCAAGGGACCCTAGAAGGTCTTTTGATGAGAGCAGGAGAGGAACAGACATAGGAGGAAGGTTAGAGGAAGTGAGGGAGGCTATGGATGTTTACCAGAGAAGAGAGGAAAGCATGGGTATGGACAGGTCTAAAGGGGGTATGGGAGAGTCTCAGGGAGGCGCTCAGGCCTCGGGGTTTGGCTATCCACCCTTTCCACAGGGCTCGGGGTATCCGATGAGGGGTACGTCGGATTACTCTAGCTTTACCCCATATCCTACCTATATGCCTTATATGCCTTATCCTCCTTTTTACCCACCATATCCCATGTATCCACCCTCACCTTTCCATCCAAGTACAGCATACCCTGATCCAAGAAATACAGCACCTCCTCCACCACCAGAACCAGTAGCCCCTGTTGTGCAAGCACCTCAACCTAGCTTATCTAGGGGAAGTAAAGTGAAAATGACATAGTATCTGAAGTTGGATGCTCCCAAATTCAACACGGGAGATGATCCATTTGAGTACCTCAGATCGGTTAAGGTGATAACCGATGAGTTAGAAGCTGATGATAGCAGAGCCATTGAGATGGCGGGATTCACACTGAGATGTAAGAAAGCTCGAGAGTGGTACAAGAATTATGTGGACCCCAGGTTGGACAGCATGTCATGGGAAGAGTTCGCCAATGAGTTTGCTGGGTGGGCTTTTCCTGACAGTTCCAGGGAGATGAAAGTCATAGAATTTGAACAGCTGAGACAGACTGAAGAGATGAGTGTAGATGAATACACTGATAAGTTCCTGGAATTGCTACAGTATGTCGGTCAGGCTGATGACACTGACCAGAAGAAGGCAAGGAGATATACTATGAGACTTCATCCTAGGTATTCCTCCTTGATTCTTCCAGCAGAGAAAGAGAGTTTCCACTCTATAGTGGATGCGGCCAGAAAGATGGAGGCGAGTGCCATTATTCAGGGGACAGTTAAGCAGCAGGTGGCACAGTCTTCGGGTTCTAATACCCCTAGTGCAGCAGCTTCTGGCAGCAAAAAGAGAGAAAAGTTTAAGTCCAAGAAGGGCAAGTTTTGGAGCAAGTTCAAGTCTGGTATGGGAATAGGTAGTGGCTCAAGCTCTGGCACAGACAGTCCAGTATGTATGAGATGTGGGAGACAGCACAGGGGAGTTTGTTGGTTGGGATCTACAGCCTGTTTTAAGTGTGGGCAGGAGGGACATTTTGCACGGGAATGTCCTAAAGCGACCTTAATAGCACCATTCCAGCAGATGACTTCAGGCAGTGTGGCTCAGCCAGCAGCTTCAGCCATGCCTCAGTGTGGTGGTAGAGGTAGAGGGAGAGGGTCAGCCTCTTCTTCAGCAGCAGGTTCCCGAGGTGAAGGTCCAGTAGCCCCAGCACAGATCTTCACTATGACACAGGAGGAGGCTAACATATCTAACACAGTGGTGTCAGGTAATCTCATCATTGGGTGTTCTGATGTGTATGCTTTGATGGACCCCGGTGCTTCTCATTCCTTCATTGCTTCTAGAGCCGTAGAGAGATTGGGTCTGATAGTCTCTGGGTTAGAGTGTCCTCTCTGGGTCAGTGGACCCAAGTGTGACCCATCAGTGGCAGAGTCAGTCTGTCATTTTAGTCCAGTGTTCATAGAGGGTAGATGCCTTCCAGCTGACCTTGTGGTTCTAGATTTGACGGATTTTGATGTCATTCTAGGGATGGATTGGCTATCTACATATGGTGCTACCTTGAACTGCAGAGACAAGGTAGTCAGTCTCAGAGATCAGGATGGGTCAGAGTGTGTCTTCAGAGGAGACAGGAGGGGTACACCTAGAGGTCTGATATCAGCCCTTCAGGCTCGTAGGTTGCTCAGGAGGGGTTGTCAGGGGTTTCTGCTCATGTGAGAGAGCTAGATCGACAGGTTAGGGAACCAGCCTCAGTGCCTATAGTCAGAGAGTTTCCAGACGTCTTCCCAGACGAGCTTCCAGGACTACCACCTGATAGGGAGATAGAGTTTGAAATAGAATTGCTGCCTGGGACCAGACCGATCTCTATCCCTCCCTACAGGATGGCACCAGTAGAGTTAAAAGAGCTGAAAGAGCAGTTGCAAGAGTTGGTAGATAAGGGTTTCATCCGCCCTAGTACCTCACCTTGGGGTGCTCCAGTGCTTTTTGTCAAAAAGAAGGATGGATCCCTCAGACTTTGTATCGACTATCGGCAGTTGAACAAGGTCACTACCAAGAATAAGTATCCCCTACCTAGGATCGATGATCTATTTGATCAGCTAGCTGGAGCAGGTTGTTTTTCTAAAATAGATCTGAGATCCGGGTATCACCAGCTGAGAGTCAGAGAAGAGGATGTGGCAAAGATAGCATTCAGGACCAGATATGGGCATTATGAGTTCTTAGTAATGCCGTTCGGGTTGACTAATGCCCCTGCAGCATTCATGGATCTCATGAATAGAGTTTTCAGAGAGTATCTGGATCACTTTGTTATTGTCTTCATCGATGATATCTTAGTGTATTCCAGAGATGCAGAGGAGCATGCCCGTCATCTGAGGACAGTTCTGCAGACCCTGAGAGAGCATGGCTTGTATGCCAAGTTCTCCAAGTGTGAGTTTTGGTTGAGGAGCATTTCATTCTTGGGGCATGTAGTATCAACAGAGGGTATTGAGGTAGACCCCAAGAAGATAGAGGCTGTAGCTAACTGGCCCAGACCCACTACAGTGACAGAGATTAAAAGCTTTTTGGGTTTGGCAGGCTACTACAGGAGGTTCGTTCAGGACTCCTCAAAGATTGTTGCTCCTATGACCAGACTGACCAAGAAAAATCAGAGGTTTGTATGGTCATATCAATGTGAAGAGAGCTTTGAAGAGTAAAGAAGAGGTTAACATCAGCATCGGTGTTAGCTCTGCCTGTCAGTAATGAGGACTTCAAAGTGTTCTGTGATGTATCTCGAGTGGGACTGGGTTGTGTTTTGATGCAGAATGACAGGGTGATTGCTTATGCTTCTAGACAGCTGAAGAAGCATGAGTTGAATTACCCCACACATGACCTGGAGATGGCAACAGTGATCTTTGCACTCAAGATGTGGAGGTGACTCACAGTTGTCGAAGCCGGTCAAAAATAACCTTTCTGGTTATCAACAATTTACAACTGCAGATAGTGGTGAAAGGATTGAATCCACAGGGAATTGAGAACTTACCTATTTCTCTTTTTGGGACCAAGAAAATAAACTGAAACAATATTAAACTAAAAATGAGATAAAAACTGAAAGCGGGATCAAACGAGATAAACAGAGATTGGGATAAAAAACTGTCAACAAAATAACAAGGGGGGTTTGAGATTGATTGAAGTAACTAATAATGAGAACAATAATGAAAAGCAAATAATTAAATAAAAAAAGTAATCAATAATGAGAAAGCTTTAGTTGAAGTATTGAATCCACTTTAGTTGTTGGGATTGATCACAGACACTTTGTTCTTTTGGCTTGATTCAATAGATTAGTTATGGAGGTGGAAGACGCTTCTCACCTCCATTATCTCTCCTTATGATTAAACCAATTAGGGAATGTCTTCTAATTAATTACTAATTAACAAGTTGCCAAGGAACGCCCTTGGGTCTCAGGCAACAAACAACTGTCAATTGCATTAAGAAATAGAGAGATCCAATCCTAGCTACCCAAACGTATGGAGATAACGCTAGATCATGCAACTTCCTTGGTTTTTACACCAAGTGTTCTTATGTAAGAATAATCTAAGCAATTACGGACTTAAATTATTCAAAATAACAAATAATTATTTTGTAATAAAAAATCAACGTAGATTTCAATAACAAAATAATATGAAAATTAAACATGAAATTACATGAATATTGAATTCCAAAAAATTAAACAATATTTGATCAAGTCTCATAACCCATTAATCAACTAAAGTTTCAACCAATATTCAACTAGATGAAAGAAATTCAGCCACTCATTGGCTGAATTAAAAACAGAAAAATAAAAATAAAAGGGAAAGGAAGAAAAGAACCGAAGAAATTCTGCCTTGCGCCGGACTGTGGAATTGCTGAATTCCGTGAGGAAAATTGACTGTCTGGTCTTCGGCCACTAAGGCTCCTTAAATAGAGCTGGGAATGCGCCCTAATTTGGAATTGCTGGCCACGTGTGGGAGTGGATTGAGTGCGCGAGTGGTCCACGTGAGGCTGGAATTGAAGTGCGGTCCGTCGCGTGAGAATGCGCTTGGCCCATTGGCGTGAAGCATGAGTGGTGTGGGCCATGTTGCAAGTGAAAGGTCCATGTGCTGGGGTCCATTGTGCGTGGCTTGGTCCAGTGAAGGGAATGGCGAAGTGGCGGCCATGTGCTGGACTTAGAGCGAGCTGTCCACGTGCGATCCACGGCGAAGTGGGCGTTGAAGCGGGCCCATGTGCATTGGTGGGCTGTCCAAGCTTTGGCCATGTGCGGGAGTGATGATGAGGCGCTGCGTGGTCCATGTACGGGTTGGTCCACGTGAAGTGTTCGGTGGGTCCATGGGCGGGTGAATGGTGAGCATCATTTGCGCGTGAATGCGCTTGGCCATGTGCGCATTGGACGTGCGGGTCTTCTTTGTAAGGATGGGCCGTCCATGTTCGTTGGCGGGTCCGTTGCTTGAGCTTGGGCTGTCCAAGTGCGTGGGCTCAAGTGCTTGAATATTTAAGCTTCAAAATATTTTCCTCATTTAGCTTGACTTGAATCCAACTTGGCAGGCTTGCTCTCTTTTACTCTAAATAAGGCAGTTTTAGGGAGATTTTCTTCAAATTGTCCTTTTACACTATTTTCTGCAAAATAATATTAAAAGCACTAAATTAAGCAGAAATCATGTAAATGTTCATCAATAATATTATTATAAAATGGACTAATTTATACTCTATCAAATACCCCCACACTTAGCCTTTTGCTTGTCCTCAAGCAAATAAACATAGTCAAACAAGTTTTCTTACTCTAGATCCTTATTTCCACTTAAACTCTTACTCAAGACACCTATTTTGAATCATTACAGTGAATAATATATGTATGAAGATTACTCACCTTTCTCCTTGTTTCCCTTTACTTACCATGGGTAGGATTTGTTTTCCTCAAGAGAGACCATGCACATTATATGTTAAGACTTTTTCTAGCTTTTGGTGTGACTTGCCCTTACCTTGAAGTACTTTATTCAGTCTTTTGCACTTTAGATCTTGCTTGGAAAGGTCACCAACCTATTTTTGATGTACTTTTAGATATTTCAGTTGGTCACCTATCCAAGTGACTACTAGCCTTATTCATAGTCTTTTGACCATTGGAACAGTTTTTTTTTTGGTACTTTTGAGGGCTTTGCCTTTGCTGAATTTTCTTTCTCTCAATGATTTGGACAAATCAACACCTATTGCTAAATTAAGTCATATTAAGTTCATTCACACAATTTCATTTTTGTCTTCTTCAATCGAGGGTCATCAGTATATTTTTCGCCATTGGCAAGCTCCAAGATTCAATTCAAAAGGTAATTCTCAAACATGAATATAGCTCACTGCAATTGATTCAACATAAGTTTAAAGAGTTATCACATCAATGGGGTCATGGCAAGAAAGGACTCATCTAACATAGTTCATCAGTTTGAGTAGAGCAAAACAAAAAGAAGAAGAAGGTTGTGGTTGTGTGTGTTTTATTAAAAGCAAAAATAACAAAAATGAAAAATTTTCACCTAATGCAAGCAAACTAAATATTAAAGTAAAAATAAACTGAAAAGTAAAAAATCAGATATATGCACCCCCACACTTAAATCATGCATTGTCCTCAATGTATAAGAAACATAAAAGAACAAAAGAAACTGAGTACTCCCCTGGGTGTGGTGTGCATGGTGTGATCCACTTGATCAAGGCTCAAGTAATTGGGGAAGGGAAAAGAGTCCCAACTGAGTTGAGTAGAAAGTGTAGCACGTCTTTTGATTTGGTCATAGCGCATCCTATTTTTTTCATGTACTCATGAAGCAACATGATTAGCTTCTCCTCTTTCAGATGAGGTGTGCCTCTAGCCCTTATGTTTGCATTTTTGAGATGATTGGGAAGCACCTTGAACTCCAATTCATGTTTCTCCATGTGTAGCTGCAAATTTGTACTAAAATCTGACAAAACAAACTCTACCTTATCCGGAGGTTTGGGAAGACATTGATCTGCATGCTCCTTTGGTTTGGGTGCTTGGAACACCATTTGTTCCTTGTGAGCATGGACTGTTTGCGTTGGAAGGCTGAAAGGAGTTTCAGATTGCTCCTTCTGCGCAAAATCTGACTGAAAGGGGAGCTGAAGAGTAATCGGATTCGACGGTCGAAAGGTGGCTGAGTTCGGCGGCCGAAGGATGGTTTCAGTTTGCGATGGGAGCTGAGGTGAAGGGTCCGGCGGCCGAAAGATGGTGGAGTTCGGCGGCCGAATAGTCATGGCTTCAGTCTGCGCAAGTCCTTCCTGAAATGGTGCAGCAGAGCTCTCTTCAGTCTGTGCTTGGCTGCAGTTCACCTGTTGGATGCAACAGTAAGTTTCTTTCAATTCTGGCTCTTTCTGAGTTTCTTCCCTGCAAAGATCATCATTTAGTATATCATCTTGAAAAACATTTTCACTCAAACAATCAATGATATCTAAATTATCAACAGGTTCTGTTTGACCAATTTGTTTGGACAAACAGTATTTTGGTTGTGTCTCTTCAGAGGCTTGTTCTTGTACTTGCCAACTTTCCTCATCATCCTCCACATCTTGAAGTTCTTGCTCTCTTCTTAACATGAGTGCATTCAATGAGATGGCCATTTGATCCATTTGTTGTTGCATACTTTGCAAAGTAACTGCCAATGTCCTCATCTTATATTCATCAAGGTGCATATTGGAACTTGGAGGTGCTGTTTGGGCTTGATATCCTTGATAGTCCTGGTAGTCATTAGCCTCGGCGTAGCCATAGTTCGGTTGGCCTCCCCAATATTGATTGTATGTGTCATGGTAGGGATCATGTCTTGGCTGTTCATAGTATCCTCCATATGCATGAACTGGTTGGTCATTGAATCCTCCAAATGTATGCATTGGTTGGTCATCCTCATAAAGTATAGGACATCGGGAAGTTAGGTGTCCCACATATCCACAGATCATACATGGCTTTGGTGGCTGGGGTGCTTGAACCTGTTGAACTAGTCCTGCGGAAAAATCTTTCATAAAAGATGTCAGAAAAGAGAGATCAGATCTACTTACCTCATCCATGATTCAAAGATGTTCGGCCATTGGTGCAAAATTCGATTGTTGGAGTGAAGCAAGTTCGGCGGCCGAATGTGTTGCAGAAGGTGCTCCTACGCAAATGTGGTGCTTCTTTTTTTTTTTTTTTTTTTTTTGGTCCTGAAAGAAAAAAAAAATAAGTTAAATCAATTCTCCGACAACGGCACCAATTTTTGACTCGCGGTTGTCGAAGCCGGTCAAAAATAACCTTTCTGATTATCAACAATTTATAACTACAGATAGTGGTGAAAGGATCGAATCCACAGGGAATTGAGAACTTACCTATTTCTCTTTTTGGGACCAAGAAAATAAACTGAAACAATATTAAACTAAAAATGAGATAAAAACTGAAAGCGGGATCAAACGAGATAAACAGAGATTGGGATCAAAAACTGTCAACAAAATAACAGGGGGGGTTTGAGATTAATTGAAGTAACTAATAATGAGAACAATAATGAAAAGCAAATAATTAAATAAAAAAAAGTAATTAATAATGAGAAAGCTTTAGTTGAAGTATTGGATCCACTTTAGTTGTTGGGATTGATCACAGACACTTTATTCTTTTGGGTTGATTCAATAGATTAGTTATGGAGGTGGAAGACGCTTCTCACCACCATTATCTCTCCTTATGATTAAACCAATTAGGGAATATCCTCTAATTAATTACTAATCAACAAGTTGCCAAGGAACGTCCTTGGGCCTCAGGCAACAAACAACTGTCAATTGCATTAAGAAATAGAGTGATCCAATCCTAGCTACCCAAACGTATGGAGATAACGCTAGATCATGCAACTTCCTTGGTTTTTACACCAAGTGTTCTTATGTAAGAATAATCTAAGCAATTACGAACTTATATCATTCAAACTAACAAATAATTATTTTGCAATAAAAAATCAACGTAGATTTCAATAACAAAATAATATGAAAATTAAACATGAACCCAAAAATTAAACAATATTTGATCAAGTCTCACAACCCATTAATCAACTAAAGTTTCAACCAATATTCAACTAGATGAAAGAAATTCAGGCACTCATTGGCTGAATTAAACATAGAAAAATAAAAATAAAAGGGAAAGGAAGAAAAGAACCGAAGAAATTATGCCTTGTGTCGGACTGTGGAATTGCCGAATTCCATGAGGAAAATTGAATGTCTGGTCTTCGGCCACTAAGGCTCCTTAAATAGAGCTGGGAATGCGCCCTAATTTGGAATTGCTGGCCACGTGTGGGAGTGGATTGAGTGCGCGAGTGGTCCACGTGAGGCTGGAATTGAAGTGCGGTCCGTCGCGTGAGAATGCGCTTGGCCCATTGGCGTGAAGCATGAGTGGTGTGGGCCATGTTGCAAGTGAAAGGTCCATGTGCTGGGGTCCATTGTGCGTGGCTTGGTCCAGTGGAGGGAATGGCGAAGTGGCGGCCATGTGCTGGACTTGGAGCGAGCTGTCCACGTGCGATCCACGGCGAAATGGGCGTTGAAGCGGGCCCATGTCCATTAGTGGGCTGTCCAAGCTTTGGCCATGTGCGGGAGTGATGATGAGGCGCTGCGTGGTCCATGTGCGGGTTGGTCCACGTGAAGTGTTCGGTGGGTCCACGAGCGGGTGAATGGTGAGCGTCATTTGCGCGTGAATGCGCTTGGGCCATGTGCGCATTGGACGTGCGGGTCTTCTTTATAAGGATGCGCCGTCCATGTTCGTTGGCGGGTCCGTTGCTTGAGCTAGGGCTGTCCAAGTGCGTGGGCTCAAGTGCTTGAATATGTAAGCTTCAAAATATTTTCCTCATTTAGCTTGACTTGAATCCAACTTGGCAGGCTTGCTCTCTTTTACTCTAAATAAGGCAGTTTTAGGGAGATTTTCTTCAAATTGTCCTTTTACACTATTTTCTGCAAAATAATATTAAAAGCACTAAATTAAGCAGAAATCATATAAATGTTCATCAATAATATTAATATAAAATGGACTAATTTATGCTCTATCAGGAGGCATTACCTTTATGGGGTTAAATGCGAGATCTTCACAGATCATAAGAGTTTACAGTACATCTTGAGTCAAAGAGAACTGAACTTGAGGCAGAGAAGGTGGGTAGAACTGCTCAGTGACTATGATTGCAGAATTCAGTATCATCCGGATAAGGCGAATGTTGTGGCAGACGCCCTAAGCCGGAAATCACTTGGCAGTTTGTCCCATATAGCAGCAGAGAGGAGACCAGTGGTGATGGAGTTTTATAAGCTCATTGATGAAGGGCTACAGCTAGAGTTGTCTGGTACAGGAGCTTTGATAGCACAGATGAGAGTAACACTCGTGTTTCTGGAGCAGGTGGCTCAGAAACAGCATGAGGACCCTGAGTTAGTAAAAATTGCCAGGACTGTTCAGTCAGGCAACAGTGCAGAGTTCAGATTTGAGAGCAAAGGGATCCTCCGCTATGAGAATCGACTATGTGTACTAGATGACATAAGTCTGAAGGGAGACATTATGAGGGAAGCTCATAATGCCAAGTACAGTGTTCACCCTGAAGCCACCAAGATGTATCAGGATCTGAAAAGAGTGTATTGGTGGCCAGCTATGAAGAGAGAAGTGGCACAGTTTGTGTCCGCCTGTGAGGTTTGCTAGAGGGTGAAGCTGGAACATCAGAAGCCGGCTGGAATGCTTAACCCACTATCAATTCCAGAGTGGAAATGGGAGAATATAGCTATGGATTTTGTGGTGGGGTTACCGGCAGTGTCCAACAGACTAAACTCCATATGGGTGGTTGTGGACAGACTGACTAAATCTGCTCACTTCATCCCTGTTAGGAGCAATTACTCTGTGGACAAGTTAGCACAGGTTTATATGGAAGAGATAGTAAGGTTGCATGGGGTTCCAGTGTCTATAGTGTCAGACAGAGGACCCCAGTTCACCTCCAGGTTTTGGCGGAGTCTGCAGAGTGCTATGGGCCAAGGTTGGATTTTAGCACTACTTTCCATCCACAGACTGATGGACAGTCGGAGAGGACCATCCAGACCATAGAAGATATGCTCAGAATGTGTGTGTTAGATTTTGGCGGTTCTTGGAGGCAGCATCTACCTTTGGTGGAGTTTGCCTACAATAATAGCCATCATGCTAGCATTGGGATGGCTCCTTATGAAGCTTTATATGGGAGGAAGTGCAGATCACCTGTTTGCTGGGAAGAAGTGGGGGAGAAGGCTCTTGCAGGGCCTGAGTTAGTAGAGATCACCAGCAGGGTAGTGCCCATTATCAGAGAGAGAATCCGAACTGCTGTGAGCAGACAGAAAAGCTATGCAGATGTCCGCAGGAAGCAGATAGAGTTTCAGGAGGGTGATATGGTATTACTGAAGGTGTCTCCAATGAAAGGAGTGGTTCGGTTTGGGAAGAAAGGTAAACTAGCTCCACGGTACATTGGACCCTTTGAGATCTTGCAGAAGATCGGGAATGTGTCGTACAAGCTGGATTTACCTACTTCTATGGAAAGAATCCATCTGGTTTTCCATGTTTCTATGTTAATGAAGTTCGTGTCAGATCCGAGTAAGGTTCTTAGTGAGCCTGATGTAGAGATCCTTGGAGATCTCACCTATGTAGAACAGCTAGTGTGGATCCTAGACACGCAGATCAGGAAGCTGAGGAACAAGGAAATTCTGATGGTGAAAGTCCTGTGGAACCACCACAATATAGAAGAGTGCACCTGGGAGACATGGGAGTCTATGCTCCAGCAATATCCATATCTGTTTTGAGGTTAGTTTTCCTCCTTTTTATGTGTTTAGTTGTTTGAGGAACATTCGGGGACGAATGTTCTTAAGGGGGGAGAATGTAATACCCGGCTAGAGTCTGGCATCGGAATTCCTACAGTCCGGTGGAATTTTGGATGTCGGAACCCTTTAGAAGGGTAATTGATATGTTTTCTAAAGTGTTTTTAATATGTTCTAAGGTTTTAAGTATAAAGAAAATGAGTTTTTGAAAGAAAAGCACCAAGGAAGAAAAGTCAGGTTCGGCCGTCGAAAGTGATGTTCGGCCGCCGAACGTTGCATGGTTTCGGACTCACGTTTGGCCGCCGAAGGTGGTATGGCCAGCCACCTATAAAAGGCCACATGTCGGTCAATGGATAAGATTTTTCTTTCCATTTCCATGGACAGAGGTGAGACTATGATCTTCCTTGGGTGATCTTCATGTTTTCTTCAAATCTTTCAAAGTTTTGATAAGTTTTCATGTTGTTTTGAAGCTTTTGAGCTAAAAACCAAAGTTTTGAAGCTTGGAGACTTTGAGAGAGAGTTTCTCCATATCTCCACGTTAGGATCGTCAATCCTCTCATTTTCAAGAGGTAAGTGAAGATCCTCAACATCTTTTTATGTTTTATGAAAGTTTTATGGAGTTTTATGGGTAGAGATGCATTATTAGGTTAAGTAGGGTTATGAGAGTTTTTGTGTTAAAGCATGTTTATGTGTTGTTTTGTGATGTTTGATGGGGTTTTAAGTTAGTTTTGGACCCCTTTGTATATGTACTTGAGTATATGCAGGTTGTTGAGTTGTTGGTTGCATGTTTGAGTGAAGTTTGGAGAGGTTTTGCATGGAGCAGGGCAGGGTTCTGCCTTACTGTAGAACCCAGTTTCGGCCGCCGAAGGAAGGTTCGGCCGCCGAACATGCTAAGGAGGTGGTTTCGGCTGCCTAAGCTCGTCCTCGAAAGTTTGGACTTTCGGCTCTGGAGGGGGGTTTCGGCCGCCGAAAGTGCCGCTGAAGGTGAGTGAGTTTCGTCTCTGGAGAGACTTTCGGCTGCCGAAGGTGCCACCGAAAGTAGCTGAGTTTCGGCTCTGGAGGGACTTTCGGCCGCCGAACCTGCCGCCGAAAGTGCCCTGTCCAGCCTTCTTTTGCATGTTTTCCTTGGTTGTTTTAGGATGTTTTAGGGGGGTTTTTAGGGAGTTTTATAGAGATGTTCTTGAGCTAGTTTGGTCCCTCATTTGAGTCCACCTGTGTAGGAACGGATCAGAGGAACCGAAGAGATCAGCAGTGAGCACTGCTTCAGAGTTTTCAGAGTCAGTTCAGAGTTAGCCAGAGGTGAGTGGAACTAAACTAAATCTTTTAATATGAGAAATTAAATGCTTTTAGCATGTTTCATGCATCATGATTATGCAATAGGTTGATTGCATTAGAACTCACTAATATGTGCATTGCATTGTTTATTGTATTTGCGGATGGACACATAGTGATTCATTAGCCCTTCCATCAAGTCCTGAGGAGCCCCATCGAGGGCCGGGCATATCAAGACCTGAGGAGCCTCATTGAGGGCCGGGCATATCAAGACCTGAGGAGCTCCTTCGCGGGCCGAGCACAGTTTGAGGGAGTTTTGTTTCAGTCCGTCCGATATGTGATTACTTGTGATGTGATGCATTCCATATGAGCATGTTCTATCAACATGTTTTTACTGTTCTACTCACTGGGCTATAGTAGCTCACCCCTCTCCCTTAACCCTAGTCTTGCAGGTTCAATGTTCAGTGGGAGTTCAGCAGAGTACAGAAAGAGTAAAGAGTTATGTAATAGCATAGTGTGGACATGTAATATTGTAAAAGAGATGTTTTAGTATTATACAGAGTATAGTATTGTGCTTGACCCATATGTTTTGTAAATCCCTTTTTATATACATAGTCTGTTTATGTAAATGTTTTATTGATGAGTATGAAAACCAGGCTTAACATATACAAAGTTGGCCCAACTAGAGCATTTGATGAGGGCTCTAGTAAGGGGTCTTTGCACAGAGTATAGAGTTAGTGCATGCACAAGTTGAGCCTTGGTACAGAGCAGAGTTTTACAGTTTTTACAGAAAATGTATGATCATGTATGGGATTTTACAGGTACACAGAGAGTATAGCAGGCTTGCTACGGGTCCCGGCGACCTTAAGTCGATTTGGATCCTAGCGCCGGTAGCGGTCCGATTTTCGGATCGTTACACTTACTTTCTTAAATGGGTCTCATAACACGTGATCTTTAAAGTGGGGTCTAAAAAATAGGGAAAAAAGATTAGGAGTCTACTCGGAATCCCCAGTGAAGACCCTCGAGTTAGATCTGAAAATTAAGCGTCAAAATTTTCATAGTAGAAGATGCAAGGAAGAGAAGGGAGAAGAGAAGAGGAACATAGAAGAAGGAGAGAGAAGGAGCCTTTTTCAAGGTCTACTGCTAAAAGAAAGGGGTGCCTCTCTCTTATCTTATCAAGTACTCTTTTTAGAGAAGTACAAGAATATTTTATAACATATTCTTAGGCAGGGTCCATTTCTTAGTTAAAATAATTTTATAATTTTTATATCTTATTAGATGCCTCCACTCTCTAATTCGATCAGTTGAATTAGACGATTAAATATAGATCAGACTAAGGAAGTAGACTCTATACTTATAAAAAGTGAGAGAATTCGAGTGAATTATTTTGCCCTTATTTTTGAAGGTCTTACTTTTAGATTTCTTAAATTTAAAGGACTTAACTTGGTAGTCTTCCTTTTGAAAGATCTTATCTTAGGAGGTCTTATCTTAGGAAGGTCTTACCTTTGCGGTCTTCCATTTAGAAGGCCTTACCTTAGGAGGTCTTATCTTGAGAGGTCTTACATTTGGAAGTTCTTACTTTTAGCGGTCTTCCCTTCGAAAGGTCTTACTTTTGGAGGTCTTACCTTAGTGGTTTTTCATTTATAAGGCCTTCCTTAAGAGGCCTTACCTTGGGAGCTGACCTCAGTGGTCTTTCCTTCCAATTTGACATTAGTGGTCCGCCCTTTCGACCTGACCTTAGTGTTGTACCCTTGTAGCATGCTCTTAGCGGTCTACCCTTCCGACTTGACTTGCCCTTCTGGCCTGTCTTTTAGACATAACCTTAACATTCTGCCCTTTCGAGTTAGTGGTCTACCCTTCTGGCCTGACCTTAGTGGTTTGTCCTTCCAACTTAATGCTTTACCTTTTCGATCTGACCTTAGTGGTCTGCCATTTAGAGTTAGTGGTTTTCCCTTTCTAAAACCTTCTTTAGGGCATTTATTCTCAAGACCTTCAACTTTGAGGTCTTCTCTTTTTTTGAGATAAATTAAACTTTAGTTTTTGAGTTGTGTTATAATTAACGAATCAGTTTCTATATTTTTAAAATCGAACAATTAAATTCCTCTATTTTTATTTTATCTAAATATACAGTCCCTCCATCTATTTCTCCATTAGTTCAAAGGTAAATGGTTGATCAAATCTTTGAACATTATTTTTTCTTCCTACAATACCCTTATTGCACCATAAAATGCATTTTTTTCTTCCCATAGTTACCCTAAATCCCATCTCTCACCTCTCTCTCTTTCCCTTGTTATCTCCTCTCTCTGCATAATTATTCTTCTAGTCTTGTGATGCTCACCTACTACCAACAATGGAAGCTTAATTTTTTAATCACAAACTCTCACTTCTAGAAAAGGAAGTGAAGCGACTTGTCCTCCTTGATGCCAAAAATTTTAATCTCAATCTCTTAATCTCTGTAACTGTAATACCCGGCTAGAGTTCGGCATTAGAATTCCTGTCGTCGGTGGAATTCAGGATGTCAGGATTCTCTAGAAGGGTAAGATTTATGTTTTCTAAAGTAATATGGAATGTTTTAATGTTTTAAAGTGAAAATGCAATGAGTTTTTGAAAGAAAAGAACCAAGGCAGAAAAGCCAGGTTCGGCCGCCGAAGGTGACATTCGGCCGCCGAACATGCATGGCTTTCGGTTTCACGTATGGCCGCCGAAGGTGGTCTGGCCAGCCACCTATAAAACGGCCCTCAGTCGGTTGAAAGGATAAGCTTCGCCGTTTCTTTCACTTGCTGAGGTGAGACTCTGTCCTTTTTGAGCATTCTTTCATGTTTTCATCCAATCTTGCAAAGATTTGATTGAGTTTTATGTTATTTTGAAGGTTTTAAGCTAAAAACACAAAGTTGTGAATTTTGAAGAGTTTGAAGGAGAGTTGCTTCAAAACTCCACGTTTGGATCATTCATCTACTTGATTTCAAGAGGTAAGTGAAGATCCTGAGTTTGTTTTCATGTTTTATGGAAGATTTTTGGGGTTTATGGAGAGAGTTGCATGAATAGGTTAAAAAGAGAGTTTTTGATGATTTTGTGAGAAAAGCTTGTTTATGTGTTATGTGTTTTGTGTTGTTGGGGTTTTTAGGTAGTTTTTGACCCCTTTGAGCATATACTTAGGTGTATGCAAGCTGAGGAAGTGAGGTGGTTGAGTTTGGAGGAGTTTTGTGCATTTGGCGAGAGGCAGGGCAAGTTTCTGCCCTGCTGATGAACTAAGGTTCGGTAGCCGAAGGAACATTCAGCCGCCGAACCCCTGAGGAGGTGAGAGGTGGTGACTTCGGCTGCCCAAGCTTGCCCCCGAGCTTTTGGACTTTCGGCTCTGGAGGGGAGTTCGGCCGCCGAAGGTGCCGCCGAAGGTTAGAGACTTTCGTCTCTGGAGTGCCTTTCAGCCCCCGAAACTAGCCCCCGAAAGGGTTTGGCTGTCGAAAGTTGAGATTCGGCCGCCGAAGGTGCATGAGTTTCGGCTCTGGAGAGGACTTTCGGCCGCCGAACCTGCTGCCAAAAGTGTTCTGTCCAGCTTTTCTTTTGCATGTTTTGCATGAGTTTTAGAGTGAGTTTAAGGGGATTCTTGGGGAGTGTAATAGAGTTATTCTTAAACTAGTTTGGTCCCTCATTTGAGTCTTTCTGTGCTTACACAGACCAGAGGAACCAGGGAGAGCAGCAGTGAGTACTGCTCCAGAGTTTTCAGAGCCTGCAGAGTCAGTCAATCCAGATAGCCAGAGGTGAGTGGAAGTAAACTTAATTCTTTTAATTGAGCAATGGAATGTTTTTTAGCATATCTCATGCATCATGATTATGCAATAGGTTGATTGCATTAGAATCCACGAATATGTTGCATTGCATAGTTAATTGTTGATGTGGGTGAATGCTGAATGATCCAATAGTCTCTGAGTTAAGACCAGGAGCCTTTGACTACGCCCTGGCAGGTATAGTTAAGACCAGGAGCCTTTGACTACGCCCTGGCAGGTATAGTAAAGACCAGGAGCCTTTGACTACGCCCTGGCAATGGTAAGTACAGGTGTTATATACACGTATACATATATGACAGGAAGACCAGGTGCTCGATTCTACGCCCTGGCACGGCAGAGTTACTGAGACTATGTGGTGACAGGTTTACCCTTGATGTGGATTGTCTGTGTAATGATGCATTCCATTAGACCATGTTTTAATGACTTGTTTTATTGTTCTACTCACTGGGCTATAGAGCTCATCCCACTCCCTTAACCCCAGTCTTGCAGGTTCAGTGTACAGTGTACAGAGGGGGATCCAGAAGAGTACAAAAAGAGAAAAGAGATATGTAATAGTTTAGAGTGAACATGTAATATTAAAGAGATGTACTAGTTGTGTATTCAGTTACAGTTGTGCTTGACTTAGTGGTTTGTGTTGTAAATCTTTTGTTATGTACATGATCTTGTATGTATATGTTTTACAGAGTATGTGAAAAATCAGGCTTAACAGGTATGAGATAACCCATCTAGAGCAAGCTCTAGTCAGGGGTACAGAGTACAGAGTACAGAGATAGTGCATGCACAGGTTAAGCCATGGTTCATAAAAGAGCTTTTATTTTCACAGAAAATGTATGATCATGTATGAGATTTACGGGTACACAGAGAGTATAGCAAGCTTGCTACGGGTTCTGGCGGCCTTAAGCCGACCTGAATCCTAGCGCCGGTGACGGTCCATTTTGGGGTCGTTACAGATTGGTATCAGAGCCCTAGGTTCACATGATCGGACCTATAGAGAGAGTGTCGGGCTCATAGAGGTTACAGTTGGTCAAGCACAATAGGAAATCATGTCCACTAGGATAGGATATTGAGTCCTATCTATTTGATGTTATGAAATGCTTGAAATGCCATGATATGTATGTGCATGCTGATATGCTATATTATGTGTTGTTTTCCAGAGTTAAAATGCGAGGAACTCGTCGATCAGCTCGATTGACTGGAGTCCCATCAGATAGTGAGAGAATAGCTGCTCGTCCTCCTGCATTGCCGAGAGCAAGGTCACAAAGCAGGGAAGGTACGTCAATAGACCCTAGAAGGTCTGTAGACGAGAGCAGAAGAGGGACAGTTAGAGGAGGAAGATCAGAGGAAGTGAGGGAGCCCATGGACACTGACCCGTCTATGGATGAAGGTATGGGAGAATCCCAGGGAGGCACTCAGGCCTCAGGTTTTGACTATCCAGCTTTTTTCCAGGATCCAGAGTATCCAATGGAGGGTATGTCGGAGTACTCTCGTTTTGTCCCATATCCTACATATATGCCATATCCTCACTATTACCCACCATACCCCAGATATCCACCCTCCCCTACCCATCCAAGTGCAGCACACCCAGAACTAAATGAACCAGTACCCCCACCACTACAAACAGAACCAGTAGCCCCTGTTGCCCAAATACCTCCACCTAGTTCATCTGGAAGTAAGGTGAAAATGACTGAGTACCTGAAATTGGATGCTCCTAAGTTCAATACAGGAGATGATCCATTTGAGTACCTGAGAACTGTAAAGATGATCACTGATGAGTTGGGTGCAGATGATAGCAGAGCCATTGAGATGGCGGGGTTTACACTAAAGTGTAAGAAGGCTCGAGAATGGTTCAAGAATTATGTGGAGCCCAGGATGAACAGTATGTCTTGGGGAGAGTTCGCCAATGAATTTGCAGGGTGGGCTTTTCCTGATAGCTCCAGGGAGATGAAGGTAATAGAGTTTGAACAGCTGAGACAAACAGATGAAATGAGCATTGACGAGTTTACAGACAAGTTCCTGGATTTGCTTCAGTACGTGGGTCAGGCCTATGATACTGATCAAAAGAAGGCAAGGAGATATACCATGAGACTTCATCCTAGATATTCTTCCTTGATCCTTCCAGCAGAAAAGGAGAGTTTCCACTCTATAGTGGACGCAGCCAGGAAAATGGAAGCAAGTGCCAATATTCAGAGACAATCAAAGGCACAGGCTTCGGGTTCTAAGGTCCCTAGTTCAGGCACTTCAGGCAATAAGAGATGGGATAGAGCGAAAGGATTAAAGAATAAGTTCTGGAGTAAAGCCAAGTCTAGTTTGGGAATGGGCAGTGGTTCGAGCTCTGGCACAGCTATTCCAGTGTGTAGGAGATGTGGGAGACCCCACAGGGGAGCCTGTCAGTTGGGATCTTCAGCCTGTTTTAGATGTGGACAGGAAGGGCATTTTGCTCGGTATTATCCTCAGGTGACTTTTGTAGCACCATCCCAGCAGATGAGTTCAGGCAGTGTAGTACAGCCAGTAGGGCAGCCAGCAGCTCCAGTCGTGCCTCAGGGTAGTGGCAGAGGTAGAGGGAGAGGGGCAGCCTCTACTTCAGCAGCAGGTTCCCGAGGTGGAAATCCGGTAGCCCCAGCACGGATTTTCACAGTGACACAGGAGGAGGCTAACACATCGAACACTGTGGTGTCAGGTAATCTCATCATTGGGTGTTCAGATGTGTATGTTTTGATGGACCCCGGTGCTTCTCATTCCTTTATTGCTTCGAGAGCCATAGAGAGATTGGGTTTGATCAGTTCTGAGTTAGAGTATCCTCTCTGGGTCAGTGGACCCAAGTGCGACCCATCAGTGGCAGCGTCAGTCTGTCGTTTCAGTCCAGTGTTTATAGAGGGTAGATGCCTTCCAGCTGACCTTGTGGTTCTAGATTTGATAGATTTTGACGTCATTCTAAGGATGGATTGGCTATCTACTTATGGTGCTACCTTGGACTGTAGAGACAAGATAGTTAGTCTCAGAGACCAGGATGGGTCCGAGTGTGTCTTCAGAGGAGATAGGAGAGATACACCCAGAGGTTTGATTTCAGCCCTTCAGGCTCGTCGTTTGCTTAGGAGGGGTTGTCAGGGGTTTCTAGCTCATGTGAAGGAGCTAGACAGTCAGGTTAGGGAACCAGCTTCGCTACCAGTAGTCCGAGAGTTTCCAGATGTTTTCCCAGATGAACTTCCAGGACTAGCGCCTGGTAGGGAGATAGAGTTTGAAATTGAATTGCTGCCTGATACCAGACCTATCTCTATTCCTCCCTATAGGATGGCGCCAGCAGAGTTAAAGGAGTTGAAAGAACAGTTGCAGGACTTGGTAGATAAGGGTTTCATCCGCCCTAGTACCTCACCTTGGGGTGCTCCAGTGCTCTTTGTTAGAAAGAAGGATGGATCCCTCAGACTTTGTATCGACTACAGACAGTTAAACAAGGTCACTACCAAGAATAGATATCCTCTGCCTAGGATTGATGATCTATTCGACCAGCTAGCTGGAGCAGGTTGTTTTTCTAAAATAGATCTGAGATCTGGGTATCATCAGTTGAGAGTTAGAGAGGCAGATGTGCCAAAGACAGCCTTCAGGACCAGATATGGGCATTATGAGTTCTTAGTGATTTCGTTCGGGTTGACTAATGCCCCTGCAGCATTCATGGATCTCATGAACAGAGTTTTCAGCGAGTATCTGGATCACTTTGTTATTGTCTTTATCGATGACATCTTAGTGTATTCCAGAGATGCAGAGGAGCATGCCCAGCATCTGAGGATAGTTCTGCAGACACTGAGAGAGTATGGTTTATATGCCAAGTTCTCTAAGTGTGAGTTTTGGTTGAGGAGCATTTCCTTCTTGGGACATGTAGTATCAGCAGAAGGGATTGAGGTAGACCCCAAGAAGATTGAGGCTGTAGCTAACTGGCCCAGACCCACTACAGTGACTGAGATTAAAAGCTTTCTGGGACTGGCAGGTTACTACAGGAGATTCGTTCAGGACTTCTCGAAGATAGCTGCTCCTATGACCAAACTGACTCAGAAGAACCAGAAGTTTGTCTGGTCAGACCAATGCGAAGAGAGCTTTGAGGAGCTCAAGAGGAGATTGACATCAGCACCAGTGCTAGCTCTGCCTGTTAGTGATGAAGATTTCACAGTGTTTTGTGATGCATCTCGAGTGGGATTGGGTTGTGTTTTGATGCAGAGTGATAGGGTGATTGCTTATGCTTCTAGACAGTTAAAGAAGCACGAGTTGAATTACCCCACCCATGACCTAGAGATGGCAGCAGTTATCTTTGCACTCAAGATGTGGCGGCATTACCTCTACGGGGTTAAATGCGAGATCTTTACTGATCACAAGAGTCTACAGTACATCTTGAGCCAGAGAGAACTGAATTTGAGGCAGAGAAGATGGGTAGAATTGCTCAGTGATTATGATTGTAAGATCCAGTATCATCCGAGTAAGACGAATGTTATGGCAGACGCCTTAAGCCGAAAGTCACTAGGCAGTTTATTCCATATAGCAGCAGAGCGGAGACCAGTAGTGATGGAGCTTTATAAGCTCATCGAGGAAGGGTTACAGTTAGAGTTGTCTGGTACAGGTGCATTGATAGCACAGATGAGAGTGACACCAGTGTTTCTAGAGCAGATAGCTCAGAGACAGCATGAGGACCCTGAGTTGATGAAAATTGTCAGGACTGTTCAGTCAGGCAACAGTGCAGAGTTCAAATTTGACAGCCAAGGGATCCTTCGCTATGGGAGTCGACTTTGTGTACCAGATGTTAGTAGTCTGAAGGAAGACATTATGAGGGAAGCTCATAATGCGAGATATAGTGTTCACCCGGGAGCCACCAAGATGTATCAAAATCTGAAGAAGGCATATTGGTGGCCAGCCATGAAGAAAGAAGTAGCACAGTTCATGACAGCCTGTGAGGTTTGTCAAAGGGTGAAATTAGAACATCAGAAACCGGCTGGAATGCTTAACCCATTGCCAATTTCAGAATGGAAATGGGAGAACATAGCTATGGATTTTGTAGTGGGCTTACCGGTAACGTCCAACAGGATAGACTCTATATGGGTGATTGTGGACAGACTCACAAAATCTGATCATTTCATTCCAGTTAGGAGTAACTATTCTGTGGATAAGTTGGCACAGGTATATCTGGATGAGATAGTGAGATTACATGGAGTCCCAGTGTCTATAGTTTCAGACAGAGGACCTCAGTTCACCTCCAGATTTTGGCGAAGTCTGCATAGTGCAATGGGCACGAGATTAGATTTTAGTACTGCTTTCCACCCACAGACTGATGGGCAGTCAGAGAGGACCATCCAGACCATAGAAGATATGCTCCGAATGTGTGTATTAGACTTTGGCGGTTCTTGAAAGCAGCATCTACCTTGGTGGAGTTTGCCTACAATAACAGTCATCATGCTAGCATCGGGATGGCTCCTTATGAAGCTTTATATGGGAGGAAATGCAGATCACCTGTTTGCTGGGAAGAGGTAGGAGAGAAGGCTCTTGCAGGGCCAGAGTTAGTAGAGATTACCAGTAGAACAGTGCCCGTGATCAGAGAGAGGATCAGAACAGCGCAGAGTAGACAGAAAAGTTATGCAGACGTTCGCAGGAAGCTGTTAGAGTTTCAGGAGGGAGATTGGGTATTGCTAAAAGTGTCACCAATGAAAGGAGTGGTTCGTTTTGGAAAGAAGGGTAAGTTAGCTCCAAGGTACGTTGGACCCTTTGAGATTTTGCAGAGGATCGGAAATGTATCATATAAGCTGGATTTACCCACGTCTATGGAAAGGATTCACTCGGTATTTCATGTTTCTATGCTACAGAAATTTGTGTCAAATCCGGGTCAAGTTATTAGTGAGCCTGATGTAGAGATTCTAGGGGATCTCACTTATATAGAGCAGCCAGTACGGATTCTGGACACACAGATCAGACAGCTAAGGAACAAGGAGATTCCGATGGTGAAAGTTTTGTGGAACCACCATAATCTTGAAGAGTGCACTTGGGACACACGGGAGTCTATGCTCCAGCAGTATCCATATCTGTTTTGAGGTTAGTTTCCTCTTTTATGTGTTTATTGTTTGTTTTAGGAACATCCGAGGACGAATGTTCTTAAGGGGGGGAGAATGTAATACCCGGCTAGAGTTCGGCATCGGAATTCCTGTCGTCCGGTGGAATCCAGGATGTCGGGATTCTCTAGAAGGGTAAGATTTATGTTTTCTAAAGTAATATGGAATGTTTTAATGTTTTAAAGTGAAAATGCAATGAGTTTTTGAAAGAAAAGAACCAAGGCAGAAAAGCCAGGTTCGGCCGCCGAAGGTGACATTCGAGCGCCGAACATGCATGGCTTTCGGTTTCACGTATGGCCGCCGAAGGTGGTCTGGCCAGCCACCTATAAAACGGCCCTCAGTCGGTTGAAAGGATAAGCTTCGCCGTTTCTTTCACTTGCTGAGGTGAGACTCTGTCCTTTTTTAGCATTCTTTCATGTTTTCATCCAATCTTGCAAAGATTTGATTGAGTTTTATGTTATTTTGAAGGTTTTAAGCTAAAAACACAAAGTTGTGAATTTTGAAGAGTTTGAAGGAGAGTTGCTTCAAAACTCCACGTTAGGATCATTCATCTACTTGATTTCAAGAGGTAAGTGAAGATCCTGAGTTTGTTTTCATGTTTTATGGAAGATTTTTGGGGTTTATGGAGAGAGTTGCATGAATAGGTTAAAAAGAGAGTTTTTGATGATTTTGTGAGAAAAGCTTGTTTATGTGTTATGTGTTTTGTGTTGTTGGGGTTTTTAGGTAGTTTTTAACCCCTTTGAGCATATACTTAGGTGTATGCAAGCTGAGGAAGTGAGGTGGTTGAGTTTGGAGGAGTTTTGTGCATTTGGCGAGAGGCAGGGCAAGTTTCTGCCCTGCTGATGAACTCAGGTTCGGCAGCCGAAGGAACATTCGGCCGCCGAACCCCTGAGGAGGTGAGAGGTGGTGACTTCGGCTGCCCAAGCTTGCCCCCGTGCTTTTGGACTTTCGGCTCTGGAGGGGAGTTCAGCCGCCGAAGGTTAGAGACTTTCGTCTCTGGAGTGCCTTTCAGCCCCCGAAACTAGCCCCCGAAAGGGTTCGGCTGCCGAAAGTTGAGATTTGGCCGCCGAAGGTGCATGAGTTTCGGCTCTAGAGAGGACTTTCGGCCGCCGAACCTGCCGCCGAAAGTGTTCTGTCCAGCTTTTCTTTTGCATGTTTTGCATGAGTTTTAGAGTGAGTTTAAGGGGATTCTTGGGGAGTGTAATAGAGTTATTCTTAAGCTAGTTTGGTCCCTCATTTGAGTCTTTCTGTGCTTACACAGACCAGAGGAACCAGAGAGAGCAGCAGTGAGTACTGCTTCAGAGTTTTCAAAGCCTGCAGAGTCAGTCAGTCCAGATAGCCAGAGGTGAGTGGAACTAAACTTAATTCTTTTAATTGAGCAATGGAATGTTTTTTAGCATATCTCATGCATCATGATTATGCAATAGGTTGATTGCATTAGAATCCACGAATATGTTGCATTGCATAGTTAATTGTTGATATGGGTGAATGCTGAATGATCCAATAGTCTCTGAGTTAAGACCAGGAGCCTTTGACTACGCCCTGACAGGTATAGTTAAGACCAGGAGCCTTTGACTACGCCCTGGCAGGTATAGTAAAGACCAGGAGCCTTTGACTACGCCCTGGCAATGGTAAGTACAGGTGTTATATACACGTATACATATATTACAGGAAGACCAGGTGCTCGATTCTACGCCCTGGCACGGCAGAGTTACTGAGACTATGTTTTTTAGCATATCTCATGCATCATGATTATGCAATAGGTTGATTGCATTAGAATCCACGAATATGTTGCATTGCATAGTTAATTGTTGATGTGGGTGAATGCTGAATGATCCAATAGTCTCTGAGTTAAGACCAGGAGCCTTTGACTACGCCCTGGCAGGTATAGTTAAGACCAGGAGCCTTTGACTACGCCCTGGCAGGTATAGTAAAGACCAGGAGCCTTTGACTACGCCCTGGCAATGGTAAGTACAGGTGTTATATACACGTATACATATATGACAGGAAGACCAGGTGCTCGATTTTACGCCCTGGCACGGCAGAGTTACTGAGACTATGTGGTGACAGGTTTACCCTTGATGTGGATTGTCTGTGTAATGATGCATTCCATTAGACCATGTTTTAATGACTTGTTTTACCGTTCTACTCACTGGGCTATAGAGCTCATCCCACTCCCTTAACCCTAGTCTTGCAGGTTCAGTGTACAGTGTACAGAGGGGGATCCAGAAGAGTACAAAAAGAGAAAAGAGATATGTAATAGTTTAGAGTGGACATGTAATATTAAAGAGATGTACTAGTTGTTTATTCAGTTACAGTTGTGCTTGACTTAGTGGTTTGTGTTGTAAATCTTTTGTTATGTACATGATCTTGTATGTATAGGTTTTACAGAGTATGTGAAAAACCAGGCTTAACAGGTATGAGATAACCCATCTAGAGCAAGCTCTAGTCAGGGGTACAGAGTACAGAGTACAGAGATAGTGCATGCACAGGTTAAACCATGGTTCAGAAAAGAGCTTTTATTTTCACAGAAAATGTATGATCATGTATGAGATTTACGGGTACACAGAGAGTATAGCAGGCTTGCTACGGGTTCTGGCGGCCTTAAGCCGACCTGAATCCTAGCGCCGGTGACGGTCCATTTTGGAGTCGTTACAGTAACTCTCCATGCGCAACTTGTCCTCCTTCACCCATCAAATTTCACAAATTATCAATCTTACCCTTCCATGGAGTCTATAGAAACATCTTTGCTGGACCAATCAATGAAATCCTCACTCTTTTGGTTTGCCGCTAGTAAGTTGTTGCAGAAAAGGATTGTGGATTGTGAATTGGCTTCCTTAATGTGTGGGCATGGCAGGGAAGCAATTTGAATGTTCATTTTCTTTAATTTTTTTGCTTAATTATTGGTCTTTATCATTGGATGGTGATTGCAATCTTTCTTAAATCTCTCATATTCCTCGCTCTCTTCCTCTTTTTGCTTAAGCTAATCTTTCCCATAATTGTGGTTCTCAAATCAGTCTTGGAGTAGATAGTAGAGGGCTGTTGTGTGATTTGATTGTAATACCCGGCTAGACTCCGGTATCGGAATTCCTACCGTCCGGTGGAATCTCGGATGTCAGAGACCTCTAGAAGGGTAAAACCATGTTTTCATGAAGTGTTTTAATGTTTTTGATGATTTTAAGTAAAGAGGAAATGAGTTTTTGAATAAAAACACCCTTGGAGGAAACTCAGGTTCGGCCGCCGAAACTCAAAGTTCGGCCGCCGAACATGCATGCACTTCGGGAGTGCTTTAGGCCCCCGAAGGCATAAGTGAGGAAAGTCCAGGTTCGGCCGCCGAACCTCAAGTTCGGCCGCCGAACATGGCATGCATGCGGAGGCACATTCGGCCCCCGAACGTGGCCTGGCCAGCCACTATAAAAGGGTCCCTTAGCCGAAAACGGGCGAACTTTTTTCCCATTTTCGGCCAAGGTGAGCCTTTCCGCCATTCCTCACCATCCTTGAGTTCTTTCCTTCAAATCTTTCATGATTTTCACAAGTTTTCATCTTGTTTTGAAGATTTCCAAGTTTTTAGCAAGTTTTGGAGCTTTGAGGTTCAAGGACTCAAATCTCTCCCACCTCTGAGTTTAGGACGTCTCTCTCTCGATCTTCAAGAGGTAAGAGCCGATCTTAAGCTCATTTCATGTTTAAAGTAAGTTTTATGCAAGATCTATGGGGTAGAATGCATGTTTAGCTCATAGTTAGGTTTTTGAGTAAATGTTGTGTTTTTGAGCAATGTGTTGTTGTTGTGTGTTGTAGTTGGGGTTTAAGTTAGTTTGAAGCCCCTAGGAGCCAATGTATGTATATTTGCATGATTTGAATGAGTTATATGCATGTTGAAAGATTTGGGAGGCAAATGTGCATAAAGGAGCCAAGTTTCTGCCCTTTGGCAGAAACCAGGTTCGGCAGCCGAAGGAACTTTCGGCCGCCGAACATGGCTGGGGAGGCAGGCCTTTCGGCTGCCGAAGTTGCCCCCGAAATGTAAGACCCCGCTCGTTCAGACATCGGAATTCCTACCGTCCGGTGGAATCTCGGGTGTCGGATCCTCTTTGGGGGGTAGAGCAAGGGTAAAGGAAAGGTTTTCTAAAATGTTTTTAAGTGTTTTATGGTTTTAAAAAGAAAAGAGTTGAGTTTTTGAAGAGAAAGACCAAGGAGGCATTTGCCAGGTTCGGCCGCCGAAAGTGAAGTTCGGCCGCCGAACATGGAAAGGCTTCGGGAGCGCCTTTGGCCTCCGAAAGTCTTGTTTAAACGAGCCAAGGTTCGGCCGCCGAAAGTGAGGTTCGGCCGCCGAACATGCATGAGTTTAGGGGGCACGTTAGGCTGCCGAAGGTCTTCGACCAGGCCACCTATAAAGGGCCCTCAGATCGGAAATGGGCGAGTTTTCTCCCCATTCCCGAGCTCAGGTGAGTTATGCCTTCCTTTGGTCGTTTTCGTGTTTTCTCTACCCATCTCTCAAGTTTTCATGATTTCTACCTTTGTGTTTGAAGATTTAAAGCTTAAAAGGAGTTTTGGGAGCTTGGAGCTTTTGGAGCTTGGATTCTCCACACCTCCGAGTTAGGGATCGCACCAACCCTCGATCTTCAAGAGGTAAGTGTAGATCTTGGTTTCCCTTGAGTTTTCATGAAGTTTTAAGTAAGTTTTATGAAGGTTTTATGTTGGAATGGGTAGATATGCATGTTTAGGCTTTTGTGGGTTTTATGCCCAATGTATGTTATGTGATGATGTGTTGAGGAGTTTAAGCTAGTTTCTTTGCTCTCTATGCTTGTGGGAGTGTGTATGCATGCTTGGGAGAGAGTATGTGAGGTTTGGGGTGTTTTGTGAGGTTATGGAGGCTGATGTGCACGAAGGCTGAGTTCTGGATGAACCCAGGTTCGGCCGCCGAAGGTGGTTTCGGCCGCCGAACGTGCCTTTGGATGCATAGGTTTGGCCGCCTAACCTTGCCCCCGAAAGTTGAGTTGTGGCTTGAAAGCAGACTTTCGGCCGCCGAAGGTAATGTTCGGCCGCCGAAAGTGCCTGACTTTCGTCTCTGGAGTGAGGGTTCGGCCGCCGAAGGTGCCGCCGAACCTACCCGAGTTTCGTCTCTGGAGGAGACTTTCGGCCGCCGAAGGTGCCGCCGAAAGTGCCTGTCCAGCCTTTTCATGGCTGTTTTCTATGCATGTTTCAGTGATGTTTAGAGGGGTTTTTGGGGAGTTGCTTATGAGTTGTTAGAATGTGTTTAGTGCCTCATGTGAGTCCATCTGTGTAGGATTGGACCTGAGGAGAGGTGTCTAGCTTCAGTGCTAGTTGACCCTGAGTTTATTGAGCAGTGGCTTCAGGTGAGTAGAACTAAACTTAATCTTTTATTTTAAGAAATCTAATGCCTAAAGCATACTCATACATCATGTTATGTAATAGGATGTTTGCACTAGTTCACCATGCCCATGCACCATGTTTATATGTAATAGGATGATTGCACTAGTTTCACGAAGGTGATGCATTGCATAATGTGCTATGTATATGATGTGATGGGTGGACCAAGGCGACCTCAATAGCCCGCAAGTCTGTCAATGAGTTTTTGTCAGTCGGGTGAGTACATATAGGAAAGCCCCATGAGAGCTCCTTCGGGGCCAAGTTTTGACAGAGGGAATGTTGGGGTCATGTCTAACCCTGAGGGGAAGGACGTTTCGTGAACCCTCTAAAATCACCCGCAAGAGGAAGAGATTTGCTAGCATGAACTCAAGCGGGGGTGAGATGTTTGTTGTGATATACTTGTGATATGACGCATTTCATGAATGCATGAATAAGAAGAATAATAGAATTGATAAATGTCTTTATAATAAAATACATAAAAAGGGTGGAACAATAAAAGGCATAATAATATACCTAAAAGTGGAGGAACTAAATCAAATGTTTTTCTCTGTTTCTACTCACTGGGCTCTTGTAGCTCACCCCATTCCCTTAACCCCAGTTTTGCAGGGCCAGAGTATGTCAAGCCAGAGTAAGTCAGAAGAGCTATGGGATAGAAGAGGTTCAAGCATGGGTTGCCATGTTTGGTTGTAATAGCTTAGTTATGTTTTGTTTATGTATAAGAGATGCCTGTATGTATATGTTTATGGAGATAGTGATAGTATGTAATGTAAGTTGCTAAAGAGATGATATGTTTTGTAATGCTATGTATGTTTGTCTGCTTGTATAGCTTAGTTATGGACATGATGTTATATGGACATGTTAGATGGACTTGATGTATGGTCCTCATGTATGTAAGGGATATGAAAGAATAGAAAGAGTAATGATATAAAGAGATAGAGCCAAGTTAAGAAAAGTATAGATATGCCATGGGTTGTAGCATGAGATGTATAGAATTGTGCTTTGCCTTGAGTGTTGGTTAATCCCTTTTTGTTATGCATGATCTTGAGAAAATGTTTTAATGTTATGAGTTTTGAATGGCCTCTGAGGGAAGAAAGGGTTCCAATCCCTTGACCCAAAGCGGATATGTTTTAAAGCAAGCTTGATGACCCATTTGGTATGAGGTTCTATGTTTTCATGCATAGGTCAAGCTGAGGTAAGGAAAATAAGTTTAAAGGTTTTTATGAGATCAAAGCTTAAGTTTTCAAGAAAAGTTTGATCATGTATGGGATTATACCTAGAGTTCAGGATGTATAGAGGCTTACTACGGGTTCCGGCGGCCTTAAGCCGATCTGGATCCTAGTGCCGAGCAGTTGGGAGCCGTTACAGAGAGGTACCGGTTTCCGGGCTGTTACAGATGGTATCAAAGCAGCGGTTCCTCAAGAGTACGGTGTTTTGATGCGAAGATGCTCAGACATCGGAAAGAGGTTGTGCTAGATGTTAGGAGGGCAAGCACATTAAGAGAGCTTGAGAGTAAGATCATGTCCACTAGGATAGGATGAGGAGTCCTGTCTTGCATGCTGATGTGTAATGCCATGTGTGATGCATGTGCATTTATGTTGTATTATGGATGTTGATAGTCCCTTAGCCGCGAGATGGCATGATATGTACTGATATGAGATGAGTTGAGTGACCAAGAGTGGCCCTTGGCACAGTTGGTCATGGCATGTTTTGCTATGTTGTAGGCTGTAGGTGACAGGTTCATCCATGATATATGTTGCATGAAGGGTCATGTGTTTATCACATGGACCATATGATATGATGCTATGCTATGTGTTGTGAGTTCATGTGTTTGTCATGGACCACGTGATGTGATGTGATGCTTATGTGTGCTTGTGTGCCTGTTGTGTTTCAGACAAGCTGAGATGCAAGGTGCTAGGAGCTCTATGGAGTCAGATCCATCTGAGTGGGAAAGTGAGCCTTTTCCCCTTGCGAGGTCAGGTGGAGATGACAGAGCCAGAGACCCTGAAAGGTCTGTTGAAGTCAGCAGAGAAGTTATGGTGCAGAGGAGGGATGTTAGTTTACAAGTGAACATGGATGAGGAAAGTATGGAAAAGTCTAAGGATTCTAAGAGTTCAAGTTCAGGAGAAGTTGATCCCTCCATGCTGAGTACAGCTACCAAGAGAGGTAGAAAGTGGGGAAGAGCCAGAGCCCCTAAGCAATGGGGCAGAACTAGAAAGGGTAGGCTATGGAAGAGGTTTAGGCTAGATGCTGAGGATGGCTCGAGTTCTGGCCGAGGTCCTACAAGATGTTTGAGGTGCGGAAGGTTGCACAGGGGGCCTTGTCGAGTTGGGACAACGGCATGCTTCAGGTGCGGTCAGGAAGGGCATTTTGCACGTGAATGTCCTACTGCGCCCAGGAGGGTGTGGTCCCAGCAGCGAGCTGCAGGTGATGTGGCTCAAGCCAGTGTTCCAGGAAGGGGAGCAGACACATCGGACACAGTGGTGCCAGGTACGCTCACTTGTTCGTGTTCTGATGTGTGTGTTTGTGCTCTAGTGTGTTTCCCTTTTCTGTTGTTCCTCTAGGAGCCTTTGAGAGGTTGAGTTGATAGCTTCTGGGGGTAGAGTGTTCTCTTTGGGTTAGTAGACCCGGATAGGATCCATCTGTAGCTGAGATTCAGGCCAGTGTCCGATGAGGGTAGATGCCTTCCACCCGTGCATGAGGTCCTAGACTTGAGTGTCTGGATGTCAGCCGGGGGATGGATTGGTTTTCTACTTGTGGAGCTGGTGATACTTGCGTCTGCAGCGCCAGGTGGTCGGGATCGAAATGCAGAGTGGGTCCGAGGTAGACTTCAGAGGGGACCAAGTAGGATGCCTAGAAGTTTGATGTCAGCTGTCAGGCTCGGAGAGTGTGTAAGAGTGGTTGGTAGAGAGTTCTCGTTGAGTTCGAGAGGGCAGCAGGCAGGTCTAGGAACCAGCCTTAGTGCCATAGATAGAGCGAGTACTCAGAGGTTCCAGGCTAGTGTCAGGTTTACCATCGGTCTGGAAGGTAGAGTTTGGTTTAGAGGTGGTACTTGGTACCAGAACCATTTCTCTTTCCTTACAGGATGGTACCTGTAAAGTTATAGGAGGAGTGTAGGAGCAGTGGAGTGCTTGGTAGACAGGGGTTTTATCTGACTCAGTACCTCACCCTGGAACGCTCCAGTGTTGTGAAGGAAAAGAAGGATGAATCCTTGAACCCTTGTAGCGACTGTCAGCAGTTGTGCAGGGTTACTACTGGGAGTAGGTAACCTCTACCTTGAATTGATGATCTACGGGATCAGCTAACAAGAGTCGGTTGTTTTCTAGATCTGAGATTCGGTTTTAGGTTGTGAAGCTTAGAGATGAGATTAGTGACAGAATAGAGGGTAAAAGTATAGCAGAGAAGAGTAAGAGTAGACTAGAAGGCAGAAGAGAAGAGCAAGATCGGTGAAGGAAGAAGAGAGAAGGATCAGAGTAGCGCAGCAGAAGCTTGTGGCGTTCAAGCGCAAGTTTGAGGTTTTGTTTGTTTGTGTTTTGAACATTCGGGGACGAATGTTCTGTAAGGGGGGAAGAATGTAAGACCCCGCTCGTTCAGACATCGGAATTCCTACCGTCCGGTGGAATCTCGGGTGTCGGATCCTCTTTGGGGGGTAGAGCAAGGGTAAAGGAAAGGTTTTCTAAAATGTTTTTAAGTGTTTTATGGTTTTAAAAAGAAAAGAGTTGAGTTTTTGAAGAGAAAGACCAAGGAGGCATTTGCCAGGTTCGGCCGCCGAAAGTGAAGTTCGGCCGCCGAACATGGAAAGGCTTCGGGAGCGCCTTTGGCCTCCGAAAGTCTTGTTTAAACGAGCCAAGGTTCGGCCGCCGAAAGTGAGGTTCGGCCGCCGAACATGCATGAGTTTAGGGGGCACGTTAGGCTGCCGAAGGTCTTCGACCAGGCCACCTATAAAGGGCCCTCAGATCGGAAATGGGCGAGTTTTCTCCCCATTCCCGAGCTCAGGTGAGTTATGCCTTCCTTTGGTCGTTTTCGTGTTTTCTCTACCCATCTCTCAAGTTTTCATGATTTCTACCTTTGTGTTTGAAGATTTAAAGCTTAAAAGGAGTTTTGGGAGCTTGGAGCTTTTGGAGCTTGGATTCTCCACACCTCCGAGTTAGGGATCGCACCAACCCTCGATCTTCAAGAGGTAAGTGTAGATCTTGGTTTCCCTTGAGTTTTCATGAAGTTTTAAGTAAGTTTTATGAAGGTTTTATGTTGGAATGGGTAGATATGCATGTTTAGGCTTTTGTGGGTTTTATGCCCAATGTATGTTATGTGATGATGTGTTGAGGAGTTTAAGCTAGTTTCTTTGCTCTCTATGCTTGTGGGAGTGTGTATGCATGCTTGGGAGAGAGTATGTGAGGTTTGGGGTGTTTTGTGAGGTTATGGAGGCTGATGTGCACGAAGGCTGAGTTCTGGATGAACCCAGGTTCGGCCGCCGAAGGTGGTTTCGGCCGCCGAACGTGCCTTTGGATGCATAGGTTTGGCCGCCTAACCTTGCCCCCGAAAGTTGAGTTGTGGCTTGAAAGCAGACTTTCGGCCGCCGAAGGTAATGTTCGGCCGCCGAAAGTGCCTGACTTTCGTCTCTGGAGTGAGGGTTCGGCCGCCGAAGGTGCCGCCGAACCTACCCGAGTTTCGTCTCTGGAGGAGACTTTCGGCCGCCGAAGGTGCCGCCGAAAGTGCCTGTCCAGCCTTTTCATGGCTGTTTTCTATGCATGTTTCAGTGATGTTTAGAGGGGTTTTTGGGGAGTTGCTTATGAGTTGTTAGAATGTGTTTAGTGCCTCATGTGAGTCCATCTGTGTAGGATTGGACCTGAGGAGAGGTGTCTAGCTTCAGTGCTAGTTGACCCTGAGTTTATTGAGCAGTGGCTTCAGGTGAGTAGAACTAAACTTAATCTTTTATTTTAAGAAATCTAATGCCTAAAGCATACTCATACATCATGTTATGTAATAGGATGTTTGCACTAGTTCACCATGCCCATGCACCATGTTTATATGTAATAGGATGATTGCACTAGTTTCACGAAGGTGATGCATTGCATAATGTGCTATGTATATGATGTGATGGGTGGACCAAGGCGACCTCAATAGCCCGCAAGTCTGTCAATGAGTTTTTGTCAGTCGGGTGAGTACATATAGGAAAGCCCCATGAGAGCTCCTTCGGGGCCAAGTTTTGACAGAGGGAATGTTGGGGTCATGTCTAACCCTGAGGGGAAGGACGTTTCGTGAACCCTCTAAAATCACCCGCAAGAGGAAGAGATTTGCTAGCATGAACTCAAGCGGGGGTGAGATGTTTGTTGTGATATACTTGTGATATGACGCATTTCATGAATGCATGAATAAGAAGAATAATAGAATTGATAAATGTCTTTATAATAAAATACATAAAAAGGGTGGAACAATAAAAGGCATAATAATATACCTAAAAGTGGAGGAACTAAATCAAATGTTTTTCTCTGTTTCTACTCACTGGGCTCTTGTAGCTCACCCCATTCCCTTAACCCCAGTTTTGCAGGGCCAGAGTATGTCAAGCCAGAGTAAGTCAGAAGAGCTATGGGATAGAAGAGGTTCAAGCATGGGTTGCCATGTTTGGTTGTAATAGCTTAGTTATGTTTTGTTTATGTATAAGAGATGCCTGTATGTATATGTTTATGGAGATAGTGATAGTATGTAATGTAAGTTGCTAAAGAGATGATATGTTTTGTAATGCTATGTATGTTTGTCTGCTTGTATAGCTTAGTTATGGACATGATGTTATATGGACATGTTAGATGGACTTGATGTATGGTCCTCATGTATGTAAGGGATATGAAAGAATAGAAAGAGTAATGATATAAAGAGATAGAGCCAAGTTAAGAAAAGTATAGATATGCCATGGGTTGTAGCATGAGATGTATAGAATTGTGCTTTGCCTTGAGTGTTGGTTAATCCCTTTTTGTTATGCATGATCTTGAGAAAATGTTTTAATGTTATGAGTTTTGAATGGCCTCTGAGGGAAGAAAGGGTTCCAATCCCTTGACCCAAAGCGGATATGTTTTAAAGCAAGCTTGATGACCCATTTGGTATGAGGTTCTATGTTTTCATGCATAGGTCAAGCTGAGGTAAGGAAAATAAGTTTAAAGGTTTTTATGAGATCAAAGCTTAAGTTTTCAAGAAAAGTTTGATCATGTATGGGATTATACCTAGAGTTCAGGATGTATAGAGGCTTACTACGGGTTCCGGCGGCCTTAAGCCGATCTGGATCCTAGTGCCGAGCAGTTGGGAGCCGTTACAGAGAGGTACCGGTTTCCGGGCTGTTACACGAAAAGAGACTTTCGTCTCTGTCTGGGACTTTCGGCCGCAGAAGGTGCCGCCGAACCTGCCTGGGTTTCGGCTCTGGAGGGACTTTCGGCCGCCGAAGGTGCCGCCGAACCTGCCCTGTTCAGCCTTCCTTTGCATGTTTTTACATGTTTGTTTGAGGTGTTTTAGGGGGTTTTTGGGGGATGTTTTTAGAGTTATGTGCTAGTTGTTTGGTCCCTCATTTGAGTCCACCTGTGTAGGTTAGGACCCGAGGAACCGAGGACCCCAGCAGTGAGTTAGCTGCATCAGTCTTTGTCTGTAGAGCTTCAGCCAGAGGTGAGTAGAATAAACCTTTATGTTTTAAAGCAAATGCATTATACAATTGAGCATGTTCATGCATCATGAATGCCATGTGATGAATTAGGTTGTTTGCATTAGACTCCACGAATATGTTGCATTGCATTTATGATGTTGATGTGGATTGGTTATTGAATGATCCTTTAGTCCTCATATGGTATGATGATGCTACGGCATGATATGGTATGGAAGTCCAGGTTGTACCCATTCTACGTCCCTAGCACTATGTAAGAGAAAGTCCAGGTTGTACCCATTCTACGTCCCTGACACATTGGTATGTTATGATATGTTATGTTAAGAGAAAGACCGGTTGTACCCATTCTACGTCCCGGCACTTTGGAATGTAGAGGACTATTGGTGACAATACCATCCGAGATGTGATTTGCTGTGATGTGTTGCATTACATGATGGCATGAGATTTTTTTTAAATATTGTTTTCTACTATTCTGCTCACTGGGCTCTAGTAGCTCACCCCTTTTCCCTAATCCCCCAGGATTGCAGGTACGGGCTAGATAGAGAAGTCAAGAAGAGTAAAGTCTGATGTTTGTAATAGATAGATAGTGGACATGGTAAATGGTATAATGATGTAAAGTTAAATAGTTATGTTATGTATAATGATATTGAGGTTTAGAAGTGTGCTTGACCATAGTTCATTGTAATCCCTTGTTGATACATGATCTTAATGTCTATTGATGTTTATGTTTAACCAACTCAACTTATGATGTATCGCCCATTGGGGCATTGATGAGATCCCACAGAGGGGTCAAGTTTATGATTATGATTATGTTTAGTGCATGCACAGGTTGAGTTTGGTGTATGAGGAATGAATGAAAGAAAAGTTTTAATTTTTATGTATGATTGTTGATCATGTATGGGATTAAACAGGTTTACAGGTTTAATGTCAGGCTTGCTACGGGTCCCGGCGGCCTTAAGCCGATCTGGATCCTAGCGCCGGTAGCGGTCCGATTTTCGGGTCGTTACAGAATGGTATCAGAGCCCTAGGTTCATATGGTCGGACCTAGAGTGTCGGGCTCATAAATGTTATAGAAGGTCAAGCACAATAGGAAGATCATGTCCACTAGGATAGGATGTGGAGTCCTGTCTTGTTTTATGGTGTGAAATGCCATGATTATATGCATGTGCATTAATGCTATGTGATGTATGTGATGAGGGTTCATGTGTGCCCACATGAACCATATGATGCTAATGTTTGCTTGTTATGTGCACTGTTTTTCAGAAGACAGGATGAGGGGAACTCGTCGATCTACTCGATTGACTGGAGTGCCACCTGAGGATGAGGGCATGAGCACCCGTCCTCCTACATTGCCTAGGGCAATGTCAAGCAGGTCCAACAGGGACAGAGCAGTAAGGGACCCTAGAAGGTCTCTGGATCTGGGTAGGAGCAGATCAGTGAGGGGAACAGTTCAGGGAGGAATGTCTGAAGACATGGGGGATGATATGGACGTAGAGCAGAGGAGGGATGACAGTTTGGGAGTTAGCATGTCAGAAGAGGGAATGGGAGAATCCCAAGGAGGCACTCAGGCCTCGGGATTTATTCAGCCACCCCACTACCCACACTTCCCACAAAATCCCGAGTATTCGATGGGAGGTACATCGGATTACCCTAGCTTCACCCCTTATGCCACACAGATGCCATACCCACCCTACTACCCACCATATTCACAATACCCAATGTATCAACCCCCACCTTACTATCCAAACCCTACCTCAGAAAATGTTGCACCACCTCCACCACCTACAGAACCAGCAGCCCCAGTTGCTCAACCTTCTAGACCTAGCTCAGCCAGTGGGAGCAAGGTCAAAATGACCGACTACATGAAACTGGGTGCTCCTCAGTATGAAAAAGGGGATGACCCATTTGTGTATCTGGAAAGGGTTAAGGTGATCACAGATGAGATTGGGGCTGATGACGGTAGAGCCATTCAGATGGCTGGGTTCACTCTTAAGTGCAAGAAGGCACGAGAGTGGTTCAAGAATTATGTGAACCCGAGGGTGGACAGCATGTCTTGGGAAGAGTTTGCAAACGAGTTTGCAGGATGGGCTTTCCCAGATAGTTCAAGGGAGCTGAAGATGATAGAGTTTGAGCAGTTGAGACAGACTGATGAGATGAGTGTAGAGAAGTTCACAGACAGATTCTTGGAGCTGTTGCCATTTGCAGGGCAAAATCTTGACACGGATCAGAAAAGGTCAAGGAGGTATATCATGAAACTCCACTCCAGATATTCCTCCTTGATCCAGTCAGCAGACAGGGAGAGCTTCCATGCCATAGTGGATATGGCCCGGAAAATGGAGGCCAGTGCCATCGTTCAGGGAACAGTTAAGCAGTCTGTGGCACAGCCTTCTGGTTCTAAGACCCCAGGCTCTTATTCTTTCAGTGCAGTAGCTTCAGGTAGCAAAAAGTGGAGTAACACCACTAGGAAGCCCAAGAAGAACAAGTTTTGGAACAAGGTCAAGTCTAGTCTGGGACTAGGGAGTGGATCGAGCTCTGGTGCGGATAACGCAGTTTGTGCTAAGTGTGGTAGGCTACACAGGGGAGTTTGTCGGGCTGGGACAGCAGCCTGCTTCAGATGCGGGCAAGAGGGACACATGGCTCGGGAGTGTCCTAGGGCAGCTTTTGGAGCACAGTCTCAGCAGACAGCTTCTGGTAGTGTGGCTCAGCCAGCAGCTCCAGCCATGACGCAGGCCAGTGGCAGAGGCAGAGGGAGAGGGGCAGCCTCTTCTTCAGTGGATTTCAGAGGTGAAGGTCCATCAGCTCCAGCACGGATCTTCACAATGACTCAGCAGGAGGCAGATGCATCTAACACCGTGGTGGCAGGTAACTTAGTCATTGGTTGTTCAGATGTGTATGCCTTGATGGACCCTGGTGCATTTCATTCTTTTATTGCTCCGAGAGCCGTCTAGAGGTTGGGGTTGATGATCTCTGAGTTAGAGTGTCCTCTCTGGGTCAGTGGACCCAAGTGTGATCCATCAGTGGCAGAGTCAGTCTGCCAGTATAGTCCTGTGTTTGTTGAGGGAAGATGCTTGTCCGCCGACCTTGTGGTTCTAGATTTGATAGATTTTGACGTCATTCTAGGGATGGACTGGTTATCTACCCATGGTGCTACCTTGGACTACAGGGACAAGGTAGTCATGTTCAGAGGTCAGGATGGGTCAGAGGTTGTCTTCAGGGGAGACAGGAGGGGTACACCTAGAGGTCTGATATCAGCTCTTCAGGCTCGTAGGTTGCTTAGGAAGGGATGTCAGGGGTATTTGGCTCATGTGAGAGAGCTTAGCAGTCAGGTTAGAGAGCCCGCCTCAGTGCCAGTGGTTAGAGAGTTTCTAGACGTCTTCCCAGACGAGCTGCCAGGTTTACCACCTGCTAGGGAGATAGAGTTCGAGATAGAACTGATGCCTGGAACCCGACCGATCTCTATCCCTCCCTACAGGATGGCTCCAGCCGAGTTGAAAGAATTGAAGGAACAGTTGGAAGAGTTGGTAGAAAAGGGCTTCATCCGACCGAGCACCTCACCTTGGGGTGCACCAGTCTTGTTTGTCAGAAAGAAGGATGGATCCCTTAGGCTTTGTATCGACTACAGGCAGTTGAACAAAGTCACTACCAAGAATAAGTACCCATTGCCAAGGATTGACGATCTATTTGACCAGCTAGCCGGAGTAGGTTGTTTCTCCAAAATAGATCTGAGATCAGGGTACCATCAGTTGAGGATCAGAGAAGAAGATGTGCCAAAGACAGCTTTCAGGACCAGATATAGGCATTTTGAGTTCCTTGTAATGCCGTTCGGGTTAACCAACGCCCCTGCAACATTCATGGATCTCATGAACAGAGTGTTTAGCCAGTACCTGGATCACTTCGTTATTTTCTTCATAGATGATATCTTAGTGTATTCCAGGAATGCAGAGGAACATGCCCATCATCTGAGGTTGGTTCTGCAGACCTTGAGGGAACAGGGCTTGTATGCCAAGTTCTCTAAGTGTGAGTTCTGGCTGAGGAGCATTTCGTTCTTGGGGCATGTAGTGTCAGAGAATGGGATAGAGGTGGACCCCAAGAAGACAAAAACTGTGGCTAACTGGCCTATACCCACTTCAGTGACGGAGATCAGGAGTTTCTTGGGTTTAGCAGGTTACTACAGGAGGTTCGTTCAGGACTTCTCGAAAATAGCAGCCCCTCTGACCAGACTAACCAGGAAGAATCAGAAGTTTCTGTGGACCGACCAGTGCGAAGAGAGTTTTGAAGAGCTTAAGAAGAGGTTGACTTCAGCACCAGTTTTAGCTCTGCCATCTTGTGATGAGGACTTTACAGTCTTTTGTGATGCGTCCCGTGTGGGACTGGGTTGTGTACTGATGCAGAATGAGAGGGTGATTGCTTATACTTCTAGACAGCTGAAGAAGCATGAGTTGAATTACCCCACACATGACCTTGAGATGGCAGCGGTAATCTTTGCACTCAAGATGTGGAGGCACTACCTCTATGGGGTAAAATGTGAGATCTTCACAGATCATAAGAGCCTGCAGTACATCCTGAGTCAAAGAGATTTGAATTTGAGACAGAGGAGATGGGTAGAGCTGCTGAGTGACTATGATTGCAAGATTCAGTATCATCCGGGTAAGGCGAATGTTGTGGCAGACGCCCTAAGTCGGAAGTCACTAGGCAGTCTATCCCACATCACGGCAGAGAGGAGACCAGTGGTGAAGGAGTTTTACAAGCTCATTAATGAAGGTCTACAGTTGGAGTTGTCTGGTACAGGTGCTTTAGTGGCCCAGATGAGAGTGACACCCGTGTTTCTGGAGCAAGTAGCTCAGAAACAGCATGAGGACCCAGAGTTAGTGAAGATTGCCAGGATTGATCAGTCAGGCAAAGACAGTGAATTCAGATTTGACAGTAAGGGGATCCTTCGCTATGGGAGTCGATTGTGTGTACTAGACGACATAGGGCTAAAAGGAGACATTATGAGAGAGGCTCATAATGCAAGATACAACGTTCACCCCGGAGCCACCAAGATGTATCAAGATTTGAAGAAAGTTTATTGGTGGCCAGCGATGAAGAAAGAAGTGGCACAGTTTGTGTCAGCCTGCGAAGTGTGTCAGAGGGTGAAGCTGGAACATCAGAAGCCGGCTGGAATGCTTAACCCGCTACCTATTCCAGAGTGGAAATGGGAGAATATAGCTATGGACTTCGTAGTGGGGTTACCGGCGACGTCCAACAGATTGGACTCCATATGGGTGATTGTGGACAGACTCACCAAATCTGCTCACTTCATCCCTGTCAGGAGTGGCTATTCGGTGGACAAGTTGGCGCAGGTGTATGTGGATGAGGTCGTCAGGCTGCATGGGGTTCCTGTTTCAATAGTGTCTGATAGAGGGCCCCAGTTCACCTCCAGGTTTTGGCGGAGTCTGCAGAATGCCATGGGTACTAGGTTGGATTTCAGTACTGCCTTCCACCCCCAGACGGACGGACAGTCCGAAAGGACCATCCAGACTATAGAGGATATGCTTAGAATGTGTGTGCTGGACTTTGGCGGTTCTTGGAGGCAGCATCTACCTTTGGTGGAGTTTGCCTACAATAACAGCCATCATGCTAGCATCGGGATGGCTCCATATGAAGCTTTGTACGGAAGGAAGTGCAGGTCACCTGTTTGCTGGGAGGAAGTTGGAGAGAAGGCCTTGGCAGGGCCTGAGCTAGTAGAGATTACCAGCAGGGTGGTACCCATAATCAGAGAGAGAATCAAGACTGTTGCAAGCAGACAGAAGAGTTATGCAGACATCCGCAGAAGACAGGTAGAGTTTTAGGAGGGGGATCTGGTATTGCTCAAAGTGTCTCCAATGAAAGGAGTGGTTCGCTTTGGGAAGAAAGGTAAACTAGCCCCACGATACATCGGACCCTTTGAAATCTTGCAGAAGATTGGGAATGTGTCGTACAAGCTAGATTTGCCTGCTTCAATGGCAAGAATCCATCTGGTTTTCCATGTTTCTATGTTGAGGAAGTTTGTGTCAGATCCGGGCAAGGTTCTTAGTGAGCCTGATATGGAGATCCAAGAGGATCTCACCTATGTTGAACAGCCAGTGCAGATCATAGACACCCAGATCAGAAAGCTAAGGAACAAGGAAATCCTGATGGTGAAAGTCCTATGGAACCACCACAATATGGAAGAGTGCACTTGGGAGACACGGGAGTCCATGCTCTAGCAATACCCTTATCTTTTCTAAGGTTAGTTTCTTATATGTTTCATGTGTATGTTATGTTGTATGCATGCTATGTGTTAGTTGAGGAACATTCGGGGACGAATGTTCTTAAGGGGGGGAGAATGTAATACCCGGCTAGACTCCGGTATCGGAATTCCTACCGTCCGGTGGAATCTCGGATGTCGGAGACCTCTAGAAGGGTAAAACCATGTTTTAATGAAGTGTTTTAATGTTTTTGATGATTTTAAGTAAAGAGGAAATGAGTTTTTGAATAAAAACATCCTTGGAGGAAACTCAAGTTCGGCCGCCGAAACTCAAAGTTCGGCCGCCGAACATGGCATGCATGCGGAGGCACATTCGGCCCCCGAACGTGGCCTGGCCAGCCACTATAAAAGGGTCCCTTAGCCGAAAACGGGCGAACTTTTTCCCCATTTTCGGCCAAGGTGAGCCTTTCCGCCATTCCTCACCATCCTTGAGTTCTTTCCTTCAAATCTTTCATGATTTTCACAAGTTTTCATCTTGTTTTGAAGATTTCCAAGTTTTTAGCAAGTTTTGGAGCTTTGAGGTTCAAGGACTCAAATCTCTCCCACCTCTGAGTTTAGGACGTCTCTCTCTCGATCTTCAAGAGGTAAGAGCCGATCTTAAGCTCATTTCATGTTTAAAGTAAGTTTTATGCAAGATCTATGGGGTAGAATGCATGTTTAGCTCATAGTTAGGTTTTTGAGTAAATGTTGTGTTTTTGAGCAATGTGTTGTTGTTGTGTGTTGTAGTTGGGGTTTAAGTTAGTTTGAAGCCCCTAGGAGCCAATGTATGTATATTTGCATGATTTGAATGAGTTATATGCATGTTGAAAGATTTGGGAGGCAAATGTGCATAAAGGAGCCAAGTTTCTGCCCTTTGGCAGAAACCAGGTTCGGCAGCCGAAGGAACTTTCGGCCGCCGAACATGGCTGGGGAGGCAGGCCTTTCAGCTGCCGAAGTTGCCCCCGAAAAGAGACTTTCGTCTCTGTCTGGGACTTTCGGCCGCAGAAGGTGCCGCCGAACCTGCCTGGGTTTCGGCTCTGGAGGGACTTTCGGCCGCCGAAGGTGCCGCCGAACCTGCCCTGTTCAGCCTTCCTTTGCATGTTTTTACATGTTTGTTTGAGGTGTTTTAGGGGGTTTTTGGGGGATGTTTTTAGAGTTATGTGCTAGTTGTTTGGTCCCTCATTTGAGTCCACCTGTGTAGGTTCGGACCTGAGGAACCGAGGACCCCAGCAGTGAGTTAGTTGCATCAGTCTTTGTCTGTAGAGCTTCAGCCAGAGGTGAGTAGAATAAACCTTTATGTTTTAAAGCAAATGCATTATACAATTGAGCATGTTCATGCATCATGAATGCCATGTGATGAATTAGGTTGTTTGCATTAGACTCCACGAATATGTTGCATGGCATTTATGATGTTGATGTGGATTGGTTATTGAATGATCCTTTAGTCCTCATATGGTATGATGATGCTACGGCATGATATGGTATGGAAGTCCAGGTTGTACCCATTCTACGTCCCTGGCACTATGTAAGAGAAAGTCCAGGTTGTACCCATTCTACGTCCCTAGCACATTGGTATGTTATGATATGTTATGTTAAGAGAAAGACCGGTTGTACCCATTCTACGTCCCGGCACTTTGGAATGTAGAGGACTATTGGTGACAATACCATCCGAGATGTGATTTGCTGTGATGTGTTGCATTACATGATGGCATGAGATTTTTTTTAAATATTGTTTTCTACTATTCTGCTCACTGGGCTCTAGTAGCTCACCCCTTTTCCCTAATCCCCCAGGATTGCAGGTACGGGCTAGACAGAGAAGTCAAGAAGAGTAAAGTCTGATGTTTGTAATAGATAGATAGTGGACATGGTAAATGGTATAATGATGTAAAGTTAAATAGTTATGTTATGTATAATGATATTGAGGTTTAGAAGTGTGCTTGACCATAGTTCATTGTAATCCCTTGTTGATACATGATCTTAATGTCTATTGATGTTTATGTTTAACCAACTCAACTTATGATATATCGCCCATTGGGGCATTGATGAGATCCCACAGAGGGGTCAAGTTTATGATTATGATTATGTTTAGTGCATGCACAGGTTGAGTTTGGTGTATGAGGAATGAATGAAAGAAAAGTTTTAATTTTTATGTATGATTGTTGATCATGTATGGGATTAAACAGGTTTACAGGTTTCATGTCAGGCTTGCTATGGGTCCCGGCGGCCTTAAGCCGATCTGGATCCTAGCGCCGGTAGCGGTCCAATTTTCGGGTCGTTACATTGATGATGTAGTGGCTATGTGAGTTTGTGTGGGTAAAGTTAAGTAGTTGATGTTGCAAGAGGTTAACATAGTTTGTGCAGGTGAAAATAAAGAATTATGGTGGTTCCATAGTTAGGTAGATGAGGGTTTAGTTTTTAATCACTATTACTGGTATTGTTGGTTTTAGAATGATGAAGTGATCATTGCTAATGGTAATAGAATAAGGAAGAAGAAAATAAAATGGTATTTTCGTCATTTCATATTCGAGAGTTGACAGAATTATGGATGGAAGGATTTTAAGGTTGATAAATTGAAAACTCAGGGATTTAAGTGTTCAGTTTTAAAAATATAGAGATTGATCAATTAATTATGCTAAAATTCAAAGACTAAAATGTAGTTTACCCATTTTTTTTAATTTGGGCCATTACATGAGACTCTTTTAGACCCTAGATCTTCTATTTCATTTTTGTAAGACCTAATGGTCTTCCCAATTATATTGAGCTCTTCCATTGCGCTCTTTTAGACCTGTTAGTTTTATGCTTTATTGAGCCATATGATGATGATACTCCCTAATTCAAGCATGAAATTTTATATAATGCCTTGAAGTAGTTAGTTGTATTTCTTCTTCTTCTTTTTTTTTTTGTTTTTTAATGGTCTTTAGCTTTGAGGTTTTCCACAAGCTGGACAATGTAGATTTACGCCTATAGGTCATCTTGCATTGTAGTTTTTTCTACACTGGAGGCTTGTTAAGCGCTAACTAAACGATTTAGATTTATTATGCCTATATGCTATCTTGCATCGTAGTTTTCTGCATAAATCTTAGCTCTATTATCGAGTACTAACTAGATGATATAGACTTATATCCGCAGGTTATCTTGCATCATAGTGTTTTTATGTTGAGCCTTTTTGAGCACTAACAAGGCAATGTATGTTTATGCCTGTGGGCTATCTTGCATCGTAGTTTTTTCTACGCGAGGCCTTAGCCTTGTTATCAAGCACTGATTGGACAATGTGAATTTATACCTAGAGATTATCTTGCATCGTATTTCTTTTTGTGCATAGCCTTATTAAGCGCTAACTAGACAATATAGATTTATGTCCATAGACTATTTTACACGTAATGTTTTCTGTACGGAGCCTTGTTGAGCAGTAACTAGATGATATAAATTTATGTCCATAGACTATCTTGCATCATAATTTTCTCTGAAAAAAGCCTTAATCTTGTCTCTTCTTTGATAAGTATATTTTTATACCTCTTACTTTTAAATTCATCTGCACAATAAAACTTGTATAACATATATGTAAAAATAATATATATTGTAAATTTAATAATATTTATCAATAAATAACTTATTATTTGAAGTGCCTATTGTCCTATTTCAAAGGAATCCAATCATTAAATCTAACTAATAATACTTGCATGTACATTTAAAGAAGAATGAGAAATAGATTTCCTGCAGATAACTTTTTCCAAAGTTTTTCAGTGTAATGAATATCTGATCCTTTTCCAAAGATATATGCTAATTTAATAATTAAGACATCCAAACTAAAATATTAGAATGCCTATCTAGGAATATATTTATGCACAAACATTGAATTCTATTCTAATCGAATTGTAATTTTGAGCAAGGCTGAATATTAATTTAAACATACTATTTGAAATAATAAAGTAACTCTAGAATAAATTTTAGGGCTCTTATAATTGACCGTTTATGAGTGAGGACCGCTGGATTTCTGTACCCCGGTTTAAGGTCAGGCCCATGATGATAGCCCGTGATCTGAAGGCTTCTAAGCCTCCCGAATGAACTGAGCCAGGCCCGCTCAGCTTCAAGACCGGACTCCCCCATTGAATCTCCCAATCAGGCCAGCCCAGCCCTTCCAGCCCTGAGATCAGACCTCATTTGGGTTCCAGCCCTATTCTCATCTTTCAGCCCAGCCCGGAGGAAGAAAGGAGGCTGGCCCATTCACTTTATGGGCCCATCCGCATGCGTACCAGGAGGGAATTAAATGATCGTTATGCATGGAGCAGAGATTTGATATTCTCGTACGTCCGTATCCGTATGGCAGAGACAGGTGGCCCTATGGTGGTGAGGCCGTTACACGTCATTGACAGACATAGGAAAAGAATAAAAGGGGGGGAGCATTCTCCTCTCAAATTAAGCATAGACAACCTTTGTAAAACCCTATTTTTCTGGATCTCAGATTATCAATTGGCGCCGTCTGTGGGAACCGAAGGAGATCTTTTCGTTGCCGGAGTTCCACTCTTACAATACCCACTGAGATCCACAATGGCCAACCATAACGAAAACAACCTTGTCAACACCCCTAATGACCCGAGCTCTGCTCAGGAGGGACAACAGTTCTCTTTTTCCAGTCCCACAACCCCAAACAACCAACCTTCAATCCCTTTCAACCCCTCGCCAAGCTTGGCAAGGAATGTGCCCGGAGCTGCCCTATCCAACCAAGACCTTCAAACCATGGCCCTTCAACTACAAAACACAGGCCATTGGTTGGGGCAAATGATGCAACAGAGGGACCTCAATACCCCAATGAATGTACTGCCTGTGGTAGAGGAACCCCGGACCAATGAGCCCCAGCCTACCTTTAACCACCTCCAAACAAATAGCATAGAAACTGGAGAAAGGGGGAGAAGAGCTGAGGAAAGAGAAGAACCATAAGCTAGAGTTCATGGAAGGAGAGTGAGGGAGTTGATAGAGAACGATGAGGCAGACAGTTATTCTGCCGAAACAACCAGGAGGACGGGAAGTGAAGCATGGGAAGAGGAATGCCGCCTGGAGAAAAGGCCTAGACAGGAGGAAGAGAGTGCAGACCAAAAGTTGCAGAAGATGAGAGAGCAGCTCCTAGCCGAGTTGGGGACGAAGGATCCAAATCAAGCTCTCCTGCTGTAATACTCGGCTAAATCAGGCATCGGAATTCTTACCGTCCGGTGGAATTCGTAGATGTTAGAGATTTCTAGAAGGGTAATAGAAAGGTTTTCTAAAATGTTTTTAAGTATTTTTAAGGTTTTGAATGAAATAGGATTGAGTTTTGAAGAGAAAAGACTATGGGGACATTTGCCAGGTTCGGCCGCCGAAGGTAATGTTCGGCCGCCGAAAGTGCTTTAGATTCGGCCCCCGAAGTTCAAGTTCGGCCGCCGAACATTGCATGGTTTTGCATGCGATTCGGTTGCCGAAGCTGAAGTGGTCAGTCACCTATAAAGCATTCTCAATCAGTGATTTGGACAGGTGTTGCCTCTAGATCATTGCCAGAGGAGAGGCCACATCCTCAAGGTTTTATCAAAGTTTGCAAAGTTTTAAGGTGTTTTGTTGTGGTTTTGAAGGTTTTTGGTCAAAAAGCTAAGTTTTGAGGTTTGGTGAGTTTGAAGAGGAGTTGGTCCATTTTTCTTTGTTCAGATCGTTCATCTTCTTGTCAACAAGAGGTAAGTGAAGATCTTGAACTTGTGTTGATGTTTTACAGGGGTTTTATGGAGGTTTTGGTAGAGATGCATGTTTAGGTTTAAAAGAATATTTTTTGATGGTTTATGCATGAAAGCATGTTTATGTGTTATGATATGTTGTTTGTTGGGGTTTTTAGGTAGTTTTGGACCCCTTTGTGCATATACTCTAGTATATGTGTGTTGAGGAGTTGAAGTATGCATGTTTAGAGAGGTGGAAGGATGGAGAAGCTAGGTTGCCGTCGGGGCTGAGTTCGGATAAACTCAGGTTCGGCAGCCGAAGGTGCATTCGGCCGCCGAACCCCTTAAGTGGTAGCTTTGGTTGCCACAGCTCACCCCCTAGCGTTTTGAAGTTCGGCTCTGGAAGGGGGATTCGGCCGCCGAAGGTGCCGCCGAAGGTTAGAGACTTTCGTCTCTGAAATTTGCCCCGAAAGGGTTCGACAGCCGAAAGTGGAGATTCGGCCGCCGAAGGTACTTGAGTTTCGGCTCTGGATAGGACATTCGGCCGCCGAACCTGCCGCCGAAAGTATTCTGTCCAGCCTTCTTTTGCATGCTTTATGTGATTGTTCTAAGAGCTTTTAGAGGGGTTTTGGGGAATTGTTTAAGAGTTGTTTATGAGTTATTCAGAGTATGTTTGACACCTCATTCGAGTCCATTTGTGTAGGCTTGGACCCGAGGGATCGAGGAGGTCACCAGAGTTAGGTGTTGCAGAGTCAGTTAGTTTCTGCTTGAGGAGCAGAGGTGAGTAGAACTAAACTTAATCTTTTATACTGAGAAAACAGAATGCTTTAGCATAGTTCATGCATCATGGATGCCATGATATGTATTAGGGTGATTGCATTAGAATCACGAATATGGTGCATTGCATTATTACTGTTAATGGGGATTGGACCAAGGCGACATCAATAGCCCACGATCTGTCATGGTAGTGAAAATCCTATGCGAATTCCTTCAGAAATCGGGTGCCGACAGAGGGAGTTTTGAGGTCATGTCTGATCCGAGATGTGAAATGTTTGTGCTGTGACGCATTTCATGAAAGTGTGTAATTAATGAACTGTTTTCAGTGTTTCTACTCACTGGGCTGTAGAAGCTCATCCCTTTCCCTTATCCCCAGTTTTGCAGGTACAGAGTAGCTGGGAAAGTCAGAAGCATCAGAGTGTTGGCTCTAGTGCTGCATGTGTAATAGAATGGTGTGGACATGATGTAAATTAAAGAGATATATGTAAAGGCATGTAATAGTTAGAAAGATAGTGTGTTTATGGTTTAGTATGTGCTTTGCCTAGAGTATGTTTAATCCCTTGTGTATGCATGTATCCTGTTTTATGTTTCTTGATGAGAAATGAGTCAATCCAGGCTTAATAGATGTTGTGTTTGAAAACTCCAGTGAACTACTATAACTGTGAGGGAAGACAGGGTTTGATTTCCTTGACCCAAGACCAGGCTGTGAGGGAAGACAGGGTTTGATTCCCTTGACCCAAGATCAGACCGTAAGGGAAGACCGGGTTTGATTCCCGTGACTCTACGGACAGAGCTACTGGTGTAAGCCCTGGGGGCTATTTCAAATTGGGATATCTGAATGTTTTAAGGTTAAGTCTGGTAGTTTTTAAAGAAAAGTTTTCCAGTTGTCTGTTATGTCGGATCATGTATGGGATTTTGTCAGATACTTTGAGTTTCAGGTTAGGCTTGCTACGGGTTCTGGCGGCCTTAAGCCGACCTGAATCCTAGCGCCGAGCAGTTTGGGCAGTTACAGAGAGGTACCGGTTTCCGGGTTGTTACACCTGCCCACCTCTTCACCCTTCTCGAAGTGGGTGCAGCAGGAGACCATCCCTAAGAAGTTTATGATGCCACCTATGGCAGCATATGACGGAGCTGGTAACCCGAGGGAGCACATCCTCAACTACAAGACTTTTATGGAGTTACAGACTTTATCGGATGCCTTGATGTGCAAGGTATTCCCGACAACACTTACGGGGCCGGTACGAGGGTGGTTTAATAGCCTTGAGGCTCAAAGTATCAGAAGTTTCGGGGACCTAGCCATCGCCTTCATCAGTCGGTTCATAGCCGGAGTGCCAGTAGATAGGAAGACCAGTTACTTAGAGACGGTCAGGCAGAGAAGAGACGTGTCACTCAGGGAGTATGTTGCTCGTTTCAACACGGAGGCCCTGCAAATCCCCAAACTGGATGAGGGCCGAGCGGTGGAGGCCATGCAGAAGGGAACGACCTCCCCCGAGTTTTTTGGCTCGTTGAGTAGAAAGCCCCCTACCACGTTGGCAGAGCTGATGAAGAGGGTGGAGAAATACATAAGGCAAGATGATGCCTTGGTGACGAGCATATTCGCCAAGGGGGCGGAAGACAGAGGAAAAGCCCCCGAAGAAAGGAGGTCGGAAAGGCATGAGAAGAAGCAGAGCAGAAAACCTGAGCCCTACAGGCAGTCCTGGGACCGGAGAGACCAGAGACCTTTTCCTCCTCGGGTTCTAGAACAGAAGCCATTCCCTTCGCGTATTCCAGAGAACCTGACCCCGCTCAACGCCTCCAGAGCCGAGGTGCTCATGGCGGTACAGGACAAGGAGTTCCTTCAATGGCCCAGGCCCATGAGAGCAGAAGCAAACCAGCGAGATCCTGACAAATACTGTCAATATCATCGTACACACGGCCATGACACCAACAACTGCTACCAGCTGATCAGTGAGATCGAAAGGCTGATTAAGAGGGGCCACTTGCGAAACTTTGTGAAGAAACCAGAAGGAGAAAGGCCCCAGTCGAATCCTACAGCAGAGAGGCCCCGGAGAGCTGGAGCGGGACTGGTGAATGATGGCTCCAGTGGAACCATCAACATGATCGTTGGGGGAACAGGAGGTCGGATGAGCTGAAGGGGAAAGAAGAGAGGACGAGATGGAGAAAGTAGCAGCGCCGAAGTCATGCAGGTAGTTAAACACTCTCCAGTGACCATCACCTTCTCTCCGGAGGATGCCCAGGGTGTTCAGATGCCTCATGACGACGCCCTTGTTATTGAAGCCGTCATCCACAACTACCGGGTTAAGAAGATCTTGGTGGATGACGGGAGTAAGGTGAATTTGCTGCCGTACAGAGTTTTCCAGTAGATGGGAATCCCTGAGGAGCAATTGGTTCAGGACCAAGCCCCAGTCAAAGGGATCGGAGGAGTCCCAGTGCCTATGGAGGGGAAAGTAAAGCTAGCTCTCACTCTAGGAGAGGCGCCCAGGACTCGCACTCATTATGCGGTGTTCTTAGTAGTCAAACTCCCCCTGAGCTACAACGCAATATTGGGAAGACCTGCGCTGTTTGACTTTGAGGCCGTAACCAGCATCAGATATCTGGCTATGAAGTTCCCAACAGAGGCAGGAGTGGGAGTAGTCAGAGAAAGCCAGGAAGAGGCAAGAGCAGTGTACCTGGCCACGATATCAAAGCCAAGCTCGACAGGAGAGAAGCTTGACTCGGAAGTTCTGGAGGTCTGAGACGAGAAAAAAGAAGCCAAAACGAAGCCGGTCGGAGAGCTAGAGACATTCCCCTTATCAGAAGCAGAGACAAATAAGGTCTTCAGTCTTAACGCCGGCCTCACTGAAGAGCAGAAAACGGAAGTCATGGCCCTGATCCGAGGTCACGCGTCAAGCTTTGCTTGGAAGCCTTCTGACATGCCTGGGATTGACCCTGAAGTGATGACACACAAGCTGAATGTTTTCCCGGAGGCTATGCCGGTGAAGCAGAACAAGAGGGTGGTAGGAAGGGAGAAGCAACAAGCCACCAGGAAGGAGGTACAAAAGCTCGAGGAGGCAGGATTTATTAGAGAGGTCATGTACCCACAGTGGCTAGCAAATCCTGTATTAGTCAAAAAAGTCAATGGTAAATATAGGATGTGTATAGATTTTACAGACCTCAATCAAGCATGTCCCAAAGATTGTTACCCCCTCCCTGATATTAATAAAATGGTCGACTCCACGACCGGTTTTGATTACATGTCGTCTTTGGATGCTATGTCTGGTTACCACCAAATTCCAATGGACAGGTCGAATGAAGAAAAGACCTCGTTCATAACAGAAGATGGGACCTACTGCTATAAGGTCATGCCTTTCGGGTTGAAGAATGCCGGGGCAACATACTAAAGACTGATGAATAAAATCTTCAAAGATCAGATCGGCAGGAATGTCGAGGTATATGTGGATGATATGGTGGTGAAAAGCCCGACTTTTCGGCAACATCTAATAGATCTGAGGGAAGTGTTCGAGGTGCTGGAACAGTACAGAATGAGGCTGAACCCAGCGAAGTGCGCCTTCTTCATCAGGGGAGGAAAGTTCCTGGGATATATGGTGAGTGGAAAAGGCATTGAGCCCAATCTAGAGAAGGTAGAAGCTATCTTGAAAATGCCCGAGCCGACTTGTGTGAGGGATGTCCAGAGACTTACTGGAAGAGTGGTGGCGCTCAATTGTTTCATGTCAAGGTCGGCAGAGAGGTGCTTGCCATTTTTCAAGAAATTTAGGAAGGTGCCGAACTTCGAATGGATTGAGGACTGCCGAGAAGCTTTCAAAGAGCTCAAAAGCTATCTCAACTCGCCTCACGTACTCAGCAGTCCACTGGAAGGAGAAGAGCTCCTGATTTATTTGGCAGCCTCAGAGCAAGCAGTCAGTGCAGTGTTGGTAAGAGCAGAGGGGGGAGAACAGAAGCCAGTGTTTTACGTTAGCATGGTGCTTAAGGATGCTGAAATCAGATATCTGAACATCGAAAAGATAGCATATGCTCTGTTGCTAGCAGTCAGAAAATTCAGAGTCTATCTGGAAAGCCACCGGGGGTAGTAATGACAGACCAGCCGCTGAAGAAGATTCTCCACAGGTCGGAAACCTCAGGTCGGATGCTGGCCTGGTCCATCGAGATTAGCCCCTACTGTTTAGAGTACCGACCTCAGATCACCATAAAATCTCAAGCCCTAGCTGACTTCATAGCAGAGTGCTCTTTCAATGAAGAACAGACAAAACCGGGTGAGTCATCTTTGGAAGCGTTAGGGAATGAGAGGGAAGGGCAGTCCTCTCGAGAATTCAATTGGAAGCTATACGTAGATAAGGCATCTGGCGCTGGGGGCAGTGGCGCAGGAATAATGTTGAAGGGACCTGAAAGTTTCAAAGTCTGTTATGCCCTGCGCTTGGAATTTAAAGCCTCTAACAATGTAGCAGAATATGAGGCTCTGATAAATGGAATGCTAGTAGCGACAGAAGTAGGGGCAACCGACCTCGAGGTGAATAGTGATTCCCAGTTAGTGATCAACCAGATTACCGGGACATATCAGGCCAGAGACCCTACCATGCAGAACTACCTGACAAAGGTAAAGGCCATGGAAGCCGAGCTCAAGAGTAAAGGGGTCATGATCAGATACCAGAGAATACCTCGGGAAGAGAATGAAGAGGTGGACTTGCTTAGCAGGTTGTCTAGGGAAGAGCCGGAGCAGCTCCCAGATGAGGTGTACATACAACACGTTAGCACACCTGCTTTTGACAAAACGGCCGCTGTATTGCAAGTGGAGCAAGGCCAAAGCTGGATGACCACATACTTGGAGTACCTGGAGAAGGGAAAGCTCCCTGAAGGCAAGGAGGAAGCGAGGAAAATAGCTGCTCGAGCTGCCAATTACCAAGCAGTGAGAGGGAACCTATACAGAAGAGGAAAATCCAGCTCGTGGCTCCGATGTGTGAGCCCGGAAGAAGCAATAAAAGTGATGGAAGAGATACACTGAGGAATGTGTGGAGCTCACAAAGGAGCGGGAACGCTGGCTAATAAAATATTCAGGCAAGGGTATTATTGGCCCACCATTAAAAAGGAGGCAGAAGAGTTTGTCCGAAGATACGATGTATGCCAGAGGTTTGCTAATGCCATCAATGTTCCAGCCACTCCTCAGTCCAGCATATCCAGCCCGTGGCCGTTCTCACAGTGGGGAATAGACATCCTAGGACCTTTTTCCAAGACCACGGGGCAGAAGAAATTTGTAGTAGTGGCTGTGGAATACTTCTCGAAATGGCCAGAGGCAGAGGCAATCCCCACAATCACAGCCCGCAAAATGATAGACTTCGTATGGGGCAATATCATCTGCAGGTTCGGAATACCGAGGGTACTCATCTCAGACAATGGCAGACAATTTGACTGCAGTGCCTTCAGAGCATTCACAGCGAATATGGACATATGGCACAAATTCTCCTCGGTGGCCCACCCTCAGACCAACGGCCAGACAGAGGTTACTAACAGAGCCATTCTCCAGGGACTGAAGAAGCGATTGGACGGAGCTAAGGCAAATTGGGCAGAAGAACTCAATAGCATCCTGTGGACACTCCGAACTACCCCTAGGACGTCCACTAAAGAGACGCCTTTTGCACTCGCGTTTGGCACTGAAGCTGTGGTTCCAATCGAGCTGTAGGTCCCCACCCATCGAGTCTAATTCAATAGCAAGAGCAACAACAATGATAAGTTAAGAAGTAACCTGGATGCTCTGAAAGAAGTTAGGGAGGAAGCTCAAGTCCGTACTGCTGCTTATCAGCAAAGAGCGGCCCATTATTACAATCAAAGGGTCAGAGAAAGAAGCCTGAAAGTAGGAGATCTGGCCCTGAAAAACCTGGAAGCTACTGGAAAGAGAGCGGCAGTAGGAAAGCTGGCAGCTGGCGCCGACCTGGGAGGGCCCCTTAAGAATAGCAAAAGTGGTCAAACCGAGGGTATATCGAATTGAGGACATACAGGGAAACCCCGAGCCCCATGCTTGGAATATCCAGCATTTGAAAAGGTACTTTCCCTAAGATGTTATCAAATGTAAAAAGACTGATTGTATTTCAAAAAGCATGGTAATAAAATAGACGTTGTTATCGTCCAATTCTTTATTTGCCCTGACTTACATTGCTTTCATGAAAGAAACAAAAAAGAATAATAAAACAGGCACAAAAGCGCAAGACCTCAGTCAGGTAGGTGACCGGGATCCCCAAGATCTCCTGGCACCACAAAACTGGCTGAGATGATAAGACCTCAGGGAGGTAGGTGACCAGGATCCCTAATGTAACGACCCGGAAACCGGACCGCTACTGGCGCTAGGATTCAGGTCGACTTAAGGTCGCCGGAACCCGTAGCAAGCCTACTATGCACTCTGTGTACCTAATAAACCCCATACATGATCATACATTTCCATAAAAAATTTGAACTTTTTCATTTACCAAGTCGGACCTGTGCATGCACTACCTCTGTGAACATAAAACCCCATACTAGAGCCCTCATCAAATGCTCTAGATGGGTCATCATATATACATCAAGCTTGGTTCTCATCATAAAACATCGTAAAACATGGGATAATGATCATGTACAAAGGGATTAAACATACTCTAGGGCCAAGCACAATACTATTCTCAATATACATTACATAACTTTACATCATCTCTTTGTACAATACATGTCCACTACTCTATACTGTTACATAAACTTTACCCTTGCTGATACTCTATCTTCTCTATGGCCCTGAGAACATGGGGGTTAGGGAGAGGGGTGAGCTACTAGAGCCCAGTGAGCAGAACTATAAAAAACATTTAAATACATATGCCATTATGAAATGCGTCACATCACAAGTAAATCACATCACGGATGGACTGACCCAAAAATCCCTTTGCTCTGTGCCCGGCCCTCAAAGGAGCTCCTCAGGACTTCTATTACATACAAATAAAATCTATGCCCGGCTCTCGGTGGGGCTCCTCAGGACTTCTGTACATGACAATAATATCCAGAGGGCTAATGGATCGTCCTGTTGTCCATCCACATCCACAATAAGTAATGCAATGCGTCATCTTTGTGAGCACTAATGCAATACATCCTACTATAATCATGGCATTTATGATGTATGGAACATGCTAAAACTTTCATTTATTTAAAAACACAGTTCAGTTCCACTCACCTCTAGCAACTGCTGAACAGTCTCTGTATTACTGACTCTGTGGACCTCCTTGGTTCCTCGGGTCCGCACCTACAAAGGTGGACTCAAATGAGGGACTGAACATACTCTAACATAGCTATAAACATCTCTCCAAAACCCCCCTAAAACATCATAAACATGCATGGAAAAACGGGCAAAGGAAGGCTGGACAGGGGACTTTCGGCGGCACCTTCGGCGGCCGAACCCCTCTCTAGATCCGAAACTCATGCACTTTCGGCGGCACCTTCGGCGGCCGAAAGTCCCTTCCAAATTCGAAAGTCCAAAATTTCAAAGGCGAGGTTCGGGGGCTGAAATACCTTCCAGAGCCGAAAGTCCAAACTTTCGGCGGCATGTTCGGCGGCCGAAACTCCCCTCCAGAGCCGAAAGTTCAAACCTTCGAGGGCGAGTTTAGGCGGCCAAAACAGCCTCCACAAGAGGTTCGGCGGCCAAACCTAAGTTCTCCAAGAAGGTAGAACTCGGGTCAACCTCACATGATCAGCCTCCAAAACCTTCCCCAACACTCTAAACATGCATCCAACCTCTCAAAAACATGCATATACCCTTATCCATGCATATAGGGCTTAAAAAACTAGTTTAAACCCCACAAACAATATCATAGCAACACATATAGCATATGATCAACATAATCCTTTATCCTCTAGATCCACTTTAAACATGCCATAAAACTCTCTTAAACCCTTTAAAACATGCTTAAAACATAAGGGGAGGTGAGGATCCATGCTTACCTCTTGAAGATCGAGAGGATTGATGGTCCTAACTTAGAGATGTAGAGGAAAAGGATCCAGAATCTCCAAGTCTCTAAACTTTGCCTTCTTTTGCTCAAAACTTCAAAAACCAAGTTAAAAACTTATTAAAACTTGCATGATTTGAAGAACAAGATGAAATCAACCAAAGGAGGACAAAAACCTACCTTTGACCAAAAAGAGAGTGAAAACACACTCCATTTCCGGTCAAAGGACCTTTTATATGTGGCCGGCAAAGCCTTCTTCGGTGGCCAAAGCTGCTTCCATATCTCCACCACCTTTGGCAGCCGAAGTGGGGATTCGGTGGCAGCAAAAGCAAGCCATTTTCAGCGGACGAACTTCACTTTCGGCGGCCGAACCTGGCGATTACCTCCTTGGTCTTTTCCTTTTCAAAACTCAATTTTCTTGATAAAAAACATAAAACATATAAAAACATTTTGAAAAAAACCTCTGTTTTACCCCTCTGGAAGGCTCCGACATCCGTGAATCCCGGATTCCAACGGTGATTCCGCCAAAAAGTAGGAATTTCAATGCCGGGGTCTAGCCGGGTATTACACCTAAGATCTCTTGGCACCGCAAACCGAGCTGAGATGATAAGACCTTAGTCAGGTAGGTGATCGGGATCCCCAAGATCTCCTGGCACCACAAAACCGGTTGAGATGACAAGACCTCAGTCAGGTAGGTGACCGGGTTTCCCAATGTAACGACCCGGAAACCGGACCGCTACCGGCGCTAGGATCCAGATCGATTTAAGGTCGCCGGGACACGTAGCAAGCCTAACATACATCCTGTGAACCTGATAAAATCCCATACATGATCATACATTTACATGAAAACTTTAAACTTTCCATCTACCAAGCTTGACCTGCGCATGCACTAAAACTGAATACATAAAAACCCCATACTAGAGCACTCATCAAATGCTCTAGTTGGATCAACATTACAAGGATCAAGCTTGATTCTCATACAACATCATTAAAAACATTACATGGATCATATATAAAAAGGGATTAACCATAAACACTAGGGTCAAGCACAATACTAATCCTCAATATACTTTATTACATCATGTTACATTACATTACCATCCTTCTCATGTCCACTACTAAGCTATTACATAGACAAAACTCTTTACCTTTGGAGACTTCCTGGTTTATCCTGAACCTGCAAACCTGGGGGTTAAAGGAAAGGGGTGAGCTACGAGAGCCCAGTGAGCAGAATAGTAAAACAACATTTTAAAATCCATGCTTTCATGAAATGCATCAACAAATCACATCAAGGATGGATTTGTCACCAATAGCCCTCTACATAATCCAACAGTGCTAGGACGTAGAATGGGTCTCTGGTCTTTCCCTTAACATAACATATCATAACATTCCAATGTGCTGGGACGTAGAATGGGTCTTCTGGACTTTCTCTTACATTATGCCAAGACGTAGAATGGGTCTCTGGACTTCCATACCGTATCGTTATTATCATGCCATATCAAGGGCTAATGGGTCATCCAATATCCATCCACAACAACATCATATTGTGGAATGCAACATATTCGTGAATTCTAATGCAAGCAATCTAATATATCTCATGGCATTCGTGATGCATGAACATGCTCAAAATTTAATTACTTTGAAATATAAAGATCCATTCTACTCACCTCAGGCTGACTCTGAACAGACTCTGAAGCAGCTATCTCACTGCTGGGGTCCTCGATTCCTCAGGTCCGAACCTACACAGGTGGACTCAAAATGAGGGACTAAACAAACTCTAACAAGACTCTAAACATCTCCCCAAAAACCACACTAAAACATCATAAAACATTCATAGAAAACATGCAAAGGAAGGCTGGACAGGGCACTTTCAGCGGCAGGTTCGGCGGCCGAAAGTCCCTCTAGAGCCGAAAGCCATGCACCTTCGGCGGCCGAAAGTTCCTTCCAGATTCGAAACTCATGCATTTTCGACGGCAGGTTCGGCGGCCGAAACTCCCCTCCAGAGCCGAAAGTCCAAACTTTTGAGGGCAAGCTTAGGCGGCCAAACATGCCACCACAGGCAGGTTCGGCGGCCGAACATGGTTTCGACAGCCGAACCTGAGTTCTTCCAGAATGGCAGAACTCAGCCTCTCATGCACACTTTATCCTCCCAAACTCTGCAAACTCATACACAACTCTCCCAAACATGCATAAACATGAACACAAGCATAAAGGGGTCTCAAACTAGCCTAAATCCCAACAAACATCACATTAAACATGACTTTAAACATACATTTCCCATAAAACTAACATAACCCTAACCTTAAGCATTTACTCTAAACATGCATTAAAACTCTCTAAAACCCCTCAAAACTTACATAAAACATGAAAGAATGGTAGGATCTCCACTTACCTCTTGAAGATCGAGAGAAGAGGCGATCCAAACTCGGAGATGGGAGAAATCGAGCTCCGGGGTCTCCAAGCTTCAAAACCTTGTTCTTTGCTCAAAAACTTCAAAACCAAGTTAAAACTTGTTAAAAACTTGTAGGATTTGAGGAGAAAACACAAGATCATCAAAGGGGTGGCGGAGGCTCACCTTGCCCGAAAATAGAGAGAGAAAACTCGCCCATTTTCGAATAGGGGGCCTTTTATAGGTGGCTGGCCAGACCACCTTCGGGGGCCAAAAGTGACTCCGCAACTCCACCATGTTCGGTGGCCGAACATGAGGTTCGGCGGCCGAATCTGGGTTTTTCTCCTTGGTCCTTTTCTTTCAAAACTCAATTTCTTTCTTTATTAAAATCATAAAATACATGAAAACATTTTAGAAAAACATATTTTACCCTTATAGAGAGTTTCGACATCTGAGATTCCGTCGGACGGTAGGAATTCCGATGCCGGAGTCTAGCCGGGTATTACATTCTCCCCCCTTAAGAACATGCGTCCCCGAATGTTCAACAACTAACACATGCAAAGCAAGGACATAACCACAAAAACACATAAACACTAACCTTAAAAGAGATAGGGATATTGCTGGAGCATAGACTCCCGTGTCTCCCAGGTACATTCTTCTATGTTGTGGTGATTCCAAAGGACTTTCACCATCGGGATTTCCTTGTTCCTCAACCTTCTGATCTGCGTGTCTAAGATCCGCACTGGCTGCTCAACATAGGTGAGATCTCCTAGGATCTCTACATCAGGCTCACTAAGAACCTTGCCCGGATTTGACGCGAATTTCCGTAACATGGAAACATGGAAAATCGGATGGATTCTTTCCATCGAAGCAGGTAAGTCCAACTTGTACGATACATTTCCAATCTTCTGCAAGATTTCAAAGGGTCCAATGTACCGTGGAGCTAGCTTACCTTTCTTTCCGAACCGAATCACCCCTTTCATAGGAGACACCTTGAGCAACACCATATCTCCCTCCTGAAACTCTACCTGCCTCCTGCGGACGTCTGCATAACTCTTCTGTCGACTCACAGCAGTTCTGATTCTTTCTCTGATTATGGGTACCACCCTGCTGGTGATCTCTACTAACTCTAGGCCTGCCAAAGCCCGTTCTCCTACTTCTTCCCAGCAAACAGGTGACCTGCACTTCCTCCCATACAAAGCTTCATATGGAGCCATCCCTATGCTAGCATGACAGCTGTTATTGTAGGCGAACTCCACCAAAGGTAGATGTTGCCTCCAAGAACCGCCAAAATCTAGCACACACATTCTGAGCATATCTGCTATAGTTTAGATGGTCCTCTCTGACTGTCCGTCCGTCTGAGGATGGAAAGCAGTGCTGAAGTCTAGCCTGGTACCCATAGCATTCTGCAGACTCCGCAAAAACCTGGAGGTTAACTAGGGTCCCCTATCTGACACTATTGAAACGGGAGCCCCATGCAACCTGACAACTTCATCCACATACACCTGTGCCAATTTGTCCACAGAGTAGCCGCTCCTGACAGGGATGAAGTGAGAAGATTTGGTTAGTCTGTCCACAATCACCCATATAGAGTCTAGTCTGTTGGACGATGTCGGTAATCCCACCACGAAGTCCATAGCTATATTTTCTCATTTCCACTCTGGAATCGGCAGTTGGTTAAGCATTCCAGCCGGCTTCTGATGTTCCAGCTTCACCCTCTGACATACTTCGCAGGCGGACACGAACTGTGCCACTTCTCTTTTCATAGCTGGCCACCAATAAACTCTTTTCAGATCCTGGTACATTTTGGTGGCTCCAGGGTGAACGCTGTATCTGGCATTATGAGCTTCCCTCATAATGTCTCCCTTCAAACTCACATCATCTGGTACACATAACCTGTTCCCATAGCAGAGGATCCCTTTGCTGTCAAATCTGAACTCATCATTCTTGCCTGACTGAACAGTCCTGGCAATTTTCACCAACTCTGGGTCCTCATGCTGTTTCTGGGCCATCTGCTCCAGAAACACGGGCGTCACTCTCATCTGAGCTATCAAAGCACTTGTACCAGACAACTCTAGCTGCAACCCTTCATTAACGAGCTTATAGAATTCTCTCACCACCGGTCTCCTCTCTGCTGTAATATGGGACAAACTGCTAAGTGATTTCCGGCTTAGGGCATCTGCCACAACATTTGCCTTACCCGGATGTTACTGAATCTTGCAATCATAATCACTAAGCAGTTCTACCCATCTCATCTACCTTAGGTTTAACTCTCTCTGACTCAAGATGTACTGCAAACTCTTATGATCTGTAAAGATCTCGCATTTAACCCCATATAGGTAATGTCTCCATATCTTAAGTGCAAAGATCACAGCTGCCATCTCCAGGTCATGTGTAGGATAATTCAACTCGTATTTCTTCAGCTGTCTAGAAGCATAAGCAATCACCCTCTCATTTTGCATCAACACACAACCCAGTCCCATACGGGACGCATCACAGAACACTGTGAAGTCTTCATTACTAGTGGGCAGAGCTAACACCGGTGCTGACGTCAACCTTTTCTTTAGCTCCTTAAAACTCTCTTCACATTGATTAGACCACACAAACTTCTGGTTCTTCTTGGTCAATTTGGTCATAAAAGCGGCAATTTTAGAGAAGTCCTGAACGAACCTCCTGTAGTAACCTGCCAAACCCAAAAAGCTTTTAATTTATGTGACTGTAGTGTGTCTAGGCAAGTTAGCTACAGCTTCTACCTTCTTGGGGTCCACTTCAATTCCTTTTTCTGATACAACATGCCCCAAGAATGAGATGCTCCTTAACCAGAATTCACACTTAGAGAACTTGGCATACAAGTCGTGCTCCCTTAGGGTCTGCAAAACTATCCTCAGATGATGGGCATGCTCCTCTGCATTTCTGGAATACACTAAGATATCATCAATGAAGACAATAACAAAGTGATTCAGGTACTGACTGAAAACTCTGTTCATGAGATCCATGAATGCTGCAGGGGTATTGGTTAGCCCAAACGGCATTACTAAGAACTCATAGTGCCCATATCTGGTCCTGAATGCCGTCTTCGGTACATCTTCTTCTCTTATTCTCAGCTGGTTGTACCTGGACCTCAGATCTATCTTGGAAAAACAACCTGCTCCTGCTAGCTGGTCGAATAGATCGTCAATCCTGGGTAACGGATACTTATTCTTGGTAGTGACTTTGTTCAACTGCCTGTAGTCGATACAAAGTCTGAGGGATCCATCCTTCTTTTTCACAAACAACACTGGAGCACCCCAAGGTGAGGTACTCAGTCGGATGAAACCCTTATCTACCAGCTCTTACAACTGCTCCTTCAACTCTTTCAACTCAGCTGGTGCCATCCTGTAGGGAGGGATAGAGATCGGTCTGGTTCCAGGCATCAATTCTATTTCAAACTCTATCTCCCTAGCAGGTGGTAGTTCTGGAACCTCCTAAAACTCTCTAACTACGGGCACTAAGGCGGGCTCCCTAACCTGACTATTCAGCTCTCTCACATGGGCTAGAAATCCCTGACAACCCCTCCTGAGCAACCTACGAGCCTGTAGGGCTGATATCAGACATCTAGGCGTACCCCTCCTGTCTCCCCTGAAAAAAACCTCTGACCCATCCTGACCTCTGAACCTGACTACCTTGTCTCTGCAGTCCAAGGTAGCACCATGAGTAGATAGCCAATCCATCCCTAGAATGACATCAAAATCCGTCAAATCTAGAACCACAAGGTCGGCTGGAAGGCATCTATCCTTAACAAACACTGGGCTAAACCGGCAGACTGACCCTGCCACTGATGGATCACACTTGGGTCCACTGACCCAGAGGGGACACTCTAACCCAGAGACTATCAAATCCAACCTCTCAACGGCTCTCGGAGCAACAAAAGAATGAGATACACCAGGGTCCATTAAAGTATACACATCTAAACAATCAATGATGAGATTACCTGACACCATGGTGTTTGACGTGTTTGCCTCCTGCTGTGTCATCGTGAAGATCCGTGCTGAAGCTGATGGACCTTCAACCCGGAAACCTGCTGAAGAAGAGGCTGCCCCTTATCCTCTGTGATAGAGCATATTTTAGTCCATATTATCATGATATTCTTGATGTTTATTTACATCTTTTCTGCCTAATTTTGTGGTTTTAATCATGTTTTGCAGATATTAGGTGTAAAGAAACAATCTAGAGAAAATGCTCTTAAAACTGCCAAAAAGTGCCAAATATGGAAAGTTCCAGAAAAGGAAAGTTTTCATATATGGAAAGTTCCAAATAAGGAAAGTTTTCATATATGGAAAGTGGCAAATAAGGAAAGTTTCAGAAAGCACAGTCAGCAAACTGTCCGAAATTCGAACTGCAGAATCTTTCCTGCCTTATTTAGAACATGTGCCAAGAAAGGAAAGTTTTCAAATAAGGCAAGTTTTCAGAAAAGGAAAGCCTTCAAATGAGGAAAGTGCAAAAGCAAAATCAAACAAGGAAAGCTCAGTCAGAAGATTATTTGAATTTCAAATCGCAGATCTTTCTTTCCTTGTGCAAAAAATGTGCACACACTGCAGCAGTCATATCTTCCTGTTTAGGCAGCAAGATCTCAAGAAATACCCTTCCTCTTTAGCATTCAGCATTCAAAATTCAAACGAAGGCTCCACCTAAAAAGGAAAAGACTAGACAGATATCTTTCTGCTTCTGCACACTAATGACTGAATTCTCCTGCCTCTTCTGCAATCCGCGCGCATCCTTCCTCTTCTGGAAGCATGATCCACGCGCCACTTCCCCTCTGCAGGCCTTGATGCGCTCCTCTTTCCTTCTGAAGCTCCAGCCACGACTCTTGCCTCTTCTGAAGACATAAATGCACGATTCTTTCCCCTTCAGAAGTAATTCGCGCGCCTCCTTCCATCCGGTGAGTCTGCAGTGCGATTCTTTCCTCTTCTACAACAACTTGGGCAGCAAGTTGCACATGGGCAGCATCTTGGGCAGCCTCTTTACTAAATAGGAAGCAAGGGAAACCTAAGACAGCATCTGAACTCTATAAAAAGGTACACAAATCCAGCCGCACGACACTTCCGCACCTCTCTTCTTCAGTTAGCGCAAAGCACCTCTCCAGCTCCATCTTCGGCTTCTTTCTTCTTCTACCTTTCTTTATTTTTGGTTTTTGTCCAGCCATGAGTGGCTGAACTCTTTAATTCTAGTTGAGGATTGGTTGAAACTAAGGTTGTTTAATGGGTTGTGAGATCTGAACATAAATTATTGTCTTTGGTTTTGTTCAATATTCATGCAATTGATGCTTTAATTATATGATTACTTTGTTGTTTTGATCAAATTGGCCACTTGATTTTAATTGCAAAGTTAATTGATTGTTAGTTGGGATTATTTTTAGTCCGTAATTGCTGGAAATATTCTGACCTTAGAACACTTGGTGTAAAAACCAAGGAATTGCATGATCTAGCGTTATCTCCATACGTTTGGATAGCTAGGATTGGATCTCTCTATTTCTTTATGCAATTGACAATTGTTTTGATGCCTATGGCCCAAGGACGTTCCTTGGCAATTTGTTAATTAGTAATTGATTAGAGGACGTTCCCTAATTAATTTAATCATAAGGAGAGACATGGTGGTGAGAAGCGTCTTCCACCCCCATAACTAATCTATTGAACCAATCAAGATAATCTAAGTTTCAATGATCAATCCAAACAACCAAAGTGGATCCATATCTTCAACTAGACTTTTCTCATATTGATTTCCTCTTTTATTTTAATTATTTGCTTTCTATTATTATTCTCATTATTAGTTACTACAATCAATCTCAAACCCCCCATTTTACTTTTACTGCAATTTATTTTTGCTTTCAGTTTATCTCGTTTGATCCCACTTTCAGTTTTTATCTCACTTTTAGTTTATTTTCTTGGTCATAAAAAGAGAAATAGGTGAGTTCTCAATAATCTGTGGATTCGATCCTTTCACCACTATCTGCAGTTGTAAATTGTTGATAACCAGAAAGGTTATTTTTGACCGGCTTCGACAACCGCGAGTCAAAAATTGGCGCCGTTGCCGGGGAATTGATTTAACTTGTTTATTTTTCTTTCATGACTAGATCTGAACGCAGGGACACACTGCCCTTTGATCCAAAAATTGAACGCAATCTCAGAAGACTTAGAAAGCAAGCCGCAGAAGCGTCATCTGAAGCAACCGAATTTTGCCAACAAGCCGCACCAATGGCTGAACATAATCCACAAGTTGCTGCCCCAAATGGACATGCTGTCCAGAATCAAATAGTCCAAGAAAATCCAGCAAATAGACCTCAAGAACAAAGAGAAAGAACCATGAGAGAATTGGCCACTCCTGTAGGTGACTACGCACCACTTTGCATCACCTACCCACCTCTGACAGTTCCCTTTGAACTAAAGACAGGTTTGATACATATTCTCCCTAAGTTTAGAGGTAGAGAGAATGAAAATCCACACAAACACTTGAAAGAATTCGCCATTATTTGTTCATCTATGAGACCTCAGGGTGTTTCTGAAGATGATATCAAGTTAAGAGCTTTTCCCTTTTCATTAGATGACTTTGCTAAAGATTGGTTATTTTATTTGCCACCTGGATCCATAACTTCTTGGGATGACATGGTCAAAATATTTTTGAACAAATACTTCCCGACACATAAATCAATTGGTATCATAAGAGAAATCACAAGCATAAGACAAAAACCATCTGAAGATCTATATGATTATTGGGAAAGGTTTGAGAGACTTTGTACAGGATGCCCCCAACATGACATGACAGACAGAGCCCTCATTGAGTTCTTCTATGGTGGATTATCTCCTTCGGAAAGAAAATTTATCGATGTAGCTTATGGAGGATCCATTAAAGACAAGACACCCAGACAGCTGAGAGAATTGATCTCCACTCTTGCAGCCTCATCTAGACAATATGGAGAGGAGAAACAACTACAAAAAGCCAATGAGGTAAATTCTACTATTGTCTCTGAACTAACATCTGTTATGAAAAGTTTTGCCATAGAATTAGCTCAACAGATGCAAGCACCCCAGCCATCAAGGCCCTGTGGAATTTGTTCATATGTGGGACACCCGACTGATCAATGCCCCAAACTCCAAGAAGACCATCACCAAGCCAATGCAATTGGGAGGTACAACAACCAGCCCAGATATGATTCGTACTCCAATACCTATAATCCAGGTTGGAGAGACCATCCCAACTTCAGCTATGGAAAGGGCAACAATGATCAGAATCACCAAAGTTACCAAAGAAGCCAAGTCCAACCAGCACCACCAATGGACACTAATAATGAGGTAATGAAGACCTTGTAAATGATGCAACAACAGATGGGACAAATGGCCATCTCCATAAATAGGCTTGAAGCTCAAGGAAAGTTGCCATCCCAAACTGAGGCAAATCCCAAACAAAATGTAAGTGCCATTACTTTGAGAAGTGGGAAAGAGCTTCAAGATACAAGATATGAGGAAGAAAAGCAAGTCGAACCAAAGTCTGCACCATCTGAAACACTTGCACAAGAGCCAAATCAATCCGAAGCCTCTTCATCACACTCTGCACCACCTCCTGCGCAAAAGACTGACCCAAAGGTAAGCTTTCACATTCCACCTCCTTTTCCTAAGAGATTTGAAAGAACACAAAAAGAAAAGGAAGAAAAGGAGATCCTTGACACTTTCAGAAAAGTACAAATCAATATACCTCTGCTAGATGCTGTTAAGCAGATTCCCAGGTATGCTAAATTTCTGAAAGAACTTTGCACTAATAGAAGAAAGCTTGCAGAGAGAGAAAAAGTAAGTGTAGGTGAGGTTGTGACTGCTGTTATTAAAAGGGAACTCCCTACCAAATGCAAGGACAAAGGTATGTTCGCTATCTCTTGTAAGATTGGGAATGTTGGTATCAAGAAAGCCATGTGTGATCTTGGTGCATCCATAAATGTTATGCCTCTCTCCATCTATAAATCTTTGAATGCATGTGCTTTGAAAGAAACAAGAGTTGTGATTCAACTAGCTGATAGATCTGTGGTATATCCCATAGGTGTTCTAGAAGATGTGTTAGTCTAAGTAAATGAACTTGTCTTTCGTGCTGATTTTTATGTGATTGATACTAAGGAAGATAGTTGTAATACTAGTTCTGACATTCTTCTTGGACGTCCTTTCTTGAGTACTGCTAGAACTAAGATTGATGTGCATGATGGTACTCTCACTATGGAGTTTGAAGGGGAAGTCATTAAATATAATGTCTATGATTCTATGAAATATCCACATGATATGTCCCCTGTTTATGGTCTTGATATTGTTGACTGCTTGAGCCAGGAAATTTTTGACGAAAATCAAGATGATATTCTTAACAGTGATTTCTGCAGAGATACTGATCAGGTACAGATTGAGAGCCAGAAAGAGCCGAAACTTAAGGAAACAGTCTGTAGCATCCAACAGATAGTTTGCAGTCAAGCACAGATTGGAGAAAACTCAGTTGCACCACTTCAGAATGGTGTGCAGACCCTTCCTGCGCAAAAGGAGACTTTTGGATCCAGTTCTGCGCCATCTCCTTTGCAGTCGAGCCTTGCGCAAAAGGAGATTTCTGAAACCACCTCTGCGCAGACACCCTTGCAACACTCTTCAGATCTGAAGCCCCTTTCAGGCCATCTGAAATACATGTACTTGGGGACTGACAAGACATTACCAGTAATAGTGTCCAATGAATTGAACCAACATGAAGAAGCAAGCCTCCTGAAAGTACTGCAGAAACACAAAGGAGCCATAGGATGGACCATAGATGACATAAAAGGTATTTCGCCTTCCACATGCATGCATAGAATTCACATGGAGGATGAATGCAAGCCAGTCAAAGATGCTCAAAGAAGACTGAATCCACCTATGATGGAAGTAGTGAAGAAAGAAATAGTCAAGCTCCTTGATGCAGGTATTATCTACCCTATCTCTGATAGCAAATGGGTGAGTCCTGTGCATGTAGTTCCAAAGAAAACTGGAATTACCATTGTTCCAAATGCTGAAGGGGAACTTGTCCCCACTAGAGTTCAAAATGGATGGAGAGTATGCATGGACTATAGGAAGCTCAATGCTGCAACAAGGAAGGACCACTTCCCACTGCCTTTCATTGATCAGATGCTAGAAAGGCTTGCAGGTAAATCTCACTATTGTTGTCTTGATGGTTATTCAGGTTTCTATCAAATTCCAGTTGCCCCAGAGGACCAAGAGAAAACCACCTTCACTTGTCCCTTTGGCACTTTTGCCTTTAGAAGAATGCCATTTGGACTATGCAATGCACCTGCCACTTTTCAACGGTGCATGATGAGCATATTTTCTGACTATGTGGGTAAGACAATTGAGGTATTTATGGATGACTTCACAGTTCATGGAAATTCTTTTGATGAATGCCTTACCAATTTAGAAAAGATCTTGCAAAGATGCATTGAGACTAACCTTGTGCTTAATTATGAAAAATGTCATTTTATGGTTAATCAAGGTATGGTCTTAGGTCATGTTGTTTCAGCTAAGGGTATTGAAGTAGACAAAGCTAAGGTGGACACCATCAAGAATCTGCCTTACCCCACAAACGTTAAAGACATTCGATCATTCCTTGGCCATGCAGGATTCTATAGAAGATTCATCAAAGATTTCTCAAAAATCACTTTGCCATTATGCAGATTACTCCAACAGGATGTAACATTTGATTTTGATACAGATTGCAAAAAGGCATTTGATTTAATTAAAGAATTGCTTGTGACTGCCCCAATTATTCAAGGGCTTGACTGGAACTTACCATTTGAAATCATGTGTGATGCAAGCAATTATGCAGTAGGAGCAGTCTTGGGGCAACGTGTAGGAAACTCACCCCATGTCATTCACTCTGCCTCTCGCACACTAGATGCTGCACAAAGCAACTACACAACAACTGAAAAAGAACTCTTGGCAGTTGTATTTGCTTTGGAGAAGTTCAGACCATATCTATTGGGAACCAAAGTCATTGTCTATTCTGACCATGCAGCCTTGCAATACTTGATCAAGAAAAAAGAAGCAAAACCAAGGCTCATTAGGTGGATCCTACTTCTACAAGAATTTGATCTAGAGATAAGAGACAAGAAGGGCAAAGAGAATCTTGTGGCAGACCACCTCAGCCGACTTCCATATAGTTCTGCTCTATGCCCAGTCAAAGAAGAGTTCCCAGATGAACATTTGTTCGTCACTCACTCTGCCTAGATAGTCATGCCATGCACACCACACCCCAAGGAAGTACTCAGTTTCCTTTGTTCTCTCCTCTCTTCCTCTCTTCTCTTCTTCTCTCTTCTTTTACATTGAGGACAATGCATGATTTAAGTGTGGGGGTGCATATCTCTTCTTCTTCTTCTCTTTTTCTTTCTTTCTATCTTCTTCTTCTCTCTTTTGCAATTTCTCCTTTCAGATTTTTTCAAAAAAAAAAAAAAAATTCTTTCAGTTATGCGATTTATGCTTTCTTTTAGTTTATTTTTACTTTCAATAATACACACACAACCACAACCTTTTTTCTTCTTTTTGTTTTGCTCTACTCAAACTGATGAACTATGTTGAATGAGTCTTTCTTTCCATGAGCCCATTGATGAGATTACTCTTTAAACTTATGTTGAATCAATTGCAGTGAGTTATATTCATGTTTGAGAATTGCCTTTTGAATTGAATCTTTGAGTTTGCCATGGTGAAAAATATATTGATGACCCTCAATTGATTGAGAATAAATTGAAATTGTGTGAATGAACTTAATATGACTTGATTTAGCAATTGGTGTTGATTTGCCCAAATCATTGAGAGAAAGAAATTCACAAAGGCTTAGACTTCAAAAGCACAAATTGAAAATTATTCCAATGGTCAAAAGACTATGAACAGAGCTAGTAGCCACTTGGATAGGTGACCAACTGAGTAACTGGGAGTGGGTATCACAAATATGTACCTTCACGTCAAAAGGTTGGTGACGTGTTCAAGCAAAATTAAAAGTGCAAAAAGCTGAATAAAGTACTTCAAGGTAAGGGCAAATCAATCTGAAAGCTAGAAAAGTCTTAACAAAAATGTGCATGTATGGTCTCTCTTGAGGAAAACAAATCCTAGCCATGGTAAGTAAAGGGAAACAAGGAAAGAAGGTGAGTAATCTTCATGCATATATTCTTCACTGCAATGATTCAAAATAAGTGTCTTGAGTAAGAGCTTAAGTGGAAATAAGGATCTAGAGTGAGAAAGCTTGTTTGACTATGTTTATTTGCTTGAGGACAAGCAAAAGGCTAAGTGCGGGGGTATTTGATAGAGCATATTTTAGTCCATATTATCATGATATTCTTGATGTTTATTTACATCTTTTCTGCCTAATTTTGTGGTTTTAATCATGTTTTGCAGATATTAGGTGTAAAGAAACAATTTGGAGAAAATGCTCTTAAAACTGCCAAAAAGTGCCAAATATGGAAAGTTCCAGAAAAGGAAAGTTTTCATATATGGAAAGTTCCAAATAAGGAAAGTTTTCATATATGGAAAGTGGCAAATAAGGAAAGTTTCAGAAAGCACAGTCAGCAAACTGTCTGAAATTCGAACTGTAGAATCTTTCCTGCCTTATTTAGAACATGTGCCAAGAAAGGAAAGTTTTCAAATAAGGCAAGTTTTCAGAAAAGGAAAGCCTTCAAATGAGGAAAGTGCAGAAGCAAAATCAAACAAGGAAAGCTCAGTCAGAAGATTATTTGAATTTCAAATCGCAGATCTTTCTTTCCTTGTTCAAAAGATGTGCACACACTGCAGCAGTCATATCTTCCTGTTTAGGCAGCAAGATCTCAAGGAAATGCCCTTCCTCTTTAGCATTCAGCATTCAAAATTCAAACGAAGGTTTCACCTAAAAAGGAAAAGACTGGACAGATATCTTTCTGCTTCTGCACACTAATGACTGAATTCTCCTGCCTCTTCTGCAATCCGCGCGCATCCTTCCTCTTCTGGAAGCATGATCCGCGCGCCACTTCCCCTCTGCAGGCCTTGATGCGCTCCTCTTTCCTTCTGAAGCTCCAGCCACGACTCTTGCCTCTTCTGAAGACATAAATGCACGATTCTTTCCCCTTCAGAAAGCAATTCGCGCGCCTCCTTCCATCCGGTGAGTCTGCAGTGCGATTCTTTCCTCTTCTACAACAACTTGGGCAGCAAGTTGCACATGGGCAGCATCTTGGGCAGCCTCATCACTAAATAGGAAGCAAGGGAAACCTAAGATAGCATCTGAACTCTATAAAAAGGTACACAAATCCAGCCGCACGACACTTCAGCACCTCTCTTCTTCAGTTGGCGCAAAGCACCTCTCCAGCTCCATCTTCGACTTCTTTCTTCTTCTACCTTTCTTTATTTTTGGTTTTTGTCCAGCCATGAGTGGCTGAACTCTTTAATTCTAGTTGAGGATTAGTTGAAACTAAGGTTGTTTAATGGGTTGTGAGATCTGAACATAAATTATTGTCTTTGGTTTTGTTCAATATTCATGCAATTGATGCTTTAATTATATGATTACTTTGTTGTTTTGATCAAATTGGCCACTTGATTTTAATTGCAAAGTTAATTGATTGTTAGTTGGGATTATTTTTAGTCCGTAATTGCTGGAAATATTCTGACCTTAGAACACTTGCTGTAAAAACCAAGGAATTGCATGATCTAGCGTTATCTCCATACGTTTGGGTAGCTAGGATTGGATCTCTCTATTTCTTTATGCAATTGACAATTGTTTTGATGCCTATGGCCCAAGGACGTTCCTTGGCAATTTGTTAATTAGTAATTGATTAGAGGACGTTCCCTAATTAATTTAATCATAAGGAGAGACATGGTGGTGAGAAGCGTCTTCCACCCCCATAACTAATCTATTGAACCAATCAAGATAATCTAAGTTTCAATGATCAATCCAAACAACTAAAGTGGATCCATATCTTCAACTAGACTTTTCTCATATTGATTTCCTCTTTTATTTTAATTATTTGCTTTCTATTATTATTCTCATTATTAGTTACTACAATCAATCTCAAACCCCCCATTTTACTTTTACTGCAATTTATTTTTGCTTTCAGTTTATCTCGTTTGATCCCACTTTTAGTTTTTATCTCACTTTTAGTTTATTTTCTTGGTCATAAAAAGAGAAATAGGTGAGTTTTCAATTCTCTGTGGATTCGATCATTTCACCACTATCTGCAGTTGTAAATTGTTGATAACCAGAAAGGTTATTTTTGACCGGCTTCGACAACCGCGAGTCACTCTGCCTCTGCTACTGCCCTGAGTCGCGGCTGGAGCTACTGGCTGAGCCACACTACCAGAAGCTATCTGCTGGGACTGTGCCATAAAAGCTGCTCGAGGACACTCCCGTGCCATGTGTCCCTCCTGCCCACACCTGAAGTAGGTTGTCGTCCCATACCGACATACTCCCTTGTGTAGCTTACCACACCTCAAACATTCTGCACCATCTGAATCCGAGCTCGAGCCACCACCTAATCCCAGACCGGACTTCAACCGATTTCAGAACTTGTTCTTCTTTGGCTTTTTAGTGGTGTTCGCCCACTTTTTACTGCCTGTAGCTGTTGCACTCAGAGAAGAGGGATCTAACTTTCCTCTGCCTGGGGTCTTGGAACCTGAAGACTGTCCCATTGACTGCTTAATTTTTCCCTCAATGATGGCACTAGCCTCCATCTTTCGTGCTACATCCACTATAGCGTGGAAGCTCTCCCTCTCTACTGCAAGGATCAGGGAGGAATACCTAGAGTGGAGCCTCATGGTATACCTCTTTGCTTTCTTCTGGTCTGTATCATATGCCTGACCCACATACGGCAACAGCTCCAAGAACTTATCTGTGAATTCATCAACACTCATATCCTCTTACTGCCTCAATTGCTCGAACTCCACCACCTTCAGCTCTCTTGAACTGTCAGGGAAAGCCCATCCTGCAAATTCATTAGCAAACTCTTCCCAGGATAGACTGTCCAACCTCGGGTCCACATAGTTCTTAAACCATTCTCGTGCCTTCTTGCACTTCTAGGTGAACCCCGCCATCTGAATGGCTCTACTATCATTTGCCCCCAGCTCATCGGTTATCATTTTCACCGTTCTGAGGTATTCAAACGGATCATCACCTATTTTGTATTTGGGAGCATCCAGCTTAAGGTAGTTTGTCATCTTTACCTTGCTCCCCCCAGATGAGCTAGGTTTAGGTATTTGGATTTCAGGGGCTGTTGGTTCTGTAGGTAGAGGAGGAGGTGCAGCATTCCCTGGGTTAGGGTTTGCTGGGCTTGGGTAGAAAGGTTAGGGTGGATACATTGGGTACTGTGGGTATGGTGGGTAAAAAGGTGGATAAGGCATGTAGGAAGGGTATGGGTTAAAACCGGAGTAATCCGATGTACCCCCATCGGATACCCTGGGCCCTATGGAAAGGGTGGATATTGGGGTGGATAGCCAAACCCCGAGGCCTGAGCCCCTCCCTGTGATTCCTCTGTACCCTCCTCAGACATACTCACATCCAGATTTCCATCCCTTCTCTGATCCTCTTCCATAGCTTCCCTTACATCTGGAGACCTCCCTCCTTGATCTGTTCCCGTTCTGCTACCATCAAAAGACCTTTTAGGGTCCCTTGACACTCTCTCTCTGCTTGATCTACATGACATTGCCCTTGGCAATGCAGGGGGACGGGCATCTATGCCCTCATTCTCTGGTGGTACTCTAGTCAATCGTGCAGATCGACGAGTGCCTCTCATTCTGTTTTCTGAAACACAACATTACATAGCACAACATTATCATCATATGGTTCATGTGGAAACACATGAACCCTCACATACATAGCATATCATTAATGCACATGCATAAAATCTTGGCATTTCACATCATCATTTAGGCAGGACTCTACATCCTATCCTAGTGGACATGATTTTTCCTATTGTGCTTGCCCTTCTATAACATCTATGAGTCCGACACTCTCTAAGTCCGACACTCTCTAGGTCCGACAATATGAACCTAGGGCTTTGATACCAATCTGTAATGACCCAGAAATCGGACCGCTATCGGCGTTAGGATCCAGATCGACTTAAGGTCGCCGGGACCCGTAGCAAGCCTAACATACATCCTGTGAACCTGATAAAATCCCATACATGATCATACATTTACATAAAAACTTTAAACTTTCCATCTACCAAGCTTGACTTGCGCATGCACTAAAACTGAATACACAAAAATCCCATACTAAAGCCCTCATCAAATGCTCTAGTTGGGTCAACATTACATGGATCAAGCTTGGTTCTCATACAACATCATTAAAAACATTACATGGATCATATATAAAAAGGGATTAACCATAAACACTAGGGTCAAGCACAATACTAATCCTCAATATACTTTATTACATCATGTTACATTACATTACCATCCTTCTCATGTCCACTACTAAGCTATTACATAGACAAAACTCTTTACCCTTGGAGACTTCCTGGTCTATCCTGAACCTGTAAACCTGGGGGTTAAGGGAAAGGGGTGAGCTACGAGAGCCCAGTGAGAAGAATAGTAAAACAACATTTTAAAATCCATGCTTTCATGAAATGCATCACATCACAAACAAATCACATCAAGGATGGATGTGTCACCAATAGCCCTCTACATAATCCAACAGTGCTAGGACGTAGAATGGGTCTCTGGTCTTTCCCTTAACATAACATATCATAACATTCCAATGTGCCAGGACGTAAAATGGGTCTTCTGGACTTTCTCTTACATTATGCCAGGACGTAGAATGGGTCTCTGGACTTCCATACCGTATCATTATTATCATGCCATTGTAACACCCCTTATCCTATCAAAGTGTAGACAGAGCAAGGGATGTCACAAACTATACCTTTTTAGATATATCAAGACTAAACAATTTCCTTTATTTGTAAATACCAAATTTTTTTTTAATTTTTAGGTAATGCATGTAAATTTCATCAAATGATTAAAATAAATGTGAGATTTTTAAATCAAAATTTTCGGCAGAGTTTCCTCTGTTTCATTAGTACTTTAACCTGTAATACATATGAAAATCACACTTATAATTACACTAACAACTGTCATTTGATATCTTACTATTCTTTGATTACATAACCTTTTCAACTCACTCTATTAAATATGTACATGTCAAAATATAAATGTACTATGACTCAGAGACTCAAAACTACCAGCTATGATAATGGCATTGATATCTGATGTAGACCTCTAATGAAATCCGCATATTTACTTTATCTACAACCTGCGTGAGGTAAGAACTAACACGCTGAGCTAATGCTCAATGGGTGATAGAAAACAAATAACAAAATAAAGCAAACGAGTTCACTTATATAGATAATCAAGTAAACAATTTCAAGCTAATCAAAAGTTGTTAACATTCATTGTTAATTTCACCAAAACAAGTATCAATCTTAATTTGGTCCTTAGCCCTTATAAACACATAGTAGGGTCGACTAGGTAGATAAGGAATTATAACGGTAGGCACAGAGTGCCGAAAGGTAGGCTCAGAGGCCAAAACTGTGATAGCAGGGCTCTATGACCGTGCTTATGAGGTACCTGATATGTAACCTCAAATAAAAATCATGTATTGGTAGCATTACTGCGAACTCTGTATGTTTATATGGCATGCCATACCCTTAAGCTAACCTCGACTCCTATTACGTTTACCAGGGCCAAGTATCATTAATTCAATGTAAATGCACATCATTTGAAGCTATTTGAATTCATTTTCAAAATACATATATCATATGTCAAATTCAACAAGATGAGAAATTCATGGCAAATGGTGCAAAACTTTGTCAACATAGCATTCCAATTTGAGAAAACTGCATTCTGCCTTCCAATTTGAGAAAATTGCATTCTGCCTTATATTGCATAAAAATTTCAAGTAGCTTAGAGTTATAATTTGACTTCAGTTTCTTCATAAAAAATGTACATTTATGTCTTATCTTTTCAACAAGGTATAGTTCATGCTAATCTGATCACTCTAACTTAATTTATGAATTTTTCTTTACAAGTTGTGCAATAAGGTCTTAATCAGTCCAGTATTACTACTTGTTTATAGTATTACAAAACATATCAAATTCATATATTTTCATACATATTCAAGTTTAAGTATCTTCTACAAAATTTTAGGTATACTTCTTAAAATTCATTTGGCACTGGTCTTAACAAATTTCACTGAGTACATAATTAGTTATGGTATAATCTTTACACACTGTTCCGGATGCACTAACTCTGTGTCCAGTTTAGGTTCACTTGAAATTTTCATCATCTTACCTACAGATTCAGAATTTGGTCAATTCATGAAAGTTTTAGCTCTTTGTTTCAGATTTCATTTGGTATATCTTAGGTCTAATTTAAATAAATACACAATAAGTTATGAAGTTTTCAACACAAGCTGCCCTGTTACAATCTATTCTGCCAGGTTTGCACTTTTAGCTCTCATCTTAAATTTCTTTACTCTAAGCCCTTTAAACATCATTTTAACATTCATATAACATATTTATACAATCAAAGCAACATTTCCAGCAAGTAAAATCAACCTCTAATCTCACTTATTCATGGCAGCATCAAAAGAAAACAGAAAATCATTCAAACACCACACCTTTCTTGAATTCCTCTTTTTTTTCCTCTTCTATTCTCTAGCTATCTCCTTTCCCTTTGATGTTCCTTCACTTAGGTCAATTTATGTCTTAGGAAAGGATTGGATAAACTATAAATTAAAGCTTTATAATTCAAATTCATGCATGAAGAAATGAGAAGATGTTATTTTCTACATATTTCTAAGCTTACCTTTGATTTTCAAGCTTGGTGTATATGGAACCCTAAACTTTTCTTCTTCAATTAATTCAATATATGGCTGTTCCTTTAGCTCTTGATCTTAGGATGAATTTTAATTGAAGCAAGAAGTTGATTGGGTGAGATTTGGCTTGGCTTTGGTGGGAGGAAAACAAAACAAAGCTTTGGTTTTTCAATGGGTGAGCTACGGCAATGGTGGAGGAAGAAAGAAGACAATCCCTTTTTTAATTTGCTTGGTCATTTCTTCTTTCCTTAGTTAGGTGACACATGGAAGTAAACTTAATTTTATGTTTTAATTTTCCATATTTACACTTTAACCTACTAAACTCTTTACCATGTTTCAATTTAGTTTTCAAACTTTCAATAATCATAGATTGACCTACTAAACTATACATTTAGCCTTTAGAAGCCCTTTTTACTTAAGCAAGCATGATGGATTTAAACAAGCACCTCAAGCAAGCACGTCGGGAAACCCTAAGCACCTCTAAAAAGTGACTCGTTCCCGACTCGCTAATCACACTGTGTACTTCATTTCTGGATATGTCCGTTTCTTTATTTGAGTTTTCTATGATTTAGTTATTAGCATATTAGAGTTAAGCTAGCACCTCCCCTAATGCCACTTACTCTAGTAATGAAATAGTCTAACTCATACCTAATGATGACACTGCTCTAGCTATGGGTTTGAGGATGTTACAACTCTTCCTCTCTTAAGAAATTTCGACCTCAAAATTTTACCTGCTGTGAATAGCTGGGGATATTGTTGTTTCATCACTTCTTCACTCTCCAATGTAGCTTCTTCTGCCTTGTGATTTCTCCACAACACTTTCACTAATGGAATCTTCTTATTTCTTAACTCTTTCATTTCTCTTGCTAAAATTTTCACTGGTTCTTCTTCATAAGTTAAATCAGGTTGTCCATTAATGGTTTCTGCTGAAATAACACGTGAAGGGTCAGATCTGTATCTTCTTAACATGGATACATGGAAGACATTGTGTATTCTGTCTAACTCTGGAGGTAAAGCTAGCCTGTAGGCTACTGGACCCACACGTTCAATTATTTCATATGGACCAATAAACAGAGGGCTTAGCTTACCTTTCTTGCCAAATCTTAGCACTTTCTTCCACGGAGAAACTTTCAAAAACACTTTATCCCCAACAGCAAATTCTATATCTTTTCTTTTCAAATCTGCATATGATTTTTGCCTATCTGTTGCAACTTTCAATCTTTCTTTGATAATCTTCACTTTCTCCTCAGTTTGTCTTACCAACTCTGGACCTACAAGTTTAGCTTCACTAAGTTCTATCCAGCATAATGGAGTTCTACATTTCCTGCCATACAATGCTTCATAGGGAGCCATTTTAATACTAGCCTGATAACCGTTGTTGTAAGCAAATTCTACTAGTGGGAGATATCTTTCCTAGCTTCCTTCAAATCCAATTACACAACTTCTGAGCATATCTTCCAAAACTTGAATCACTCTCTCTGATTGGCCATCTGTTTGAGGATGAAAAGCTGTACTAAAATTCAATCTTGTCCCTAGAGGTTCATGTAGTTTTTCTCAGAATCTGGATGTGAATCTTGGATCTCTGTCTGATATGATAGAGATAGGAACACCATGCAGTCTCACAATTTCATTAATGTACACTTCTGCATACTTTTCTAATGTATAATCCATTCTGATTGGCAAGAAATGCGATGATTTAGTTAACTTGTCAACTATTACCCAGATGGCATCTTTCTTCCTTGGTGTGAGTGGCAATCCTGTCACAAAATCCATGGTAATTCTATCCCATTTCCATTCTGGTATAGCGATAGGCTGCAATAACCCTGATGGAACCTGATGTTCTGCTTTTACCCTTGACATATCAAACATTTTGTTACAAATTCAACTCTATCTCTTTTCATACCTGGCCACTAATAGTGCATCTTCAGATCTTGATACATCTTAGTGCTCTCCAATGTTAGGTATACATACTCTATTACCATAGTATAAGTAACCATCATCACTTATCGCATGCTTCTGCTTCTTCCCCTCTTGTACTTGTCTAGCCCATAAAGCTATCTATGTATCTTCTTTCTGTGCTTCTTTAATTTGTTGTAGTAAGCTAGGTCTAACTTTCAATTCTGCTATGATAGCTCCATCATCTGCTATAGTCAATCGTGCGTTCATTGCTCTTAATGCAAATAAGGATTTCTTGCTGAGTGCATCTGCTACCAAATTAGCTTTGCCTGGGTGATAATCTATAATGCAATCATAATCTTTCAGTAACTCTAGCCATCTTCTCTGTCTCAGGTTTAGCTCTTTCTGTGTGGGTAAGTATTTCAGACTTTTATGATCTATGTAGATGTAACGTTTCTCATCATATAAGTAATGTCTCCATATCTGTAAAGACCCGGAAATCCGGACCGCTATCTGCACTAGGATACAGATCGGCTTAAGGCCGCCGGGACCCGTAGCAAGCCTGACATACATCATGTGTACCTGTCAAATCCCATACATGATCATACATACTCATAAACCTGTAAACTTTTTCTTTCCATAAACCAAGCTCAACCTGTGTAAACTCATAACATAACATAAACCACACAATGGAGCCCTCATCAAATGCTCCAATGGGGTAACATAACATGTATACATTAAGCTCGGTTGGACATAAACATCATATAAAATGTAGATCATGTATACAAAAGGGATTACTATACAAACTCGGTCAAGCACAACTTCTAAACCTCAATAACATCATCATTACATTTCATAACTATATAAGACATTACATTACAATGTTATCATATCCACAACTTCTAACTATTACATAAAAAAATAAACTTTACTCCTGCTGACCTCCTGGTCTACCCTGTACCTGCAAACCTGAGGGATAAGGGAGAAAGGGGTGAGCTACTAGAGCCCAGTGAGCAGAATAATAAAAGCATTTAAAAATATATGCTATCATGTAATGCATCACATCACAAACAAATCACGTCAAGGATGGACTTGTCACCAAGGGTCCTCTATATAGTCCAACTGTGCCAGGGGCGTAGTGCAAGCCACACCTGGTCTTTCTCTTACATATATCATAACATACATGTCCAACTGTGCCGGGGGCGTAGTGCAGGCCACACCCGGACTTTCACTTACATAGTGCCAGGGCGTAGTGCAGGCCACACCTGGACTTCCATATCATATCATATCGTGTCTCATCATACTGAGGACCAATGGGTCATCCAACATCCATCCACATCAACATCAAGATATGCAATGCAACATATTCGTGAATTCTAATGCAAACAACCTAGAATATCACATGGCATTCATGATGCATGAACATGCTGAAAATTTAGATTTTCATTGATTTAAAACTTAAGAGTTTATTCTACTCACCTCAGCTAGCTCTGACAATGACTGAAGCAGCTGACTCACTGCTGGGGTCCTCGGTTCCTCGGGTCCGAACCTACACAGGTGGACTCAAATGAGGGACCAAACATGCTAGAACATGACTCTAAAATATCCCCCAAAAACCCCCTAAAACACCTCAAAACAATCATGCAAAACATGCAAAGGAAGGCTTGAACAGGGCACTTTCGGCGGCAGGTTCGGCGGTCGAAAGTCCCTCCAGAACCGAAAGTCAGGTAGGTTCGGCGGCACCTTCGGCGGCCGAAAGTGCCCTCCAGAGACGAAAGTCCATTTTCGGGGGCAGCTTCGGCAGCCGAAAGGCTTGCCTCCCAGACATGTTCGGCGGCCGAAAGTCCTTCGGCTGCCGAACCTGGTTTCTGCCAAAAGGGCAGAAACTCGGCTCTTCAAGCACAAAAGCCTCCCATTCATTCAATCAAGCATACAACTCAACCAAAACATGCATAGAAGCATACATTAGTTCCTAGGGGCTTCAAACTACCTTAAACCCCATCTACAACACATCAAACAACACACATTGCTCAAAACATCAACATGAACCCATAAACTCCAAAATAACCTAATATGCATTTCTACCCCATAAATCAACTTAAAACTTGTTTAAAACATATAGTGAGCTCAAGATCGGCCCTTACCTCTTGAAGATCGAGAGGAAAACGACCCTAGCTCGGAGATGGGAGAGAGTGAGTTCTTGAACCTCCAAGCTCCAAAACTTGCTATAAGCTCACAAAATCTTCAAAACAAGGTTGAAACTCATAAAAATCATGAAAAAATGGAAGGAAGAAACTCAAGATTGGCGAGGGACGGCGGAGAGCTCACCTTGGCCGAAAATGGGGAGAAAAGCTCGCCCATTTCGGCTAAGGGACCCCTTTATAGGTGGCTGGCCAGGCCATATTCGGGGGCCGAATGTGCCTCTGCATGCATGCCATGTTCGGCAGCCGCACTTGAGGTTCAGTTGCCGAACCTGGACTTCCTTCACTTATGCCTTCGGGGGCCTAAAGCACACCCGAAGCGCATGTATGTTCGGCGGCCGAACCTGAGTTTTCCTTCAAGGTTGTTTTCATGCAAAACTCATTTCTTTCTTGCTTAAAAACATAAAATGCATTAAAACATTTTATAAAAACATAGTTTTACCCTTCTAGAGATCTCCGACACCCGAGATTCCACCGGACGGTAGGAATTCTGATACCGGAGCCTAGCCGGGTATTACATTCTCCCCCCCTTAAGAACATTCGTCCCCCGAATGTTCCTCAACTAGCACATGAAAGCATACCATATAACATACACATAAAACACATGAAACACACAAGAATCTAACCTTAGAAAAGATAAGGGTATTGCTGGAGCATGGACTCCCGTGTCTCCCAGGTGCATTCGTCCATATTGTGGTGGTTCCAAAGGACTTTCACCATTGGGATTTCCTTGTTTCTCAGCTTCCTGATCTGGGTGTCTATGATCCGTACTGGCTGCTCAACATAGGTGAGATCTTCTTGGATCTCCACATCAGGCTCACTAAGAACCTTGTTCGGATTTGACACGAACTTCCTCAACATGGAAACATGGAAAACCGGATGGATTCTTTCCATTGAAGCAGGTAAATTCAGCTTGTACGACACATTCCCAATCTTTTGCAAGATTTCAAAGGGTCCGATGTATCGTGGGGCTAGTTTACCTTTCTTCCCGAAGCGAACCACTCCTTTCATAGGGGACACCTTGAGCAATACCAGATCACCTTCCTGAAACTCTACCTGTCTCCTGCGGATGTCTGCATAGTTCTTTTGTCTGCTCACAGCAGTTCTGATCCTCTCTCTGATAATGGGCACCACCCTGCTGGTGATCTCTACTATCTCAGGCCCTGCCAAGGCCTTTTCTCCCACTTCTTCCCAGCAAACAGGCGACCTGCACTTCCTTCCATACAAAGCTTCATATGGAGCCATCCCGATGCTAGCATGATGGCTGTTATTGTAGGCAAACTCCACCAAAGGTAGATGCTGCCTCCAAGAACCGTCAAAGTCCAGCACACACATTCTGAGCATATCCTCTATTGTCTGGATGGTCCTCTCTGACTGTCCGTCAGTCTGGGGATGGAAGGCAGTACTGAAATCCAACCTGGTACCCATAGCATTCTGCAGACTCCGCCAAAACCTAGAGGTGAACTGGGGCCCTCTATCAGACACTATTGAAACAGGAACCCCATGCAGCCTGACAATCTCATCAACATATACCTGCGCTAACTTATCCACAGAGTAGTTGCTCCTGACAGGGATGAAGTGAGCAGATTTGGTGAGTCTGTCCACAATCACCCATATGGAGTCTAATCTGTTGGATGCTGCCGGTAACCCCACTACGAAGTCCATAGCTATATTCTCCCATTTCCACTCTGGAATAGGTAGTGGGTTAAGCATTCTAGCCGGCTTCTGATGTTCCAGCTTCACCCTCTGACATACCTCGCAGGCTGACACAAACTGTGCCACTTCTCTCTTCATGGCTGGCCACCAATAGACTCTTTTCAGGTCTTGGTACATTTTGGTGGCTCCAGGGTGAACACTGTATCTTGCATTATGAGCCTCTCTCATAATGTCTCCCTTCAGCCCTATGTCATCTGGTACACAAAGTCTGCTCCCATAGCGGAGGATCCCCTTGCTGTCAAATCTGAACTCACTATCCTTGCCTGACTGAACAGTCCTGGCAATCTTCACTAACTCTGGGTCCTCATGCTGTTTCTGAGCCACCTGCTCCAGAAACACGGGTGCCACTCTCATCTGGGCAACTAAAACACCTGTACCAGACAACTCCAACTGTAGACCTTCACCAATGAGCTTGTAAAACTCCTTCACCACCGGTCTCCTCTCGGCCGTGATGTGGGATAAACTGCCTAGTGATTTCCGGCTTAGGGCGTCTGCCACAACATTCGCCTTACCCGGATGGTACTGAATCTTACAATCATAATCACTTAGCAGTTCTACCCATCTTCTCTGTCTCAAGTTCAAATCTCTTTGACTCAGGATGTACTGCAGGCTTTTATGATCTGTGAAGATCTCACATTTAACACCGTAAAGGTAATGCCTCCACATCTTGAGTGCAAAGATAACGGCTGCCATTTCTAAGTCATGCGTGGGGTAATTCAACTCGTGCTTCTTTAGCTGCCTAGAAGCATAAGCAATTACCCTTTCATTCTGCATTAGCACACAACCCAATCCCACTCGGGATGCATCACAAAACACTATGAAGTTCTCCTGACTGTTAGGCAAAGCTAACACCGGTGTTGACGTTAACCTCTTCTTAAGCTATTCAAAACTCTCTTCGCACTGGTCGGTCCACACAAACTTCTGATTCTTCCTGGTTAATCTGGTCAAAGGAGCTGCAATCTTAGAGAAGTCCTGTATGAACCTCCTGTAGTAACCTGCCAAACCCAAGAAACTTCTGATCTCTGTCACTGAAGTGGGTCTAGGCCAGTTAGCCACAGCTTCGACTTTCTTAGGGTCCACCTCTATTCCATCTTTTGACACAACATGCCCCAAGAATGAGATGCTCCTCAGCCAGAACTCACACTTGGAGAACTTGGCATACAAGCCATGTTCCCTCAAGGTCTGCAGAACCAATCTCAGATGATGGGCATGCTCCTCTGCATTTCTGGAATACACTAAGATATCATCTATAAAGACAATAACAAAGTGATCCAGGTACTGGCTAAACACTTTGTTCATGAGATCCATGAATGCTGCAGGGGCGTTGGTTAACCTGAACGGCATTACAAGGAACTCGAAATGCCCATATCTGGTCCTGAAAGCCGTCTTTGGCACATCCTCTTCCCTGATCCTCAGCTGATGATACCCGGACCTCAGATCTATTTTGGAGAAACAACCCGCTCCTGCTAGCTAGTCGAATAGATCATCGATCCTTGGCAAAGGGTACCTATTCTTGGTAGTGACCTTGTTCAACTGCCTGTAGTCGATACAAAGTCTAAGGGATCCATCCTTCTTTCTCACAAACAAAACCGGAGCACCCCAAGGTGAGGTACTCGGTCGGATGAAGCCCTTGTCTACCAGTTCTTGCAACTGCTCTTTCAATTCTTTCAATTCAGCTGGTGCCATCCTGTAGGGAGGGATAGAGATCGGTCGGATTTCAGGCATCAATTCTATCTTGAACTCTATCTCCCTAGCAGGTGGTAAACCTGGCAGCTCGTCTGGGAACACATCTAAAAACTCTCTGACCACCAGCACTGAGGTGGGCTCTCTAACCTAACTGCTAAGCTCTCTCACATGAGCCAAATACCCTTGACATCCCCTCCTAAGCAAACTACGAGCCTGAAGAGCTGATATCAGACCTCTAGGTGTACCCCTCCTGTCTCCCCTGAAGACGACCTCTGACCTATCCTGACCTCTGAACCTGACTACCTTGTCCCTGAAGTCCAAGGTAGCACCATGGGTAGATAACCAGTCCATCCCTAGAATGACGTCAAAATTTGTCAAATCTATAACCACCAGGTCGGCGGACAAGCATCTTCCCTCAACAAATACAGGACTACAATGGCAGACTGACTCTGCCACCGATGGATCACACTTGGATCCACTGACCCAGAGAGGACACTCTAACCCAGAGATCATCAACCCCAACCTCTCAACGGCTCTCGGTGCAATAAAAGAATGAGATGCACCAGGGTCCATCAAGGCATACACATCTGAACAACCAATGACTAAGTTACCTGCCACCACGGTGTTAGATGCATCTGCCTCTTGCTGTGTCATTGTGAAGATCCGTGCTGGAGCTGATGGACCTTCGCCTCTGAAACCCGCTGAAGAAGAGGCTGCCCATCTCCCTCTACCTCTGCCACTGGCCTGAGTCGTGGCTGGAGCTACTGGTTGAGCTACACTACCTGAAGTTGTCTGCTGGGACTGAGCCATCGGGACTGCTCTTGGACATTCTCGAGCCATATGCCCCTCTTGGCCGCATCTGAAACAAGCTGTCGTCCCAAACCGACATACTCCCTTGTGTGGCTTACCACACCTTGCACAAACTGCATTATCCGCACCAGAGCTTGAGCCACTCCCTAATCCCAGACTGGACTTGACTTTGTTCCAAAAGTTGTTCTTCTTCGACTTCCTGGAGCCTCTGTCCCACTTTTTACTATCTGAAGCTGCTGCACTCAGTGAAGAAGAGCCTGGGGTCTTAGAACCAGAAGGTTGTGCCACTGACTGTTTGACCTTCCCCTCGATGATAGCACTAGCCTCCATTCTCCGGGCCATATCCACTATGGCATGGAAGCTCTCCCTTTCTGCGGACTGGATCAAGGAGGAATACCTGGAATGAAGCTTCATGATATACCTCCTTGACTTCTTCTGATCAGTATCAAGATTCTGCCCAGCAAACGGCAACAGCTCCAAGAATCTGTCTGTGTACTCATCTACACTCATCTCCTCTGTCTGCCTTAACTGCTCAAATTCCACCATCTTCATCTCCTTAGAGCTTTCAGGGAAAGCCCATCCTGCAAACTCATTTGCAAACTCTTCCCAGGTCATGCTGTCCACCCTCGGGTTCACGTAATTTTTAAACCACTCACGGGCCTTTTTGCATTTGAGTGTGAACCCAGCCATCTGAATGGCTCTGCTGTCATCAGCTCCTATCTCATCTGTAATTGTTTTGACCCTCTCAATGTACACAAATGGGTCATCATCGATTTCATACTGGGGAGCACCCAGCTTCATGTAGTCGGTCATCTTGACCTTGCTCCCACCAGATGAGCTAGGTTTAGGCATTTGGGTTGCTGGAACTGTGGGTTCTGCTGATGGTGGAGGAGGTGCAACATTTTCTGAGGTAGGGTTTGCTGGATTTGGATAGTAGGGTGGGGGTGGATACATTGGGTACTGTGGGTATGGTGGGTAGTAGGGTGGGTATGGCATGTGTGTGGGATAAGGGGTAAAGCTAGGGTAATCCGATGTACCTCCCATCAAATACACGGGGTTTTGTGAGAAGTGTGGATAGTGGGGTGGCTGAACAAATCCCGAGGCCTGAGTGCCTCCTTGGGACTCTCCCATTCCCTCTTCTGACATGCTAACTCCTAGATTGCCATCCCTCCCCTGCTCTACATCCATATCATCTTCCACATCCTCAGACATTCTTCCCTGAACTGTTCCCCTCACTGATCTGCTTCTACCCAGATCCAAAGACCTTCTAGGGTCTCTTACTGCTCTTTCTCTGCTAGACCTACTAGACATTGCCTTAGGCAATGCAGGAGGACGGGCATCAGTGCCCTCGTCCTGGGGTGGTACTCCAGTTAATCGTGAAGATCGACGAGTTCCTCTCATCCTGTTTTCAGAAAAACAGCACATAACAAACAAACATTAGCATCATATGGTTCATGTGGGAACACATGAACCCGCATCACATACATCACATACAAGACATATCATTAATGCACATGCATATTATCATGGCATTTCACATCATCATGCAAGACAGGACTCCACATCCTATCCTAGTGGACATGATCTTTCCTATTGTGCTTGACCTTCTATGACATCTTATGAGCCCGACACTCTAGGTCCGACCATATGAACCTAGGGCTCTGATACCACTCTGTAACGACCCGGAAATCTGGACCGCTACCGGCGCTAGGATCCAGATCGGCTTAAGGCCGCCGGGACCAGTAGCAAGCCTGACATACATCCTGTGTACCTGTCAAATCCCATACATGATCATACATACTCATAAACCTGTAAACTTTTTCTTTCCATAAACCAAGCTCAACCTGTGTAAACTCATAACATAACATAAACCACACAATGGAGCCCTCATCAAATGCTCCAATGGGGTAACATAACATGTATACATTAAGCTCGGTTGGACATAAACATCATATAAAACGTAGATCATGTATACAAAAGGGATTACTATACAAACTCGGTCAAGCACAACTTCTAAACCTCAATAACATCATCATTACATTTCATAACTATATAAGACATTACATTACAATGTTATCATGTCCACAACTTCTAACTATTACATAAAAAAATAAACTTTACTCCTGCTGACCTCCTGGTCTACCCTGTACCTGCAAACCTGAGGGATAAGGGGGAAAGGGGTGAGCTACTAGAGCCTAGTGAGCAGAATAATAAAAGCATTTAAAAATACATGCCATCATGTAATGCATCACATCACAAACAAATCACATCAAGGATGGACTTGTCACCAAGGGTCCTCTATATAGTCCAACTGTGCCAGGGGCGTAGTGCAGGCCACACCTGGTCTTTCTCTTACATATATCATAACATACATGTCCAACTGTGCCGGGGGCGTAGTGCAGGCCACACCCGGACTTTCACTTACATAGTGCCAGGGGCGTAGTGCAGGCCACACCTGGACTTCCATATCATATCATATCATGTCTCATCATACTGAGGACCAATGGGTCATCCAACATCCATCCACATCAACATCAAGATATGCAATGCAACATATTCGTGAATTCTAATGCAAACAACCTAGAATATCACATGGCATTCATGATGCATGAACATGCTGAAAATTTAGATTTTCATTGATTTAAAACTTAAGAGTTTATTCTACTCACCTCAGCTAGCTCTGACAATGACTGAAGCAGCTGACTCACTGCTGGGGTCCTCGGTTCCTCGGGTCCGAACCTACACAGGTGGACTCAAATGAGGGACCAAACATGCTAGAACATGACTCTAAAATATCCCCCAAAAACCCCCTAAAACACCTCAAAACAATCATGCAAAACATGCAAAGGAAGGCTTGAACAGGGCACTTTCGGCGGCAGGTTTGGCGGCCGAAAGTCCCTCTAGAGCCGAAAGTCAGGCAGGTTCGGCGGCACCTTCGGCGGCCGAAAGTGCCCTCCAGAGACGAAAGTCCATTTTCGGGGGCAGCTTCGGCAGCCGAAAGGCTTGCCTCCCAGACATGTTCGGCGGCCGAAAGTCCTTCGGCTGTCGAACCTGGTTTCTGCCAAAAGGGCAGAAACTTGGCTCTTCAAGCACAAAAGCCTCCCATTCATTCAATCAAGCATACAACTCAACCAAAACATGCATAGAAGCATACATTAGTTCCTAGGGGCTTCAAACTACCTTAAACCTCATCTACAACACATCAAACAACACACATTGCTCAAAACATCAACATGAAACCATAAACTCCAAAATAACCTAATATGCATTTCTACCCCATAAATCAACTTAAAACTTGTTTAAAACATATAGTGAGCTCAAGATCGGCCCTTACCTCTTGAAGATCGAGAGGAAAACGACCCTAGCTCGGAGATGGGAGAGAGTGAGTTCTTGAACCTCCAAGCTCCAAAACTTGCTATAAGCTCACAAAATCTTCAAAACAAGGTTGAAACTCATAAAAATCATGAAAAATGGAAGGAAGAAACTCAAGATTGGCGAGGGACGGCGGAGAGCTCACCTTGGCCGAAAATGGGGAGAAAAGCTCGCCTATTTCGGCTAAGGGACCCCTTTATAGGTGGCTGGCTAGGCCACATTCGGGGGCCGAACGTGCCTCCGCATGCATGCCATGTTCGGTGGTCGAACTTGAGGTTCAGCGGCCGAACCTGGACTTCCTTCACTTATGCCTTCGGGGGCCTAAAGCACACCCGAAGCGCATGCATGTTCGACGGCCGAACTTGAGTTTCGGCGGCCGAACCTGAGTTTTCCTTCAAGGTTGTTTTCATGCAAAACTCATTTCTTTCTTGCTTAAAAACATAAAATGCATTAAAACATTTTATAAAAACATAGTTTTACCCTTCTAGAGATCTCCGACACTCGAGATTCCACCGGACGGTAGGAATTCCGATACCGGAGCCTAGCCGGGTATTACAATATCTTTAGTGCAAAAACTATGGCAGCCAGCTCTAGATCATGAGTAGGATAGTTCTTCTCATGTGGCTTCAGTTGTCTGGAAGCATAGGCAATCACTTTACCTTCTTGCATCAAAACACATCCAAGTCCATTGTGAGAAGCATCACTGTATATCACAAAATCCTTACTAGAAACAGGTTGTGTAAGTGCAGGTGCTTCAGTAAGCATAGTCTTTAATCTGTCAAAGCTTGCCTGACATCTATCATCCCAAACATACTTAACATTCTTATGCAGTAATTTAGTCAATGGAGCTGCTATAAGTGAAAACCCTTTCACAAACCGTCTGTAGTACCCAGCTAGACCCAAGAAACTCCTAATCTCTGCAACATTCTTTGGTGCCTTCCATTCCAAAACAGCTTTAATCTTCTGTGGATCTACCCTGATTCCCTCTGCTGATACAACATGTCCCAAAAATGTTATTTCATTAAGCCAAAAATCACATTTACTGAACTTGGCATAAAGTTGCTTTTCCCTCAGAGTCTGCAACACTATCCTCAGATGCCTGTCATGGTCTTCTCTAGTTTTAGAGTATACCAGTATATCATCAATGAATACTACAACAAACTGGTCTAAAAATGGATGGAAGATACGGTTCATCAGATCCATGAATTATGAAGGTGCATTTGTTAACCCGAATGGCATAACCAGAAACTCATAATGTCCATATCGTGTTCTAAATGCAGTCTTAGGCACATCTGCCCCTTTAACTCTCAACTGATGGTAGCCCGATCTCAAATCTATCTTAGAGAAAATGCTGGCCCCTTTTAACTGATCAAACAAATCATCTATTCTTGGTAGTGGATATTTATTCTTTATAGTTACCTTATTCAACTGTCTGTAATCAATGCACAACCGAAGAGATCCATCTTTCTTTTTCACAAACACTGGTGCACCCCATGGTGAAACACTAGGTCGAATAAAGCCCTTATCAAGAAACTCTTATAACTGTATTTTCAACTCTTTCAATTCTGTAAGAGCCATTCTGTAAGGAGCAATTGAAATAGGTGCAGTGCCTGGTACAACTTCTATAGCAAAATCCACTTCCCTTTCTAGAGGTAACCCTGGCAACTCTTCAGGAAATACATCTGGAAAATGACATACTATGGGTAGGTTTGACACACTAGGACCTTCCCTCTTAGTTTCAATCACACTGGCTAGATAGGCTGTACAACCTTTTCTAATCAACCTCCTAGCTGTAGTGGCAGATATGACATTAGAGAGGTAATCTGACCTCTCAACCATAACTATAACCTCAAAACCCTCTAATGTTTTGAGTGTAACTCGCTTTAACTTACAGTCAACTATGACATGATGTCTAGACAACCAATCCATACCCAGAATCACATCAAACTCTCTAAAAGGTAACTCTATCAAGTCACCTAAAAATGTGTGACCTTGCACACATATAGGACAATCTCTATAAACTCTATTTACAATCACAAGATGTCCTAAGGGATTGGTTACTGCTATGTCATGTTCTAAAGGTTCTACTTGAATTCCCTTCTCATTACTGATGGGTATGCTGATGTATGAATGTGTGGAACCAGGATCAATTAATGCATAAACATATTTGCCAAAGATAGAAAATTTACCAACTATAACATCTGGTTTGTCCTGGTCTTCCTTTGCACAAATAGCATATGCCCTGGCAGGTGCTCTAGTGTCTGGTCTATCTACTGTCTTTGATACTCTGTGACTCTGAGTATTACTAGATTCACCTCTACCTCTGCCTTTAGACCCTGTCGGCATAGATCTCTCTGTCTGCATAGGCTGCACTGACTGGCCTCTAGGACAATCCCTCATAAAGTGGTCTGAGCTTCCACATAAGTAGCAAGCCCCAGTTAATCTCCTGCATACTCCGCCATGTCTCCTGCCACAATGCTCACATACTAGTGGCAACCGTCTACCTGGTCCTCCTGTAATGGATACTGAGGTAGTTTGCTATCCAGACCTCACTACTGAACTCTGCCTAGGTCTCTGAATCTGCCTAGGTGGCCCTCTCTGTCCTGTCTGCTGAAATTCCCTCTATTTCTTGCTAGCTGTCTGCAGAGGATTGTCCCTGATACTGGCTCTGGCCCCTCTTCTGTTGCTCTTTTTGCTTTCTACTTTGCTCTTCTTCTTTAATTCGCTCCAAGCTGTGGGCCGTCTCCACTAAAACTGAGAGTTCCCTGATATGCATAGTTGTAAGATACATTCTGATATCAGCATGTAATCCTTACTTAAAGCGTTTACATCTCTCTTTCTTTGTAGGAACTATCTCTATGGCATACTTACTAAGTCTGACAAATTCTCACTCATACTCTGTTACTGTAAGCCTGCCCTGTCTGAGGTATAAAAACTCCCTCCTTATTTCCTCTATATATAAGGCCCCAACATATTTCTTCTTAAAATCTACCAAAAAGAATTTCCAAGTCTGCCGCTCTAGTTGAACCATCTGTGTTAATGTTGTCCACCATCTATAGGCTTCATCTTTTAGCAATGATACTGCACACATTAAGCTCTCCACTGGTGTATACTGTAGCTGCTGTAAAACCCTTTATGTACCTTCTAACCAGAATTCTGCAGCTGAAGGATCATCTTCCTTTTTACCTCTAAACTCTGTAGCACCATATTTCCTGAGTTTTTCTATTGGAGGCCTAGGTTGTGCCTGGGCTACAATAGGTGGGGGAACTTGGATTGCTACAGGTGGTGCTGGTGGTACCTCTGGTACATTTTGTATAACCCTCCTAAGCAACTCAGCTATTTGCTGAAACAATGCATCCTTCCCTGGTCCGCCAGCAGCAGCAGGTGGAGGAGTAGCAGCAGGTGCAGCTGCCTCAGAAGGAGCATTACTCTCTACCTCTTCATCTATTGCTCTCTATGACTCAGATGACATCTTCTATCAGACCTAAAGACACAAAGAAGAGATTTACATCAGAACCATATCATAGTTGTAACTCATTTTGGCATGTACATATACTACACATATACACATACATACTACGACCTAGAATCGCCTAAACCTTTGCTCTGATACCACTAATTGTAACACCCCTTATCCTATCAAAGTGTAGACAGAGCAAGGGATGTCACAAACTATACCTTTTTAGATATATCAAGACTAAACAATTTCCTTTATCTGTAAATACCAAATTTTTTTTAAATTTTTAGGTAATGCATATAAATTTCATCAAATGATTAAAATAAATGTGAGATTTTTAAACCAAAATTTTCGGCAGAGTTTCCTCTTTTCATTAGTACTTTAACCTGTAATACATATGAAAATCACACTTATAATTACACTAACAACTGTCATTTGATATCTTACTATTCTTTGATTACATAACCTTTACAACTCACTCTATTAAATATGTACATGCCAAAATATAACTGTACTATGACTCAGAGACTCAAAACTACCAGCTATGATAATGGCCTTGATATCTGATGTAGACCTCTGATGAACTCCGCGTATCTACTTTATCTACAACCTGCGTGAGGTAAGAACCAACATGCTGAGCTAATGCTCAGTGGGTGATAGAAAACAAATAACAAAATAAAGCAAACGAGTTCACTTATATAGATAATCAAGTAAACAATTTCAAGCTAATCAAAAGTTGTTAACATTCACTGATAATTTCACCAAAACAAGTATCAATCTTAATTTGGTCCTTAGCCCTTATAAACACATAGTAGGGTCGACTAGGTAGATAAGGAATTATAACAGTAGGCACAGAGTGCCGAACGGTAGGCTCAGAGGCCAAAACTGTGATAGCAGGGCTCTATGACCGTGCTTATGAGGTACCTGATATGTAACCTCAAATAAAAATCATGTATCGGTAGTAGTACTGCGAACTCTGTATGTTTATATGGCATGCCATACCCTTAAGCTAACCTCGACTCCTATTACGTTTACCAGGGCCAAGTATCATTAATTCAATGTAAATGCACATCATTTGAAGCTATTTGAATTCATTTCCAAAATACATATATCATATGTCAAAGTCAAAAAGATGATAAATTCATGGCAAATGGTACAAAACTTTGTCAACATAGCATTCCAATTTGAGAAAACTGCATTTTGCCTTCCAATTTGAGAAAATTGCATTCTGCCTTATATTGCATAAAAATTTCAAGTAGCTTAGAGTTACAATTTGACTTCAGTTTCTTCATAACAAATGTACATTTATGTCTTATCTTTTCAACAAGGTATGGTTCATGCTAATCTGATCACTCTAACTAAATTTATAAATTTTTCTTTATAAGCTGTGCAATAAGGTCTTAATCAGTCCAGTATTGGTACTTGTTTATAGTATTACAAAACATATCAAATTCATGCATTTTCATACATATTCAAGCTTAAGTGTCTTCTAAAAAGTTTTAGGTATACTTCTTAAGATTCATTTAGCACTAGTCTTAACAAATTTCACTGAGTACATAATTAATTATGGTATAATCTTTACATACTATTCCGGATGCACTAACTCTGTGTCCAGTTTAGGTTCACTTGAAATTTTCATTATCTTACCTACAGATTCAGAATTTGGTCAATTCATAAAAGTTTTAGCTCTTTGTTTCAGCTTTAATTTCGTATATCTTAGGCCTAATTTCAATAAATACACAATAAGTTATGAAGTTGTCAACACAAGCTGCCCTGTTACAATCTATTCTGTTAGGTTTGCACTTTTAGCTCTCATCTTAAATTTCTTTACTCTAAGCCTTTTAAACATCATTTTAACATTCATATAACATATTTATACAATTAAAGCAATATTTCCAGCAAGTAAAATCAACCTCTAATCTCACTTATTCATGGCAGAATCAAAAGAAAATAGAAAATCATTCAAACACCAAACCTTTCTTGAATTCCTCTTTCTTTTCCTCTTCTATTCTCTAGCTATCTCCTTTCCCTTTGATGTTCCTTCACCTAGGTCAATTTATGTCTTAGGAAAGAATTGAATAAACTATAAATTAAAACTTTATAATTCAAATTCATGCATGAAGAAATGAGAAGATGTTATTTCCTACACATTTATAAGCTTACCTTTGATTTTCAAGCTTGGTGTATATGGAACCCTAAACTTTTCTTCTTCAATTACTTCAATATATGGCTGTTCCTTTAGCTCTTAATCTTAGGATGAATTTTAATTGAAGCAAGAAGTTGATTGGGTGAGATTTGGCTTGGCTTTGGTGGGAGGAAAACAAAACAAAGTTTTGGTTTTTCAATGGGTGAGCTACAGCAATGGTGGAGGAAGAAAGAAGACAATCCCTTTTTTAATTTGCTTGGTCATTTCTTCTTTCCTTAGTTAGGTGACACATGGAAGTAAACTTAATTTTAAGTTTTAATTTTCCATATTTACACTTTAACCTACTAACTCTTTACCATGTTTCAATTTAGTTTTCAAACTTTCAATACTCATAGATTAACCTACTAAACTATACATTTAGCCTTTAGAAGCCCTTTTTACTTAAGCAAGCATGATGGATTTAAACAAGTACCTCAAGCAAGCACGTTGGAAAACCCTAAGCACCTCCAAAAAGTGACTCGTTCTTGACTCGCTAATCACACTGTCTACTTCATTTCTGGATATGTCCGTTTCTTTATTTGAGTTTTCTATGATTTAGTTATTAGCAGATTAGAGTTAAGCTAGCACCTCCCTTAATGCCACTTACTCTAGTAATGAAATAGTCTAACTCATACCTAATGATGACACTGCTCTAGCTATGGGTTTGAGGCTGTTACAGCCATATCAAGGGCTAATGGGTCATCCAATATCCATTCACAACAACATCATATTATGCAATGCAACATATTCGTGAATTCTAATGCAAGCAACTTAATATATCTCATGGCATTTGTGATGCATGAACATGCTCAAAATTTAATTATTTTGAAATATAAAGATCCATTCTACTCACCTCAGGCTGACTCTGAACAAACTCTGAAGTAGCTATCTCACTACTAGGGTCCTCGGTTCCTCGGGTCCGAACCTACACAGGTGGACTCAAAATGAGGGACCAAACAAACTCTAACAAGACTCTAAACATCTCCCCAAAAATCCCCCTAAAACATCATAAAACATTCATTGAAAATATGCAAAGGAAGGCTGGACAGGGCACTTTCGGCGGCAGGTTCGGCGGCTGAAAGTCCCTCCAGAGCCGAAAGTCATGCACCTTCGGCGGCACCTTCGGCGACACCTTCGGCAGCCGAAAGTTCCTTTCAAATCCGAAACTCATGCATTTTCGGAGGCAGGTTCGACGGCCGAAACTCCCCTCCAAAGCCGAAAGTCCAAACTTTCGGGGGCGAGCTTAGGCGGCCAAACATGCCACCATAGGCAGGTTTGGCGGCCGAACATGGTTTCGGCAGTCGAACCTGAGTTCTTTCAGAATGGCAGAACTCAGCCTCTCATGCATTCTTTTGCCTCCCAAACTCTCCAAACTCATACACAACTCTCCCAAACATGCATAAACATGAACACAAGTATAAAGGGGTCTCAAACTAGCCTAAACCCAAACAAACATCACATTAAACATGACTTTAAACATACATTTCCCATAAAACTAACATAACCCTAACCTTAAGCATTTACTCTAAACGTGCATTAAAACTCTCTAAAACCCCTCAAAACTTACATAAAACATGAAAGAAGGGTAGGATCTCCACTTACCTCTTGAAGATCGAGAGGAGAGGTGATCCAAACTCGGAGATGAGAGAGATCGAGAGGAGAGGTGATCCAAACTCGGAGATGGGAGAAATCGAGCTCCGGGGTCTCCAAGCTTCAAAAGCTTGTTCTTTGCTCAAAAACTTCAAAACCAAGTTAAAACTTGTTAAAAACTTGTAGGATTTGAGGAGAAAACACAAGATCATCAAAGGGGTGGCGGAGGCTCACCTTGCCTGAAAATAGAGAGAGAAAACTCGCCCATTTTTGGACAGGGGGCCTTTTATAGGTGGCTGGCCAGACCACCTTCGGGGGCTAAAAGTGACTCCGCAACTCCACCATGTTCGGCGGCCGAACATGAGGTTCAGCGGCAGAACCTGGGTTTTTCTCCTTGGTCCTTTTCTTTCAAAACTCAATTTCTTTCTTTATTAGAATCATAAAATACATGAAAACATTTTAGAAAAACATATTTTACCCTTCTAGAGAGTTCCGACATCCGAGATTTCGCCGAACGGTAGGAATTTCGATGCCAAAGTCTAGCCAGGTATTACACCCAAGATCTCCTGGCACCACAAAATCGGCTGAGATGAGAAGACCTCAGGGAGGTAGGTGACCAAGATCCCCAAGATCTCCTGACACCGCAAACCGAGCTGAGATGACAAGACCTCAGGGAGGTAGGTGACCAGGATCCCCAAGATCTCCTGGCACCACAAAAACGGCTAAGATGACAAGACCTCAGGGAGGTAGGTGACCAGGATCCCCAAGATCTCCTGGCACCGCAAATCGAGCTGAGATAACAAGACCTTAGTCAGGTAGGTGACCGGGATCCCCAAGATCTCCTGGCACCACAAAACCGGCTGAGATGACAAGACCTCAGGCAGGTAGGTGACTAGGATCCCCAAGATCTCTCGGCACTAAAAAACCGAGCTGAGAAAACAAAAGCAGCGTAAAGCCAAAAGTGCCGACCTGAGACACGCAAATATAAGCCTAGAAAAGCAAGTATGAAAAGGGCCGAACTCAGAAAGCTCAAGGGAAAACTGAAGCTACAAGCCTCCTATGATCCAAAAGGAAACCTAAAGCATGAGCAGACAAGGCCCCAACCTCGATTCTTATTAGAATAGAACTAAGAACAAAAAGGCCAGCCCTGCTCATCACCTTAAAAGGTATATGATCCATTTCACTTTGGTTATATGAATGTTATACGTCTGAGCTCGCATTGTGGATGAGTTAACAGAATAGAAAATAATAAGAACGCCTGTACGAGTTTGTAGAAACTCATGAATTGGAAGTTTAGTCAATTGTTAAAAATCGAACTCATGGTAAAGACCTCATATGTTTGAACCCTGTGGCAGATTAATTGAACACGTAGCTTAAAGATTTTTATCCTTAAGGCAGATCCAGTTCGGAAAAGGCCTGCAGATAAGAATGCCCTTGTAAGACCCCGCTCGTTCAGACATCGGAATTCCTACCGTCCGGTGGAATCTCGGGTGTCGGATCCTCTTTGGGGGGTAGAGCAAGGGTAAAGGAAAGGTTTTCTAGAATGTTTTTAAGTGTTTTATGGTTTTAAATAGAAAAGAGTTGAGTTTTTGAAGAGAAAGACTAAGGAGGCGTTTGCCAGGTTCGGCCGCCGAAAGTGAAGTTCGGCCGCCGAACATGTGAAGGCTTCAGGAGCGCCTTTGGCCTCCGAAAGTCTTGTGGGAGCAAGCCAAGGTTCGGCCGCCGAAAGTGAGGTTCGGCCGCCGAACATGCATGAGGTTAGGGGGCACGTTAGGCTGCCGAAGGTTGATGACCAGGCCACCTATAAAGAGCCCTCAGATCGGAAATGGGCGAGTTTTCTCCCCATTCTCGAACTCAGGTGAGTTTCTGCCCTCCCTTGGTTGCTTGTGTGTCTTCTCTTCAAAATCCCTCAAGTCTTCATAAGATCTACCCTTGGTTTGAAGTTGAAGCTAAAATAGAAGTTTTGGGAGCTTGGAGCTTTTGGAGCTTGGATTCTCCACACCTCCGAGTTAGGGATCGCACCAACCCTCGATCTTCAAGAGGTAAGTGTAGATCTTGGTTTCCCTTGAGTTTTCATGAAGTTTTAAGTAAGTTTTATGAAGGTTTTATGTTGGAATGGGTAGATATGCATGTTAAGGGTTTATGTGGGTTTTATGCCCAATGTATGTTATGTGATGATGTGTTGAGGAGTTTAAGTTAGTTTCTTTGCTCTCTTTGCTTGTGGGAGTGTGTATGCATGCTTGGGAGAGAGTATGTGAGGTTTGGGGTGTTTTGGAAGGTTTTGGAGGCTGGTGTGCAAAGGCTGAGTTCTGATGAACTCAGGTTCGGCCGCCGAAGGTGGTTTCGGCCGCCGAACGTGCCGTTGGATGCATGGTTTGGCCGCCTAACCTTGCCCCCGAAAGTTGAGTTGTGGCTTGAAAGCAGACTTTCGGCCGCCGAAGGAAATGTTCGGCCGCCGAAAGTGCCTGACTTTCGTCTCTGGAGAGAGGGTTCGGCCGCCGAAGGTGCCGCCGAACCTACCCGAGTTTCATCTCTAGAGGAGACTTTCGGCCGCCGAAGGTGCCGCCGAAAGTGCCTGTCCAGCCTTTTCATGGCTGTTTTCTATGCATGTTTCAGTGATGTTTAGAGGGGTTTTTGGGGAGTTTCTTATGAGTTGTTAGAGTGTGTTTGGTACCTCATGTGAGTCCATCTGTGTAGGATCGGACCTGAGACATCGAGGTGTCTAGCTTCAGTGCTAGTTGGCCAGTAGAGTTAGCTGAGCAGTGACTCCAGGTGAGTAGAACTAACTCAATCTTTTACTTTAAGAAAATCCAATGTTTAATGCATCTTTTATTTTAAAGAATTCAAATGCCTAAAGCATATGCATGCATCATGTTTATATGTGATAGGGTGATTGCACTAGTTTCACGAAGGTGACGCATTGCATTATTTCATGTTGTTTCAGAAAGGGTGGACCAAGGCGACTTCAATAGCCCATATCTGTCACTGAGTCTTGGGTAAGTCCTTTGGGAGCCGGACAAGTACATGTAGGAAAGTCCTTGTGAGCTCTCTGTGGACTAGGCACCCTGTCATGTATGTGAAAGTCCTGTGTGAGCTCCTTTGGGGGAGCCGGGCACCGACAGAGGGATTTTTGTGGTCATGTCTGATCCTTGAGAGTAAAGGATGCTAGCAAAGAAAGGAACTCTCAAAAACAGTCCGTGGGGAATATTTATTTGCATGAACCCCGAGACGGACAAGATACAGTTATGTGATTTCTTTGTGTTATGACGCATTTCATGAGAGCATGTAATTAATGAACTGTTTTCTATGTTTCTACTCACTGGGCTCTTGTAGCTCACCCCATTCCCTTAACCCCAGTTTTGCAGGGCCAGAGTAAGTAAGCCAGAGTTCAGTCAGAGTAAGCTATGGGGAAAGAAGAGGTTCAAGCATGGGTTGCCATGTTTGGTTGTAATAGCTTAGTTGTGTTTTGTTATGTATAAGAGATGCTTGTATGTATATGTTTATGGAGATAGTGATAGTTATGTAAGGAAGTTGCTAAAGAGATGATATGTTATGTAATGCTATGTATGTTTGTCTGCTTGTATAGCTTAGTTATGGACATGATGATATATGGACATGTTAGATGGACTTGATGTATGGTCCTCATATATGTAAGGGATATGAAAGAATAGAAAGAGTAATGTTATAAAGAGATAGAGCCAAGTTAAGAAAAGTATATGCTTGTGGCATAGAGTTGTGCTTCGCCTAGAGTGTTGGTAAATCCCTTTTTGTTATGCATGATCTTGAGAAAATGTTTTAATGTTATGAGTTTTGAATGGCCCGTGAGGGAAGAAAGGGTTCCAATCCCTTGACCCAAAGCAGGCATGGTTTTTATGAAACGTTTTCATGTTGGCCAAGCTTAATGATTCTCCATTGGAGCAGCCTTTATGGACTCCAGAGTGGGGATAAGGTATGAGCAAGAGCATGCACAAAGTTAAGCTTGGTAAAGTTATAAGAACAGTTTTCAGTTTTAGGCCATACTCAGGGTAAGCCTGGGATATGGAAAGCTTTAAGTTTTATGAAAAGTTTGATCATGCACGGGATTATACCTAAAGTTCAGGATGTATAGAGGCTTACTACGGGTCCCGGCGGCCTTAAGCTGATCTGGATCCTAGTGCCGAGCAGTTTGGGGCCGTTACAAGAGGGGTACCGGTTTCCGGGCTGTTACAGTTGGTATCAGAGCATAGGGCCTCAAGAGTACGGTGTTTTGATGCGAAGATGCTCAGACATCGGAAAGAGGTTGTGCTAGATGTTAGGAGGGCAAGCACATTAAGAGAGATTAAGAGTAAGATCATGTCCACTAGGATAGGATGAGGAGTCCTGTCTTGTATGATGATGTGTAATGCCATGTGTGATGCATGTGCATTTATGTTGTATTATGGATGTTGATAGTCCCTTAGCTACAAGATGGCATGATATGTACTGATATGAGATGAGCTGAGCGACCAAGAGTGTCCCTTGGCACAGTTGGTCATGGCATGTTTTGCTATGTTGTAGGCTGTAGGTGACAGGTTCATCCATGATATATGTTGCTTGAGGGGTCATGTGTTCATCACGTGGACCTTATGATATGATGCTATGCTATGTGTTGTGAGTTCATGTGTTTGTCATGGACCACATGATATGATGTGATGCTTATGTGTGCTTGTGTGCCTGTTGTGTTTCAGACAAGCTGAGATGCAAGGTGCTAGTCGGTCTGTGGAATCAGATCCGTCTGAGTGGGAAGGTGAGTCTTTTCCCCTTGCAAGGTCAGGTGGAGATGACAGGGCAAGAGACCCTGAAAGGTCTGTTGAAGTCAGCAGAGAAGTAGTGGTGCAGAGGAGGGATGTTAGTTTGCAAGTGAACATGGATGAGGAAAGTATGGAAAAGTCTAAGGATTCTAAGAGTTCAAGTTCAGGAGAAGTTGATCCCTCCATGCTGAGTACAGCTACCAAGAGAGGTAGAAAGTGGGGAAGAGCCAGAGCCCCTAAGCAATGGGGCAGGACTAGGAAGGGTAGGTTGTGGAAGAGGTTTAGGCTAGATGATGAAGATGGCTCGAGTTTTGGCCGAGGTCCTACAAGATGTTTGAGGTGCGGAAGGTTGCACAGAGGGCCTTGTCGAGTTGGGACAACGGCATGCTTCAGGTGCGGACAGGAAGGGCACTTCGCACGTGAATGTCCTACTGCGCCCAGGAGGGTGTGGTCCCAGCAGCGAGCTTTAGGTGCTGTGGCCCAAGCCAGTGTTCCAGGAAGGGGAGCAGACACATCGAACGCAGTGATGCCAGGTACGCTCACTTGTTCATGTTCTGATGTGTGTGTTTGTGCTCTAGTGTGTTTCCCTTTTCTGTTGTTGCTCTAGGAGCCTTTGAGAGGTTGAGTTGATAGCTTCTGGGTGTAGAGTGTTCTCTTTGGGTTAGTAGACCGGATAGGATCCATCTGTAGCTGAGATTCAGGCCAGTGTCCGATGAGAGTAGATGCCTTCCACCCGAGCATGAGGTCCTAGACTTGAGTGTCTGGATGTTAGCCGGGGGATGGATTGGTTCTCTACTTGTGGAGCTGGTGATACTTGCGTCTGCAGCGCAAGGTGGTCGGGATCGAAATGCAGAGTGGGTCTGAGGTAGGCTTCAGAGAGGACCGTGTAGGATGCCTAGAAGTTTGATGTCAGCTGTCAGGCTCGTAGAGTGTATAGGAGTGGTTAGAAGAGAGTTCTAGCTCGGGTTTGTGAGCTGAGCAGGCAGGTCTAGGAACCAGCCCTAGTGCCATAGATAGAGCGAGTGTTCAGAGATTCCAGGCTAGTATCAGGTTTACCATTGGTCAGGGAGGTAGAGTTTGGTTTAGAGGTGGTACTTGGTACCAGAACCGTTTCTCTCTTTCCTCACAGGATGGCACCTGCAGAGTTATAGGAGGAGTGTAGGAGTAGTAGAGTGCTTGGTAGACAGGGGTTTTATCTGACTCAGTACCTCACCCTGGAACGCTCCAGAGTTGTGAGGGAAAGGAAGGATGGATCCTTGAACCCTTGTAGCGACTGTCAGCAGTTGTGCAGGGTTACTACTGGGAGTAGGTAACCTCTACCTTGGATTGACGATCTACGGGATCAGCTAACAAGAGTCGGTTGTTTTCTAGATTTGAGATTCGGTTTTAGGTTGTGAAGCTTAGAGAAGAGATTAGTGGCAGAATAGAGGGTAAAAGTATAGCAGAGAAGAGTAAGAGTAGAATAGAAAGCAGAAGAGAAGAGCAAGATCAGTGAAGGAAGAAGAAGAGAAGGATCAGAGTAGCGCAGCAGAAGCTTGTGGCGTTCAAGCGCAAGTTTGAGGTTTTGATTGTTTGTTTGTGTTTTGAACATTCGGGGACGAATGTTCTGTAAGGGGGGAAGAATGTAAGACCCCGCTCGTTCAGACATCGGAATTCCTACCGTCCGGTGGAATCTCGGGTGTCGGATCCTCTTTGGGGGGTAGAGCAAGGGTAAAGGAAAGGTTTTCTAGAATGTTTTTAAGTGTTTTATGGTTTTAAATAGAAAAGAGTTGAGTTTTTGAAGAGAAAGACCAAGGAGGCGTTTGCCAGGTTCGGCCGCCGAAAGTGAAGTTCGGCCGCCGAACATGTGAAGGCTTCAGGAGCGCCTTTGGCCTCCGAAAGTCTTGTGGGAGCAAGCCAAGGTTCGGCCGCCGAAAGTGAGGTTCGGCCGCCGAACATGCATGAGGTTAGGGGGCACGTTAGGCTGCCGAAGGTTGATGACCAGGCCACCTATAAAGAGCCCTCAGATCGGAAATGGGCGAGTTTTCTCCCCATTCTCGAACTCAGGTGAGTTTCTGCCCTCCCTTGGTTGCTTGTGTGTCTTCTCTTCAAAATCCCTCAAGTCTTCATAAGATCTACCCTTGGTTTGAAGTTGAAGCTAAAATAGAAGTTTTGGGAGCTTGGAGCTTTTGGAGCTTGGATTCTCCACACCTCCGAGTTAGGGATCGCACCAACCCTCGATCTTCAAGAGGTAAGTGTAGATCTTGGTTTCCCTTGAGTTTTCATGAAGTTTTAAGTAATTTTTATGAAGGTTTTATGTTGGAATGGGTAGATATGCATGTTAAGGGTTTATGTGGGTTTTATGCCCAATGTATGTTATGTGATGATGTGTTGAGGAGTTTAAGTTAGTTTCTTTGCTCTCTTTGCTTGTGGGAGTGTGTATGCATGCTTGGGAGAGAGTATGTGAGGTTTGGGGTGTTTTGGAAGGTTTTGGAGGCTGGTGTGCAAAGGCTGAGTTCTGATGAACTCAGGTTCGGCCGCCGAAGGTGGTTTCGGCCGCCGAACGTGCCGTTGGATGCATGGTTTGGCCGCCTAACCTTGCCCCCGAAAGTTGAGTTGTGGCTTGAAAGCAGACTTTCGGCCGCCGAAGGAAATGTTCGGCCGCCGAAAGTGCCTGACTTTCGTCTCTGGAGAGAGGGTTCGGCCGCCGAAGGTGCCGCCGAACCTACCCGAGTTTCGTCTCTGGAGGAGACTTTCGGCCGCCGAAGGTGCCGCCGAAAGTGCCTGTCCAGCCTTTTCATGGCTGTTTTCTATGCATGTTTCAGTGATGTTTAGAGGGGTTTTTGGGGAGTTTCTTATGAGTTGTTAGAGTGTGTTTGGTACCTCATGTGAGTCCATCTGTGTAGGATCGGACCTGAGACATCGAGGTGTCTAGCTTCAGTGCTAGTTGGCCAGTAGAGTTAGCTGAGCAGTGACTCCAGGTGAGTAGAACTAACTCAATCTTTTACTTTAAGAAAATCCAATGTTTAATGCATCTTTTATTTTAAAGAATTCAAATGCCTAAAGCATATGCATGCATCATGTTTATATGTGATAGGGTGATTGCACTAGTTTCACGAAGGTGACGCATTGCATTATTTCATGTTGTTTCAGAAAGGGTGGACCAAGGCGACTTCAATAGCCCATATCTGTCACTGAGTCTTGGGTAAGTCCTTTGGGAGCCGGACAAGTACATGTAGGAAAGTCCTTGTGAGCTCTCTGTGGACTAGGCACCCTGTCATGTATGTGAAAGTCCTGTGTGAGCTCCTTTGGGGGAGCCGGGCACCGACAGAGGGATTTTTGTGGTCATGTCTGATCCTTGAGAGTAAATGATGCTAGCAAAGAAAGGAACTCTCAAAAACAGTCCGTGGGGAATATTTATTTGCATGAACCCCGAGACGGACAAGATACAGTTATGTGATTTCTTTGTGTTATGACGCATTTCATGAGAGCATGTAATTAATGAACTGTTTTCTATGTTTCTACTCACTGGGCTCTTGTAGCTCACCCCATTCCCTTAACCCCAGTTTTGCAGGGCCAGAGTAAGTAAGCCAGAGTTCAGTCAGAGTAAGCTATGGGGAAAGAAGAGGTTCAAGCATGGGTTGCCATGTTTGGTTGTAATAGCTTAGTTGTGTTTTGTTATGTATAAGAGATGCTTGTATGTATATGTTTATGGAGATAGTGATAGTTATGTAAGGAAGTTGCTAAAGAGATGATATGTTATGTAATGCTATGTATGTTTGTCTGCTTGTATAGCTTAGTTATGGACATGATGATATATGGACATGTTAGATGGACTTGATGTATGGTCCTCATATATGTAAGGGATATGAAAGAATAGAAAGAGTAATGTTATAAAGAGATAGAGCCAAGTTAAGAAAAGTATATGCTTGTGGCATAGAGTTGTGCTTCGCCTAGAGTGTTGGTAAATCCCTTTTTGTTATGCATGATCTTGAGAAAATGTTTTAATGTTATGAGTTTTGAATGGCCCGTGAGGGAAGAAAGGGTTCCAATCCCTTGACCCAAAGCAGGCATGGTTTTTATGAAACGTTTTCATGTTGGCCAAGCTTAATGATTCTCCATTGGAGCAGCCTTTATGGACTCCAGAGTGGGGATAAGGTATGAGCAAGAGCATGCACAAAGTTAAGCTTGGTAAAGTTATAAGAACAGTTTTCAGTTTTAGGCCATACTCAGGGTAAGCCTGGGATATGGAAAGCTTTAAGTTTTATGAAAAGTTTGATCATGCACGGGATTATACCTAAAGTTCAGGATGTATAGAGGCTTACTACGGGTCCCGGCGGCCTTAAGCCGATCTGGATCCTAGTGCCGAGCAGTTTGGGGCCGTTACAAGAGGGGTACCGGTTTCCGGGCTGTTACAGCCCTTGTGAAAATGGAAAAGTTCATAAGTTAGAAGCCAAGTCTCTTGCTAAATTTCCAGCCCTGATTAGCTTAAGGGCAAGGAATAAAGGACATTATAGTCGATTCCTTAGAAAAATTATTGGGCATAGCTTAAGTGTTTTATTTTTAAGTCTTTAACAAATTAAACAAATTAGGCTTTTAACATATTAAGTAATTTGATAAGAACAGAAAATAAAAGCAGAAATAGCTCAAATATAAACACAAACAAAAAGCTGGACTTCATTAAAGGAAAAATAATTTACAAGTATTGACTTAATCGTCTGAGATTGTAGGGGGAAAAATTGTCCTTAAAGGACTTACACGTTCAGGTACACTATTATTTACACTATCTATACCATCACTTATGCTACTATCTTCGGGGAGCCCGGCACCCTCTTGCTCAAACCCCCTAGTACTCACAAAGAGCACCATCTCCTGCCCCTGAGGCCTAGCATCTTTGGCAGCCTCGTCGTCTTCCTCTCCTAGCTCGGCATCCTCCTGAGAAGGCCCAGCTGCAGTGCGAGGGGCTCCTTTAGGCAAGGGTCTGTCATCCTCCCCGTATAGCACCTCCTCGCCATCAGAGTCCTCCTCAGTAGCTCGGAGTTCAGCCAACGGGGTGGAGGGGGCATATCTGGCAATCCTCAGGCCCCGATTGTATCCAGAGACAAACATGCGGAAGCTCTTATTCCATACGACCGTCTTCATCTCGCCAGAAGCTTTAAATTCTGCAAGTCGCTCCTCGCAGGCCTCAGCTATCTTGGCTATCAGCTCCGAAGAGTCCTTATAGCTCTGAAGATGAGCCTCACAGGCCTGTTCAATCTTTTCTTTCAGCTCGGCTTACTCCTTGTACTCCCTTAAGCGCTCCTCGCACTCTAGCTGGACTCTGTCCTCAGCATGCTTGGCGTCCTCGAGCAAGGCCGCACATCTTTTCTTAAGAACCTCGACCTCCTGGCAGAGATGCTGGTTTTGAAGTTTAGACATCTCTACTGCCAGGGCCAGGAACCTCTCACTATCAGCCCGCTTGGTCAGCTCTTGCTCGAGGACCACAACCCGAGCCAGGGCTTCTTCTCTCTGAGCTAGCACGACATTAAAATCTGCCTTCAGTAACTCGTGCTGGTGCCGGGCCTCGTCCCTCTGGCTCAGGGCCTCATCCCTTTCCCGCCGGATCTCCTCCAAGGAGGATAGCTGCTTTAAAGCCTCGTCACGCTGATTTTCTGCCTTAGCTGTCCTCCCATCAGCCCTCTTGAGGGCCTCCCGCGCAGTATATAACTCTATCTGGAGGGACTTGGAGTGCTCTTGGGCAACTGCAAGATTGCTCTGGGCATCGCTAGTCGCCGACAAGTTCTCCTCGAGACGCGCCTCCTCAATACGGTGGTCCACTGAGTCCCTGAGGGCGTGATCCCGGGCATCTATCTCCATGAAAACACCCATCACCTAGCAAAAGAGAAAATAAATGAAGTCAGAAGGTAAAGAAAGGTAAAAGTAAATTAAAAACAGAAAAGAGACAGGCGCGAGTTACCATCAAGAGCATCTCCCTGGCAGTATCCCCCAGCTGCTCTCTGGACCGAGCCCGGAAGGCCACCTACTCTTGAGTAGAGCTGGCCAAGAGGCCGGTGAGAGCCAACAGGCGAGGATCCAAGGCCTCCGCGACCCCACCAAACATCCGCTCCCGGATAATTTCAGCGACCACGCTCGCCGGGGACTGATGGGTGATGTCATCTGCGTTCAGGATGTCATTGTCTGGGGCAGAAAGCAGGGGTGTAACGACCCGAAAATCGGACCGCTACCGGCGCTAGAATCCAGGTCGGCGTAAGGCCGCCGGGACCCATAGCAAGCCTGACATTCATCCTGTAAACCTATTTAATCCCATACATGATCAACACATACATAATAATTTTGGACCTTTTCGTACATTCATTCACCAAACTCAACCTGTGCATGCACTATACATAAACATAGACATAGTCATGAACATTAACTCCTCTTTGGAGCCTCATCCTTGCCCCAATGGGGTGACATCACATAAATTGAGTTTGGTTACATAACCATCAATAAAATCATGTACTTCGAGGGATTAACAACATTACACTATAGTCAAGCACAACTCTAACTTCCATAAGCATCATTACATTACATTTCTATATCATACTTTTACATAACTGTACTTAACATAACATATCATCATTTATCATGTCCACACTAGCTATTACAAGACCATGACTTCATTACTCTTGCTGACCTCCTGGTCTACCCTGTACCTGCAAACCTGGGGGTTAAGGGAGAGGGGTGAGCTACTAGAGCCCAGTGAGCAGAATAATAAAACATAGCATTTAAAACATATGATATCATGGAATGCATCACAGCACAGACATTTCACATCAAGGATGAACTTGTCACCACTTAGCCTTCCATACAGTCTAATCATGCCAGGGGCGTAGTGCAGGCACACCTGGACTTCCATAGCATAACATACATATTCAGTCATGCCGGGGGCGTAATGCAGGCTCACCCGGACTTCCATAGTCTGTCATACCATATAAGGGCTAATGGATCATTCAACATTCATCCACATTAACAACATAAAGTGCAATGCGATATATTCGTGAATTCTAATGCAAGCACCCTAATATATCTCATGGAATTCATGATGCGTGAATCATGCTAAAACATTCATTATTTATTTTGAAATCATAGAGAGTTATTCCACTCACCTCTGGCTAGCTCTGACAAGACTCGAAAGCAGCTATCTTACTGCTGGGGTCCTCGGTTCCTCAGGTCCGAACCTACACAGGTGGACTCAAATGAGGGACCTAACAAACATAAACATGACTCTAAAATACTCCCCAAAAACCCCCTAAAACACCTTAAAGCATCCATAGGAAACATGCAAAGGAGGGCTGAACAGGGCACTTTCGGCGGCAGGTTCGGCGGCCGAAAGGCCCTCCAGAGCAAAAAGTCATGCACCTTCGGCGGCACTTTCGGCGGCCGAAGGTTCCCTCCAGAGACGAAACTCATGCATGTTCGGCAGCACCTTCGGCGGCCGAAAGTCCCTTCCAGAGCCGAAAGTCATCTTTCAGGGGCAGGGTTCAGCAGCCGATTCATGCTACCACAGGCAGGTTCGGCTGCCGAACCTGGTTTCTCCCAAAAGGGCAGAAACTCAGCTCAACATGCATAAATGCCTCCCAACACATTCAATCATGCATTTTCCTATTCTACAACATGCATACTCAAGCATACAAGCTCCTAGGGGCTCCAAACTATCCTAAGCCCCATCTACAACACATCAAACAAGCATATACAAGCCACATTGTCCATGAACACATCAAAAACCCATAAACTTTACATAAGCCTACACATGCATTTCTACCCCATGAATCAACTTAAAACTTGCTTAAAACATAAAATGAGCTCAAGATCGGCTCTTACCTCTTGAAGATCGAGAGAGAGACGACCTAAACTTGGAGTTGGGAGAGATTTAACTCTTTGGGTCTCCAAGCTCTAAACTTGCTCTATTTGTTCAAATACCTTCAAATCGACATAAAGCTTGTTAAAACATGAAAGATCAGAAGGAAAAACATTGGAAACAACCTTAGGAGAGCATGAACTCACCGTGGCCGAAAATGGGGAGAAAACTCGCCAGTTTCGGCCATGGAACTCATATATAGGGGCTGCCAGACCACCTTTCGACAGCCGAACGTGCCCCCACATCTCATGCATGTTCGGCAGCCGAACATGAGGTTCGGCGGCCGAACCTGGAAATGTCTTCTTGGTCTTTTCATTCAAAACTCAATTGCCGAACCTGGAAATGTCTTCTTGGTCTTTTCATTCAAAACTCAATTTCCTTTTTAATTAAAATCATAAAATACATTAAAACATTTCATAAAAACATACTTTTACCCTCCTAGAGGTTTTCGACATCCGAGATTCCACCGGACGGTAGGAATTCTGATACCGGAGTCTAGCTGGGTATTACAAGGGGCACCACCGGAGTCTTTTTCTTCTCGAGCGGAGGCAGAGCTGGGGTAGTACGCCTAGAGGCCCGAGCCCTCTTGGAAATGGGAGCTGGAGCCAGAGCTTTGGAGGGAGGGGGACGCTTACTCCCAACCCCTTCTGCAGGGCCCTTAGAGGCAGTCGACGACTTTTCTTGAGGAGGAACGACCTCGATCGACTTGGACTCAGCCCCTTCCACGGTGCCCTGGGAGACAACTTCATTGACTGGTCCGGGCTCCTTCTCCTCGGTAACTAGGGCGGCCTCGGTAGGAGCCCCCGGAACACCCTCTCCAGCGGGGATAATCTCCATCCCCCCTTTAGGGACCCTCTCCTCAATTGTGGAGGCCTTGAGCCTCTCCCCGAAAACACCCTCAGAAGGCAAAGCAGGTTTCATACTCCCCAGCTCGGTGTCTTCAACCGGCCTAGGAGCGATCCTAGGAGCCTTTTTCACCCCTTCGGTAGAAGCCCGTGGGGACTTGGGGGCCTGAGCAGATTGAGAAGCCGAGCTCGACCTATTGCGGCTAGAGGGCCTGGTAGACCTGTTGCCTCGAGAGCTCGGTCTGGGAGCCCGAGAAGTAACCGGAGGAGGAGGAGGAGGTCAGCTAGCCGACCTGGAAGAAATGACTTCGGCCACCCTTTGAGCAGCTTCTCCCACAGATCGCCCAGCCAGGAGGGCATCCAGAGCAGCGTTCATGCTCTCCCGGGACAATGTAAAGTTCTTGGGAGGCTTGATCTGGTCCATTTTCACTCCGGAAGCTGCAAAAGTCCAAAATCAGGACAAGTCAGAACAGTGCTCAATAAAAATCACAAAAACAAGACAAAACAGGCAAATGGAATAAAGTATCCGCGTCCCTGATATCCCGAAGGTTGGACGCATACAAGCACTTTTCGACGTCATACTTCTTTTCTACAGAAGTCAGTCGAATGAACCCAACCTGATCGGTAAGGTTCAACTGGGGCAGGTCGTTGCAACCCAAAGATACATCCTCCCAGGGGAGGTCGAACTCCCAAGCCAACCCAGTTTCCTTCTTCAACTCCACCACCACAAATCCCTCTACCCAGCCTTTGATGGAGTCCATATAACCCGTAAAAATTGACAGCCCTCCGCGAGGGGCAAAGTAGTAAAACCCTTGGACTGCCTTGACTAGCCTGAAGAAGGTGACGAACAGACGCACAGTGGGTGTGAACCCCCAGCTCAGACAAATAGATTCAAAAGAAGACATGAAGAGAACGGAATTAGGAGTCAGCATTTGAGGGGTAATCTCGAAATACTGGAAGACCTCGATAAAGAAGGGAGAGAAAGGAAACGATAAACCGTACTCCCTCTGCTTAGCAAAGAAGACCAAGCTGACGTCCTTCTGAGGGTCAGCCAGACCAGAAGGAGGAGGATCGGGAAGAATGATCCTCTCATTCCGGTAAGGGGCCCGGATGTGAAAAAGGGGGGTATCCAGGTATTCCTTGGAAATGAAGTTTCTGATGTTGGACGGGGTGATGCTAGACTCTAGGTTGACGACATCGGGGAGACTAGGGCTATCCATGGTGGGAGAAGAGACGTACCTGAAAAGCGGTTAGAGCAGATGAGCAGTGGAAAACGAAGAGAGCAGAAGGACGGAACAAGCAAATCGCACAGAGAGCAAAGGAGAGTAAGAGTCTCGAGAAAGCAGAGAGAATTCAAATTTTGGAACAGTAATGAGACGAAAATGTGTTTTGAGGAAAGTTGTCCTTGGGCGGCGCAGTCATGATGATCCTCAATATTTACCCCCTCATCAGTCATGTAATAACTGACGAGAAGGTAAAGGGGCAATTGATGACCGCTGGATTTCTCTACCTCGGTCTACGGCCAGGCTCATGATGATAGCCCATGATCTGAAGGTTTCTAAGCCTCTCGAATAAACCGGGCCAGGCCCGCTCAGCTTCAAGACCGGACTCCCCCATTGAATCTCCCAATTAAGCCAACCCAGCCCTTCCGGCCCTGAGATCAGACCTCCTTTGGGTTCCAGCCCTATTCTCATCTTCCAGCCCAGCCCGGAGGAAGAAAGGAGGCTGACCCATTCACTTTTGGGCCCATCCGCATACGTACCAGGATGGAATTAAATGGCCGTTATGCATGGAGTAGAGTTCTGATATTCTCATACGTGGCAGAGACAGGTGGCCCTACGTTACACGTCACTGACAGACAGAGTAAAAGAATAAAAGGGGGAGCATTCTCCTCTCAAATTAAGTATAAACAACCCTTATAAAACCCTATTTTTCTGAATTTCAGATTATCAATGGGAGAGAAAATAATACTTGAATTGAAATTTTAAATTTCATATAATTGTTAGGTTTAGAAACTAACCTCTAAAATTAATTTAAGAAATTTTTTAGAAACTTATTGCGTCAATGAGTTTTAGCTACCAAAATTCTTTAAAGAGACGCAACAAACAAACAAGAGCATTTCAAACAAATTGAAATTAGTTCCAAATAGATTTTCTAGTAACTCATGGTGGCATGCTAACAAGATGGAGCAAAGTTTCGTACTTTCTCTAACTATGACAAGTGGCTTGCATAAGTGCCTATTTTTTACAACAAATAAACATGTGGCAACTTTTAAAAGTTTAATAAATAAGTGGATAAAACTTAATTATGAGTTTTATAACATTGATTTTTTAATACTTTAATATTAGAGTTGTATAATTTTTATTTATTTATTTAAATAGATAATTTTTATAAATGATAATAATTATATAATCCGCATATTTAGCATTTTTAATATCTTCTCTTTTTCACTTAGATAAAATTTTATTAAATAAAAAAAATATTATATCAAATAGAAAAATAATTATATCTAATAAATTTTCTAAATAAAATATAAATAGTTAGAATAGTATTACGACGAACTCATTTAACAAAAATATTAATTCTAAAATCTAATAAAAATTTATAATCATTCAAAATTAATTAATATATATCATAGACACAGCTAACTAGCGTAGATTATATATATTATAGATTATAAATAAAAAAATATACAATAATTTAATATGTTAATTTATAAATATTAAAGTTTACTATATTAAATATTATTTAAAAGCGTTAAATTATTTTTATTTTTAAAAATTTTAATTTTAAATATAAAAAATATATATACAACACATAAAATTTTCAGCATAGATGATAGTATATTTTATTAAATTAATATATTAAAAAATGTAATCATAAAAATTTAAATTTCTTGATTTAAAGCATAAACATATGCTTTATTATAAATTTTATTTTCAAATTGAACTAAAATTTTATTTTAATTGTAAAATAAAAAATTTAATTAAGTGAAGTTAAATACAAGTAGAATTAAAAAAAACAAGTCTTAAATTAATTGAAACAATAAAAAATAACATAATTTTAAACCCAATTCCACTTATTATAGACTTGTTCGACCTGCTTGGCCAAGCTAAATTTCTCACAATATTAGTATTTAATCATTGAATTTTTATATTTTAAAATATATATATATATATATATATATATATTATTTTATGGGGAGATTATTTAAAAAAAATTACGAATTCTTTATTCATTTTATTTCTTCCGCACCTATTATATTTAATTAATTGATAAAATTATTTATTAATAAAATATTTATTTTTAATAAATTTTTATTATTAAATTCTACTATTAAATTATGTTATATACTTGCTATTTAATATGATTATTTAAATTTTAATTTTGAAATAAAAGAAAAAAAATTTCAATATATAAAATAAGAGTTTAAAAAATTTATTGTTAAATATAATGAAGGATTAAATATTAATCTGTTTATTAAGATTTTTTAGTAAGATAATAGTAAAATATAAAAATTAATTAATTTTAAAAATTAATTACTAAATATTTGATAGAAATAAAATTAATGAAAATTTTCATTACTGATTGTTGAATATTATAAATAATGCTAAGTAATTATTTAATTGCTCAGGTAATTAGATATAAATAAATATTATTTATTTTAAAAGAATAATGATTTTTAGATAATTACATTTTCAACATTAATTATTAAACATTTTAAATATAGGCATTATTAAACTACTTTATTATTATATTTGAGATATTTAAATCTTTTATTTAGAGTAACTTTTATTAATTATAGAAAAATAAATTAAAACATTTTTTTTAAAATAAAAACTGGAGATTGAAAGAGTAAAATCTGAAATCTCTCAGATTTATTGAGATGATTTTACCACCGAGTACAAATAAATTAAAACATTAAAGTTAGTTTTTGTTTAAATTCAATTTGACAAAATTAATTTAGTAAATACTAAAATAATAATATTAAAATGGATAAAATAAAATATAACTAATAAATAAAATATTATTAAATTTATTAAATTAAGATTTCATTTTAGACAAAATAATCAATTTTATTAATAATTAAATTTTAATTTTTTTAAACATGAATTATGAAAGGAATGGAAAAATGAAGAAACGCAGAAAAAAAATACAGAAAATGATTATTTTTTGCATGTTGTAACCTAGGAATATATTATAGTAGGTTAAATTCACTTCATTTGAAACAAAATTAAAGTGAAAATAACTTTATTGAAATAAATTAAAGTTAAATGAAATGAATTTTAAAATTTAGTGTATTGAATAAAATTATTAATAATTTTAAATAATTTTAAAAAATTAAAACATGAGAATTAAGATATTATATCAAATGTAATATTTTATTATTTTTTAGTCTAATTTTAATCACTTTAAATTCTTTAATTATTTTCATTTTCATTAAAATAATTGTCAAAACAGTTTTATTTATTCTATTCTGCCATATTAATTTACCTATTTTATTAAATATTTTTGCTAAAAATAATTCTTTTTTCCAATATGATATATCTTGATTTTTATTTTTATTTTAATTTTTGAATCTGATGAATTTTATTTTTTTAATTCTTTTTTCCAATTAGCTGAATTTTAAAAATAGAAGAAATATTTTTATAATATCTATTTATAATGATAATATTATGTTCAGGATGCAGAAAAAAAATATTTATGCATAATTTCCTCAATGGAGAATACTAATGACATACTTACACCCAATAAATAACTATATAACAAATGCAACTTTTAAGGGAAAATTATTTATTATTTTATTTTAATAATATAATTTATTATATAATAATTATATTACATAATTTTACTAATGATAAAATTTTTAATTAAATGTAATTTTATTTTAATCGTTAATATATGTATAAATAAAAATTTAATAGATTTTCTTAATTATTTTTTCAATTAATTGACATATACTAATTAAATAAAAAAAAGGTGACATGATTGAATTTCATATTTTGATTTTTTTTAAAAGTATGGATTTTAGTGTGTACAAAAAATCAAATAAAATAAAATTTCTGGATATGAGTCACAGGACAGGTTGTACAAAAATGTTCAAAATATGACTGACAAATATCCAAATAAAGAAATTCCAAATCCAAATGAAACTTAAGAATAGATCTAAAAATTTTAAGAATAATCATGCTAAAAAAATTCAAGAGAACATTCTAAAAGCAGGATATAGTGCTAGAAAATCAAAATTGAGACTGAAATTTTTAATTGTGAATAGTTTGAGAATATTAACTATAACCTGAGCTACAAAGCTTAGGATGTGATGATTTTTTATAAAATGACAAGAATTGATTTACCACGCACTCCAAGACTTAGCCTAGTAAAGAGTGCATCTTAATAGACTTGAGAGGTCTAAGGTTCTACTTCCCCAATCCCCTATTTCAAAAAAAAAAAAATTAATTTACCACTTAATTTATCTAAAAGTAGGTTGCAAATGAGACAGTAACCTACTTTCCGTATGACTATGTTGTATTGTTGAATTTGTATACTTTGTTCCTACATAATAAAATAACACCATTATATTTCTTCTTCCTCTCCTCTCAAAAATCAATAATTGATATCAGCGCTATTTCATAAAAGCATGTGAGAAATACAAGATGAGAAAAGATAGAGAAAAAAAGAGAGAAGATAGAATATCAGAAAAATCAAATTAGAAAAACAAAAGGTTTCTCCATGCGCACTTCGAGGCTTAGCCTGGTGGAAAATGCATCTTAATAGACTTGAGAGGTCTAAGGTTCTACTCCCCCAATCCCCTATTTTCAAAAAAAAAAAAAAAATTCCTCCATGCCACAATAAGCATATGTCACAATAAAGTAATACCCTAATAAACCCAAGATAGCTACATTAGAAGATGAAGAATTCAAAAATAATGCCCATGCCGATATACCAATATTGATGTCGACATATACCAAAGTTGATGATATATTATGATATGAAAATAGAATAAAATTTAAATTTTAAGTTATTATATACGAGTTTAAATATGATTTAGTAGATAATTTTGTTAAAATTTTCTGTTATATTTTTCCTACATATGTATCATGTTTTAACGAGTAAAATAACAAAATCATTATATATCTTTTTTCTCTCTTCTCAAAAATCAACAAGTAAGTAACAATTTGATTTTCTATATGGACTATTTTATTCCTATAGTGAGAATCTATAAGTATAATTTTTTTAAAGTTGATTTTAAAAAAAAAAAATCAACTTTTCTCTTTTATAATTGGTCAGTCCTATAGGAGCTGCTGAGTGGCTTGATTAAAAGAAATATTAAAAAATACGATAACAGTATTGTAAATTATGCGTCTTACTTTTAAAAAATGAATATAGTTTGGTGGTTGTACAAAATGAAATTGAAAAAAATGAATTTCAAATGATTGGATTAAATTAGCAAAACTTATTTTCCTCACATAAGCTGTTGATAGATGAGTAGTTGAAGAGGGACGAATCAGTCTATCAGAGTCGCTACATAATTCAATACTTTTGAGTAGCCGTAGATGCTAATGGTGTTTGGCAGTCATTAAATTATTAATAATATTATTTTCTAATTTTTAATTATATATATGAATTATATGTTAATAATATAACATATCCTTATGTATTAATTACACAGGCATTTTTTAATCAAAATTATATAATTAATAATTATATATAAAATAATATAATATTTTTACTGTATATAATATATTTTAATATTAACACTACTATTATTTAAATGTTAATATCTTTAATTTTATTATTATTTTGATGTTATTTATTTATTATTTTAAAATAAATATAAAAATATTGTAATTTTATTTGTAAGGATAAAATTTGAGCTGAAACTGAAACTGAAACTATTGTTTGAATGTTAGTATTTTTAGTTTTATTATTATTTTGATGTTATTTATTATTATTTTAAAATAAACGTAAAATTATTGTAATTTATTTGTAAAAATAAAATTTTAGCTGAAACTGAAATTAAAATTAAAATTAAAAAAGAGTCAAAATAAAAATCAAACCAAACCAAAATCATACTGATTTTGGTTAGAATCGTACCAGAACAATACCAAAATTTTTAGACAATAGATCAACATGTTTACGAGCCCTTCTCAATAGCAAGTGGCATAAAATCAGGTAGACCCTGTAGATGATGACCTCTAGTAGATTGAGAGGGGCTATGTATATCCTGCTCAGATTCTGCAATTTCAAAGTGACGGCTAGAGCTGGCATATTTGTAAAAAGCGCATGTTAGTGAAGCCAAAATATATAATAATAATAATAATAATAAAAAAAAACTCAAAACCTCCTCTATCCTAGCTATGAATCCATTACCAAAATGTTTTTTTTGTCAGAAGCTAGTTACCGTTGTCGAAAGCTGGAAGTTCGATGGTAGATAGAAAGATATCGAGAACAACCACCAGTTAAGTCAGTTGTTTTCTCAGATAAATCAGCACTTGACTGCGTAAGATAATTCAACCAACATTGGAACTTTAGTGTAGTTCACGTTAAAATGCCTCAAATACACTTGAAAATCAATACATGGTTCACTTACAGATTCCTTCTGAAAATTTCGCAGAGTAGACTGTTTAGAGTTTTGGAATTTGAAGCTGCTTCTTTCATTTACAAGAAGAATTGCACATTTACATGTGAAGAATAGAAGTACTACTCCAAAAGAGAGAACCATAAGAAATTCAATAATAACAACTGATCCAAGGGCTGCACCAGCATAATGAAAATTGATATGAGTTATAATTTAATATAGATGCACTTTGGCTAAAAAAAATTAAAAAAATACAAGCAAGATATATACATACATATATATATATATGATTGTTACTTACTGTGAACTGCCAATGAACTCATTGGCCTTTTTCGGATAAGATTCACAGTAGCCTTAACGTGCAATGGCATTGAGATATTGTCAGTACAATCAGCATAACAACCATAATTTCCCATATCATTTACTTTCAACGTCAAAACAGCACCATTTTCTCCACCCTATTCTCCAAAAAGATAAATAAGAAAAGAGAAATTAAGCCCATGTTAAAGCAGCCTTTTTCACAGTTTTAAACTGTATACAGTACCCAGGAATTCATACTTCTTCTAAAACTTCCTGCAAATGAGCATATACTCACATGATATGAGAGTTGTTGCATGACAAGGTTGCAATCATTAATTGTCCCCCGAAATCTGATTCCATGAGCTTTGACCATAAAATGTTTTGAAATAGTAACATATGTCTGAAGAGGTTGCCACTGATAGTTATTAATTAGCTTCAGTTCAGTTGTATCTATAAGTTCAGCTGGTAGGCTGGTTATTAGAAATCCATCATTAACTTCAACAGAAAATGCGACTATAAAGTGAGACTTTTTGCCTGAAACATATTAACAAACAGAAATAAACTCCCCGGAAGACATTTCTAACAAGTCTACCTCATTTCAAAAACTAAAATGTCACCCTTTAAAAAAAAAAAAGAAAAAGGAAAAGAAAAATAGTAGATTTTTACTCAATTTCCATCTAGCTAATTTGATTTCATTAAGAATGAAAATTCATCATTCTCGACCATTCAGTTGTCAATAGAAACACAGATTCAGATACGAATGGAATTCACTCAATTTGAAATTTATCATTTATGGTGTAAGCTACTTAAACTTCAAATGGGTAACTCTACATTTCAAAGAAGTACAATAAGATTTAATTTAATATAAAATTTTAACGTCCAACCAATTCCAATGTTAAAGAAAACATCCATATACATACCAGGGAAATTAAGAAGATCTGGATCTCCAACACAGAACTCAAACTTGTCCCTAGCTTTGTCAAAGATCAGCGACTTATCCTCCTTTCCCTTTAATATGATAAATTTGGGGACATTAATAAATGGAGGATCATTGATAGATTGTACGAAAGCTGGAACTGCAATCTCATTTATCCCATTCTTGTTGTTGGCAGAAAAACGAACAGTATCATTGCCGCTGAAATTCACATTTCTGAATATGGTGGGAAAGAACGTTAATCACACATGATAAAGACCAGATCAAGAAAATATTAAGTTGAGAGAGACTTATGCCATGAAAACATCACAGATCATTGGTGCATATCTATGTCCTGCAAAGGAAATGAAGCCACAAAATGTGTTTATCATTGCTTCTCTTTTCTTGTTCTTACTTAACGTGAACTGGGTGTTAGGTTCAAAAATCCCAAATCTTGCTACTAGTATTAACTAATATTTAACTGCTTTGTCCTCCCATTCAGTGATAGGGGAGGTGTTTCACTCCCTGATACAGCATTATCAGACAGGCAGTCATTGAACTACTGGTCCAGTGACTTCATGAATGTAAACAATAGGATAAGTAGATAGTACCCGAGATATTGAATTGACTGAAGTGCTAGATTCATCACATCTACACATCCCTCTAAGGTCAAACTCTTTGCTTCATCATCTTCTCTCTTAACTAAAAATTTCCCCCAAAATGGATCCCAAAATTGCATCAGCAGGGGCGATAAAAACAGAGTCCCAAAGTCTGCTCTAAGAGTGACAGAAATGTTCTCCATTGGATCAGAAGACCTAATCTCAAACCCTGAGAAACCACTGCAAGTGCAAGAATCATAACATTAGAAGAGCATACACTTAGTAATACATCAGCCATTTTGAAACTTCAAAATGCTGAGCATATTAATAAAGTTTAGTGATAAATTATGATACCCATATCTAGGGCTTATCATGTCCTCAGTTGCTTGCAGCTGACTTGGAAATGAAATAAACTGGGGAGGGATATTGAGAACATAAATGCTTACAGTAGCAAAAGCAAGATTGCCATTTACATCTGATATTGTATACATAAAAGAGTCATTCCCATAATAATTTTGATAGGGGGTGTATCTAAAGAACTGTCCATCCTGTAAAAGTGAACCACAATTTGGCTGAAAAATTACAATGTAAAACAGCAAGTCAATTTTCCAAAAAGCTCTTCCAAGGAATAAATCAGTAATATAAGCATAACTTTAAAGGCAAATTGAGAAATGTCATATCAGCTAAGAATTATAGGCAGTTGTAATATTGTGATAGATATTAATAATAGTACCATTGCAAATCGCATAAAAGGATCCACAAATGCAGGTGGAATAACATTAGGAAAATAAGGATAAAGTGATCCTACTATTTACAAGAAAAGATAAGATATTATAGAAAACTACAATAATTTTTTTTCTTACTTTTGAGAATTCAATAATGCTTGCATTATGTCCAGCAAAGTAGTCATTTGCTAAAACATCAAAAGCAATAGACTCATCCTCCCAAACAGATATTTTATCATCATAAGCCTTAGGAAAATATTCACCTGTAGAATTTGAAAGTAGCTATTTTAGAAATATCAAATATTTTCCATATAATGGAAATTAAATTAGTATTTAAAGAACCCATTATTAAGAAATGGTAAAAATAAAAAATAAAGAAAGCTTTTTGGTATCTCCACTTTGATAATCACAAATACATCACTGCCATGGAAAAAGTGCTGAAATGCATCATTGTCTCATTCAAAAAACTATATCTGTAAATTTTATCAATTTTGTTCAAAATGATAAAACACTTATTTCATAATTTTTAAAAAGTAAACAAAAAATATCTCACCAAATAACCTATACATAATGGGGATCTTCTTACATGCAATTGGAAAAGGGAAAAAGAATAATACTATTTATAATACTTAGTCTTGATAATCTCCTTTATTTAAGTAATAAACCCCTTTGCTCCTGTTTTTTTTACTTTTCTACTTCATTCATAGAGACACAGCCTCATAATTACGTTGTTGTATATATCATTCTTATAAGTCCATAATCTTAATACTTCTCTTTTTAGCAAAGTTGCTATTGCACTCACAAATCAATGCAAATTAATTTGGCCATGTACTATATCATATTTTGTTGGATCAAACAAATATTCTAAAAAGAGTTGACCATCTTAATCTGAACCTAGCATAAGCTTTATGGCCCCTTAGTCATAAAGTATTGTCTTATGGTTTCTTGAACAAATCAAATCATGCCATTTTTACTAGTTAGAAATCTAAGAATATTGGTTATATATCGTAAAATGTAATGGAATGTGAGGCAATCAAATAATCCATTGTATTATAGTTGCAACATTCCACTATGCTCTACCAAGTATAGCCTTGGCTTTGGCATTTTTCTTAGAATTACAAAAATAGTTTTCTATAAAACTCAACAAAGTTCAAAAATCCTAAAGTCACCATGCTATGAGGACAAATCAAGTTCATCTTGCTATACTAAATCTACCACCAAATCATAAAGCATTTAAATTAATGATAGTTTGTTTGCATTGAAGATATTGACATAGTTATAACTTACCACCATACACATTGACCCCAAAGGGGCAGGGCATGAGATTTACGCCATCAAATGAAACACACATCTCATAAGTTCGAACATCCTTAGCCATATATTGACAAGTATATGACCCGTCATTATTATCAACAAACATTTCTGTTGAAAAACCAGACGTATTTACTGAAGCAATCTCTAGTTTTAGCAGTGACTGTTGGGACAAGACATGATTAGAAAATGAATCCATTAGTTGCACCCATATTTCATTTTCCATCAGCTTTGGCACCTTGGGAGAAAATTTCACAATTTTTGAAAGAGATACATCAACCTTCCCTATGAAAAGCAGGAAAAAATTTAGTAAAAAATCAAGGGAGAAACTGCACGCAATTATATGGGGTAACCATTATTATAGATTAAACAATTAAAAAAAATCAAACAAGAAGGGGAAAAAAAGAAGGTAACTACACCAGTGAAGCAGTAACTAGCAAGTAGCAACCATACATGCAAAATGAAACATTGAAAACAAAACTAATAATTTACCATCTTGAAGTTCAATTGTACACCTTTGCTTTTTGTAAAAAAACAATACGAGATTAAAAAAATTATATTATAAATTTAAAATATTTAAAAAAAAATTGACAAGCTTACACTAAGGATGTAAGATGATTAGATGGAAAGGAAAAAAACACAAATTTTATGTCTTGAGTTCAAAAACCCTAGTGGGCAAGAATTCTATTTTCATTAGTAGAAAGAAACCTATTTTTAAACCAGAATGCCAGTGGTTTGATTCCCAGTTAACCCAACCCAAACCACTTTTGAAAACTATGGATTGTATTGCAAGTGCAAAGTTAGCTTGAATACCAAATTTTTTTGAAAATTATTCTATTCCCATACTAATTAACAAAATGTGAAAAATCATACATTAGTCCAAACAGTTTGTTTCTTATCTGCATTTTGAAATCTAAAACATTAAGTTGTGGATATTTGATTAACTATAAAAATAAAAGGAAACATTTTGTTCACAACCACTAAAGTGCAAATTGACCTTATTATTACACATTCAAAAACTCAATTCAATTTTCTAAAGCTTTAGTGTCTGCTTGACATTGTCGTTGCAGGGCTAAATTTTTAAGAAAGCCCCCATTTTAAGATGTTATTGAAAAATCTGTTTCAAAAATTTGTTTTTTAGTTTTAGTATTCTTATCGCTAAAAACATCAAATTTAGTTTTAAATTATCTCTCAGTAATCTCTAATTGACATAAATCGATGACAATTTTGATTAAATTTATGCATTCACCGTGGTACTAGTGACAGATGAAAGGAAGAAATGTAAATTAAAAGTGAGGCTAACCCAAAACATAAATATAAGACTAACCTGCTTTAACTTCCTTTCTGAATGATTGAACACCACTCAGCAAAATATTTCCACAAAATACATATATTTCATAGATCCCACTCTTCTCAGAAGTATAAATCACATGAAAAACACTGGCTGCAACTTCAAAGTGTCCAGCAGACTGAATCAAAGAGAAGAAGGAAAGAATGTCAGATTTCTCAACAATGGACTGAGGGAAATAATTAAGTACAACTTACAATGTTCATTGTAACATCAGATGGTGCTGGAGAAATTTCTTTCTGGCTGAGTTCTTGAGCAGGTCCATTTCCTGTAAAAGAGATGCATGCCTCCTTGTGAACCACTGTTAAAATTGTTCATCAAAAGGAAAGAAATTATAATATCAGATACCATTGATGATTGGAACAATGCTTGGCTGCACATAATAGGAATCATTTTCCCTTACAATCTGCACTTTAATGCTTCCTAGTTCAACGAAAGCAGGATATTGAAAAATGTCAAACAAATAGACTGAAAACTGTGAAATTTCACCAGCAATGGAATCATTTAAACCAGATCCGTTGACAATGCTGGCTGATCCATCACAATAACCTGTTAAATTGAAACATAATTAATATTGTGATGATTTCAGAAAGAAATAGTTACATTATATATATAGGCAATAGCATCAAGCACTGCTTGTCACCTACTATAATCAAAACTTAATTTGGCCTCCCTGCCAATGGCAACAGCCATAATCAATAACTAGTAGACCAAACATTTGTTGCATTCTAGAAGGGAAAAGGAAAAGAAATATTGAGGGAGTAGGGTAGATAAAAGCAAGAGCTCAACACTAACATCATTAGACTTTCCAAAAAAAATAATTAGCAGATATGTTATACACCTATAAAGACAGTATAAGCAAATGGCATGTTGGAGATGCTTCTATTATGCTCCAAATCAGATATAGTGAGCAAGAAGTTTCCCGGTTCTAATAGACTGAAAGAGAATAACTGTATTCCTGGAACCACATCTTCAAAGTGCAAATCTGCAACTGGTATAGTCAGATTTGTCTCTCTTTCAACAATATCAGCATCAAATTCATATAGTCCAGAAACAAGGTTCCCATACTGATCTCGTTGATGTATAAAAATTTCCATTTTGGAAAATATTTGCCAAGCATTTGTCTCAAACTTCCATTTTGGCAGGCAATTGGAAATGTCTAGAGGACCTGGAAAAAGACGGTTCTAAGGAGTCAAAAAGAAAAAGGGAATCACTTCATGCTTTTTACAAGAGAAAACTTAAATTCCATGTTAGCTCATGTCAAACAGCATCAACAGAAACATTTTCAACATGGGCTTGGGAGCTATTTTGTATCTGCATCACAATTTGGATATGACACTAATGAGTTTTCCCCTTTTTCCCCTTCTCTTCCCCTGTACAAATTAAACTTCACAGTGAAAGTTCACGTAGAAACTGATGATACAAAGTGAGAAAGCACCCCAATTCACAGAAATAATGCAACAGTCTGTGGCATGTTAACAAGAATGGACTTCAAGACAATGTTGAGTTGGTGCTGTGAGTTTGTAATACACCTCATCAATTTCAATATCTCAAGAAAGAAAACCTTGAGAAAGATTTACTGGTGAATTCATGAAAAAAATAACTCTTATTTACAAAAAGAATCCCTCTAATACAAGCTATGAACAAATGGCTAGCTACAGCACAATCACCTGGATTCACTTTCAACGGAAGTGGAGAGCCATTCAAGGTTTGCTTTCCTCCTTTCACATGCAATAAAAGGTCTCCAGCTTTTTCTGCAATAAACTCAATGCTAATAATCCCAAGCTCATTCCAACCAACGTGAGTGATGTTTGGAACATTGGCAAGGGAACCATTCGCATAAAGCACACTAACTGTAAAATTATAGGAATTTAATTCTTCAGCAGTTGAAGAAACATCATTCCCAAATGCATCTCTAGGAACAATGAAAATAGTAGCTCTTTCACCAGCTTCAAACTCATTCAAAAATCCCATCCATGACGCTATGCAGACAGATGGATAAATTTTCCCTTGAATCGGAAATAGCAACCTCAGTTAGTATGCATTTATGTGTACTTGACATTATACAGGCCCTTGAACAATATATAACAGCAGATTATAAGATTTCACAAAGAGTTGATTTGCAGAGTATTATCATAATGAGCAAAAGCACAAGTGTTAAATTAATCAATAGCACTTCACCAACAATTTAACTTCCCTTAATCCAAAACAACTAGTAAAACCCAGATAGAGCACAAAGCCAAAATAAAAATGGAAGACAAAACAAAATCCTTCTGTCATAGATTGCAGGCTCAAATTGATTGCTAGGGAAAACATTTTTCCTCAAACAAGTTCTAACTTACATATCTAAATAAGCGAAAATAGAAGTTAAATGCTAAAGATTGCATATTAGGACCTGGCAGAGCTTCGTAATGGAGAGATGAATCAAATACTTTGAAAGGATCATCATTGATGAAGACGTTAAAGACCCCAACTCTGATTGGAGCAAAAGTAATTCTCCAGGTACTGGTATCCCCTGCAGTATCCAGGAAAACCCCAGAAACGAAAGAACTATTTCCTTTCTTCCCATTCACTGTGAGTGTAGGATTGAAAGCATTCTTATCAAGTGAAGCATTTCCTTTACTGTCAAACTCTCCCAGTACTATGATCTTTATGGCTGCAGTATCCCCAGCTTGGAATGTGTTGTTGTCATTTAACCAACTGAAAGCGAAATTTGGAACTTTTGCTTTATCTGCCAGAGATTACAGGATTTTTTCACGAATTTTTCAAACAAGTGATAATCAGAGAGGAAAGATTTCCATGAGTACCTGAGGTTGAAGATTCAAATGCGGGGAAGAAGAGGGAAAAAAAACCCAAGATGCGAATGAGATAACGAATTGCCATGATGGATCGTGAGAGAGAGAACCTGAAACTTGCATGTGCACAGAATCTTTTGAAATTGATTGGAACGATTTGGGACCAGTTATCGACGGTTACCAACGGTTGAGTACGTGGGTTTTTTAAAATAAAAATTATTATTTAGTCCAAATCATTATTTAATCCCATAACTTGAAAATATATCAACTAATCCTTGTCTTTGAAACTCTTAACTATTTTATCCTTATGTTTATTTGCGTCATTGTTATTAGTTTTGAAATGGCTAAGATGCTCTTATCACTCTTATCTGCAATTTCACAACACAATTATCTATTTAATCCTTTGTAATATTACAATTATAATTACTCAATCCCTACTTATTAACTATGCAATTATAAAAGAGGCTAAATAATTAACGATTTAAAAAATATAAATTAATTGATATATATTTAAAATAAGAAGATTAAATAAGTAATTATACTAAATTATATAAATTAAGAATGTGTTCATTTTTATTGTGATTTTCTACTTTTTTTATTTGATAAAAAATTTGAAAACATGTTCAGTGTTTTGTTTTTATTTTTATTACTTATTAAAAAATATTTTTAAAATTGAAAAATCAAAAACCGAAACTACAAATATGAATTTTCTTGTTATAAATTTTATCAAATCATTATACTTTTTTATAATTTTTATTAAATTTTTATTAATGATTTTAAAATTTTATTTTCATCAATAAAATTTATTTTTTAATATATATTCATTCAATTAATTTATAAAATATATTTTTATTTTATTATTGTAAGAAAAATTTACTATTTAATTCTTATAGGGTGAAAATTTTATTAATTAACTCATTGATTTTAAAAAAAATTAAATATTATTTAAAATTTTAATAAATTAATTAATTAATTATTTTATTAATTTTAATTTTTAAATATTTTATTATTTATTCCTTATAATATTAAAAATTCATTAGTTTATCTTTCAATTATGTAAAAATATTTATTAATTATTTTTTTTTATATTAACAGTATTTTAAATTTTTTATAAAAAAATTTATTATTTAGTCAATGTAATAAAGTAAAACTCGTTAATTGATCTATCAATTTTCAAAAATATATAATAAAAAATAATAGATTAAAAAAACTACAAACAGAAGCATTCATTTTTTTTTGGTCTTATAGAGATACATAACTATTTTTCATCTTGCTCCAACTCTTTTTGAGAGTGAGAAATTGTTCCTTTTAAAATTATTTTTTTATTTCCTTTTGAAATCGATGATCGCTGGATCTCATTTATTCTGAATAAGGCCACACTCAATAAAACAATGCTGACCCAAAATTCATAAATTCCCATTAGCTGACATATCCAGCATTTCAAGTCTTGATTTAAACACACGGGGCAAGACCGGTCGATCGCAAGTTCAGGTCCAGTAAGAGGTAATTCAACTCGGTAATATGACGTGAGAAAGAACAGCAGGTCCAATCACTTCACAGTCCACATGGTCCACATGCGTATCGAGAGAATTAAATGGTCGTATGGCATAGAGAGAAGCTCAGATACGTCCATATGTACGGAACCGAGTGACGAAAAGGCCGTTTGACGTCACTAACAGATAAAAAGAAAATAATAAAATGATAGAAACATTTTTCTTTATTCTAAGTTTACACTCATATGGTAAACTCTACTCTCTGATCTCATAACATGAAAAATAATGGTGTAAATCCTCTTCCTTATGGATTACTACTCAAATTAAAAAATACTCAAAATATGATAGCATTGTAATTCCAATCTCTGTTAAATTTATAGAAAAAAAAATTAGTATAATATAAAGATAAAAATTTATTTGTCAGTCTCACTGATGCCTGAGCATGGAAAAATGGGTACTGTGATCACCCTCTTTAAGCAAAAAATTCTTTTCCACTCGTTTCCAATCTCCTCCTCCTCTGCCAGAACTCTATGCAATTCCGGTTTCAACCCATACTCTACATAAGTTGAAATATCACAGCAAGATCGCTCTCAATTCACTTACCCCCTATTTGGAATGAAAAATTTTACAAGAATTCAATTTAATCGCTTTCTTTTTTAATAATTCTATCATTTAAAATGAAAAAATTCAATTATTTTTAATTTAATTTTTTATTTTATGACATTTAAAGTTTAAAAAATTCTGATGTTACAGTCATAAAAATATAAACTTACAATTTGAAATTAGAGAAATAATTTTTTTTTTATGAAAATTGAAAATATTTAAGATATAATTTCAGAATTTTAGATATTTATTTAAATATATTTTATCTAACATTTATAAAAGGAAAAATACCTCTTTAAACCCTTGAGAAATTAATCAAAATTTATATCCCTAAAATGATCCATTTAGATCCTTAAATTTTTAAAAATTATATAAAAAAGTCCAAAATCTTTAGGATAAAGCGCATAACATGATAGTCTTTGTTCCAATAAAAAGTCTATGTTCCAAAAAAAATATATTAAAGAGAGTAACAAATATAATGATAATCATTTAACTCCATTGAAAAAATAAGTTTAATATTATATTTTAATAATTAAATTTATAAATAAACTATATTAATTATATTATTATAAATGAATAAAATAGTTTTATAAAATTCATAAAACAAATAAAGTATTATTTAAAAATTTAAAAATTAAAATTTATTAAACAATAGATTAAAATATGATTTACATTCAATTAAAATTATAAATAATTTATATTTTTTTATTTTTTCATTAACTAAAAATCAAATTTTAATCCCATAATATCCTTTAAAAAATTTTAAAACATCATTAAAAACTATATAACTATTACAATAATATATGTAATAAAAATAATGATGTGATTGAAACGAAATTGTATTGTTATTGGTCAATCTGTAAGAAAAATAAAGCGAGGTAATTGGCGTATATGACAGCCACATGATACTCAAGTTAGTAAAGTAAGGAAAAAAATGAGTGTAATAAAATATTTTGAATTCAAGAGTAGTTATATAAGAATATGTATCTTGTTTTATGTATTCATAAGCTTTATTATTATAAAAGATATAATTTGTTATTAAATCTCCTGAAAATCTGACTAGTACTGGCTAGTAGATGAAGAGATCCTACGATTATAAATATAGTTGAGATTTGCTAGATTGCATTTTATAATGGTAATTTTTCATGGAGTTTTGCTTTGTAGTTGAGACCGTGAGTCTTTGACGGAGAGCTAAGACATACTGTGTGTGAGTCTCTTTTTCTATCAGTGGGATGGAATGAGTATCATTTGACCAAATTATTGTCATGTGATTTTATTTTTATCATGTGATTTTATTTGCAAATGCCAACTCATAATTTATTTTGAACTACTATTATGTTATATCAAATAAAAATAGTAATAAAATATATAAAAAGATTAAATATGATTTTTTTATGTAAATATGGATTTAAATTATGTTGTAAATTAATTGAAATGTTAGCTTTTAAATGACTTTGTTGCATTTCAAAGTCTGAATTTTCGCCATGTTAGCAATTTGAGGATGGCAGGCCGATATTATCGCTACGTCCAACGTGGCATGCTGATATGGAATGCTGACATTATCACCACATTATCAATCTCTCCCTTTATAATTTGTGTAAAAATTTAAAAGTATAAGTTTTTAAATTATAAATAAAATAAAATTTCAATTCTTAGTGATAAAAATGTGTAACTTTTAAAATGTATGAAAAAAATAAAATAGAGAAGAAAGTGAGAGAGAAAAAAAGGGAGAGAAGAGAGAGATATGGTGAGACAGAGAGGGAGAAAGAGAGAATTGCAAAAGAGAAAATATCTCTCTCTTCTTTTGTACCTCTCTATCTTACTTTATATTTTTTATCAAAATTCCTCGTTTACTATTATAAATAAATGTTAAGAGAAGATAATTTTATAGAAATATTGTAAGAATAGTTAGAAAAAAAAAATTAGATAAAAAAGTAAAGTGAGAGAGATAAATACAAGAGAAAAGAGAGAGAATTTTTTGCCCTTTCCCTATTTTCCCTCTCTATCTCACTATTTTCTCTACTCTCCTTCTCTCACTCTCTTCCTTATTTTCTTATTTTTTTTCATGCATTTTGAAAATTACATACTTTTACCCTTAAGGATTAAAATTTTATTTTATTTATAATTTTACACTTTTAAATTTTTGCATTACATCACAAAGAGAAAAGTTGATGACATAGTGATGATGTCAATATTCCACATCAAATATAATAATGACATCAGCATGTCACGTAAGACATGATGATGATGTCAACATGCCACATCAATATGTCTAATACCATCGGCTACTAAATTCTCAAATTGCTAACATTACAAAAGTTTAGACCGTGAAATGCAATAAAAGTTACTTTAATCACTAGTTACTTTAATCACTAAAGTGCAAAAGCGCGAAAATATAGATAACTAAAGTGTACTTTTCCCTATATTATTTTAGAGATTAATATATTTTTCCTTCAATTTAGTTTAATTCTACTCGACTTTTATATACATACTTTGTACTGAAATGCAGTTATTTTACTACGACTTTAATGATCTCTTAAGTCTGATCCTACATAGACGGATTCAAATGAGAAATTAAATATAAACTTTTATATTTCTAAAGCATAGCCCAAGAAACTTATAAACAGAAAGCTTAAAATACATAGAAGAAGTGCTCAAAAAGATTGGACAAGGGACTTTCAACGATCTAAAATCCATAGTCCAAATTCGAAATTTCAAGTTAGGCAGCACATCTGCGAAGTAGCTGAAAAATGCAAGTTCAGCGGCCGAACGGAGTTTCAACTGTCAAACTTGGATTATCCCAAAATCCCGCAGCTTGATCTATAAATTAGCAGTCTCCAAAAACACTTGTAACCACAACATCTAGCAACCCAAACTCACTGCCAACACTTCCGCAAACTCACAGCAGCTAAACAGAGAGGAAAGGTCAACATGCATATAATAAAATCACATGTTCATAGGAAATCAAAGTGTTTAAACTAAAGAAAACCCATACTTTTAACACACATGCAAAACATGACTTCTCTTAGGTATAGAACAGAAGATCCCATTCAAGTTTCCAACTCATCACAAGAAAAACAACATGCAATTACTAAAATCCAAGTCAAAAAGAATTTTATCCTCCAAAGTTTAAAATTAATAGTTATGCTACTTTAAATCCTTCACCCACACATAAATACCATGTATGAGCTACGAATAATAGTGAGTACAGAGATTGGAAACCTATTTTTTAGAGAAGTTTGTCTCCTAACAGCCCAAAGGAATGAAGAGAAGAGAAGAGATGCTTGAAGGCTTTAGCTTGAAGTTCAAGAGATTGGAAGCTTAAATCTTCAAAAGCCAAGGAATTTATTTGAAAAAAAGTGAAGAAATAAATTAATGAAATCATAAGAAAGATTAGAGCTCATCTTCGAATAGAAACTTCTCTCTATTTTCGAGCCGAGCACTTTTTATAATTGGGTTTATTAGACCAGCTTTAGACGCCAAAGACGGCATCTTTAGCGATTAAAAATTATTGTTGTTAAAAGTTTTAACCCTTTAAAAATTCATTTCAAATTCATTTATAAAATATCATTTTATTTATTTTAAATTTTCAATGAAATCTTCATTAAAATATATTATCTATTATTTATTAATATAATATGCAATGTAAATATAATAATGATGTTGAGTTTTATTGTAATTATAATATTTTAAAGTAATATTTTTAAAATTTGATAATAATTAATTAGTTCATAGATTTATTAATTTCACTCTATTGTATTATTCTATGGGTGTTTTCATATTTTTAATTTTAATATCTTGAATTATGGTGTTTCTAAGAAATTATTTATTTATATTATTGTGATAAATTGAATCATTAAATTTATTTAATTGAATATATTTAAATTATAAAATAACGATAATATTATTTTAAGTGATTATTTAATAAATAAATATATAAATAAATTAAGATAATTAACTGAATATTTTAGAACTCAAATAGACTAGTTGTTTAAAAGAATTTATATTGATTTAAATTATCTTTAAAAAATGAAGGACTAATACGTAATTTTAAATTTTAAATTAAAAAACAAAAAAAATTAGTAATGTGCAGCGCCTCAATTTACGTTCCCTCCTTGTCTCTCTCTCCCTCTCCCTCTCCCTCTCCCTCTCTTTCTGCCTTCACTCCAGCGAACCACTTCTTTATTGTCGATGACCAATTAACGACGACCGCCATTTTCAGACGACACCGGTGAGCCAAGAACCAGCAATTATGGAATGTGATATCAGTGATTTTGGAAGGATAAAGAAAATAGATTTCTAAACTTTAAAATCTCTTATCTTGTAATTTGAATATCAATTCAAAAAAATAATTAATACATATTTACTCTTTGTTATTTATTTTAAAAGGTACACTAGATTGAGTTAGACTCTAAAAATATAGTGTTAATAATTATTCTAAGATATTATTTAATTTTTTTTAATTATAATTATAACTCTATTTAATAGAAAAAGTATAATTTAGAAATTAATAGAAAAATTTATCATTTAAATAAAATATTTTTTAATTTTTGTGAAAAAGTGGTATATGATTATTGGAGGAAGAAAATGAAATTGAACATTTAGTGGTTTACATTAAAATTGAATCAAATAAAAAAAATTAAAAATTAAATTTTATTTAAAATAAAAACTAAATTGAACTAAAATATGCTTATGACTGAATCAAATTAAATTGAAAAAATCAATTTGATTTACTTTTCGATTCATTCTCATTCAAATGAGATGTGTACTTAAATTTTCAATCATAAATTTAAATTTAAAAAAATTATAAATTTAAATAAATATTAAAAATAAAAATTTCATTAACTAATTCAACCCAAGCACAATTTTTCTCACAGTAACTCAAAATCACAATCTATTAATAAATCAATATGATATACGCGATAGAAAATAAATTTAAAAAGAAAAATTATTATTTAATTCTTAAAATATGATAAAATTCACAAGTTAATTTCTATATTTTGAAAAATACATTTAAACATTTTTAACATTTTAAAAGGTCTACCGATTAATCTCTCCGTTAATTTTAACCGTTAAATATTTTACTATTTAGTCCGTATAATTTTAAAAAAATTATTAGTTAATTTTTTAAATTTTTAAAAAATTTACTAATTAATATTTCTGTATCATAAATATTTTAGACTTTTTAATACTTAATAATAAAAATTAACAGATGAACTAAATAGTAAATTTTTTTAAAATATTTAAAAATAATTAATATATTTTCAAAATAGAAAAATTAATTAGTGAGTTTTTTATATTATAAAAATTAAGTAATTAATTTTTTTAAAAATAAAAGAACTTAAAAAATGGCAGATCTCCTAGACATTTTTTATTTTGGGTCTTTTATATGCATGTGAATAGAAAATAATAAAGATTAAGAGAAAGAAATAAAGAGAAAAGTAAAAAATAAATTCAAGGTTGGGAAGAACTAAGGAGGATTGGATACGGGGAAGAAGAGATGAATAGAGGAGATTAGGAGGAAGAGAAGAAAGAAAAGAAAAAAAAGACTGGTAGGAGGTGGCTACGCGGTGAAGAGTAAGCTGAGTTTGTTCAATTAATGTTTACACGAGTAATTTTTACTTATGGTCAATTAATGTTTATACGAGTAATTTTTATTTATGATCACTCAATTTAAATTATTTTTTTATTGTAATTTTTGAATTATAATTTATTTTAAAAAAATTATCAACATTTAAATACTTATTTGAAATAGTTATTTGGGTGAATTTTCAGTGAATTTTCTAATAAAAAAAATCCATTTGCCGCATCATAGTCGTGTGAGTCTACCCGAATTATTTTGAGTGTACCCGCTCTCTTTTCTCACTCAAATCTCCACTAATATCCTTACTGCATTTTCATCCAACATTACTGATCTCCCTTCATCACAAGTCGCTAAATTGCATAGAATTAGCATCAGTCTACTCATTAATTCACCCACTTTAATTATTTTATATTTAACTCAAATGATATAAAGCTATAGCTAAGTCGTGGCGAGTTTGCTCACTCTGAAATTGCCATCTTGTTCTCATCATCTAAAACTAAATTGAGAAGCATACGATATTAAAATATCAATCAATAGAGGAAGAAATACTGACCTTGTAATTTTAACTTTCTTTGCTTTCTCCACTGAAAGATTTTACTAGTGAAGCGATGGTATTCATTTACACAATGCAATTTCTCGAAATAGTGAGGGATTCTCATTTCCACTCTTGTTCATGTACTTCAAGGCTTTTAAGTTTAGCCACAATCTCTTCCTCTTCGGGGAGCGAAGAATTGGAGCTCAAATCGGTAGAATTAGCTTTTTGCACTAGGCTTTCGACTTTAGTAATTTCAAAAGACGAGGTAGAAGACAAAATGTAACATGTTTGATGAATTGCGAGAGATAATAGAGTAAACAGAGTCATTGTCACATTATTGACAATAATGGATACTTCAGAGGAGCTAAAATAGAAATGATTGACTCAGTGAACAGAATTGGAGGAATCTTCACCACAGCCTTCAGAATTCCCTCTAAGAGACTCTAATATTGGAGTGCAAAGTTTTCCATTCAGCCATCTTTATACAGATGGCTTTTTTCTCGGTGAAAGAGGGTATTGAGCACCATTAATATTACACCAGTTGAGAATCGTGGACTTATGGCTAAATTAGGGATTGTAGCAGTAAAATCCGAAATAGAGTTAAATCAAGATGAGTAGTGAAATTCAAGTCGCGGCAAACCTAAAATGCTGTTGAAAGTCTTGGTCAGAGGAAGATTGAATGAATAAAAAGGAAAAAATAATCGACAATCTCTCACATGATAAATATTTTTTTTTTTTAGCTATGTATGACATATCATATAATTTACTAGAAATTTAATCAAATAGATATTTCAATTAAGTATTTAAGTGTTGATAATTTTTATATTTCATAATTAATGAGAAAGAATGGATGGTTAAATTATTTTATAATAAATTATTAGATTTATTTAAGTTTAGTAAAAATTGGGAAAAACGAAAACCAAAGAATACTTGAATCAAGTCTTGTACCCAAGATACATGGACAGATGTATGTATGTGAATTTTACCACTAAACTAAATAGATAGTTAATTAATATTTACATTATAATATTTAATTTTAAATTAAAAAATTTTAAAAAATTAAATCAAACTGAAAAAAAAAATAAAAAATAAAAAATTAAAATCAAATCAAACTAAATTTTCATAAAAATCAAATTAAATTATTGATTTATTTGGTTTAACAAATACTGCTGGTAATACTAACTTGAAGCGACAAAGCTGGGTAGCTTCATAGCGCTCACATTCCCCGGCGAAATTGCAAAATCAATCAACAGAAACGGCGAATAGAAATGAGTAGGAGCAACATAAGTTCAGTGTTCTACGCCGATGCATATCATCCGATTCAAGCAGGAAGCATCGACGGCACCGATATTGCCCCCCACGACAACGGCGTATTCCGTGCTTTGCTTTGCTCTTCCGCTGGCCTCTGTATGTCTTTTTCAAAATCTCTCTCTTTCTTCCTCTAATTTCACAAATGCTCACTTTTTCTTCCTGCCCACTTTCCAACTTACATCAGATGATCCCTTCGGCGACCCCAAGGTCATTGGCGACCCTTATTGCACAGTTTTCGTTGGTCGCCTCTCGCATTCCACCACTGAACAGACTCTTCGCAAGGTAACTACTCATACCCACATGCCCAATTCCCTATGTTTACTTACACTAATTATAATGTTGTGGTTGTTGATCTCAGGCTATGAGCAAGTATGGTCGAGTGAAGAACTTGCGCTTGGTCAGGGATATTGGTAATTTTAGTATTACTATTATTCAAAGTGAAGTGGATGATATTGGGGCTTCGCTTATCTTTGTGTAATTAATTTGTTTTGTTTTGGTGCTTTTTTTTTTTTTTGTAGTAACTGGTGCCTCTCGTGGCTATGCTTTTGTTGAATATGAAACTGAAAGAGAGATGCGTCGTGCGTACAAGGTTCTGAGACGCTATGGTTTTCTCATTCTGTTTTTTCTGTTTTGTTTGACACCGACCCCACCCACCGAGTAGCTGTATTTAGATATGTGGCTACAGTCCTTGTCTTGCTGATTATTGTTCACCTGCTTAACTCATAGCTGTGAAGTTTTTTACTGCTTTTTTGATATGTTTCATGGTAGGATGCTATTACTAAATTTGAATGCTCCATATAGGCGTAACATCCCATAAAGATGTGCAATTTTAGGTGTCTGTGTTTTCAATTTAGCAAACAGGGGTATACATGAAAGGGCCACTTTTTTTCAGGTTTAGGTCTTTATCTTTTATGCATTTTTCTGGACAAGTTTGAGTGCACCAGGAATTCACCATTACAACCATTGAGCAATCTTCCTTTTTTAGTTTTCTTAGTTCATTTGGTATTTATCATTGTCAATTTTTTTGTAGATTAGTTATGACAGCTATAATGTAATTTCCTTTTTCTTCCCTTCATTTTCTAATATTACCATGTTAAACGGTTTTGTGTCCTTTATAAAATTAGAAATCATGTGCATATGAGCCATTTTGTGTGCGAGTGTTATATATATATATATATATTATTAATTCTGTTTTCCATCTTCTGACTTCTCCCCTATGACTTTGTACTGAGAAAAATAGAACCATTTGTTTGAGAATGGGTCTTCAAATCAGTTAGTATTGGTTATGGTGAAAGTGGTAATAAAGAAGTCTTTCAAGGATGTTTATTCATTGGGAAGCATATTGCGGACGAAAAGTAGAGGTTAAAGCAATAAGGAGTCAACACGATGTGGAGTTCTCTGGATTCTTTGAGAGTGTCTTTCCATGTGGGATGAATTATTTCAATTAATGATGTCATTTGCAGTTTTGCAAATTTTGGACAGTCTGAGTGCATTTTATAGCATGAACATGTAGAACTAATGCATGTGAGCCTCCAGACATATACTTTTCCGTTGTTATTGATCAAGCAAAAGAAGGCCCTAATTCTTTGTTTCTTGGACATTCTTATGGTGTTAGGCACAGGTCAAGCCATAGTGGAATATGCTTTAACATACAAAACATAAGAATCATGTGTCCCTGTGATCAAGTATCAAGGGTTGTGGTCATCTTTGTTCCTATGTTTATGGAGTCTGCTCTGACATAACTAATAATGGACTTGTTGGTTGTGCAGGATGCTCATCATACCTTTATTGATGACTCTGAAATAATAGTTGATTATAACAGGCAGCAGTTGATGCCTGGCTGGATCCCAAGAAGATTAGGTCAGTTTAATGGATTTTATTTCTAGGCACATTTTTTATAATTGGTATTTAGTTAATTGCTCTTGGTCATGATGAGCTAAAGATAAGAGTTCCATTAAAGAGCATCTCCAATTCTCCATGAGATATAACCTCCTCTCATTATATTGTTCATCTTGTAGTATTTGCATAAAAAACTACGGGAATGTCATGCAAATCACAATTTGAAATTTCTTTTCTCATTGACAACCTTTCTTCTTTGTTTCATTGTCTTCCAATCAGGAGGTGGCCTTGGTGGTAGGAAGGAGTCTGGACAGCTTCGGTTTGGTGGGCGAGAACGACCATTTCGAGCACCTCTGTATGTAGCTTCCACATTTTTGTGTATTTTGCGGCATTTATTTTACTACGAAGGCTTTTTTTCCACAATCATTTTAATATGATTTTGATTGCACATTGAATCAAAGTTTGCATCAAATCTGTGTTGGATTGTATGTCTGATGGTGGAATGAGGGTGGGGGCCACGCTAGCAGGATCTCTGATCCTGGAATGGAAAAAGTTGAAGGACAATGACAACTTTTTTCACGGGTGATTAGTAGCTTTGTCCTTAAAGTTCCTGCCCATTGGAAATAATATGATGGGCCAAAAATTGAGGACAATGACTTCATAATTGGAAGTGTCCATCTTCTGCCCCTCCTATCATTATTTGGACACTTCAATTTATCTTGAAGACAGTTTTTTATTTAGGCTCTGCTTGGTTAGCTTGCTCTCTGCTATTTTAGATCAGAAGCAAAACACAAGTAGTGTTTGGTTGGATGAGCTAGTTTAAGTTGATTGTTGTAAATCGCAAGTCATTGGTGCTGTAGGTGCAAACCTGTGCTACTCTTTTATAACTTCACTGATGCAATATCCTCTATCACAAGACAGGCAATCAATTCCTTGGGATGATTTGAAGAGGCTTGGGATTCCTCCTCCACCAGAAGGAAGATATATGTCCCGTTTTGAGGTATCATTCTTATTACCTTCAGCTCCTTCGAATGTATATCTAGCACCTCAACTTGTGCATGCAAATGATGCAAAAACTGTCACGGGTCATTCATTCGATACAAATGATTGCAGTAGTCCTACCCTTATCTTTTGTTTAACATATATGTATTAAATTGTCCAATAAGTATAGATATTTCCTTTAGTTGATTGGTTTAAAGCTATTCAAAACTTGTGTTTCTATCAAATAATCATCTTGAATGACACCATTGACTTAGGAATTGGAAATAATTATCTAGTGCCTTTTACTAAATTGTATTAAGCAAATGGCTAGCCCGCTCATTTCTCAGATTCTGTTTAGGTCCCATCACCCCCTAGAAGAGATCGGAGCTCCATAGACAGGGAAGAAAGCTCTCGCAGGAGTAGCTCTCTGGAGAGAGAACACAGCAACAGGAGGAGTTCTAGGGGCAAAGAAGATCGCTTTGGCAAAAGGCGCTCCAAGGAGAGGGAAGATCATTACCGTAAAGAGAGCAGTGTGGGTAGGTCAGGGCACTCCCATAGAAAGGTGTCAGTGGAAAGGGAGGATCACCATTATGAAAGAATCTCAGAAGACGGGGAAAAACACAGTAAGAAAAGAAGCCATGCTTACAGGGAAGAAACCTCTCACGAAACAAATGCGGAAGAGTACTCCCATAGAAGTTCTGGGGATTGGAAAGAAGGCTCTTATAAGCGCCACAAGCATGATAGTGGTTCTGATAGACACAAAAGGAGGTCCACTAATCGGGATCACACTTCTGATTACTAGTTTTCACCGCTGGGTTGGCTGCATATGTATATAGCACTTCTTTTTGAAATCTGTGGTGTATGCTCTCCACTGGTTGAGCTGTAATGAAAGCTATATTATCTTTTTGTTAGTCATATAACTTGTTTGCTCGGCAATGGAGATTATCCAATTTCGGAACCTTGATGAAATGCTTTCCAAGTTTCAAGCTCAATTCAATATTCTATACTGTGTAATGGTCATCCACAACAACTTAGCAACATGAGATGATTGTGAATGTGATTACTGATTTACTACCTACAAAAGGATACAACGCACAACAGAATCCATAACATGCACCAAATGAAGCAGAATGGCTGTACAAGCTTTTACAACTAATCACAGGTTCAAAAGATTGATCTCCACGATAAGTGAAACAGTTTTTTTTTTTTTTTTTTTTTTTTTTTTTTTTTCTGAATTGGATTGTAAGTTCAAATATCAAAACTCAGCATTCAAATAAATACACGGCACTAGACTCGAGTCTGAATAACTTGTGCGCTTATCCAAGGAAGGTAGGCATTTAGTTGACATTGAAGACACCTGGCTTTCATACAGTTGGTATGTATATAAATACACATATACCATAGACCCTCGTAAGAGTTCAAGCTGCTTAACATCTCACACCTGAAAGACATCACCTGGAAAAAAATGTATCCTGCCAAAGCCAGTGGTTGAAATTGTATGAGAAAACATATTCTGAAAAGAAAATAAAAACTAGCCACATGACAGTATATGAAAAGATTAAGCAAAAGAAAAAGAACTGTGAATTAACGATATTAATATAGTTCAGACAGATATTACTATAAACAAAAAGTAGAACACATCCCAAAGTTTCTCAATCACTCATTATAAAAGTCAAGAAGCAAGACATATTCTGTATAAGTAGCATTCACGCTTCTTCAACATGCTATACTTCTGCATAATGTTTTGTCAACAGAAAAATGTCAAGGTATTTGATAGGCCTTATTACGAGTTCCCCATTTATACAAATCTGCTTTGAAACTTAGATTTTGAGGGGCCAAATAGGTTGATGACTAAATTTAGAACTGTTCTCAGTGAAGGCCAATTATGCATTTTCCAAACTAGACATTCTACATTTGGAGTAAAAATGCCATTGCTTGGAAAGTTTCTGATTGTTTTTTAAGGTACATCATCTGAACTACAGAGGCAACGAGATAAAAGTACAATGGAGCAATAATCAAACTTGCGATTTTCCCCTCCAGCAATCCTGCTTGACTTCTGCAAGTTGTCAGCTACTGTTTAGTGTGTATTTAAATTCAGTCACCCAAACATAGAAACAGTTCTTGAATCAATGTGGTATTATGGTGTTGGCTCTCACTGTGACCAGCATAAAATTCTTTGACAAGTAAAAAGGAAAAAAAAAAAAAAAAAAAAGAACCACTACGGCACTACCTCAGAACAAAATGGAGATTATTTGGGTAACTAAATATGAGGATCTAACAAAAACTACAACATTGTAGAAATGGTTTCAACTTCCTGATGAAATAAATGAGTTTCACCTTAATTATGTGCACTCACAGAACTACAGCCTCAGTAACATATCTCCAGAAGTTTATGCGTTAATAATGTTAAAAATAACAAGAACATTTTTAACGATGAGAGTAAAGTGACCTAATTTCATAAATTATACAAGATCCTTACTCCCAAATTGATGAAATTCAGATACAGAATATAGCATTTTCCAAACCTTGTTCTTCAAAAGGTAAAAAAAAAAAAGTAAGCAAATCCTGGTTATAACAGCTATAGTATGTCATGATGCAATTTAGTAATCTTAGGCATATTAGGATCCATTTACAGTAAAGTATGTATCTATTAAAAGCTTGATTAGAAATGAGTGGATAACAAGGGACAAATAACCAAAACAAAATAAAAAAGATCTCTTATCACAAAACATGTAAATGAAACAGACCTCAAGGTAACTTCAGCAAAATTAGAACAAACAATAATATGGTACCACTCCATTCTTCCACTTAATGCTTGATTAGGTAAAGATCTAACCTCTGGTTCTTGGGAACAATGTACACTTCCATTCATGCTCCATCAGTCATTCCAGAATGACAAACTGGCTTAGCTAGTCACTTCCTTATCTAAACCTTTGATTCTATTTCCCCTTTTTGCAGCTTTTCTTTTTGCTTGAATTTGACGCACATATTCTGCTACTATCACATGGAACTTAGGAGCAAGTTTACTTGATGAGGAAACATTAAGACCTGCTTTCTTCAAAGCCCGAGTTACATGCTTCTGGGCCTTTTGGAAGTGTACAGTGCAGAGAGAAGGAGCAGTTGATCTGAGTATTGGCTTTCCACATGTTATAGGTCCAGCCTGAGCACTAGAGGTACAGCCAGTCCATCAAACATATATAGTCAGTGGATAAGTGATCATGACAAGGTAACAAGTTTCCGTAACTGGAAGCATGAGAGCACACTATAAATTGGCAATTGCATACTACCAAATCCAGCAAGGACCCTTCTTTTCATTTTTACCTCATACGCCATTATCTAATGAAAGGACAGTGGAGTATTCAATTAAACACTGAGATTTGCATCAATGAATGCAGTATGCTACTTTGAACACATCTTGATGCAGAAACCAACTCGTGAATCACTGAATCTTTGACAGATATAGCTAACAAATGTCCCTCAACACAAAAAAATGCTACATTATATTGGCTTGAATAGTTTAGAATAGTTGCTATCCAATATCCATCTGAAGGTAAGGCAAAAGAAAGGTTTAAAAGCTAGGCATGAAAAAGGACTTAAATTTCAGGATAAATTTTTTCTTAAGAGCTACACTCTGAAACATGTACAGGAGCTAAAAGATGTATCCAGTACAGATGTTTCTTCTTATTCTCGCATTATATGATAAAAACAACAATTTTATTATCTCACATTGAGATAGATAGTTACAATTAGATTTTTATCAAGAGTTTAAGTCCTATACAATATTAAAAATTTCAAATACCAAGTTTATTATTATTAATGTGACATGTTTCTAACTCCTAGAAGAATCCAAATGGCTCCACTATTTTTTCTACCGTAAATTTTGTCATATTTAACCACTATGAGAATCAAGAATGGGATCCGTTAGGGTAAACATCAAGAAAGCAAACAAAGGACACAATTGAATCGTTAATTTAACAGCATTAACATATATTTTTATGATACCAAACAATCAAAACCCACATGAAACTGAAATTTATGGAATTAAAGGAACGCCCATTAAAGAAATAATCCATAAAACGAAAAAAGAAAGAAGAATAGAGCAAAACTTTACCTCTTTATGACATAACCGCAGGGCTTATAGAGCTTCTGCTTGGTATCAGAGAGGATATGCAGATGACAAAAACTAGTCAAAGCCATAGCCTTTAGCTTACACCCCACAAACAGACAACGTTGATGGTTCTTCAAATCCAAATCGCCCTTATAACTAGAAAGCGAATTATTAACATAATCATTACCATTATTATTTTCCCCAATAACTTCAGTATTAACAATACCGCCCTCTCTCTCTCCACTTTCTCTCTCTACAGCGCCGCCTTGCTCTTGCTTTTGTTGTTGTAGAATAGGATGGTCTTCTTTGAATGGGCTGACACCGTACTTCCAGTAGTAGTCTCTGTACTGGATCTTGAGGTCCTCCATTAGAGCCCAATAGTAGTCTCTGTAGCATTTGGAGAGCTGCTTGAGTTTGTAGGAACGACGCTTGAGGAGTTCTTGGCGTGTGAGGTGGGAGGCATAGGAGAGAACCTGGTCTTGTTCGGAGAGGATGATTGGGGAATTGGGAGTAGTGGAGGGATTAGGATTAGGGTTGGAATTTTGGAGGTTAGCCAGTGTGGTGGTAGTGGTATTGAGGTTAGGGTTTCTTGGTGGCCGGGAAGAAGAGGGGTGGTAATGGTTCTTCGAAGCCGTAGTCATGGCTCGGCCCGAGAGAGAGAGAGAGAGAGAGGAATTTGGTGGTAGAGAGTAGTGGAGCGACGGTTGTCTCTGTCGATGACCGGTCAGTTGTTACAACATCGAATCGGAGGTACTCTGCATACTTCAATGTTTTTAATATATTATATTTTATATATAAATATATATAGGCAAATTGTATGGTTACTTTGTTTGAGGAAAAAAAAAATACCGTTATCATATTTTGTTTTGAAATTCAAGTACGTGTATAATTTTAATTTAATATTATTAATATAAAGTTAAATTTACTGTAACAGCGGATTACTACTAAAATATATAGGTATTTTTTTATTAATAAATAATTTTATCAAATTAAATAATTAATTAATAAATTTTTACATGTCATAAAAAATACATAGTTAAATATTTAATAAATAAAATTATTGAAAGTATTAATTATTAATTTTTTTAAAAAATATAAAATAAAATAAAATATTCTGTATATGCATACAAATATTTTAATTATTTAATTTAGATATGTTTAATATTGTATTATTATTATTTACAAGAGGTTGAGTGTAGTGTGAAAAATCTCCCAAAGTTCAATTAAATGTGTGAATTACAGTTTCATGAGTGCTGACATATTTAATATATTATTATTTATATTATAAAAGGAAAAATTTAAATATTAATTTAATAAAAATAATATTCACATGTTAATAATATATCATATTATATATTAACTGGAGCTGAAAATAAAATATAAAATTTCTTAAATTTATTTAAATATATTTTTTATCAGATTAGTCTATGAGTACAGTTTTACTAATACTTATAAGCATTTATAAATTTAATTTGATGGTTAATTTAATGGTAAATATATTAAGATGAAGTTCGAAAATTTTAAATTTAATTTCAAAATTTTTATAAAAAATATTTAAAAAATTAAAATTATAAAATTATTAATAAAGGGCAACTAGATATATTATGAAAAACTTACAATAACTTAATGTACGTTTAAATTTTTTAGTTCGTTCAAAAACGTATGAATAAAAAGAAAACTTATTAGCTAAGTAATATACTATTATATATCCATATTAATCTTATTATAGATATCATTTTGAAGTAGTCTAGCTTAAATTATTTGAAGGGTAAATTACTACAAAACTTTTAAAATTTATTAGTCGATTTTTATTTTAAAATCACTCTATTAAAATATTTTTATATTTTATAAAATTTAACTATTTAATTTTTGAAAAACTAATAAGTTTACTAAAATTCATGGAGCTTATATTAATTCTTCCTTATTTGAAAATAATTGCAAGCTTTTTAGATATTATTCATAAACTAGAATATCACCGTCTTGACACGTGTACAATTTTGTCTCACTTTTTTAATATATATCACCTGCTATTTAGGGTTCAATCTCGAGATATATGACTAGGGGAGAAGGAATAAGAATAACTTTGTTCCATTTTAATTAGTTGGAGTGGAAGTGAGAATATAGTTAACTTGCAAGAACATGTGACGAGACCGGGGACACATCACCTCAAATAAATTGGGAGGCAGTACACTCTAGGTTGACTGGAGAATAACAAACTTTGATAATATTTAAGGGGAAAAGGCTCACGACAATCATGATATGTTGCCACTTATAAATACTATTGCAAAATAGTATACTTTGAAACGAATAATAAATTTGTTACTGAATTATTACTGAAGTCAAAATTTTATTTATTTTAAAATATTATTTTATTTATTTCCTTTTAGTGAATGAAAGGTTAGAAAAGTTTTTTCCTGTAAATACTGTTATGTTACACTTTGTTAGTTTGAGAATCTGTGCCTTTCGAACCTCACTTTGTGAGGGAGTGTGGCTAAACTAAATGGAATTTCTTAGTTGCCTAACAAGTTTCTAAGTGATTATTTGTTACTGCATGTATTTTGACTTAGGCCCTGTGACAATTTGGATTCAGAGTAAAGGTTACTTTGGATGATTGCACTAACTACTGTGGCTGGAGGTGGAGCTATAGAAGCTATTCGAGAGAGGGTGGCACGATTAGAATCTATTATTTTCCCAGTTGATGCTGATGGTGTGGAAAGTATTTCTACACGAATTGATGACCTTCATGAGTCCGTCCAGCGTCTAGAGACCATGCTCAACGAGTTCTCTGTGGAGATGAGAGCAAGGGTGGGTGTGCTGGAGGCAGACATGATGTTGGTGAAACGTATGGTTGTGGAGACTCCTACGGAGACAGTTTCTGCTGGGAAGATGAAGGTGTCGGAACCAAAAGCATTCAATGGTGCTCGAAGTGCAAAGGAATTAGAGAATTTCCTATGGGACATAAAACAGTATTTTATTGCTGCCAGAATCCTTGATGTGGAGCAAGTGACAATCACTAGCATGTACTTGTCTGGGGATGCCAAGTTGTGATTGTGAACTTGTATGTCTGATGATGCTAGTGCTGGCAGGTCGAGGATTGACTCTTGGGAGAGATTGAAGAAGGAAATGAAGGATCAGTTCCTACCTTGCAATGCCTCTTGAGTTGCAAAGGATTCTTTAAAGCAGCTGAGACAATCGGGTACGGTACGGTAAGGGATTATGTCAAATAATTCAGTTCTTTGATGCTGGATACTCAGAATATGTCCGAGGAGGACAAGCTATTCAATTTTCTATATGGTCTTCAACCATGGGCACAAATGGAATTGAGAAGGCAAAATATAAAAGATTTGCCTAGTGCCTTTGCTACTGCTGATGGTTTGGTGGATTTCAAGCTCAGTAAAGATGCTAGCTTGAGTAAGGGAAAGGGAAAAAGGTTAGAGAAAAAGGATGGCATGAAGAATGGTGGTGACTATAAGAAAGACAGTGAGAAAGGGAAAGTTGATGGTCAGAGTTCAGGGAGCAAGTTCTTTAAGGGAAGCCAGGGTTGTTTCCTATGCAATGGACCCCATCGTACAAAGGATTGCCCGAAGAGGGAGAAGCTAACTGCTCTTGTGGCTAATGATGACCATGCCCTTGTAATTGCTGATTCTGGAAATGCTTCTGTTATGAATCCAATACATTTGGTGAATGCTATTTCAGAAGTGAGTCCTTTGAAGGGATTACTGTATGAGAACATACGATTGAATAGTGCAGAAGTACTGGCTATGGCTGATACTGGTGCTTCATATAACTTTTTGGCTGAGAGGATGGCTAAAATTTTGGGTTTGGAAGTAACTAAGAGCTCCAACCGCATAAAGGCAGTAAATTCGGCAGCTAGAAATGTGATAGGTATGGCTGCTAATGTTGTTTGTACTATTGGAAATTGACTGGATATGTAAATGTCTTGGTTGTTCCTTCAGATGATTTTGATTTGACTTTAGGGAATGATTTCTTTATGCTGGCTAAAGTTGTTGTTGTTCCTCATTTGAGTGGGTTGTTCATTTTAGATGAATTGCAAACTTGTTATGTCCAAGGAAAGTTTATTCCTAAGGATGAATGTAATGATTTTAGCAAGGTGAATTATATGCTGAGTGCTATATAGGTTGAGAATGGGTTAAGGAGAGGTGAGGAGACCTTCCTTGCTACCTTGCTGGAAGTCAAGCCCGACAGGACTGTGGAAGTCCCAGATCAAGTTGCTGAGTTGCTAAGTTGTTGAGGCAATTTACAAATGTGATGCCTCCTAATTTGCCAAAGTAGTTGCCTCCTAACTTGCCAAAGTAGTTGCCTCCTAGACGTGTAATTGATCACAAAATAGAATTGGTGCCAGGATCTCAACCTCCTGTACGTGCTCCATATCGGATGTCTTCTCATGAGCTTGCTGAGTTGAGGAAGCAGTTGAATGAGTTGCTGAAAGTAGGGTACATTCAACCTTCAAAAGCCCCTTATGGGTATGCCCGTTTTATTCCAGAGAAAGCAAGATGGTAGTTTAAGGATGTGTGTAGATTATCGTGCTTTGAATAAAGTGACAATAAAGTACAAGTATCCTATGCCTCTTATCCAGGATCTGATGGACAGATTGAGTGGAGCTTGCTGGTTTACGAAGCTGGACCTATGGGGTAGGTATTGGCAGGTTCAGATTGCTAAAGGGGATGAAACGAAGACTACTTGTGTTACTCGCTATGGAGCCTATGAATTCTTAGTCATGCCTTTTGGTTTGACAAATGCTCCTGCCACATTTTGTAATCTCATGAATGATGTATTATATAACTTTCTTGATGATTTTATTATGGTGTACTTAGATGATATAGTCATCTATAGCAAGAACCTTGATGAGCATTTGATGCACCTTGGGTTAGTGTTGGAAAGGTTGCGGATGTACAAACTGTACGTCAAAATGGAGAAATGCGAGTTCGCAAGGCAGGAAGTCATGTTCCTAGGTCATCTTGTAAGCCAGGGGAGGGTGAAGATGGACCCAAGGAAGGTAGATGCCATTGTGGAGTGGCTTGTACCAACCAAAGTCTTAGAGTTGCGGTCATTTCTTGGGCTTGCAAACTATTATAAGAAGATTATTGCTGGATACTCTAAGAAAGCTGCACCATTGACGGATCTTCTAAGGAAGAATGAGAAATGGCAATAGGGGAGTCATTGCCAAAGTGCATTTGACAAGTTGAAAGCTGTTATTTCTTCAAAACCTGTGCTAAAGTTGCCTAATTTTTATGCACCTTTTGAAGTGCATATTGACGCTTCTGACAAGGCTATTAGAGGGGTGTTGGTCCAAGAGGGACATCTCATTGCCTTTGAAAGCAGGAAGTTAAATGAAGCTGAACAGAAATATTCTACCCATGAGAAGGAGATGGTTGTTATTGTTCATTGTCTTCATGTGTGGAGAGTGTACTTGTTGGGTATGAAGTTTATTGTTAAAACTGATAATGTTGCTAACACTTTCTTCAAGACTTAGAAGAAGCTATCTCCCAAGTAGGCTCGTTGGCAGAAGTTCATGGATGAATATGATTTTGTGTGAGAGCACAAGCTAGGCAAGCACAATCAGGTTGCTGATGCCCTAAGTAGAAAGGAGGTAGTTGTTGCATTGTACAACACTACTCATGTCCAGTTTGATATGATGGACAGGATTCGTAGTCATGGCACGGAGAATGCTGGTTACAAGTTGAAATTGCCCGAGAGATTGAAAGTTCATTCAACTTTTCATGTTAGTTTCCTCGATAAGCTTCACGAAGATGTCGCTAAATCTTCAAGGAGCCAAGCAAGGAGAGCCAAGCAAGGAGAGCCCCATCGGTTGTGAGGAAATAGTTCAATGATCAGATTGAGCAAATTCTGGATCATAGGACATTAGGGCAAAGCAAAAAGAATAGAAGGACGGAGTTCCTTATTCTGCGGAAAGATAAGCCAGTCACTGAGGCTACTTAGGAGAGAGATATGACCTTATGGCAATTTGAAGAGAAAATAGAGGATTATTTGCGAGCCCTACCAACAAGGACTTTGGCTCCTTCTGATGGGGTGATTTGTCAGACCCTTGAGTGGGTAGGCTTGAGTTGGGGTAAAGTTGGGCCTTGATTTCACCACAACTGGGTGTGTGCAGGGCGGCACTTGATTGGCAAGGCTGTGTGCTTGGGCAGGTTAGAGTACTGCTAGGTACAAGGGCTGGACTTTGGGTGTCAGTTCAATCCATCATGTAGGGAAGTTGCTACAGTGGGATGAAAGTTGCTGAAGACAAAGTAGAAGCCTACAAACTTGGGGAAGTTATGCTAGAGTGGGACATTTTCTCCCATGAGGGGTAGTGGGTAGTTATAACTCCCATAATGGGTAGTGGGTGGTTATAACTCCTATGATAAGTAGTGGGCAATTATTTCTCCTAAGTGGTTGGGGTGTCAACCACAACTTCTTATAACTATTATTGTATCCTATATATACTCATATACATGTAAATATGGGAAGTTCCGTAAAAGGAGTCCCTTGTATTGCTTCCTTTTAGTGAATGAAAGGTTAAAAAAGTTTTTTCCTGTAAATACTATTGTGTTGCATTTTGTTGGTTTGAGAATCTATGCCTTTTGAACCTCACTTTGTGAGAGAGTGTGGCTGAGCCAAGTGGGATTTCTTGGTTGCTTAGCAGATTTCTAAGTGATTATTTGCCACTGCGTGTATTTTGACTTAGACCCTATGACACTAGCCCTCTTGACTTAAAAGTTTCAATGAACATAAACATCTTGGTGTCTCCTTATGTAACGACCCGAAAACCGAACCGCTATCGACGCTAGGATCCAGATCGGCTTAAGGCCGCCGGGACCCGTATCAAGCCTAACATACATCTTGTATACTTGTTTAATCCCATACATGATCAGCAATTACATAAAATTTTGAACTTTCTCATACGTTTACCAAACTTAACCTGTGCATGCACAATTCATAAGTATAAACATCAAACCCCACATTGGAGTCCTCATCAATGCTCCAATGGGGTAACATAACATATATTAAGTTTGGTTTACATAAACAGTGATAAAACATTTTATAGACCATGTACAAAGGGATTAACCAACATACTAGGGTCAAGCACAACTCTAAACCTCAATAAACATCATTACATTACATTACATCATTCTCATGTCCACATCTAACTATTACATAAAACATGACTTCTTATTCTTGCTGACCTCCTGATTCTGTCCCGTACCTGCAACCTGGGGGATTAAGGGAATGGAGTGAGTTACTAGAGCCCAGTGAGCAGAATAATAAAACATATTATTTAAAGTTCATGCTTTCATGGAATGCATCATATCACAAACAAATCACATTAAGGATGGACTTGTCACCAATAGCCCTCAACATATCCAGTAGTGCCAGGGACGTAGAATGGGTCTTCCTGGACTTTCTCTTACATAACATATCATAACATTTCAATATGCCAGGGACGTAGAATGGGTCTTCCTGGACTTTCTCTTACATAGTGCCAGGGACGTAGAATGGGTCTTCCTGGACTTCCTTACCATATCATCATCATACCATATCATACCATACAAGGGCTAATGGATCATCCAATGTTCATCCACATCAACAACATAATATGCAATGCAACATATTCGTGAATTCTAATGCAAACAACCTAATACATCTCATGGTATTCATGATGCATGAATCATGCTAAAACTGTCATTATTTGCTTTGAAACATAAAGAGTCATTCTACTCACCTCAGGCTAGCTCTAACAAGACACTGAAGCAGCTGTCTCACTGCTGGGGTCCTCGGTTCCTCGGGTCTGAACCTACACAGGTGGACTCAAATGAGAGACCAAATATACATGAACATGACTCTAAAATACTCCCCAAAAATCCCCTAAAACACCTTAAAACAATCATAGAAATCATGCAAAGGAAGGCTGAACAAGGCACTTTTGGCGGCAGGTTCAGCGGCCGAAAGTCCCTCCAGAGCCGAAAGTCATGCACCTTCGACGGCACTTTCGGCGGCCGAAGGTTCCTTCCAGATCCGAAACTCATGCATGTTCGGTGGCACCTTCGGCAGCCGAAACTCCCTTCCAGAGCCGAAAGTCCACTTTCGGGGGTAGGGTTCGGCAGCCAAAGGCTTGCCTCCACAGGTAAGTTCGGCGGCCGAAAGTCCCTTCGGCTGCCGAACCTAAGTTCTTCCAAAGGGCAGAACTCAGCCTCCATAATGCACATTTGCCTCCCAACACCTTCCAACTCAAAACCAACACTTCCACAACATGCATACACACATACACAAGCTCATAGGGGCCTCAAACTATCCTAAACCCCAACTAAAATACATCAAACATACACATACAACACACATTGTCCATATACTCAACATTAACCAAAAACTCAACATTAACCTAAACATGCATTTCTACCCCCGAAAACTTTCATAAAACTTGTTTAAAACATGAAATGAGCTAAGGATCTACTCTTACCTCTTGGAGATCGAGAGGGGAGGCGATCTAAACTTGGAGATGGGAGAAATCTAGCTCCTTAGGTCTCCAAGCTCCAAAACTTGATCTTAGCTCCAAAACTCTTCAAAACCAGGTTAGAACTCGTTAAAACTTGAAAGATTTGAGGAAAATCAACAAAACCAACCATGGGAGAGCATGGACTCACCGTTGGCCGAAAATAGGGGAAAAAGCTCGCCCGTTTCGGCCATGGAGCCCTTTTATATGGGCTGGCCAGACCACCTTCGGAAGCCTAAAGTGCCTCCAAAACTCATGCAAGTTCGGCGGCCGAACATGGGGTTCGGCGGCCGAACCTGAACCACTTTCGGAAGCCTAACTTGCCCCCCTAAACTATCCTATGTTCGGCGGCTGAACCTGAAAATGCCTCCATAGTCTTTTTCATTCAAAACTCAGTTCTTTTCTTACTTAAAATCATAAAACATATTAAAACATTTTATGAAAACATGATTTTACCCTTCTAGAGATTTCCGACATCCGAGATTCCACCGGACGGTAGGAATTCCGGTACCGGGGTCTAGCCGGGTATTACACCTTAAGCTCTTTTTCAAACTTGATCAACATGTCTTCTTGAAGTTCTTGTGAAATACAAGCTTGTACATAAATCTGAAGTTATGCCTTGAGCTTGTTGGAGCGTGCCCTTGTAATTGGCTCCATTGGCATCCTCAAGTCACCATCTCCATGGATGCCTTGGTGAGTTGTATTATTTCCTTCCTCCTCAAAAAGATTCGTCCTTGAATATGAACCTATATTATCAAAGAGAGATAAATCAATAATATTCAAAGTAGCACTAAACTCATACTCAATTGGCAAGTCCATCCTATAAGCATTATCATTGATGGGTTCAAGCACTTGAAAATGAGCATCTCCTCTAGGATCGAGCTTAGATTTCCTTTGTTTTGGAAATATTTCTTTCTTGAAGTGTACCCCAACTCAATCTCTTGGCTCAAGCCTTATAACCCTTCAACCTTGATTGGCTCTTTGAGCATACTTTTTTATTCTTCTCCTCAATGTGTTGTCTAGCTTTCTCATATATAGACTTAACCGATTCTGCTCGTTGTTGTCCATCTACATTCGCAACCTCATTCAAAGGTACAGACAACAAATCCAAAGGAGTTAGTAGATTAAAACCATACACAATATCAAATGGTAAATAACTTGTAGAAGAGTGAATGCTCCTATTGTATGCAAATTCAACCAAAGGCAAACAATCTTTATAAATTTTTAAATTCTTTCCAACCACAGCATGCAATAAAACTCTAAAATTCTATTAACCACTTTAGTTTGGCCATCAGTTTGGAGATGACAAGTAGTAGAAAACAATAACTTAATCCCTAATTTTTTTCCATAGAATACACTAAAAGTGACTAAGAAACTTAAAAGCTCTACTAGAAACAATTGTCCGAGGAATGCTATGTAGCTTAATAACATCCCTAAAGAATAAATCAGCAATATGTGTAGCATCATCAAATTTATGACATGCAGTAAAATGCGCCATTTTGCTAAATCTATCAACTATAACATCAAAGATGTTGTCTCGGCCTTTCATAGTTTTAGGTAATCCCAACATAAAATTCATATCTATATCAACCCAAGAACTACTAAGAACAGATAAAGGAGTATACAACCCATAGGATTGCACCTTGGACTTAGCCTGCCTATATGCAACGCAACTAGAGTGAATTCTTTCAACATTTTTTTTTCATGTTAGGCCAATAAAAATGCTCTTATAATATATCAAGTATCTTAGTAATGCTAAAATATTCTATCAATCCACCATTATAAGACTTTTTAACAAGCAGTTCACGCATAGAACAAGAAAGAATATAAAGCTTATTTTTCCTAAATAAATATCCATCATCCTATAAAACTTTTGAAATGCTATTTGCTCACATATATCATATACATTAACAAAGTCAAAATCTCATTTATACAAATCTTTTATATATTCAAACTCAATCAACTTAGAACAAAGAAAAGATATTAAAGTATACTTTCTAGATAATGTATCAGAAATTACATTTTCTTTATCTTGCTTGTATTGGACCACATAAGGGAATGGTTTAATAAACTTTGGCTACTTAGCATACCTCTTATTCAATTTTCCTGGTCCTTTTAGATTCTGTAAGCTTTCATGATTAGTGTGAATCACGAACTCCTTAGGCCACAAGGACGAAGCTACTCATGGCCAAGGGGGTCATGGGCCCCCTGAAATTTTTTAAGGGTATATAGGTAATTTTTTTTAAACATAAAAAATTATCATTAGATCCCTACATGTTTAATAAACTTACCAACTCATCCTTATTTCAAAATGATTTAATTAATTCATCGTTATATTTTATAATTTTAAATTCTTTAATTCATTTATCAAAATAAATTTTACTATTTAATCCCTCAGCTTCTATAGTATTTTTCAATCCAAAAAATTTGTTTTTAATTTTCAAGTTTTCAAGTTCAAGTCTCTACTTAAATTTTTTCTTAAGTTATTCACTCATTATTTAATTTACTTTTATATGTCATTTTTTTATTAAGTGAATTTTTTTTTATTTATTTCACTTAGTTACTAATCTATTTATATGATTGAAATTATATGAAAATAATTTTTAATGGGTTAGAACTTTTTTTTAAAAAATTTTCAATGGTAAATGATGTATTAAAATATTATATTATTTTAATAATTTTTCTATAGATTTGCATGTTATAATCATAGCGAAAAGAAATTTTTTTATAATAAATATCATTAAAAGTCAACACTACAGTGATGAACCAAAAATAATTATTTGATAATTTATATTGAAAGAAATATTTATAAATAATGATAATTATATTATTAAAAATATATTTTAATAAATGAAAAATAGATGAGAATGATCATCATTAATTATAATAGTTTATTCACTTTTTATAAAAATTTATTTTATGAATGTATATTTATTTTATACTCTCTTTTATTCTATATTTTTTATCCATTTTGATTTTCACACATATTAAAAAAAATTATTTTATTAACTTTTCAATTATACTATCTTAAAAATATTAAATGTTATTAAATATTTAAAAATATTTTGAATACTTATTTAGAAAAATAACAATCAATGATAGGTTGATTTGATAATAATATAAAATTAAATTAGATTATAATATTCAATTATATATTACTATAATGAAACAAAATGAACAATAATTTTAGGATAATAATAAAAAAATCGATAAAATAATAAAACATAATATACTTATTTAAATTGGACTCTGTAAACTGAATTTTTGCATCTGTCACTTTTAGGCCATAAATAGTATTGCCAAGTTTGTAGAGCTCTCATAAGCGCATAAAGCTCCTCGTCATATGTATTAATAGGATCTTCCCCATTCTTTCTTCTATTTATCACAAGCACCACCAAACTAAAGCATAATCATGGAATTTCACGGCTGCCAACTTCACTTTCTTCTCTTCTGAATAATTGTGGCAGTCAAATATTATCTCCATTTTCTTTCCTATTCCAAGTATGCCTTTGTATCATTCTTGCCTTGGAAAGATGGTATTTTCATTTTAATGCTTCCCAAGTTTCTATCAACACAGCCTGTCTCTCTTCTTCTATTGCATTATTTCGGCCTCTATAGCCTCTTCCTCTACCTCTTTGATTTTGTCCCTCTCTTTTATTCAATCTAATCCCATGCCACTCTCCTTCATGTTCTTCATCATCAAAGTCATCTTCATATTCATAGTGTTGAGGTGTTGCTTCTCTCATATTCTACCTCCTTGTTGCATTATTATTTGAAGGTTCCCTTTGCAAGTATCAAATGGCTTAATCTTGCCTATCAAATTTGTCACTAACATTTCTAAACAAGTTCTCAATTCTTTGAAATTGATGTTGCATGGACTTTAGAGTCATGAATGTATTATGTTCAGTATCACTACTCTTCTCATCTTTTTCACTTTCTTTACCATTCTAAGAATTAGACATGATGTAAACTTGCAAAACACGTTAAAAAAGAACCTCACACACTCCTTCATTTGTTTCTCTCAAAATCAGAACGAAAGCACTCGTATTTCATTCAACAAAATGGCTTTTTACCCTCTAATGAGCTCACACACTCTTATTTTTTATAACCCTAGATTCAAGCACAGTTTTCCTTGTCCGAATCAATCAATGCCAACCAAAATAAGCAAAATAACAACTTAATTCAATAGAATAAGCAAATGAGACAACAAGCAATAAAAAGAAAATAAAGAATGCAAGAAAAGACACAACTAAGAATTTAAACTCAATCAACCCGACAAAATGATTTCCAAAAGGTATCACTCAATTAATGAATTTTGGAAGTAAATTAGGGCTATTCAAAGAGATTTGATGTTGATAAACAAGAATAAAATCAATGGAATCAAACCAACATTTTTTGCATTTCCTGAGTTTTGCGCACAAAAGAAATTGCTTTTTTTTTTCTTTCTTTTTAAATAATATCAAATTGATATTTTAAGGATTTCAAAGACATAAAAATCACATGAAACAGACAAGAATTGTAACGACTCGGTGACCGGACCACTACCGGTGCTAGGATCCAGATCGGCTTAAGGCCGCCGGGACCCGTAGCAAGCCTACTATGCATTCTGTAAACTTGGTAAATCCCATACATGTACAAAAATTAGCAAGACAGGACTCTACATCCTATCCTAGTGGACATGATTTTTTACCTATTGTGCTTGCCCTTCTATGACAGCTATGAGCCCACACTCTCTAGGTCCGACTATATAAACCTAAGGCTCTGATACCAATCTGTAACGACCCGGTGACCGGACCGCTACCGGCACTAGGATCCAGATCGGCTTAAGGCCGCCGGGACCCGTAGCAAGCCTACTATGCATTCTGTAAACCTGATAAATCCCATACATGATCAACATTTTCCATAAAAATTTGAAACTTTACATCTACCAAGCTTAACCTGTGCATGCACACTAAGAGGTAAACATAAAACCCCATACTAGAGCCCTCATCAATTGCTCTAATTGGGTCATCATTTCATACATTAAGCTTGGTTCTCAACATATATCATTATAAAACATAATAATATACAAATCATGTACAAAAGGGATCTACCACTATAGGGCCAATCACAATTCTATCATCAATATACATGACATAGCTTTACATCATTTTACAATACATGTCCACTACTGCTATTACATAAACTTTTCTTCTGTAGCTATCCCATGCTATCTCTGGCCCTGCAAACCTGGGGGATTAGGAGAGGGGTGAGCTACTAGAGCCCAGTGAGTAGAGCACTAATAAAATCAGTTATTAAAACATGCGTCTATGAAATGCATCACGTCACAATAAAACATATCACAGATGGATTTGTCACCAATAACCCTCTACAGATTGTAAACTCTGTGCCAGGGGCGATTAGACCACACCTGGTCTTCCATTACTCTGTGCCAAGGGCGATTAGGCCACACCTGGTCTTCCATTACTCTGTGCCAGGGGCGATTAGGCCACACCTGGTCTTTCATATCATATCATATCGAGGGCTAAAGGATCCTCCAATATCCATCCACATCAACAACATATTATGCACTGCATCAAATTCGTGAATACTAATGCAAACATCCTATATATTCATGGCATTTATGATGCATGAGTCATACATACTAATGCAACCATCCTAACATATATACATGGCATTTATGATGTATGAGTCATGCTAAAACCTTTCATTTAATTTAAAACCATAGTTCAGTTCTACTCACCTCTAGTAGACGCTGGAATACCTCTGACCCAGCTAACTCTGAGGGCCTCCTTGGTTCCTCGGGTCTGATCCTACACAGGTGGACTCAAATGAGGTACCGACGTACTCTATCATAACTCTAAACATTCTCCCAAAACCCCCTTAAAACACCTCAACCATACATGAAAAAACAAGCAAAGGAAGGCTGGATAGGGGACTTTCGGCGGTAGGTTCGGCGGCCGAAGGTCCCTTCAAAGCCGAAAGTCATGCACTTTCGGAGGCGGGTTCGGCAGCCGAAAGTCCTTTCCAGAGACGAAAGTCACAACCTTCGGCGGCATGTTCGGCGGTTGAAACTCCACTCCAGAGCCGAAAGTCCAAACTTTCGGGGGCGAGTTTAGGCGGCCAAAACAACCTCCTCAAGGGGTTCAGCGGCCGAACCTTGCTTCGACGGCCGAACCTGAGTTCTCCAAGAAGGCAGAACCCGATTTAACCTCAAGTCTCCAGCCTCCCAAAACATGCATAACTCACAACCAAGCTCTAAAACACATACATATACCTTTCTTCATGCATATAGGGGCTTAGAACTAGCTCAAACCCCCAAAACTGTAACGACCCGGAAACCGGACCGCTACCGGCGCTAGGATCCAGGTCGGCTTAAGGCCGCCGGAACCCGTAGCAAGCCAAACATACATCCTGTGAACCTGTTCAATCCCATACATGAACCAAAACATACATAAAAATTTAAACTTTTCTTTCATTCACACATTTCTTTACCCAGCCTAGCCTGTGCATGCATAAACATAACATAAACCCCTCAGTGGAGTTCTCAACAATTACTCCAATGGGGTACATAACATATAGCAGGCTTGGGTTACATAAACATCATAAAACATTTATCTCATGTATTTAAGGGATTACAACAGACTCTAGTCAAGCACACTATAAAACTTACATTTACATTACATAACATACTTTTACATTACAACTAAACCATGTCCACTTCTATGCTATTACAGAGACTTCTCTTACTCTTGCTGACTCCTCTATCTACTCTGCACCTGTAAGACTGGGGTTAGGGGAGAGGGGTGAGCTAAAAAGCCCAGTGAGCAAAAGTAAAAACATGATATTAATTCCTCCATTTTTAGGTATTTTATTCTCCATTTTATTATTGACATTTGCTTTAATTCCACACTTTTTAGGTATATTATTATTCATTTTATTAATAACATTAAATAACATAACTTTTACTTTACATGCTTTCATGAAATGCAACACATCACATTTAATCACATAAAGAATGGTATTGTCACCATTAGTCCTCACATCTCCAAGTGCCAGGGGCGTAGAATGGGCCTCGCTGGTCTTTCTCTTACATAACATACATAACATAACACTCCAAAGTGCCAGGGGCGTAGAATGGGCCTCACTGGTCTTTCTCTTACATAGTGCCAGGGGCGTAGAATGGGCCTCACTGGTCTTCCATAACATATCATCATAACATAACATTAGAGGACTATGGATCACCCAATAACCATCCACATCAACATCAAATTATGCAATGCAACATATTCGTGAATTTCTAATGCAAACATCCTGAAACATCGCATGGCATTAATGATGCATGAGTATGCTATCAGATTCATTCATTTGTTCATTTATTCATTTATTCATTACTTAAAAACTTAGGGAAAGATCCCACTCACCTGGTGACCGAAGCTTTAACGACGGACTCTGAAAGACTATCTCACAACCGGGGGTCTCGGGTCCTCGGGTCCGAACCTACACAGGTGGACTCAAATGAGGCACCAAACAACAAGAACATAACTCTAAACATACCCCCAAAAACCTCCCAAAAACACCTCAAAACATCCCTAGAAAACATGCAAGAAAAGGCTGGGAAGGGCACTTTCAGCGGCACCTTCGGCGGCCGAAAGTCCCTCCAGAGCCGAAAGTCAGGCAGGTTCGGCGGCACCTTCGGCGGCCGAAACTCCCAGACAGAGACGAAACTCATGCATGTTCGGCGGCACCTTCGGCGGCCGAAAGTCTCGGACAGAGCCGAAACTCAAACTTTCGGGGGCAGGCTTCGGCAGCCTAAAGCTGCCTCCCAAGCTGGTTCGGCGGCCGAAAGTACCTTCGGCTGCCGAACCTGGTTTCTGCCAAAGGGCAGAAACTTGGTTCTTCATGCCCAAAACAACCCCCTACACAACCAATCATGCATAAACCTATTCTACAACAAACATACTCAAGCATACAAGCTCCTAGGGGTCTCCAACAAGCTTAAACCCCAACTACAACACACAAGCAAGCCACATTGCACTTAAACACACATTAAAACCATGGATTTTTCATAAAAACCCATCAAGCCTACTCATGCATTTCTACCCCAAAAACTTGCATAAAACTTACTTAAAACACATATAGAACTAGAGATCAGCTCTTACCTCTTGAAGATCGAGAGAGAAACGATCCTAGCTCGAAGATGGGGAGATTCGAGTTCTTGAACCTCAAAGCTCCAAAACTTGCTTAAACTTTAAAACTCTTCAAAAACAAGATGTAACTTGTTAGGATCTAAAGGATTTGAGGGAAAACACTCAAAATGACCATAGGAGGGCTAAAGCTTACCGTCGGCCGAAATGGGAGAGAAAACCTCGCCTGTTTCGGTCACGGGGTCCTTTATAGGGCAGGTTCTGTCACCTTTCGGCGGCCTAACGTGCCCCCACATCTCATGCATGTTCGGCGGCCGAACATGAGGTTCGGCGGCCGAACCTTGAGTCTTTCAAACAAGGCTTTCGGAGGCCTAAAGCGCTCCCAAAACCCCACCATGTTCGGCGGCCGAACCTCACTTTCGGCGGCCGAACCTGGCAAAGCCTCCTTTGGTCTTTTTCATTCAAAAACTCAATTTCCTTTTTGCTTAAAAACATAAAATACATTAAAAACATTTCATAAAACATGGTTTTACCCTTCTAGAGGTTTCCGACATCCGAGATTCCACCGGACGGTAGGAATTCCGATACCGGAGTCTAGCCGGGTATTACAAAAACCAACACATATACACACATATGGCTTATGATCAACATAAACCCTATCCATGCAAACCATGCAAAACCATGCAAAAACCCTGCAAAACTCACTTAAAACACCAAGAAAGGTGAGGATCCATGCTTACCTCTTGAAGATCGAGAGGATTGATGGTCTAAACTCGGAGATGCAAGGGAAAACAGATCCAAAACCTCCAAGCCTCACAACTTTGCTTCTTTGCTCAAAAACTTCAAAACCAACATGAAAACTACTTAAAACTTGTTCAACTTTGAAAGAAAACCAAGAATCAACCAAAGGAGGTCAAGAACTCACCTATACCCGAAAAGAGAGAGAAAACTCACCTCAAATCCGGATAAGGAACCCTTTTATAGGTGGTCGGTCAACCACCTTCAGCGGCCAAAGCTGTCTCCATAGCTTAGCACTTTCGGAAGCCGAACTTGGGCTTCGGTGGCAACGAAAGCTAGCCACCTTCGGCGGCCGAACTTGACTTTCGGCGGCCGAACTTGACTTTCGGCGGCCGAACCTTGCATTTCCCTCCTTGGTCTTTTCTTTTCAAACTTCAAAGTTTTCATAAGTAAAACATTAAAACATGCAAAATTCTTTTAGAAAACCTTTCTTTTACCCGTCCAGGAAACTCTGACATCCTTGAATTCCAAATTCTGACGGTAAACCCGCCGGAAAGTCTGAATTCCGACGCCGGGGTCTCGCTAGGTATTACAAGAATTGAAAGAGATATGTCAATTCTAAGTTTCAGCCAAAAGAGAAAATAAGGACAAGAGCCCTATTTTTTTTTTTTTTGTGATTTTCAAAATAGAATGATAACTAATGAAAATAATTAAAACCAAACAAAAAATTAAAGATAAAGATTGAATTTAAAATCTAGGCTCTGATACCAAAAATGATACGGCAATAATTTAAGAACAAAGTAAGAACCACTTCTATTTTAATAGATGTTCTCAAATCTAAATTTAATCAATCTAACAAAACCCTTCACCCCCAAATCAGTAAGGAATTGGTAACTAAGAGTATGAAGAAAGTAACAAGAATCAAATTAACATAACAACTTTATACTTACTTGATAAGTTGAATCAATCCCTAAGGTAAAATAAGCAAGAATCTGTGTTCTTGAGTGAAGAACTCTCAATAATATTAATCAAATTAAATCTATCATGTACAAGGATAAAAGAAGGTATTAATACCCTTGACCACATCCTAACCCTAGTAGAAATACCTAATCCTAAGTCCATTAGACAAAACAAGCTAAATTCTAACTAGTTAAGGAGTATCTTGCCCAATATGGAGTCCCACATGAATTGGGCTTTAAAATCCATAACTAAGTCTTAAACCTAATCGTAATATATATATAAAAAAAAAGAAATAAAAATAAGCTCTTAATGTTTGGGGTAGATTGTAGGCCCACACGCTTGACTATAAGTTAGAATAAGAAAGCACATGACAAATTAATGAGGCACATGCTTACTTAATACATATCAACCTATAATAATTAATCCCAAGCTCACTTGAGTTGAACTTGTACTTGTGAATTTAGCTAAGTACTAGCTCTCTTTATTTGAAAGTTCTAATGAACATAAGCATCTTAGCGTCTTCTTAAGCTCTTCCCCAAGTTTGATAAACATGTCTTCTTGAAGTTCTTTTGAAATTCAAGCTTGTACATAAACTTGAAGTTATACTTTAAGCTTGTTAGAGCGTGCACTTGTAATTGGCCCCATTGTCATCCTCAAGTCACCATCTCTATGGCTACCTTAGTGATTTGCATCACTCTTGGCCTAGATAGGGGTGATGGATGGGCCATTGTAGGCTTGCTGAGGAGTAGCATTGTTGGTACCAAATGCCCTTTTATCTCCTCACTGTTGGAAAGAATCCTCTATCATAATTATAAATAAATCAGTGATCAAGTCTTACCATTTTTAGCATAGCATGATTCTAGGACATAATTGAGAGCACAATCAAAGGCTTAATTTTCCATATTATGTACTATATAAACTCTATAACCTACTACACAAAGAGCAAGAAAATAAAAACAATTTTCTTCCTATAATTTTAAGATGGCATCAGAGCAGGTTTCGGTCTAAAAATATAGCAGTCCTGCAATCATCCTTTACTAGATACCTTTCCCAATTTTTTCCTCACCAAAACAACAATGGCCGACCTCCCTAGTCCCGTTGACTAATCCCAGGCAATTATTGATCCAATAGCCGACCTGTCACAAAAACTCTTCCAGTTAATTCAGAATAGCCAAAATGAAAATCAGAAATCAACAAACCAATTTACTCTTGATTCGGCGCAGCCACAGTCCGACATAAAATTGAATGACTCTAATTATGTTGTCTGGGCAAAGATGATGGAGATGTTTATCATAGGGCGAGGGAAATCAAACCATCCGACTGGGATCCCTCTCCCTCTGGTAGAAACAGACCCCGCAATTTTCCTGTGGCTAACTAATGACAGCATTGTCCGAGGATGGCTAATCCAGACAGTAAAGTAGAAGCTCCGTCCAAATTTATTGTAACACAAGACAAGTAAAGGGCTCTTGGATGCCCTCAAGATCAGATTCAATGCAGGTAGCAACAAGCTTATCATTTACGAGTTACAGTCTAAAGCATACAAATTAACACAACAAGGAAGTACTCTGGAGGATTTATACAACGATCTTCAGGCCATCTGGGCCGAGATCGATGAAAGACAACCGACCAAAATCGAAGGAGACAACAATATCCTTATCTGAAACAAAGAAATCCAGGAGGAATGCCTTTGCCTGTTTCTGGCCGGAGTGCAATCGGACCTCGACCCAGTCCGTCAAGAAATTCTCAACGAGGAGCCATTGCCGACCTTGGACAATGCCTACTCTCGACTCCGAGGTGAGAAGTTGCGCCGTGCCATCCACCTTCCTCTTCCATCACCAGCGACAGTAGGTTCCGACCTCGTGGGTGCCGGTCTATTGGCTAAAAACTGGTCAGACACAGATAAGTCATCACTCCAGGATAACAAATCGGGCTTAAAATGCACCCATTGCGGCGGACCTCGACACACCCAGGATGGATGCTTTAAGATCATAGGGTATCCAGAATGGTGGGAGGAAAACAAGACCCATAAGAAGAAAGGAAGGGGACAAGGCATAGAGAACATGACCGCAGTCACTGCCAGCGGCAACCAAAAGGCCGCCTGCGGCAACAATCTATCGGACAAACGGAAGAAGACTCGGGCAACGAACAGAGCTCAAAGGTTGCAGAGGCGCTACAAGGAGCCGAGAGAGGAGGAGGCACGAGTGTCCTTTATGATTGATAAGGAGGTATTTTAGGGTTAGAAAGGAGGACAAATTACCTTTCTACCCCTGTCTCTTTAAATAAATCCAAATGTGCCCCTGCTTGTTTTAATTCTTGTAAAATTAAAACCCTGGTCCCGGAAGTTTTAGATAAGTTTGTTTGTAATCTCAAAACTGAATCGTTAGCCCTTAATTCTATCGGTCATGCTAACAAGGTACAAAATACTAGTGGGTAGATATTTGATTCAGGAGCCACAGACACTATGACCAATGATTCTTTAGATTTTATTTTGTTAGCCCCACCCTCAAAATCCAATATTCTAAAGCTACCAGTGGCTCCTTCCCGGTCATCGGTGGTGGTATCGTTTCTATAACTCCCACTTTAAATGTAATACCCGGCTAGACTCTGGTATCGGAATTCCTACCGTCCGGTGGAATCTCGGATGTCGGAAGCCTCTAGTAGGGTAGAAACATGTTTTCATAAAATATTTTAAGGTATTTCATGGTTTTAAGTAAAAAGGAAATGAATTTTTGCATGAAAACAACCTTGGAGGAAAACTCAGGTTCGGCCGCCGAACCTCAAGTTCGGGCGCCGAACATGCATGCCTTCGGGAGCGCTTTTAGGCCCCCGAAAGCATAAGTGAGGAAAGTCCAGGTTTGGCCGCCGAACCTCAAGTTCGGCCGCCGAACATGGCATGCATGCGGAGGCACGTTCGGCCCCCGAACGTGGCCTGGCCAGCCACTATAAAAGGGTCCCTTAGCCGAAAACGGGCGAGCTTTTTTCTCATTTTCGGCCAAGGTGAGCTCTCCGCCGTCCCTCACCGATCTTGAGTTCTTTCCTTCCAATCCTACTCGATTTTCATGAGTTTTTACTTTGTTTTGAAGATTTTCAAGCTTTGAGCAAAGTTTTGGAGCTTTGAGGTTCAAGGGAACTCAACCCCTCCCATCTCCGAGTTTAGGTCATCTCTCTCTCGATCTCCACGAGGTAAGAGCCGATCTTAAGCTCATTGCATGTTTTAAGTAAGTTTTAAGTAGATCTATGGGGTAGAATGCATGTTTAGCTCATGGTTAGGTTTATGGGATTTTATATGTGTTATGAACAATGTGTGTTGCTTGAGATGTTGTAGTTGGGGTTTTTGATGGTTTGATGCCCCTAGGAACTTGTATGCTTGTTTGTGTATGTTTGGGAATGTTGTAGAATAGGTTTATGCATGATTGGGTAGTTTTGGAGGCAAATGTGTATAGAAGAGCTGAGTTTCTGCCACTATGGGAGAAACCAGGTTCGGCAGCCGAAGGAACTTTCAGCCGCCGAACATGCTTGTGGAGGCAGCCTTCGGCTGCCGAAGCTTGCCCCCGAAAGAGGACTTTCTTCTCTGTCTGGGAGTTTCGGCCGCCGAAAGTGCCGCCGAACATGCATGAGTTTCGCCTCTGTCTGGGAGTTTCGGCCACCGAAGGTGCCGCCGAACCTACCTGACTTTCGGCTCTGGAGGGACTTTCGGCCGCCGAACCTGCCGCCGAAAGTGCCCTGTCCAGCCCTCTCTTGCATGTTTTTCTATGATTGTTTCATGATGTTTTAGGGGGTTTTGGGGGAGTCGTTTAGAGTTATGTTCATGTTTGTTTGGTCCCTCATTTGAGTCCACCTGTGTAGGTTCGGACCCGAGGAACCAAGGACCCCAGCAGTGAGTCAGCTGCTCTAGTGTCTGGTCAGAGCTATCCGGAGGTGAGTGGAATAACTCATTATGTTTTAAAGCAAATAATGGACTTTTTAGCATGTTTCACGCATCATGAATGCCATGAGATGTACTAGGTTGTTTGCATTAGAATTCACGAATATGTTGCATTGCATACTTTATTGTTGATTGATGTGGATGAACGTTGGATGATCCAAAGCCCTCGATCTATGATATGACGATGTGATATGTACAATACGGAATGTAAGACCAGTGGGACCCATTCTACGTTCGCTGGCACCATGTAAGGGAAAGACCAGGACCCATTCTACGTTCTGGCACAGTTGGACTGTTATGTTATGCTATGTTACGTAAGAGAAAGACCAGGACCCATTCTACGTTCTGGCACAGTTGGACTATGTAGAGGGCTATTGGTGACAAGTTCATCCTTGACGTGATTAGCTGTGATGTGATGCATTCCATGATGCCATATGATTTAAATGTTTTTATTATTCTGCTCACTGGGCTCTAGTAGCTCACCCCTCTCCCATTTTCCCCAGGATTTCAGGTACAGGGTAGACCAGAAGGTCCGTAAGAGTAATGAAGTCATGTGTATGTAATAGATAGTGTGGACATGATAAATGTATTAATGTTATGTAAAAGTACAGTTTTAGTCATGTAATGACTTTGAGGATTAGAGGTTGTGCTTGACTATATGTATAAGATATCCCTTTTAATACATGATCTTAGATATTTTATGATGATTATGCAAACCAACTCAACTTATGATGTATCGCCCATTGGGGCATTGATGAGATCCCACAGAGGGGTCATGATTATGATTATGTTTATGTACAGTGCATGCACAGGTTGAGTTTGGTGTATGAACGAAAGAAAAGTTTTAAATTTTTATGTATTTTCTTGATCATATATGGGATTAAACAGGTTTTCAGGTTGCATGTTAGGCTTGCTACAGGTCCCGGCGGCCTTAAGCCGACCTGGATCCTAGCGCCGGTAGCGGTTCAATTTTCGGGTCGTTACATTAAATGTCTCGAACAGCCTCTATGTACCTTCCTTATCTTGCAAATTACTCTCTGTCAGTCAGATCACCAAACAGTTAAATTGCAAAGTACTCATGTATCCACATTTTTGTGTTTTGCAGGACATTTATAAGGGCACGATACTGGGCCGTGGTACTAGGGGTGAGCATTCGGTCGGTTCGGTTCAAAACCGAACCGAACCGAATAAACCGAAAACCGAAATTTTAGTTTTTATGAAAACCGAACCGAACCGATTTTGGTCAGAAACCGAATCGAACCGAACCGGTCTGATTCGGTTCGATTCGGTTCGGTTTGATCGGTTTCGATTTTTAATTTTTTTTTAATTTTTTAAACTTTATTTTTAGTATTTTAAATTTAATTAAAATATTTTAATTTTAATATAATTTAATTTCTCTATATTATTGAAAAAACATATTATTATTCCTAATCGGTTCGGTTCGGTTTTTTCGGTTTTTTTCTGATCAAAACCGAACCGAACCGAAATAACCAAAATTTCTGAAATTTAAAACCGAACCGAACCGAAATATATAAAAAACCGAACCAAATTTTTAAATCGATTCGGTTCGGTCGGTTTTTTCGGTTTGAACCGGATTCTGCTCAGCCCTACGTGGTACTGAGAAAGACGGACTGTACTATGTGGCGGAGGTCTCAAGTACTGGGTCAGCTCATTTAGCTCAAGGGTCCTGAACCCGACAGTTATGGCTCTGGCACCGGCCCTTCGGCCATCCCTCAAGTGAATATCTTCGTTGTAACGACCCAGAAATCGGACCGCTACCGGCGCTAGGATCCAGATCGGCTTAAGGCCGCCGAGACCCGTAGCAAGCCTAACATACATCCTGTCACCTGGTCAAATCCCATACATGATCAAAACATAAACATAAAAACTTTAACATCTGATGTATATACCGAGCTTGACCTGTATGTTACATAACTGGAAACATATGAACCCCCATGCTAGAGCCCTCATCAAATACTCTAGCTGGGTCAACATAACATACATCAAGCCTGGTTCCCATCTCAACAATAAACATAACATACATCATGTACAAAAAGGGATTAACCAGACCTTAGGGCCAAGCACAATACTAATCCATAAACATAACTCTACTTTACGTTACATTACATTACATTACATTATCTTACAATACATTATATCAATTCACATTACATGTCCACACTAACAAGCTGATCTATTACATAAGCATGACATTACCCTTGACGTCTTCCTGAACTACCTCAGACCTGCAAACCTGGGGGTTAGGGGAAAGGGGTGAGCTAAAAAGCCCAGTGAGCAGAACATGGAAAACAATAGTAAATCATATACTATCATGGAATGCGTCACAGCACAAACATTTCACATCACGGATGGACATGACCACCAAAACTCCCTCTGTCTGTAACATATCATGGTGCCCGGCCCTCGAAGGGGCTCCTCAGGACTTCATTAACATATCAAATCTAGGGCTATTGGGGTCGCCTTGGTCCATCCACATCAACATCAAATTATGCAATGCAACATCTTCGTGAAATCTAATGCAAGCAACCTAATACATATACATGGTATTCATGATGCGTGAATATGCTTAAAACATTTGAGTTAGTTCTACTCACCTCTGGCAGACGCTAGACTGACTCTGCAACAGCTAACACTGTTGGCCTCCTCGGTCCCTCGGGTTCGATCCTATACAGGTGGACTCGAATGAGGTGCCAAACACACTCTAAACAACTCATAAACAACTCCCCAAAAACCCCCTAAAACATCATAAAAACATGCATAGAAAACAAACATGCATAGAAAACAACCATGAAAAGGCTGGACAGGGCACTTTCGGAGGCACCTTCGGCGGCCGAATGTCCCTTCCAGAGCCGAAAGCCATACAGGTTCGGAGGCACTTTTGGCGGCCGAAAATCCTTCCAGAACCGAAAGTCTGGCACATTCGGCGGCAGGTTCAGCGGCCGAAGCCTCCCACAAATCCGAAAGTCCTGGCCTTCGGGGGCACGTTAGGCAGCCAAAGCTGCCTTCCATGCAGGTTCGGCAGCCGAACATACCTTCGGCGGCCGAACCTAGTTCCCTCCGAACAGCAGGTCCAAATCCGACACAAGCAAAACCAACCTCCAAACCACCCAAAACCTCACATGCTCTCTCCCAAACATGCAAACACACTCCCACATGCATATAGGGGCATAAACTAACTTAAACCCCAACACAAACATCACATAAGCACATATAGGGCATAAAACCCACATAAACCTTAGCATGCATATCTACCCATACTCAAGCATTAAAACTTCCTTAAACTTACTTAAAACTTTATGAAACATAAAGGAAAACAAGGATCTACACTTACCTCTTGAAGATCGAGGGTTGGTACGATCCTAACTTGAAGATATGGGGAATCCAAGCTCCAAAGATCTCCAAGCTCCAAAACTTCGATCTAAGCTTTAAAACTCTTCAAAACAATCATAAAACTTATAAAAACCTTGGGAGATTGAAGGAAAGACATGAAATCAACCAAAGGAGGCATGAGCTCACCTATGACTGAAATGGGGAGAGAAAACTCGCCCATTTCCGATCTGGGGGCCTTTATAGGTGGCTGAGCAGAACACCTTCGGAAGCCAAACATGCTCCCGAAACACCCCCATGTTCGGCGGCCGAACCTGGTTTCTTCCCTCAAAGCCTTCGGAGGCCTAAAGCACTCCCGAAGTAGCCCCATGTTCGGCGGCCGAACTTGAGGTTCGGCGGCCGAACCTGGGTCCTTCCTCCTTGGCCTATTCTTTTCAAAACTCCATTTCTTTTCCATTTAAAAACCATAAAAACATGAAAATCATTTTGCCCCTCTAGAAGACTCTGGCATCTTCAGAATTCCAGTTTCCAACGGAGATTCCGCCGGAAGGTAGGGATTCCGATGTCGGGATCTAGCCGGGTATTACATTCGTACTTTGTTTCCTAAGTTTAAATCCATTGATATCCCTGTAACAGCCCGGCCCCGTACGACCGGCCCTGTTACCACTCACAGCCCGTGACCTACCTCTGGGCCCAGCCACTGTGAGCAGCTCTTAACATCCCTTCACCCTCACGGGTTCCAGGCAGGATTTGTCCCCTTGGTTCGCGGGACTCTAACCCGTTCTTCCCAAGTGGATTTGGCCCAAATTCCCCTTTGGAAATTAGGTCGCCTCCCCCACTGCTCGAACCCTTGACCTCCCACTTTAAGGGAATAGTCTGGTGAGAGTGAGTACCAATTGTTCCAATCTCCGTTTCTGAACTTGACTGCTTTTTAGTTTTTCTTCTACCAGGTTTCTTTTTTATCTTTGACTTTCCAGAGGATTTTACTGATGGTTCTTCTTTGGAAGATTGTTCATCTTCTAGTTTTACTGAGGGTCTCCTATAAAATGTAAAGAAATTGTTAATATTAGAGTTGATACTGCATCTTGGATAGTTTCTCCAGATTCATTATATATGGGTTCTCCATCACTGTAAGACCCCGCTCGTTCAGACATCGGAATTCCTACCGTCCGGTGGAATCTCGGGTGTCGGATCCTCTTTGGGGGGTAGAGCAAGGGTAAAGGAAAGGTTTTCTAAAATGTTTTTAAGTGTTTTATGGTTTTAAATAGACAAGAGTTGAGTTTTGAAGAGAAAAGACCAAGGAGGCATTTGCCAGGTTCGGCCGCCGAAAGTGAAGTTCGGCCGCCGAACATGGAAAGGCTTCGGGAGCGCCTTTGGCCTCCGAAAGTCTTGTTTAAATGAGCCAAGGTTCGGCCGCCGAAAGTGAGGTTCGGCCGCCGAACATGCATGAGTTTAGGGGGCACGTTAGGCTGCCGAAGGTCTTTGACCAGGCCACCTATAAAGGGCCCTCAGATCGGAAATGGGCGAGTTTTCTCCCCATTCTCGAGCTCAGGTGAGTTTATGCCTTCCTTTGGTCGTTTTCGTGTTTTCTCTACCCATCTCTCAAGTTTTTCATGATTTCGTGTTTGAAGATTTAAAGCTTAAAAGGAGTTTTGGGAGCTTGGAGCTTTTGGAGCTTGGATTCTCCACACCTCCGAGTTAGGGATCGCACCAACCCTCGATCTTCAAGAGGTAAGTGTAGATCTTGGTTTCCCTTGAGTTTTCATGAAGTTTTAAGTAAGTTTTATGAAGGTTTTATGTTGGAATGGGTAGATATGCATGTTTAGGCTTTTGTGGGTTTTATGCCCAATGTATGTTATGTGATGATGTGTTGAGGAGTTTAAGCTAGTTTCTTTGCTCTCTATGCTTGTGGGAGTGTGTATGCATGCTTGGGAGAGAGTATGTGAGGTTTGGGGTGTTTTGTGAGGTTATGGAGGCTGATGTGCACGAAGGCTGAGTTCTGGATGAACCCAGGTTCGGCCGCCGAAGGTGGTTTCGGCCGCCGAACGTGCCGTTGGATGCATGGTTTGGCCGCCTAACCTTGCCCCCGAAAGTTGAGTTGTGGCTTGAAAGCAGACTTTCGGCCGCCGAAGGCAATGTTCGGCCGCCGAAAGTGCCTGACTTTCATCTCTGGAGTGAGGGTTCGGCCGCCGAAGGTGCCGCCGAACCTACCCGAGTTTCGTCTCTGGAGGAGACTTTCGGCCGCCGAAGGTGCCGCCGAAAGTGCCTGTCCAGCCTTTTCATGGCTGTTTTCTATGCATGTTTAAGTGATGTTTAGAGGGGTTTTTGGGGAGTTTCTTATGAGTTGTTAGAATGTGTTTAGTACCTCATGTGCGTCCATCTGTGTAGGATTGGACCTGAGGAGAGGTGTCTAGCTTCAGTGCTAGTTGACCCAGAGTTTGTTGAGCAGTGGCTTCAGGTGAGTAGAACTAAACTTAATCTTTTACGTTAAAAGAAATCTAATGCCTAAAGCATACTCATACATCATGTTATGTAATAGGATGTTTGCACTAGTTCACCATGCCCATGCACCATGTTTATATGTTATAGGATGATTGCACTAGTTTCACGAAGGTGACGCATTGCATAATGTGCTATGTATATGATGTAATGGGTGGACCAAGGCGACCTCAATAGCCCACAAGTCTGTCATGAGTCCTTGCCAGTCGGGTGAGTACATATAGGAAAGCCCCATGAGAGCTCCTTCGGGGCCAAGTGTTGACAGAGGGAATGTTGGGGTCATGTCTAACCCTGAGGGGAAGGACGTTACGTGAACCCTCTAAAATCACCCGCAAGAGGAAGAGATTTGCTAGCGTGAACTCAAGCGGGGGTGAGATGTTTGTTGTGTTATAATTGTGATGTGACGCATCTCATGAATGCATGAATAAGAAGAAAAAGGAAAGAATAAAAGAAAATGTCTTTATAAGAAAATACATAAAAAGGGTGGAACATTAAAATGAATAATAATATACCTAAAAATGGAGGAACTAATTAAATAATGAATAATAAAATGAACTGTTTTCTCTATTTCTACTCACTGGGCTCTTGTAGCTCACCCCTTTCCCTTAACCCCAGTTTTGCAGGGCCAGAGTAAGTAAGCCAGAGTTCAGTCAGAGTAAGCTATGGGGAAAGAAGAGGTTCAAGCATGGGTTGCCATGTTTGGTTGTAATAGCTTAGTTGTGTTTTGTTTATGTATAAGAGATGCCTGTATGTATATGTTTATGGAGACAGTGATAGTTATGTAAGGAAGTTGCTAAGAGATGATATGTTATGTAATGCTATGTATGATTATTTTGCTTGTATAGCTTAGTTATGGACATGATGATAGATGGACTCGATGTATGGTCCTTATGTATATAAGGGATATGAAAGAATAGAAAGAGTAATGTTATAAAGAGATAGAGCCAAGTTAAGAAAAGTATAGATATGCCATGTGTTGTAGCATGAGATGTATAGAATTGTGCTTTGCCTAGAGTGTTGGTAAATCCCTTTTTGTTATGCATGATCTTGAGAAAATGTTTTAAATGTTATGAGTTTTGAATGGCCGTGGGGGAAGAAAGGGTTCCAATCCCTTGACCCAAAGCGGATATGTTTTAAAGCAAGCTTGATGACCCATCTAGTAGGAGGTTCTATGTTTCCATGCATAGGTCAAGCTGATGTAAGAAAGATAAGCTTAAAGGTTTTTATGAGATCAAAGTTTAAGTTTTCAAGCAAAGTTTGATCATGTACGGGATTATACCTAGAGTTTCAGGATGTATAGAGGCTTACTACGGGTCCCGGCGGCCTTAAGCCGATCTGGATCCTAGTGCCGAGCAGTTTGGGACCGTTACAAGAGGGGTACCGGTTTCCGGGCTGTTACAATCACTATTTACCTGAACTGAATTTTTGGAACAACTGGTACTCACTCTCACCAGACTATTCCCTTAAAGTGGGAGGTCAAGGGTTCGAGCAGTGGGGGAGGCGACCTAATTTCCAAAGGGGAATTTGGGCCAAATCCACTTGGGAAGAACGGGTTAGAGTCCCGCGAACCAAGGGGACAAATCCTGCCTGGAACCCGTGAGGGTGAAGGGATGTTAAGAGCTGCTCACAGTGGCTGGGCCCAGAGGTAGGTCACAGGCTGTGAGCGGTAACAGGGCCGGTCGTACGGGGCCGGGCTGTTACATAAAAAGGCGCCTTTTTATGTAACAGCCCGGCCCCGTACGACCGGCCCTGTTACCGCTCACAGCCCGTGACCTACCTCTGGGCCCAGCCACTGTGAGCAGCTCTTAACATCCCTTCACCCTCACGGGTTCCAGGCAGGATTTGTCCCCTTGGTTCGCGGGACTCTAACCCGTTCTTCCCAAGTGGATTTGGCCCAAATTCCCCTTTGGAAATTAGGTCGCCTCCCCCACTGCTCGAACCCTTGACCTCCCACTTTAAGGGAATAGTCTGGCGAGAGTGAGTACCAATTGTACCAATTGGAACAATTGGTACTCACTCTCGCCAGACTATTCCCTTAAAGTGGGAGGTCAAGGGTTCGAGCAGTGGGGGAGGCGACCTAATTTCCAAAGGGGAATTTGGGCCAAATCCACTTGGGAAGAACGGGTTAGAGTCCCGCGAACCAAGGGGACAAATCCTGCCTGGAACCCGTGAGGGTGAAGGGATGTTAAGAGCTGCTCACAGTGGCTGGGCCCAGAGGTAGGTCACGGGCTGTGAGCGGTAACAGGGCCGGTCGTACGGGGCCGGGCTGTTACAATCCCAATTTGTTCTTTATGTGTGTTTGCTAAAAGTCATAAGAGTACTTATCATATATCCACAAATAAATCTGATACTCCCTTCTTAATAATACACTCTAATGTATGGGGGACTGCCCTAGAAACTATATGACCTGATTATAGATACTTTGTGACTTTTATTGATGATTGCACTCGTGTTACTTGGATTTACCTGTTAAAACAAAAATACGAAGTGGCTGAGAAATTCTGTGATTTTTCCGCATGATTAAAACCCAATTTCACAGGACCATTCAAGTCCTCCGATCTGACAATGGGGGGAAATTTGTCAATAATCATCTCCAAACCTTTTTCCGGGACAATGGAATCCTTTACCAAACTAATTGTCCTTATACACCACAGCAAAATGGAGTTGTTGAAAGAAAAAATCGGCATATCCTTGAGACTGCCTGACCCCTATTGTTTGAAGCCTGAGTTCCTCCTAAGTTTTAGTCTGAAGCAGTTGCCACTTCCATTTACCTCATCAATCGACTCCCGTCTCGTGTCCTTAATTTTCAATCTCCATTGCATACCTTGTCTTCTCATCACACCATCCCTTCCCATCTCAACCTTCCACCTAAAATCTTTGGCTGCACAATTTATGTTCACATTCCTAAAACACACCGCACTAAACTTGATCCATGTGCTCTTAAATGTGTTTTCTTTGGTTATGGTGTCCATAAAAAGCGCTATCGGTATTTTAACCCAATCTCTAAACGGCTCTTCACCACCATGGACTGCACCTTTCTGGAAGAGAAATATTTTTTCCCCTCACCAACTAGCAGTAAGGGGGAGACAACGGCAGAATCACCACCACTGCCAGATTGGCTTAGTCAGGGAGAGCTAGAACTTGATCATTCTTCTCTTCCTGAGTCTACACCAGAACTTGGAGACACTGACCATCTAGTACAGTCCTCGGCCTCAATGTCACAACCAGAACCTGACACCGTAGAATATCCTGAGGAATACACAACTGAGGTATGTGAACTTTCCCTTGTTTTTAATAACCTTACCACTGAATCCATTTCCCTTGAGTTTCCTGAAATAGGCCACTATGTTCTACCCCCTCAGAATAATAGAGGAATTCCACCCAGGAGATATGATCCAGAATTTGAGGCAGCCAGATCTAGATACCTATGGAAAATGTTACCAGAGGAGAAAGACTATCACCTCAGTTGGTCAACCTACAGAAAAATATTTGCTCAGAATGGATGCCAAAGGATGCCACAGAGGCTCAGAAGGATAAGAGATGAGTTGAGGCAATGGAGACCGAGATGGATGCCCTGGAGAAAAATAAAACTTGGAAAAAATGCTGGCTACCCAAGGGAAAACGACTAGTGGGATGCAAATGGGTGTTTACCATAAAGTATAAGTCAGACGGAATGGTGGACAAATATAAAGCTAGACTTGTAGCAAGAGGATACACTCAAACCTATGGAGTTGACTATTCTGAAACATTCTCTCCAATAGCAAAAATTGATACAATACGGATCCTATTTTCTCTAGCTGCAAACCTAGATTGGCCACTTCACCAATTTGATGTGAAAAATGCTTTCTTGCATGGTGATCTAGAAGAGGAAGTATACATGGATGCTTCACCAGGGTTCACAAGTGGATATAGAAGGGGAGAAGTGTGTTGATTAAGGCGAGCCTTGTATGGGTTGAAACAGTCACTCAGAGCATGGTTTGGGAGATTTACTCAAGCAATGAAAAAATATGGATATCGGCAGAGTAACTCTGATCACACCCTATTCTTGAAGAGGCAAGGAAGGAAGATCACTTGTTTGATTATATACGTGGATGACATGATTATAACATGAGACAATGTGGACGAAATCAAACAACTGAGGGACAACTTATTCCAAGAATTTGAGATGAAAGACCTGGGAAAGTTAAAATATTTTCTTAGAATCGAAGTTTTCAGGTCAGATCAGGGAATTTTGATATCACAGAGAAAGTACATTCTTGATCTGTTAACTGAAACAGGAATGATAGATTGCAAACCAGTCGATACTCCGGTAATGGTCAATCACGAGTTGAACAAGGACTCAAAAGAAGGACCCACAGACAGGGGAAGGTACCAAAGACTGGTAGGAAAGCTGATTTATTTATCACACACTAGACCAGACGTGGCATATGCTGTGAGTGTAGTAAGTCAGTACATGCACGATTCAAAACAAGACCATATGGAGGTAGCATTGAAAATCGTTCGATATCTGAAGGGAACAGCTAGATGGGCATGTTGTTCAAGAAGAATGGGCATTTCAGTATTAGTGGATATACGGACGCAAATTGGGCAGGAGATCTTTCCGACAGACGATCTACTTCAGGATACTTTACCTTTGTCGGAGGAAATTTGATAATATGAAAAAGTAAGAAACAAAAGGTGGTGGCACTGTCAAGTGCTGAAGCAGAATTCAGGGGAATAGCAAAAGGACTTGCAGAACTTCTATGGATCAGAAAGTTGATGTTTGAGCTTGGATTCCCATCAAAGGACGCAGCTGAACTCCGTTGTGACAATAAGGCAGAAATCAGCATTTCCGAAAATCCGGTTCAGCATGATCAAACAAAACATGTAGAAATAGACCGACATTTCATCAAGAAAAAGTTGGAGAGTGGTCTGATATCTTTACCATTTGTTCAATCAGAGGATCATTGGGCGGACATCCTAACCAAAGTAGTAGCTAGACGAAATTCCATGATGTCTTGGGCAAGTTGGGCATGCTAGATCCACATGAACCAACTTGAGGTGGAGTGTTGGAAAGAATCCTCTATCATAATTGTAAATAAATTAGTGATCAAGTCTTACCATTTTTAGCATAGCATTATTCTAGGACATAATTGAGAGCATAATCAAAGGCTTAATTGTTCATATTATGTACTATATAAACTCTGTAACCTACTACACAAAGAGCAAGAAAATAAAAATAGTTTTATTCCTATAATTTCAAGACTCACCAATTATTCCATGATTGGGGTGAGGGTAAATATCGAAGCCTTATTTAATACTTCCCTAGCTCGATAAAAAAGGCTTATAGGCGTCACTTTTCCTTTCCCTTTTCAATTTCAAACTCTGCATTCGTATCCATTATTCTCACTTTTGATTCTCTACTTCTATGATTTCACATTCCCTTTTCTCGTAATCTTGTGTTTCCGATTAGAGATATGTTATCACTTTTCCCATGGCTCCTATTAAATTTTCAGCTATAGAGGACCTAACCTCCATTGCTACTACTTTGTCATTGCCCCAGCATCTTCCTCTAGACCTTATAAACATTAAAATCTTTAGAATTAGAGCTCCTTTGAGTAATGAGAGGATAGTTCTCTTTAGCTCCTCGAATAGGGATTTGGTAGATGCCCAATATGGATGCAACCTAGCGTTCTTTTTGAAATAGTATGAGTTTGGACTTGTTTTCCCTTTCACTCTCTTCTTTCTAGAAGTTTTTCAACACTATAAGATGACTCCTGGAATGCTAACACATAATTCTATCTCTATTTATGAGTTGTTTCAAAATTATTTATCTTTGTCGGGCCTTTGCTCCCTCAATTAGCTTGTTTTCTACCTTTTTCTGTATATTTAGATCTACCAATGGATTCAATTACTTCAAGTCCAGGGCAGGGCTGTTTATCTTTACGGCTATAAAGACTCAATCAAGAGTTGGGTAGAAAACTATGTTATTGTAGAGCTAAAAAAAGGTTTAGGGGTCAAATGGGAGGTCAACTTACCATAGGAGGAGATCCCTCAAGAGTGCAATAAATTCCCTAGGTTGACCCTTATAGACTAAATCTACCTTCTTCAATTGACATCAATAGGGAAAATATATATTGTTGATAAGTTCTTGTTCATGTCCTTTTTAAAGGACTGTCATCAAGCTAGTAATCTTGAGCTTCTTTTATATTTTACATTTTTTTGTTGTTTAATCTCAGCTAATCCATTCTTCTTCCCTTCTGCAGCTTTCTCTGTGCCAATGGATAAAATCAAGTTCCCGAAGGATTTTACACTTTTTAGGGAGAACATCAAGGAGACCTTTCTGGCTTTCTATCATCTGTTAGGCCTCAAGCTTGCAATTCTACCTCCTTACTGGCTTTGGCTCTGGTCTCAGAGGGCTCTGACCCTTTCTAAAGTGCCCCCTTCAGACCCTATTGATGTCAATGAGTCCGAGAAAGATGATATGGAGAAAAGCAATGGTTCTCCTATCCTGAGCGCTTCTACTTCTCCTTCTACTAAGGCGAATCTAACTATTGAGGGTCGTCCAGCTTAATGAGCTAGAACTTCTGTTCCAACTAACAATGACCCTCTTTCATCTGTTGACAAAGGGAAGAAAGCTTTGTAGGTCCCTATTGATAACTTGAGATTCAAGTCTAAGGTTCAAGCTAGAGTATTTTTGGTAGGCTTGGTCTTTATTTTTTTTTTTCCTCCTTTTATCCCTTTGGTCTTTTGTCTTCTTCTAGTGTGCTGTTATGGTCCCATGTCCTTATATGGCTGCGATATACACGTGGATGACATACCAGAGAATATAAGGTTCTAATATTTATCAGGCGGCTATTTAATCTTTCGTTTACTTTTAAGAGACACAATCCCTATTTTCTTAACCTTTATCTTTGTTTGATCTTACGGAATCAGCGAGACTTGGCTCATATTTTGAGCTTGATTAGGCTTCGGATCCAAAGTGGGACTAAGCACTGGTCTTTCAACAATCTAAAAGTTACTATCCGTTGTCGATTATTTTAGTTGAATTCATTAAAATTTCATTTTATACTTGCATGAATAAGAGAGTTGTTCCTTGTTACTCCTATAGTTTGTGGATTCTCTCGATCCTCCTACAAACCACCCAAATATTTTGTACTAATATATGATACTTTCACATCCTAAATCATTAAAAAATGCAATTTGAAAGATCAAAATAAAGATTTTAACAAGAAATTTAAAAAAATGAAGGTAGAAAAGTAAAAAGAAAAAATAATACAAATAATATATTTAAATATTAGTAAAATAAATGATAACTTTAACTTCAGAATATAAATTTTTATTTTATTAGCTAAACTCTAAAATATTTTGGAAAAATATAAATATTATCATCAATCATATATTTAATTATATAATTATTATATTATATTATATAAACATAATTTACATATTTCAAATTAAATTGGTATACCAATTAAATACTTACGTATTTTATATTTCATTTATTAATGTATATATATCGCATACGTATTCTACGACACCATAATACCGCAATTTAGTTTATCGACTAATTTTCTAATAACAAATTGTAGAAAATTAGACCGAAGGACTTTATGGTTATGGGAGGTAAAAATTAGAGACTTTTGAATGAATTTCTTAAAATATGGAGATTAATTTATAAATAATAATAATAATATTGAAAAATAAAATGACAAAATTTCTTTCTTTTTTCCTATATAATTAAGGATTAAACATCCAAATAAATAAAAGCTTTAAAATAATAGAGTAAATTATATTCATCTTTATATTCAACTTCAATTTATCGTGAAAATATCCTCAATTTTAATTTTATCTCAACAAAAATCTCATTTACCTATAACAGTAGATTTGCATGTTAAAAAGTATTGAAATTACATTTTTCTTCTTTTATTTCTTTAATATTTTTTTAACTTAGGTTATTAATATTAATTTACTAAAAATATTAATACTAATTTATTTGAAATATTAAAAATTTTAATTAACATGGTACGGAAATAAAAATTTTAATAATTTTCTAAAATAATAATGAATTAATATAAATTATAGAATTTTACTTTAATAATAAAAATAATAATGAATAATTAATTTTATGGTAAATATATTATATTGTTAATTTTTCCGTAAATATAATAAAATATAATATAAAGTTTTATTAATTTAATCATAAAAATAAGTGAGAAATAGGAGGAATGATGGAAAAAAAAAAATTCATTGGTCCGATCATAATTATATCAAAATTAAATCCGGACCGTCAATTCTCCCAATCTACTTTTCTAGTTGAACTCTGAAAAAAAATATAAAGGCATTAGCAAAGAGCAGCAATAGTTAGGTGGTAGGGTAGTTGAGCGCTGCTTCAAATCAGTCTCGCTAAGGCCCCTAACCTATCTGTCCTCTTCTGCTACTCTCTTTCGCTTCCTTAGGCCTAGTTTTTAACGAAAAAGGAAAAAAATCCCACATTTTCCCGAGAAACCCACTAAAAAGAAATGTTTTTGATTAGATCAATCTTCAGGCCACATCAACTCAGACCACCCTCTCTTTTCTCATTACATTCTTCATATTCATCTTCAACTTCAGCTTCAGCTGCTGCGATTTACGCTGATAGAACTATCAAAGAGGGTCCAAGAAATGATTGGACCCGACAAGAAATCAAGGATGTTTATGACTCGCCTCTTCTTGATCTCCTTTTCCATGGAGTTAGTCTCTCTCTCTCTCTCTCTCTCTCTCTCTCTCTCTCTCTCTCTCTCTCTGACCCTTGATTTAATTTGCATTTGTTTTCACTTATATGGTAACTAATATTAGCACTTTAATGTTGGGTTCACTTTTTTTAGGCTCAAGTTCATAGACATGCTCAAAACTTTAGAGAAGTGCAGCAATGTACTCTTCTTTCTATAAAGACTGGTGGGTGTAGTGAGGATTGTTCTTATTGTCCTCAGTCTTCACGATATAGCACTGGAGTTAAAGCTCAAAAGCTTATGACCAAAGAGGATGTTTTGGAGGCAGCCAAAAAGGTATTTTGTCTTTTTTTTTTTTTAAGTTTTTTCTAGCAATTCAAGCTATGATTTTTTGATCTTGACGTCCCCTATGTGGTAAAAACTTATGCTTTGCCTAGTATTGTGATTGTTTGCTAGATGTCCTGTCCCTTTTTGTCAAACAGAAACTCTGCCCTAGCCTGAACAATGCTCTTAATTGTGTATCTGGAGTTCATTTTTCTTCATTGGCTAATTTAAGTGGCATGTTTTGATTAACATTATTCATATATATGCTATTTTGTTTCAGTCAACTTGTATGTCATCATTAAACAATTTGCATTATTGGCTATGCCTTCGAGTTTTTTAACATATTTTGCTAGATGGAAAACTGTGTTATCTATCCTAGTTTTATCATGATTTTTATTTTTAAGTTATAATTTCATGAACTTGCTCGATCTCTGCATTTCAAGTGTAGTTCATTAAACAGGGTAGAAGGGGAAAAGTTGTGTTTTAAAAATAACATTTGAGATTGCTGATATAATGTACAATTCAGCAATCTGATAGAATGCTGCTATTAGATGACTAGCAGCCAAAGTTGTTACATTCTTCTGGAAACAGATATGAATGTTTCAGATGGTAGTGAAGTTGTATCTGATATTGCTATGTTGCATGTAAAGTAGCTTCGCAATTATATGATTTGGCAGGCAAAAGAAGCTGGTAGCACACGTTTTTGTATGGGGGCTGCATGGAGGGATACAGTAGGAAGGAAGACCAACTTTAACCAGATCCTAGATTATGTAAAGGAAATAAGGTAAGAACCATGCTTTTGAGAAAGGTCGTGGTAAAATAGATTGTGTAACCATGTGATTGGGTGTAAAGGCCATTATGCGGCTGAAATATTATGAATGTAGATTCTGAATATAAGAGTTTTAATAGAATCCTAAAAACAATTTATATATACTTCGGTTCCTAGTAAAACTTGCATGTAAACTCTTGAGGTTTCAGGTTGCACCAAAAGGAGAAAAATAACATTTGTCTAATAAATCAAGGCAGTCATTTTGGATTTTCATGTGATTAGACAATTTTTTGTTGAAACTATCATAGTACTGTGTAGTTAAAGAAATTGTTATCTGTACAGAAAATAACAAGGCCCTAAAACTTTCTCTTTTTTTTTTTACTGTGATAAAATTTATGGGTAGGTATAATGCACCATATTATTCTTCCTTTAATGGCTGATAGCTTACATGATAGTCTAGATATACCTTTCCTCATAGTGAGTAGCTTATGTATTCTTGTCCTGGAAAACTTACGAAATTATTTGATAGAAAAAGGTTTCTTTCATTGTATTATGAATTGGAAAGAAAATTCAATTATTTTCAGTCTTAATGTTTTGCTATTATTTTTAATTAAAAAAATGATAATATAATTATACTTAAATCTCCTTTTGATGATCATTTGCCGTATTATTTTGAAATTTCCTTTGATTATTCAGTATAAGGATTATTATCTGGTGCAGTTGAAAGCCTTGAACTTGAAATGGAAGAGTGCTAGTTGCATGCTTGAGTGCATTCACTTCATGAAGTATACTTTGTGACTGGACCATCCCCAGGCTTCCCATCCTTTTTATTTGAATCAACTTCTCTCTTGTGTATTCCAGGGATATGGGCATGGAAGTTTGCTGCACTCTGGGAATGTTAGAGAAGCAACAGGCTCAAGAACTCAAAAAAGCAGGCCTTACAGCTTATAATCATAACCTTGATACCTCAAGAGAATATTACCCAAACATTATAACTACAAGGACTTATGATGAACGCTTGAAAACCCTTGAACATGTCAGAGAAGCAGGAATTAATGTCTGCTCAGGTATTTTTTTAAACTGCAGAATAATTACTGCCTAATATTTAACTGCAATAACTTCTTACAGTATGCCATTGTCTCTGTAGTCAATTCCCCTTTTTACCACTTATTTGAATTTAAATTGTAAAAATCAGTTGGTAAGTTTTGTTGTATAGTATCTTTCTAACGATGCATATCTTAGCTTATTGATAAATAATTAGGCCAATTGAAGTTGCCTTGTGGAAAATGTGATAGTTTTTGTTTTAACTTTAGAGTAATTCTTCCTCCATGGCTCTATGCTATTTTCAGCATGGATTCCAGACAAGAATTTTTGTTTTTCAGAATAATTACGTAACATAATTGTATATTTTTCTGTTAATAGGAGGCATAATAGGGCTTGGAGAAGCAGAGGAAGACCGTGTTGGTTTATTGTATACATTGGCAACACTCCCTGCTCACCCAGAGAGTGTTCCAATCAATGCACTATTGGCAGTAAAGGGCACACCTCTACAAGATCAGAAGGTAATTCTAATTCTGTTTACTACAAGATCAATTTATAACAGTAAATGAGTTGCTTATCTATGTTATGCTTTCATCTGAAGACTCCTGTCCTGCCTATGTACTGTTAGATTGCTTAGAGAAATTTGAACTTGCATAATATTCATGTGTCTGCATCCTTTTCAGCCTGTTGAAATATGGGAGATGATTCGAATGATTGCTACTGCACGAATAGTCATGCCAAAAGCAATGGTAAGGTTGTCAGCTGGAAGAGTCCGTTTCTCGATGCCTGAACAGGCTCTCTGCTTCCTTGCTGGGGCAAATTCCATCTTTACTGGTGACAAGCTGTTGACAACTCCCAACAATGATTTTGATGCTGATCAACTCATGTTCAAGGTGCTTGGTTTGATTCCAAAATCCCCTAGTTTTCCTGAAGATGAAGAAAGAGCTTTCGAATCAGAAAATTGTCAGGAAGCTGTTTCTAGTTCAGGTTGAAGTTACTAGGTTCTAGCACACGCCTGAATTCTAAATTGCAATGTTACTAGTCTTTTTCTCTATTTTTCGGGTTTGAATTTTTGCCTGGAATCAACTGCACAAGGTGGATTCAAAGAACTGGGAATCACGATGGTCACATTCATAGCATTGAAGCCTAAGATTAATCTCTAAGAATTTTATCAGTATCTCAAAAAATTTTATTCTCGCTATCATTATATGGTGAATATAAAAAATTATCTTTATTCTCTCTTATTATATGTTTTCTCCTTAATGTTATTAAAAATTATTTTATTCATAAATGTACAATTAGTGATCTAAACTTTTATACAAATATTTATAATTTTGGGTGCTTATATTTTATTAATTAAAATAAAAGATTTTATAGTTATAATATTATTTGCACTCATATATGTCTGTGAATGTGTCTCGTGCAACCCTTATAAAAAAACATCTTGAAAAAGCAGTAGCTGCTAATGGTAAAAGTTGTTATTTTTCCAACTTTTTTGGATTAACAGTAATTCAAGGAGTTTGATATTTTTAACAAACGAGTATAAAACAGTTGTTGCATATGAAATCTCAAATAACTATTTTAAATCTTATCAACCAGCCCAAAAATTGAGAAGAAAAGAACAAAGAACTCATTGGTAAAGGCTATGTTTGGACGAAGTATTATTCCGTTTATATGATATAGTGATGGCTTTCTTAGTTTAGAATGATTTGTTGAACTCGATAGTTTTAATTAGACAAAATTACTAATTAATTTTTTTAATTTTAAAAAATAATTAGTAGATATTTTTCATATCACATAGAATCTCATCTCAGTGATATTAAGACGTGGCTTCTATCATTAATAATTTTACTATAAATTCACTTGGTATCCGAAATTTCAACACGTGAGACTCCAACATGGAGAGATAAAGTGAAATAGTAAAGTGATCAACATCAAAAGTTGTAAAATGTGTGTAATATGTTTATTCATATAATCCTAAGAACTCTCATGGCTCATTCCTCTTTCTCATATCCCTCAATTTTTCCTCCAAACAAAAAAGACACGCATTAATCAATCCATCTTTGCAGTCTGCCCCATCCTCTTAACTCGCGCAAACACATCAACTTCATCCTCTTCTTTCTTAACATACAAATTTCTCTAGTTGCAAATTTCATGTTTTGCTATGTCTTACATAAAACATCAAAACAGACCAGGGACAATGTAATATGGCTTTGGTATTCTATACTACGTGAAATAAAATTAATCACGAGGCGTCTACTTAATTATCCGCATCTGTACATTAAAACAAATGACTATACCTCCCCTGCAACTTTATTTTGTGGCAGGATTCTGGAATCAGTGTCTTCTGTACTCTTTAACAAATGCAAGAAATCCGAACTAGAATTCCCCCTTTTTTTAAGGGGGACGGATTTATAGTATCAATCATATAGGAATCAGTTTACCCACTTCTTGTTCTTAAAAAGTAGTCCCCAACAGTCAAAAATAAATGTTCTCCAAGTAACACATCTGCAGCAGGCTGATTTTCAATGCAATCAACAGTTATCTGGAGAAAGCAAGAATGAGGAAGTTCGATGAGACGTACTAAATCTGATTGCTATGGTTGTCTGAAATATGCTATGGTAAAGCAAAAAACTAACCTTGCCATTTCTAAGCTGAAATTCTGATCTCAAATTAGAATGATCCCTAGATAACAGGTAAGTTTCCAGACCTTGTGCAAATTTTGTATTTCCTGCAATCATTTATCAACTTCAGGAACAGGATGAGGGAGAAGAGAACACCCAGAAATGGCTTGCTTCTGGTGAAAAAGACCAAGGCACATACTAAAGAGAGAGACTATCAGTAGTGGGTAGTGAGAAGAGGTGGGCAGAAGACAAATAAAGTTACCCGCATATAACGCTAGAATTGCATCTGATTTGAATACTAAAGCAGCCCTAGCCAAGTAAATGGTGAAAGACAATTCATATATCTGATGGTAACTCTCTTCCCCAATTACAACCTGCCATTCAAATATATGAGTTATATGGAAAATAAAATTCTTGATAAAAAATGCATGCATATAATTCTTCTCCCTCTATGCTGTGGACCTGTTTATAAACTTATATGTTGGGAAATTAAACACTTGAATACAATTTCTATAATAATATCTTTTTCTTCTTTTGGATCAAATTGATAAAGGATTAAATTCACAACCGAAAAAAAAAAAAAAAAAAAAAAAAAAAAAAAAGATAACCCATGCTTAAAAGATCAGATTGGCATACATATTTACTCGAGTCGAGTCGGTTCAAAAAAAGAAATTGAAAAAAGTTTACTAGCTTGTGACAGTTTGAAACATTAACCCAAAAACCAATGGAAATTAGTCAATACTTACGACAATTTGGTCATATTTTTAAATATTTAGGTCCCTCTGTGATGATGCTCTTTCAATTTATTATTAGATTGAATTAATAGCATGAAAAAAAGAGGAGATAACTCAAAACTAAAAAATGTGCTTCATTCAACACAGCTTACCGCTTGTGGTGGCATCAGGTTGGAGGATAGTAATGGAGATCCAATTGCATCCCGAACATATTGTTCCTGCATGTAAAGATAGCTATGAGCAATTACAAATGTCTGACAGAGAATGGGCAGCCTGATTTTGTAAAGATACAGAGTGACACCAGGAAGATACAATTTTTGCATTTCAGATATGTAATGCAGCAGCAGGCCCAGAGAGTAATGATGTATTAAACACAGCAAAAAGACCTTTCAACATAAACAAAGTTAAAGATCCACGAAATGGCCACATAAGACGTGTGCCTATACCCTATATCCCAAAGTACATAGATCTGAATAGGCAGAAACTACCACAACAGGTTAACAGCTATGCACAAGCATCGCATAATTGGAAAATGTAACAGTACATAGCCATGTAAAGTGCAAAAAAATGCTACCTCACCAAAACTTACCTAAGGGGAATAGAGTAAAAACACATGGATCCGAAAACAAACCGTACATACAATTTAATCTGATTCCCAAGACCACATATTGAGGGATACATGCAGTATATGCATGTGTATGCATACAGACAAAGACAATACCTGTGATTTCAGAACCCGTTCTAACTTTGTCTTATCTTCATCCAAAGATTCAATATAAACATCCACCACATCTGTGGGTTCAAGGGCAATTTTTTTCCGTAACTTCTGAATTCTATTAACAACCTGCCATGGACCAGGTTCAGCCAATCCATTCAAAAGAAAGCAGAGATCTTTGATAAACAATAATAAGATGGATGCATAGCAAAGTAAAATGAAAGAGCATGGAATTTTTTTTTAAAACAAAATCCCAGACACAAATATTGCTATTTCAGTTTTGCAAACACTTTTAGATGAAGAAAGGGGGGAGGAGATTTTTGAGGGAAGGAGTTAATAGAAAATATAGAATAGAAAATAAATTTAATTTACAACCCTGCACAAGAAAATAAAAAGAAGTATTTCACAAAATTGAAGAATTCACATCAGACAAATTTGCTACATACCTCACGAGCAACACCAGCCTCATACAATGATTCATCTGGACGCAAATCCATAATCACCAAAACGTCACCTAAAACATTTAAACACCAAAAACATGAGACATGTAAACCTGAGCCATAAAATGCTGTAAATGCATCAATCACTAACTACTACCATCTCCAGCAGCATCTATCTCCTTCTCAGTCAAACCATCAGGACGTTTGAATTCTCGAACAACCTTAAGTCCATTAAAATGAGACATCAGATTAGTATCCCAACCTTGTTAAAAGGAATAAAGCTATTCAATTAAAGAGATAAAACTGAGGGTTTCATAAGAATCAAGGAGGTGATAATATCCAGCATAAGGGATTCTAAAACCTCAATCTTACTAAACATGCACATAAAACTGAGACACAGAATCCCAAAAGGACAAAAAGGAAAATAATGGAAGCATACATCTGCACGTAGACAACAATATAGACAAACGATCTTAGTAAGAAAGTTGCAAAGCACTGCCCAATATAATTTAACATGACATGGGCCTCGATATGGAATGTCCACAGATGTTATCAGTAAAAAATCTCGTCACAGAGAAATTAATCCCATTTTTTTATTTCCACAAAAAACTTTTGAGTTTTTATAATTTAAGTGACACCAGCCATATTGTTCAAATTTAGAATGATGACAATAAAAGGATTTACATGGTTCAGCTGCTGAAAACCTCCATGGACAAAACCTCAGAGTTGCATTTTAATCAATTATGTCAAAAACAAGGTTCCACATTTTTAATGGAAGATAAAAAATTTAAATGACATCCCATAAATCGCTTCTTAATACAAGCATTATTAAGTCAATGATTAAGCTATGGTTTTGCCAATCGATTTCACAATAATCACACCCTATGAATTAAGGGAAAATCTCATCAATTCTAGCACTCCTTCATGAGATTTTTTGTTTAAATTATGGATCCATCATTAAGGGTTTTTTTAATTATAAAAAAGAAAAGAAAAGAAGAAAAAACTGGATACCATGTAGAAGAAGAGAAATTTGGGAAAAAATAGCTTTGGGACCATGGTTTTAAATAGCGGTCGCGGCCGCGTTCATGATCGCAAGTAATAGAAACAAGTCTATAACGGCTGTAACGTAACGGTAACGGCCTAACGCTACGTAAATTTTTTAAAAAAATTTGCAAAGTTCATAAATGAAATGATATTGATTAGATTTAATTCAGAACAATATATACAAATGCATAATAAACACAAATACATGAAGTATAGATTATTTAAATTAAATTAAACATCATATAGATTAAAATAAGAAAACCAACATAACTTTTATAGATTGATCAAGTAAATTAATAGCTCAAAAAATAATTTTAACTCAAAATTAACATTTTAATCCATAAAAAAAATTTTATAAAAGGAAAAAAACAACAAATAAAAACTAAAATACATAAAATTTAATCAACTTTTTAAAAGAAATAAACTTGAAAATACAGTAATTTATGATGGATCTAAGCTTATATGAGAAATATGCAGAGAAGATTGAAATTTAAAAGAGAAAGGGAAGAGAAAACTTAAAAAATATAACCTTTGAAGTTGCTGAAAAGTGTAGAAACTAATGAAATGAAAATAGGGGACAAAAGAGTAAGGATAAAAAGAATTTCAATTACTAGTAATTGCTGTCACTGTTACATAACGGTCTTAACCGTTACGCCTGCAAATCTGGGAGTGCCGTTGCATAACGGGGTTATGGCCTCCCCAAAAACCGTTATATAACGGCCATGTTATTTTTAAAACCATGTTTGGGAGTTAATCCCTCCGCGCAAATGAAAAGGAGAACAAAGGAGGAAAAGAGGGAAAAAAAAAAAAAAAAAAAAAAAGAAGAAGAAGAAGAAGAGAGAAAAGAGCTTCGGGATTGAAACATTAGATTAAAATAAAGGAGAATCTAGGAGAAAACTAACTTTAGGACTCAAACCCTAGGCTGAAACAAAGAACAAAGGAGAATATGGGAGAAAAAAAAAAAAGCTTTGAGAGTTGAGACTCAAAATCTAGGTTCTAATACCATGTTGAAATTTAAAATGATAGAAAAAATGAAAGAAAATAACAAGGGGAGGACTATCGCGGGTTGGCTATGAAGAGCCTCTCCTAACACAACTTTAAGAAGTTACATTTCATTCACTTGTGTGTGTGTTTACATAATACATAAGAACCCATATTTATAATAGATGGTACAAGATTTATATGGCGTCTCATAAATAACTTCTCACTACAAGCATTAATCAAGTCAATGACTTTGCTAATCAACCACATGATTTCTCATAATCAGAACCTATGAATTAAGGACAAATCGCATCGATTCCAACATATGTAAAGAGAGTATGCAGATTCATGATGCAAATTGTTTATAAGGATAAAGTACAAATAAGTAGAATGTAACAGATTAAAAGAGCAAGAAAATAAGCACCTTGATATCAGCCAGCTTTAGAGTGTGTGAAGCAATAGTAACTTCTCCAGCTTCCTCAAATGCTAAGATATCTTTCTGAGACATTGCTTTAATTTCTTTGGCAACAATACCCATTGATTTTCCAAGTCGTTTACCAAGCACACTAGAAGAAAATAACCAAAAGAAAATTAATGCAAGGACAGAGCAGGAACATACACCCTGAAAAAGGGGGAAAAAAAAACCAATTTGCATACCTAAACTCTGGCTCTGCACGCAGAGAAGAGTACTTCAGAGTATCAATACATGGGACTAGAGATCTCACATTTAGTTCCTCCAGCACATACTAACATGCAAAAACAACACATCAATCATAAAGCTGAAACAAACAATAAAAACAGAGCTAATTTAACCAGAATCAAAGCGCATAAACCATATCACACCATTAACAGCAGCCAACTATAAACTTCATGAAAACTACTGAAATTTGCATCCTAAGCTAAGCAACAATCTTGTATCCAAAATTCCCGCATTTTATTTGATGCACCAAAAAAAAAATTCTGATTTTCCATTGGAACAGCAAAAACTCAATAGCAAGTGTTTCAAGATTCCATCAAAAATGAAATAAAGTAATTCTAATGGCCTAAGCCAGCTTTGCACCATGCAAGGACACATGAAGGTAGATGTTCTACTCATACTCATTTTGCCAAAGTGAAAAAATCAGCAAGACAAGTAAGCTTTAATCCCAAAGTAGTGTTTTTTTTTTTTTTTTTTTTTTTTTTTGGGGGGGGGGCGGCGGGCGGGTTTTGTGATTTAGCTCTATTTGAAACCAATTCCACATCAAAGTGAAAAAAAAACAGCACTGAAACTATATTTATTGGATACAGCTTATATTGAAATAATAAAAGTAGATATCATATTATTTACTTTATTATTGAAATACACATATACAATAATTTACTATACTACTTATATAATAAATTATTATATATGTATTTATCGTATAAGAATAAAAAGTTTAACTAATTTAATTATTATTTATAATTTTTTTATATTTATATATTTTATAATTCTAAATAAGTTATTGAAATATAAAATTAATATGGAAAAGAATTTATAATTAATAAATATCAAAAGAATAATGTGGTCTGAATAAAAATAAAAAATAGAACTTCATCAGCTATCGGCAAATGAGAAGGGCTCTAAATTTGATTTGATTGCAAATGCAGTTAATATGGCACCTATTAGCTATGAAATGCCTTTCTAAAAGATTGTTCAATTATAGAAAACTAGAGTAGTTTTTTGGAAAAATTTTCTAACAGAACTAGAAAATGAAGTTTCGTGTTAATGTGTGCCGGTTCTCCAAATTAAAAATTGGAAAACTAGTTTTCTAGTTTTCCAATTTCTATGATTTGAACAACAATTTTAAGTTATTTTCCTCTATAATAAGGTTTTTGTTTTCTAATTATTTTCCAAATGGAAAACAATTATCCTCTTATAATTAAAAATTATATTATAACATATTTTTAATTAAAATTAAATTATTATTAAATATATTTATTTATAATTATAAATTAATTATATATTATTATTATAAAATAACAATAAATAATATAAAGTAAAATATTTTAAAAGTAAAACAATTTTGAATATATTATCAAATGATTAATTTGGAAAATTATGATTTTTTTAGCTAGAAAACTACTTTTTATTATTGCAAGTGAACGCTTTTTTCCTTTTTTTCTTTATTTTCTGAAGAAAATGGAAAATAGAAAACTATTTTCTATAAATAAATGCACCCTAAGGAGTTCATGAAATAGACAAATCAACTATTTGGGTGCTTATCAGTTCTCCATTGCATCCAAAAGGTAAAACAAACCTCTTTTAACTCTAATTTGTGAATTATTCAAAATATTAATAAAAGTTGTATGACCAAAAGCAAAGGGCAAAGCAGATGCATGTAATATCAAGCAATTTAGTTGGTGGGTGGGGGTTGGCGGGAAGAATATCCTTAAATATAGAAAGATAGTTAACAGCCAAGGCAACAAGAATAGTGAACAACCATTAACCGACAATTGGAACACAGTAGGAAAATCAGCTATGTAGAGAATAGCATCTATCAGAAAGACAACTAGACAAATGACCATAAAGAACCATAATTAGTTCATAACTAGGAATCATTTATGAACAAGAAGCAAATGGGCTGGCTATTTTATTCACAAACCTCCTTTAATTTTCCAGCTATGTCATCAAGGAAGTCTGCATCAGGATGAACAACTATCATCTCCCTGCAGTTTGTAAAAAGCATAATATGATCAAAATAATGAACCAGGAAAGAATTAAGGCAAAATATATCTATCTATATATACAGTAACTAAAGAGATAAATAAACAACATAGAGTTATATGCACCTCAGTGGTGATTTCAGAGGTTTGTTGTGCCGCTCACGGATATTACGTGCAAGATCAATTACAGTCGTCATCCTTGAAACACTTCGTTCAATTCTTTCATCCCTCTGAAATGCCATTGGAAGAACATGAGGGAGAAAAATACCATTTACTTGGTCACAAAGATATTTGTACATTATAAATCTATTCAGGCTAAATCCCTAAATTGATGAGAGAGAAAAAAAATTTTCAACTCCAAATAAGATATAAATTTTAGTTGTAAATTCAAGAAATCAATTAAGGTCAAATGAGATCATATATGATGTAAATTCAGTAATTTATTTATAAATAAATGATTTACAAAATAAAAATGAAAACTTTCATGAGATTGGAGAACTCCAATTTCACAAAAGAAGCTTTCCAAAATTAAAATGAAAATGAAACCTTTAAATCAAAGTTGACCAAAAATAGTCGGGTTTCCAAAACATACTAGACTTTTCAAACAGAAGAAGTTTGATAATACCTCTCCCTCTTCTTGAGGAAAACTGCAGTAGTGAATGCTTTCCTCTGCTCCAGTAGAAACTTTCCGCATGTTTTGATATAGCACTTCTGTAAAGAATGGTGTGAATGGCGACATCACCTTACATGATGTCAAAAGCACCTGAAACCAACTCAAAGTTATGTCTCATCAATAACAGAATAACCAACCATCATATTCAAAATAGTATAATTATTATCATACCAAGCAAAGAAGGAAAAGAGAAAAAAATCTCTTATCCATAAAATAGCTGGGGAGAATAAGCTTAGTGCAGCTGGTGATAAATGGTGGAATGAGATTGTAACTTTTGAAAAATATCCAAATAGTATTATTAATTGTAGCCAAACTGCCTGGACAGAGATGATGTAATTGTCTCTCAAAGAGATGATAGAATGGAACAAAAAAAAATTCAAGAAAAGGCAGAGGAGCTGCATTAACAGAAAGTAATAACTAACAAGGAAATTTGGGTCAACCATATACAATATAGGAATTTGGATATGTGAGGCAGAATAATGGAGATTGAATGAAAGAGGGAAAAGATGGGCCTAAAAACTGCTTGAGATGACACTTATCATACCAAAATATTAAAAATCTCATGGAAATGTGACAAAAGAGGCATAGACAGGGTTTTAGGAACGATGACACAAATAACTCAAACCAGTTTCAGACTAATGCTCAGTGGAGTAATATGACCATACGAGAGAGTAATTTCACCACCCACATAATTTACTAAGCTTCATCAAACTTCACAAAACAGAAATCAAAAATAAAAAGTCCAACTCTATATTTGCAATAATGCCAATTCACCCCCTGAACCCATTTTGGCAGTGTGCACTTACTGCTAAAGTTGCATTTCCTTCATGTCATGCAATTGGCTTCAATAGACTGAATAACAAACCAATGCCTTTCCTACCTCAACTAGGAAAACAGATTTCAATTAGAATAACTTTAACTAGATTAACAAAACTCTTCTCTTGCTCTACAAGTGGTGTTCTTTCGGCCAAACAAATAAAACCAAGGTAAACCTGCAAGCATTTTCTCAGGCTTCCCAAGTTCGTAATTGTTCATAAGTACATTAATTCCCATCCCTTCATTTAGTTCAGATCCCTCAACATACTCCGCTCTGATTTCAAGACATATTTACCTTCTCGAACTTGAAAAAAGTAATAGTAATAGTAATAATAATAATAATAATATAACAATCAAATTCAAGTTTACTTATTTAAATTTCAGTATCAAGTTATGTTCAAAAAAACTAAACCAGTCCACATTCTTTCTGCCAATTTCTGCACAAAGAAAAAAAAATTGATATGGATATGGGACACCACAAGATGGAGCAGGAGTACAACCAAAGGAACAAGGATTAAAAGGTGTTCTCCCACTAGTGCAATGTTTAACCATCTAAGCAGTTCAACAAAATGACATGGCATTGACATGGTTTCCATTTAAATCACTACTCAGGCATGAAAATTTAATTGCATATTAGAAATTACTCTTTACCACACCCAAAGAAAATCCAAACAACAATGCAGCATGATCAACTAAAAAAAATGCATACCAAAAAGGAAGAAGTATAAACAATAAAACATAAGAAAATTATATTTTGGTAGACATAATCAAGTACCAGTTATCATAACTGAAGCATGCTGAAAGATAAATAATCAATAGCATGCACCAAGCAGTCTAATGGTAACATTAAGCAATGAGATACAAAAATAGGTATAGACATACACTGTAAAGAGTTGAGAGAGCAGTTCGGCAATCTTCTTCCCCTGTACGACCTTTTAATCTCTTGCGGTTGAATCGCACATATATGTTTGTGAGGTTGTCAAGAAACTTCAAGAGATATGGAACCACCTGCAAATGATACATATAGAAGAATGCACACATATGCCATCGCACATGAGAAATTATACATTAAGCGCCTTATTGAGCTTTTAAGGTTTAACACAGTTATCAATATGCTATCTAAGAAACTACAGATGATAACAGCAGAATAATGGCTTAAAGGAAGCTAACCGTGTAAAGTCGGTATGCATCCATTTCTTGGCGGACAAAATGAACAAGACTCTGAGTGGCTGAATTGATCCACTGATCTAACACATTAGATGAATTTTTAAGTTTTCCAAAATCAACAGGAGAGAATGGTGCAAGCCCTTCAACCTCAAGCCTCTTAGCATTCTGTACTAAGAACCTATATGCATTATACCATGGAAGGAAGACATCTTTGACCTAAAAACAATGAAGTATTGGATACCCAGATGAATATTTTAACAAGAGACAGAGGGAGAGAATTAATTTTGTTCCCTTGAATGCAAAAGCCAATACAGAACTGTATAGAAAAAAAAAAAAATACTCACAACACCATAAACTCCATCCTTTTTGAATCGCAAGGTTTCAGCACGTACAACTGGAGAGTTTATAAGGTATAATCGTAAAGCATCCTGGATATAAGAGAAGGTTAATACATAGACCTTAATGAGAATGAACAGAAAATGCTAGCCAACTACAGAGGATAAACAAGAACAAGCAAGTTGGTTCCTAAAAATAAAAGGCCATAATGAGAAATTATAAGTATGGGATGTAGTATTTGACAGAGATCACATTTTCTCTGTAGACTTACAGCTCCATAATCATTGATGACCTCCATTGGTGATGGATAGTTTTTCAATTTTTTACTCATCTTTTTTCCATCCTCTGCCAGGACAAGTCCATTGCAAACAAGATTCCTGAATGCAGGCTTCCCAAACAATGCAGTAGACAACACCATAAGAGTATAGAACCTACAACGGAAAATGGGTTGTTGAGTTATTCCCTTTGGAAAATTGACTCTCAGCATCTCCAGTAAAACAAACAGACCAGATATCCCTTAGGAATTCAAGTTCTCTAGAACAACAAGATTATCAGAAAACATAATCCAGGAGATTATCAATGAAACATAAGTAAAATTCTCATAGTATGATCTTGTGGACCATAGATCCATGTATCTTCTCTTTCATGCTGGCAATGATCAAGGCATGTTTTTACACCACAAAATTTGAAATAATTGACAAAAGATCATAAGCGCCATATGAGTATTGAACATGGTATGTTTCTCCCGGTTGGACTTGCAAAAATAGATAATTTGGGGTTAAGACTAAAGAGTCAAAATACTATGTGCTATATACATGGAGTAGAGATCTAAAAGTTAGGAACCCACCATCCACGAGTTTGATCTAGCCCTTCAGCAATAAATTGCCCGGGAAAATTTTTCTCAAAAAGCTCAACATTCTCAAATGGGTAATGAATATAAGCATAAGGCATTGAACCACTCTCAAACCAACAATCAAATACCTGCAACAACAAACCATGCATCAATGTCATTGCAAAACTCAAATTTTGAAATATGGCATAAATATTATCTATATAAGTGAATATGCAAGGAATTAAAGCCAACCAATGAAGAATTATCAAAATGAACCAATGCTATATATAGATATGTAGTAAAGCCTACTTCACTGTACTCATACCCACCAAACCCAGAAATCAGCTATCAAGAAGATATAGAAAGACTTTATTTTGTAAGCAGCCAAACTTTCTGATGGAAAAATGCGAGAAGAATTTATCATTCAATTTTCAGACAAAAAAGGGTATGGGTGGGGATGGAGGGGTGCAGGGGGTTGTCAAAATAGAAATGTTATTGTTCTTTCCACTGGGTGAAGTAGAAATAAGTATAATTACCTACGGGGATCAATACAAACAATATGTTATCAACAAGGACACGAACTAAACTTACTTATTACCCCACATATGAATCTTATTTAGATATTTTCGGTCAGAATAAGAACTTTAAAATGTTGTGACTGTTCAATATTTGATAGTAAAATAGGGCATTACCCAAAAATTTGAAAACTGAAAAACCCAGATGTAAAAACTTACATCATCTACACGTCGAAGCACACCAAATTCAGAACCACGATTAGATGGAATAGTTATGTGATCAATATTGTGCCGATGAAGATCAAAAACCTGCAAAATGGAGAATATATACAACAAAATGCATAATAATATAAACCAAAATTAAGTTTAAAATATAAAAAAATCTGCACCTGAGAAGCATGTTCAAATGTATGCTACAAGATTTATTAGCTATAACCAAGAAGGCAAGAAATATCATATTATTGCATCGCAGAGGAGGACAGAGACTAGACCTTAACACCAGCAAGCTTTTCAAGCTTAGCAACAGAATCCACGACAACTATTTCTTCACCATCCTCACTGGTCCATACAGGAAGAGGAGTCCCCCAAAATCGACTTCTACTAACAGCCCAGTCTCTTGCATTTTCAAGCCAGTTGTGGAACCGTTTTTCCTGCAATTAACACAAAAAGAAAACACTAAACCTAAGTGTTCCATCAAAACATAAGTCACCAATTTTAGGAAATAGCAGTCAACTATACAAAGATAGTAAACTTTTTTCTCATTTAAAATAAAAATGAAAAGCAACAGGCTAATGAAAACTAAAAGAAAAGAAACAAGGAAACACGCACACAAGTCACCATATTTCTCAAGGCACCAAACCACACATATTCTATCCCAAGCATTTCTGAAATTCTACTTTTCATATTAAGCACATAGTGGCAAAGAGATCACTTTTTAGCGTAAATCATGACCTATCCTTGGGCTTCCAAATATAGCTGTTTAGATTAAGAAATTGGAAAATTAATGCTCACAGACCATGATAAGTATAAAGGAAGGAAATGTATCTAGCCAATAATATCTGTCAGATGCATTTAAAGAAAGAATGCCATCTAACTTGTATGTAATCACAGTTTGTTTCATCCTCCTTCCCTTCCAAAAGAAAGCATCAGAGTTTAACTTAAGCAGACACTACCCACAGAAACTATACAATTGAGAGTGCCATCACTTACCACAAATACTTGAGCAACTACACAAAATTAAGAAGCATCAGAACACCATTTAGCTTACTACAACAATAATAAAGCCTGAAGAAAATTTCAAACTTGTTTTATCAAGGGATTTATTTGCAAAACAAAGCTCCAGTAGGTCAGATTGAGATTATTTGGTTCAAACCGAATTATCAAACTGAAAAAGTGCATTTCAGTTGTTCTCAAACAAATTCAATTAAAATTGATTTAAATTGTCTTCCAGAACCATTTTTCATAAAAGAATTACAGAACTATATTTTATGATTTCTTAATTTACATCAATATATTTTACGTGAAACTTATAACTTTACACTGTTATTTCCCCAACTCGGGTGAGTCATTTTTCAGAGCCAAAATTATGGAGCCTGATTAAGAAAGTCCAGCAAATTCAATAATACAATTTGGGCTTTAAATTTTTGAAATAGTTCAATTGAGCTTCAACTTTAGAGAATATCTAAACATCAGATCTCATTTTTTTCCCCATTTTAGAATCAGCCATATAAGACTATACCTTCAAATGAAAAGGTTAAAATGATAAATTATATAAAACATGGCAAAAAGCACAAAAGAATAGAATAAAAATGCCTTGCACAAATAGAAGGGAATAGGTGGAAAAAGAATTCTAACCTTTACATAATCAGGAACCCAATATGTCTGTTTGTTGTTTTCTAGCAATTTGGCTTTTAAATCTTCCACTCTAACAAACCTATATATAGAATTTAGCAATCACCTAAGTTAGAATTTACCAGAAAAATCACAGAGCCATCTATAAGCAAAAAAGAATGCAGAACATATATATCCATTATTATTTATTGATCTGATAACATAATCATCTTCAAGTGAAGCTCACAGAAAACAAAAACAAACACATTCATATTAGGAAATAAATTCAAGATCTAAAAACCTCAAAGGTGGAAAAAAATTAGCAATGAACTTGGAAAGCAAATTTATACAAACAATCCATCCACTCCAACTTGATTAGTCTGCAAGAATCTCATAGAAACAAGTAACGGTGACAAACAAGTAACGGTGACAATCAACTAATCAGGTGAAATGATCCAAAAATATATACTTACATCCTTTGCACAATTCTCAATTTTTGCCAATCAGTTCAATTTTATCAATTGCGACCATGATTTTCAACATTGATAACAATTATTACCAATTTGTTTTTAGCCTTTCGAAATGTCAATGCAAAGCCTATATATAGGAAAATATCAAATTTACTTCATTCAATCTAGTAATAATCTAAAATTTTTCTCAAATTCTTTTTTTTCCAAGAAAAAATATTTCTTTTAAATTATCAGCCATTATATAATATAGTGAAAGTGTATCTTTTTGGGAGATTAACATTTCATATTATTAAAATCATTAAAAATACAAGGATATTATTTTTCTAATTCCCAGTCACTAAATTGGCTATAATTGCTATTAAACCTTCATGGCTGCAATTGATAAAAAATATATATATATTTTTCAAAAATTGTTAAGGGAAGCAATTTGTTTTTTTGGTTCTTTAACCTTTCAAATATTGGTTTCTCTTTAGCATTCATGTTTCAAATCCTGTTCATGCAATTCAGGATGAAGATGGCCAATTTCCTTATCTTTATTTAAATACAGAAGTATACTGATTAAAGAAATGCAATCATGTAAGTTGATTAAAAGAAAAACTGTTCTCAAACTGTAATAATTAAAATATTCCAAGTTGAAACAAGTGAATAAAGTGCACAGAAACACCCCAAGTATAACACTGAATTTTCAGGCTTCAGACTAACCACAACAGACATTCGCAACATAGGAAGACTTGAGTACTGACTACAATTTTGTTCCATCTCTCTCTTATTTTTTGCCACAATATCAGGTTAGAATGTCAAAGATGAGTATTAAAAATTTCAACTCACATAAGTACTTGATAATTCTAAGACACACTGAAAGATTTTGACAGGCACCTAGGTGGTTTCACAAAATAAATGAACAGCTAAATGACATTATAATTAAGAAAAATAAAATTACAGAAAGAAAGCTTACCAGCTTGGAACAGCTCTATAAATAAGAGGAGTATCTGACCTCCAACAAAAGGGATAGGAGTGAGTGTAGCTACCAGACTTAACAAGCCTGCCTCTTGCCTAAGCCATAACAAAAAGTATTTGATAAATAAATAAAAAAATATCAAAGGCAAATAAATAGCAGCAGATTTAATTACTCAAAAAAGCCTAGTTTTTAAGCCCCCTCCCTCTTTTAAATTGTTGCAATTCCTATTGATGTACAAAATCTGTATGAGAACTCTTCTAAGTGTTACATGCATAGCCTTGATTAGGTCCATCCAAAACAAGAGCTATGTGTTAAATGCAAAATAAATTTTTAAAGAACAAGATATAGAAAGACAATGAATAGCAAACAGGTGACATAAGCATCTTATGTGTCTCATTCTCACACACACACTGCAAAATTACCTGAAATCTCCACAGGTAAGACCAAATAAGAGCTTTCTCTTTTACTTTTTACATTCTTTTCTCTCCCTCACCTTGTCCTTTTTGGAATTTTCAGCTCCTTTACACAATTTCCTTCTGCACTTCATTATTTTTTTCCCTTCCCGTCTCTCTTTCCCACTGATTCCCAATTCCAAACTCAATCCTCTAACTCGATTTCCAGTTTTTATTCTTCTATGAACCTCCAGCAGCAAGTTCTTTGCTTTTTGTCTCTTATTTGCCAATCCTTCGACCTTACTAAAGCGATTGAAGTTGATAGGTACTCATCAGCACCTGTGATCATTGACATATGTAGAGGGCTTGCTGCTATTGAGAATATTGAGCAATTTGCACAAGTATTTCTAAGTTATGGATAATAGTCCAAGTTATGGATAATAGTGCTTGCGATTTCTGAAAGGGTTATATACGATTGATGTTTAGTGTGGAAAGCAATTCCAAGAATATGGAGTGATGATAGTGTTTTTCATAACACATTCAAATATGTTAAATATCGTTTACAAATTATTTGTTGTCTATGTGTAAGTTCATCTTCCCTCATCAATTCCTCAACCTTGATATTGATAGGAAATTACAAAGACAGTAGTTGAGATCATTGATATATGGATTTCATAGAAGCCTGTTACACCGTCAAAGACACTGAGCAATTTGGAGAAGCGTTTCTATCAGTAAGCAAGTGAGCAAGAAGAGGTACACAGATTTTATTCAATATCTTATCTTATGTATTTCTAATTCCTAACCAGTTTTAGAACTCTGTAATTGAAACCCTCAAAGATGTACTTGTAAAGGACTAACAAAATGAAAAGATAAGCAAAATTAATAAGGCTACAGTCCAGGGGTTATTTTCTATATACTAACCATAAACAATAAAAAATAAAAATAAAAAAAGAACAAAATCAATGACATCACCCACCATCTGTAACTATTGGGACTCAAATAACCATTCATATAATTAGTACACTACTAAATGATCTTTAATAATGGCAAAAGTTAAAGTAGTTGCGAGTAAGAAAAAGCCTCACCTTTACATTTTCAATGATATCCTTGTCTGCATCCTTAACATAGCGACCACTGAAATCAGTGATTCTCTCTGTAAAGCAGCCATCATCATCAACTGCTACAATCAAATTTTCTCCCTGAAACCCAACAAAATACAAGTAAATAAATCATAGTTTTTACAGGTGCCAAAAGGTCAGCAAAAACAAAAAGAAACATATAAAAATTCAATATTGTTTAATTTCATATCATTAAAGAAACTAATAACCTGTACATGAAAAACAAAGACATCCATTCTATCGGAACAATTTGAAAGAATTTAATAATTTCTATAGAATAAATCTTAAGCAAGCAAAATGATCACCAATTAAACATAAATAAAGTTAAATACCTTGAAAAAATTGAACATACACTCACAATACAAAAAGACTAAAATTTGACAAGAATAGAGAATAGAATGGTTATTAATTAAAATTTGTCACAAAACCATATCAGTGCACCAATCAAGATATGCCTTTCCAACATCTCTATACGAGGAAATCAAATTCCCATATAGGGAGTTGATTTTAAATATTTATCAGAATAGAGAATAAAAAGAGTCAAAAATGTGTTAATTTTACAATTCTAAGAAAAGAAGGTCACAAATAAAAATAAATATAAAAGATTGAGCAGAATAAAAGCATACTGTAGCCAAGAGTAGGACAGAGAAAAACAAAAAAGAATCATACAAGGCAGGAGGAAAACAATATAAGGTGCAAAAGTTGTGCATCCCAGAAAATGAAAGACAGAAATTGAAAGATCAGCTGCAGTGGAACCTAGGAGAGGTGTTCCGACAAGATCCTAGGGATAGAGGTTGTTTTATCAATTCATATTTCGGTTTCAATTTGGTTAATATTTTAAATAACATTGGTTTCAATTTGATTCGACCCGGTTAATTCCATAAAAAAAACAACCGAACTTGCTAACCTTCTGTTCTACATTGTTTCACTCTCATGCATGAAACGATAAGAAGAAAATGAATGAGAATAACATGCTACAAGACCCAGTCTCCCTGACTCTCAGTCCTATCTACTTCTCCCTCACTCTCAATCCATCTACCTCCCCAGGCCCTTACTTTTAAACGAATCAACAACCCCCACCAGATCAATCTTAGTCCCTCAATCCCATCTCCCTCAACCATACTTCTACCCCTCCTTGGCTCCTCAGCTCCTCAATCTATGCTATTCATATTAAGCTGTTAAAATCGAGAGCTGACTTGTACAATCTTACGACCTTATGATTTTAAAGTCACTAAAATGAGTCAACGTATATAAAAACGAAATCAAGTAAAATTAAGCTAAATTGCAATTCTAAATAATAAAATCACATTTGAAAATTAAACGATTTTTACCTGCTAATGATTCTAGGACTTTACGATTTTATATATTTGAAATTTTAAAACTTTAAAATATTACCTTTCAATTTATCAAAATCAGTGTCATTTATTTATTTTAACACCATTTCTAGGTTTTTGAAATTTTTGAAATATAGTAATGACTATTACTTATGGTATTACAATTATCTTGCACATCTGTTGTAATATTTTTTAATACTTTTGTTATATTGTTACTATCGCACATATAATACTTTTGTTATATTGTTACTATAGCACATATAATCTAATCTAATCTGTATATTATTCATCAAATATGTTTATTATTTGTATTTACATCTTTCAAAGTTGAACAACTGATAGATATTTTCAATTTTGAAGTTTAAATATATACATTTGTGTAAGTATAATTTTAATTATTCTCATATTAATAATTTGACAAAAAATAATGCATTTAAAATATATAGAATAGCATACTTAAAAATACATTAGAAATTTTTTTAATAACTTTGACGTTTAAAAAGTGATGATATATACATATATAAAATTATTTCTTTAAAATGTATTTTAAATGAGTTTTACAATTTCATCTCGCGATCTGATTTTACAGCCCCTGCACTGATTCTAGGTAAGAAAAGCAAGTTTGACATCCTTAATTCAGACCTGCCACATGCATCCCACTTTTCCTCCTCATCACATGGTGTAAGAATTTGTTTGGCATCAACTGCCCTCCATCAAGGGATTGCAGGATTGCTTGTTATCCTCACCATCACAAATTCTCATGGCGGTCTTCTTTCATGTGTCTGCTGTCAACCTTGCCTCACATGGATGCTGTCAGTCCCCTCTCGTCAACCATTGATTTCTTCTGGACAGAGGTGAGTCACTTCATTGGGTCTTATTTGGGATTACAACTCCATGCATATTGTAATCTGTGGTTATTTTCTTGAAATTGATACGAAGGAGCAGGCTGTTTGATTTAAAACTGGGAGAACAATTTCAGGTCTTCTTTGCTTTATTTGCATGTGGGTTTTGTTTAACATCTAAGACAGATCTTATTTTGTGGAAAATTTGTTGACCTTTATTTTTTTGAAGCATGTATGCTGTAATACACACACACACACACACACACACACACACTATACACGCACATATATACACACATATGTGTGTGTGTGTGTGTATATATTGTATATCTTCAGTTCTACTATTGAAATTATTGGTAGAAGTTGTGGAATATGAAAGTACCTGGCACAAAGGGAGAGAAGTGAAACCGATGAATTCAAATTTTCAGTTTGGACCAGTTTGGCTTTCCATGTATTTTGGTTCAGTTTGGTTCTCATATCTTATTTTGTTCAAAATTTGTTGACCTTTATCTCTTTGAAGTGTGTAATGCGTATTATATATATATATTTTGTGATCTTCAGTTCTACTATTGAATTATTATTGTTTGAAATTGTAAATGAAATTTTTCAGTTAGGACTGATTTGGGTTTCTATGTATTTTGGTTCGGTTCGGTTTGGCTCTCATATTTCAAATTTTGGTTTTCAGTTATTTCAATTTGGTTCAGACATGTATTGGATTTTGTTTGTATATATTTTGTTGATTCACAGTTCTACACTACTGTTCAATTATTATTGGTTGATGTTGCTGCAGAACGTGAAAGTACCTGGGACTAAGGGAGTGAAACCGATGAACTCAAATTTTCAGTTCAGACCGATTCAGTTTTTGTTGTATCTTGATTCGATTCGTTTCGGTTTAGTTCTCGTATATTTTCAAGTTCAGATTCAGTTATTTCGGTCTAGTTTGGATCAACCGATCAAATGACACCCCTATTGGGCCTCCTCACCTCAGCCAGCAGGCACGCACCTCAGTTACACTGCCTGCCTTTTGAGTTTCAGATGCAGACCCTTGGACCTGGTGTGCCTTGCACCCAAGGCATGCCTTCACAACTATGTAATAATATATGTGTAAACAGTAAAAATATATTAATTAAAAGTAAATATTCCCAGGAAGAAAATATTCAACCAGGACATGAAAGGTTTGAGGGGAAAAGACAACCTAAAAAGAAATAGTAGAGCAATTATGTATGTCCCATGTCTACGCATCCAGCACCAATCAGTTCTAACAAAACATCCATGTAGCAATGCAGCACAGATGCATAAATTTAAAAAAAAAAAAAATACTATAGCATAGAATCACACAGATCAAAAACATGAATCAGAAAAAGCAAAGGAAAGGGGGAAAAAGAGGGGGGGGGGGGGGGGGGGGGGGGGGGAGGGGAAGAGCACTTCCAACTGGCATTTTAATTGTATAAACTGAGCTTAGTTGCTCTTTGCCTCATGCTGTATTTGTGAAAGGGGGAAATAGAATGGGGATAGAATGGTATGTGAACCCCACATATTTGTATTTTAATACGTAGGCCCCACAGCCCCATTTTCTCTCCCCCTCACCTCCCTCCCAGACACAGCACTAATGCCTTATGTTTTGGCACCTCAGAGAGCACAAGCCATTGAGCCAGCCCATGCATTTATTCCCATAACTGCCCAGCATTTGTAGGAGTTACATAACTATGGTACACCATTTGACAGGAATAAGTAAAGATTATGCCAACTATTCTACATCTCTGGCTTCTGATCATTCAAGAAGAAAGCAAACAGAATTCACTTGGAAGCTCACAATCACATAACTCGGCACAAGTTTATAGCATATTAACACAAACCTTATTGATTATTTGATTTTCAATGCAAACACGATAATCGTCTTCACCAAATGCAGGAGCACAATGAACAATTCCCGTACCACTATCATCAGTCACATAATTGTCCGCAACAACTCTAAAAGCCGTGTCAGAGAACTCTGAGAAGTAATTAAACAATGGTTCATACCTGCAAGCTTACACTTACAAAATTAACACTATCCAAAACAACCCATTCAACAGCATATACATTTCCACAAGAGCAGCAACAGATCCATATATAGTTATCATTATAAATTCAACCAATTAAACATTTATACAGATAAAGTTTCAAAGGAAAAATACCAATAATAGGAGAGAACATCTTAAAAAGCCTGTTTGAAGAAAACTTCAAAGCAAGGAACTCAGTTCAAGTAAATTCTATTCAACTCAATCTTTTTTTTTTGAAATCTTTTCACTTTGCAGAATTTAATTTCAGTAGCTTAAACATATTTGTTCAATCCCAAAACTCAGAAATATCATTTAGAAGTCTTAGTCAAGAAAATAATGGGAGGTGATGCAGTATGCTGCATTCTAATCAAATTATAACTGCTGTAAATTAATTATATTCCAGATGTAGTTTCCAAGTTTCATCCAAAAAAATCAGACAAATCAAATTCTATTAAAATTCTTATAGTTTACTACATACATGACGTGATCTAAAGGATGAAAGGAACTGCTTATTTTACAGGTTCAAGTTATTCAGAAGTGCACAAAACAGTGTAACTCACCTTTTCTTCAACAGTTCATTACCCTTGACTTTCTCTAACAAATCATATGAATCCATCAAGTTTTCAGATTTTCCACCCTTAGTTTTAGAATTTGATGTCTTCGAATCACCAGCAGGTCCATTTGCCACACTTGATTTTGGTTTCTCGACAGGAAGAACTGACAGCCTAGATTCAGCAACCACGAAGACTTTTCCAGTATACTTGTTACGGACCTGTGTTTTTCAATTTCAAGTACCAGCACATTCAGCATTTTTACAAAATTCCAAAAAGTTTATCTGCTAATTAGTTTATAACATGAACAGACTGATTTCTTATTCTTTCTCCTTTTTTTTTGAGACAAGGAATAAGATTCCTTCATTGCATCAAATAAAAAAGTTATTGTTTAGTGAATCAGTTTATAATTTAAAAAAAAAATAGTAAACAAAATATATGACTTGTGACTTCATGCTCTAATATTTCAAAGCCACATGCAAGCTAACCTCATGCCTTAACACAGTTTGTTATAGAGCTCAAGCAATTTGCCCTAATTCAATCATCAAAGAACTAATAAAAGAAAACATGAGCTTCAACTCAATGTAAGCTGTCTATTGAGTTGTGAAGTCTCCAGTTCAAAACCCAAAAGGAGCAAAATCAACCAGGAAAGAAGTGAAAGAAAACAAACAACTGTGTCGCATGCATTCAATTTAAGATTATATATCATAATAATCCATATAACCGTCTCATATTCAGATAATTTGCAGCCTAAATCAATTTTCAACTGGAAAGATACGCTGCATAGTTGAATCAGTATTTTCAAACCAGATCATCAAGAAATCAAAGACAAAAATTTTCAACTGGAAAGATACAGTGAATAGTTGAATCAGTATTTTCAAACAAACCAGATCAACAAGAAATATAAAATAACTGACCTTCACATAGTCAAAATTTCCATTAACACAAAGAGCAAGATTGCTAGGAAGTGTCCACGGGGTTGTTGTCCAAGCCACAAAGGATGCATTATGGGGATCATCGATAATTGGAAATGACACCATTATCTCAGGGTCAGGGACATCCTGTGTTATTAGAATGGTGTTATGAGTTAAAAGGGAATAATAACACTTACAGAATAAAATGGCAAGAATTCAACTTGGCATCAAATATTGTGCCAGTTACAGACCTTGTAATTCTGACCAGCTTCAAAGTTAGACAGCACAGTTTTGCAACCAGTACTGTATGGCATGACCTGTATAAAAACAGCATCAACATAATAAACTAAAGCTGTTTCAAAAAAATCTAATCAAGAAAATAAATGGCCGCCCAAAAGATCTTGTTTTTTACACCTCGATAAAAGAAATTTTAAAAAAATCAACTTCTAAATCCAACTATAAACCTGATAGTATAGCATTCACAATCCAATTATGGACAGAAATAATCCAAACAATAATCCATTTGAAGACTTTATACATTTATCTAAAAAATACCAACTACCAAAAGTGAAAACAGAGGAAGAATAATCATAATATAACAACACTAATCTCCAGTAACTAGCTCAAATTACAGAGGAACTAACCTTGAAACCCTTATAGACCAGACCCTTCTCATAAAGCTGAGAAAAAACCCACCAAACACTCTCCATAAACTTCAAATCCATAGTCTTATAATCATTCCTAAAATCAATCCACCTCCCCGTCCTCGTGATCACCTTCTCCCACTCTTCAACATACCTCGTCACAATACTCCTACACTCCTCATTATACTTATCAATCCCCATTTTCAACACCTCATCTCTCCTCTTGATCCCCAATTTCCGATCGATCTCATTCTCCACAGGCAAACCGTGGCAATCCCAGCCGAAGCGACGAGTAACATGGTGGCCCCTCATGGTCTGGTAGCGGGTGACAATGTCCTTGATAGTGCCGGCGAGAATGTGACCGTAGTGAGGAAGACCGGTAGCAAAAGGAGGACCATCGTAAAAGATGTACTCTGGGAGGGATTCAGTGCGGGACAATTGGGTCTCAAAGGCTTTGATTTCAGACCAGAAAGAAAGGATCTTTTCCTCATGGCCGGGGAAAGAAAATTCCTTCCCTTCGCAGACTTCCTCCATTGAGCGACGGAGGGAGAGGAAATGAGAGGTAGGGTTTTTGAGAGAGAAGATGGTGGCGGAGAAGAAATGAAGAAATAGAAATGAAAGGCAAAAGGGTTTAGGATTGCAAGGCTTATGGACAACGCGACATGGCCACGATCCGGTTCGGACCGCAAACCGGACCTGAACCTCAGAATGCCTGTTACCGTCCCTTTCCTGCAAATAGAAACCGGTTATTTCAATTCGATTCACTTTTGGTTTGATTGTTTTATTTTCAAAATAAATCACTCAAATTAACATACAATTAAATTAAATTATTAAATAATTAAATTTAAATTTATTTTTAACTTATAAAAAAATTATTTACATTTAAATATAATATTATTTTATTTTTTATATCATATATAATGATATATTTTATATAATTTACTTATTTAATAAAATACATATTTAATAATATTTAAAATTTATATTTATTTTTTAATATTTTATAAAAAATTATTTTTAAATTTTTTTAAATTTAAATTTTAAATTTAATTGAAATCAAAATCAGAATTATAAAAAATAAAACTATAATCACTTTAAAATCAAACTAACATCAGATTAAAATTATTAAAAAATTAAAACTGTCTCCAATAATTATTAAATCGAACCAATTTCAGTTTGTTTCAAAAATAAATCAAATCCCCTATTTCAAATTGGAACCGCCCCTGGCCAGACGTATCAGGACAACGCCAGAGTCATATTTGAGCTGAGCTTCTTGCAATAAGACAGGCAAATCGGGGTCGAAGCATAAGCGGGTCGGGTGGTCAATGGGTAAAATTCCGCCGGAATAACGTAGCCGGATTTGGACTTTAGAATAGACGTGGCCGTTGTTAGTTACTTGGCCTGCAGCGCAATATAAATGGACTATGAACTACTTCGGCATTGTATTTTCATGCGACATAAGTTATTGGTTGAAAAAAAAAATGATATCGCTTGAAGAAATAATTTAAAAATAATTCAACTAGTTTTGATATTGCAGTTGTTTTAAAAATATTGGGTTTTTTATTTTAAATTTTAATTAGAATCAATCATATTAAAATTATATCAACAGCCTCAAGATTTGATGGCATTTCCGAATGTCTCGTATAATAAAAATATATTATTTTTAAATAATTTTAAAATTATTGTTTTTATCTTATATTATATTAATTTAAATTACTTATAATTTTCTTTTGTATGTTTTTTTTAGTAATTAGCATAAAATCTATTTATCTAATAGAGCAATCTAAACATTTCCTAATTTTGACACGTGGCACTTTTAAAAAGAGCAAATGTTATTACCCAGCACTTTTAAAAAATATATAATTTAGTGTATGGAAAATTTTTTATTAGATTATTTGAATTTTTATTTAAAAAATTATAATTTAATGAAGGATCGTGTTAAAAATATGATAAAAAATAAATAGGGTGATAATACGTATTTATAAATATTAATTTAAAAAATAAAATTACAACTTATTTAATCGATTAACTTACACAAAAATTAAAATAATTAAATAAATAATGAAGAAAATTCTAAGGAAAATTATTTGTTATTTAAATTTATAAAGGTATGCAAAAACGTTTTTTATTATTATAATAATAAGGGGCAACTTTTAAATAATTATTATTATAAATACACGTTAATTACGACAGTTAATATTAATAAATGTGTTTTAAATAAAATTTTATTATTAATTTTTTAATTATATCGAACCGAAAATGAGCTAAAGTGTGACTAAAGTCATAGCCAATCGATTAAAGGTCATTTTCGTTGATATTATAGATGAATCGCAAAGTGGCCGTTTAGTTCCAAACAATGTGTTGGTAGCTTTTAAAGTGTTCCACTCTATAAAGACTCGAGATCCTTCGAGCCATCCTTTGATGTCTTTAAAATTGGATATAGCAAAAGTTTATGACAGAGTTTAGTAGTCCTTTTTGGAATCTGCTATGTTAAAGTTGGGTTTCTTTACATTTTGGGTATCACTAGTTATGCTTGTGTATAGAGTGGTTCATATTCGGTGCTTATAAATAGTAATCCTGTGGGTTTTATCATCCCGACTAGAGGTATTCAACAGGTGATTCAATCTCTCCTTATTTGTTTTTTTTTTATTTTGAAAGGTTATCAAATCTTTTGTGATGTGAAGTGAGCAATGGTAGTTTACATGGCCTTTAGATTTGTAGAGGGGCTCCTATGTTTTCTCACGTTTTATTTTGTATATTATTGTATTATTTTTCTGAGAGCAAATTCTGTAAAAGTTGGCATTATTACATAAGTACTACAACGGTATGAACTTTTATCTGACCAAAAGATTAATTTGCATAAATCAAAAATTATTTTCAGTGCATATGTGGTAGATTCTTTGAAAAATGTTTTATATGCTAAATGAGATTGGTAGATAGACACCATTTATATCTCGACTTACCAACAACTATTGGTCGTGATCATAATTTTTTTTTCTAAACTTAAAGATCGTTTATGGTGTCGCCTTCAAGGTTGGACGGAGAGACTTTTGTTTGGATTAGCAAAAAATATTCTCATTAAAATTGTGGCACAAGCAATACCTACATATCTTATGCAGTGTTTTCAGCTCCCTATTGGTTTATGTAATGATTGCAGGCAATGATTTGTCATTTTTGGTGAGTACAGAAAAATAGTGAAAGGAGAATGCATTTGTGTTCCTAGAGTCAGTTATGTTGACCGAAGAAGGAATGGGGTCTTCGATTTCGATATTCTGAGTCCTTTAATTAGGCCTTGCTAGCAAAGTAAGGCTACCGCATTCTACAATATCCATAATATTTATTTGCTCGCATATTAAAATCTAAATACTACACTCGAGATTCTTTTCTCAACGCTGGTTCTAGTTCCCTTCCAAGCTATACTTGGCGAAATATTCTATTTGGTTGAGATCTATTATTGCGAGGATTATGTTGGTAAATTAAGGATGGTACTACAGCAAAATTATAGACTGATCATTGGATACCACAATCGACTACTTTTCAAGTCATTACTCATCTCAATACAATCCCGTTGGATGCTACTGCCTTAATTAGTAGTCCCAACAGATCGTGGAATTGAGATTTAGTGTCGCGTATTTACTACCGGTTGATGTAGAAAGATTGCAACTTATCCCTTTGGATCTCTTCAAGAGGCTAGATTGTTGGGTGTGGCATTATGAGCTACATGAAAATTATGCTGTTAAGGGTGGATATCGCTTGGCGTTCTCTTATAAGTTAGCTGCTACTCACACTAATGCAACTTCTTCTAGCTCTGTCCCTTTGGGTATGTGGCGCAAGTTATGAAAATTAGTTGTTCTCCCAAAAATCCTTCAATTTCTTTGGCGAATAGTGCTTAATATTCTTCCGGCACGAGCTACTTTGCATCAGCGGCTTCCATCTATTCCTTTACACTGCTAGTTGTCTTCTTCACCAAAGTCAGTAGTCCATTTGTACCGTGATTGTCCTTTAATATGGGAAGTATGGTTTAACTCATCTTTGAATTAGATATAATCCATATGTGTTGTGATTATCCTTCACCAGAGTCGATGGTGCTCTATTCTTCCTAATGAAAAGTCCAGGAGTGTGTTTTATAACAAAACAAAAAAAATATATTTAAGTAATAAATTTTATATTATCTTTTCAATAATGCCATTTAAATATATTATTACATGACTAATTATTATTGAAATTAAAAAATATATATATTTTTCACTAAATATTAAATAAATATATTAGAAAATCAATCAATAAATTATTATAATCTTTCAATTCCATAAAAATAAACCAATATTTATTTTAATATGAATTTTTAAAAAAATATTATTAATAGAGATAAAATAATAAATTTTGGGTTGTCTTTTATAAAATACTCTCTACTTATATTGCTTAATTACTAAATTATTTTTGAAATAAATAAATTTTACTTTTTTTAAGTATGTAATGAATATAAACATATTAGGAAGTTAATAAACAAATCACATTTAAACAAAAAAAGTGGTCTGTAATTTGAAATTAATAATAGTAAAAAAAGATATTATTTGTGAGACGGAGGAATATGAAAAAAAAAGTAACATATAATTGTAATGGATAAAAATAATAATAATTTTTTACTAAAAATATTGAAAGATTTTATTTTGAAAAATAATAAAAAAATATAAGTAAAATTAAAAAATAAAAATAAATTTTCACCCATGAAAAATATTTTCCATATTTTTCAAGGAAACAACATTTTATTATTTAATTTTAATTTAAAATTAAAAATATTAATAAATTTATTTATATAATTATTAATAAAATTTTCAAAATCTAGAAAATAATTTTCATTCTTTGAAAAGAAAAGGTTAATTTACTTGACAATAATATTTTATATATTTTATGATATATGGAGCACTCAAGAAAATTAATTTCTATTTAAAAAATAAATAAATTATTTTGAGTAAATTAATTTTTTTATAAAAAAATTATTTTCTATACCGTAAAAACTTTATTATAATGCTCATATATAAATTTATTAATATATTTTATTTTAAAATTAAAATTAAATAATAAAATAAATTATTTTATTAAAAAATATATTTCACATAAAATATATTTAAAAAAATATTTTTCATAAAATATAATTTTTTAAATACAAATTATTTTTTATAAACAAATTAATCCTTTAAATAACTTAATTTTTTTTCTTTTGATTATAAAATTTTCTTTTATTAACTAATTTTTTAAGTGCCTTAAATGCAAGTACTATAAAAAACATACTTATTTTGAACAATGTTTTCCATAAAATAAATAGAGTCTAAATATTAAATTAAATTATTTTATTCCAAAAAAACATTTTAATGATATAAAGCATTTTTTTTCAAAATATATATATATATTTTTTTTATTTAAAGACTTTTCCCGGACCTGTATTGTCAAAAAGATTCATAATGATAAAAATGTCAATTAGTATACTAAATTTAACATACTGACAGATTTACAATTTAATATTTAAATATTGTCATTTTTAATAAATCAGTCTCAACATTTTTAAAAATTTATTAAACATTCTTATTTTTTCTTTTCAATATCAAAATAATCATTCCATTTATTTTTACTATTAAAAATATAGCAAAGGATCAAATTACCTCAATTTTTTTCATTATCTTCCTCCTTCTTCATTAATTCTTCCTCCTTCTCTTCTTTTTCTTCTTTAATTCTTTTTCTTCTACTTCATCTTTGATTTTTCTTCGATTTTTTTTATTCTTCTGTACGAAGGAGAGACAATTCTTCTTCTTTTTTTATCATCATTTTCTTCTTTTTCTTTTTTTTTTCTTTTTCTTTTTCTTTTTCTTTTTTCTTCTTATTCTCTTTCATTATAATCATCTTTTTAATTCTAACGTTTTAATATTTTAATAAATTTCTAAAAATATAAAGACTGACTTGTTAATAATAGCAATATTCAAGAACTAAATAAGGAGTTTTATTTAAGGGCAAAATTGAATTTTAAAAATTTTCTCTCATCCTTTATCTATTTTTAACATAAAATAAGACAGAAAGACTATTTTTTAAAAATATAAAGATTGACTTGTTAATGATGACAATACTCAGAAACTAAATAATAAATCTCTTTTTAGAATATTCGAGCAGTAGGCTTAAACTTAATCAATTGCTTTTTTGTTTCTGAAAAGTCCATTCCATCTAGTATAACATGTTCTTAAAATCATGGAAATTTCCCATTGAATCCATGAAAATGAAATTCAAAAAGGGCTGCTGAAGTTCTCACATAAACAAACGTCTACAAGAAAATATCAGAATTGAATTCCATTATAGAAGTCTAGCTCCACAATCAAAGTCACAATGCATAAGCAACTCAAGATTAATGGCTGATCTCTTTGACCTGCTAGTATTGTTTATATAAGATTCACTTCTTCTGTTTCCAAAAGGATCTTCAAGAGAGGAAGTGTACTGTTATATGAACAACTCAAACATTCCACTATCTATCTCATACTGAAAGAGGCCAAGTATTCAAACATTGGCATTTTCCTTTGAAAATTTTCTAGTATATGTCAAATCATAAATCTAAAATATGGAAACTACTTGTCTAGACTGGATCCACACGAGTCTGTAATATAAATATATGAGATTTCATGTAAACCTTAGAATATATTTACACTAGGGGATCGTAGTAGACTTAGTTTAGATAACAATTGCTATCATGATTCTAGAGTCTAGAGATAAATGAACAAATCCATTGAATTTGTGAAACTAGAAACAAAAACCAACTCATTCCCATACTAACACAAGTCTCAAAAGACAATCATCTGATCCAGAAACTTGCAGACAACATACAAAATGTATGGAAAATGATCAGGTTAAGGAATGGTGGCTAGAGGTACAAATCTGCCATTCTTCTTCTTCACTTCTCCCCACCTTATCTCCAGCAGCCTTCACAACAATTCTTTGCATTTTGTGAACAAGTAGAGACAACTATACCTTTCTTCACATATTTAAAATATTTTCATGAAAAGAAGTTAAATATATTAGAAAAGAAAATACATAAATGGCATAAAGCTAGTAATTCAGGAGAACCTAGTGATTTAGCCCATGAATGTGAAAGACCACCACTAGATAGAGTATTTTTCAAAAAGAACCAAATATCTCATGGAATGCAACCAATTGTAAATACCAACAATATCCAGGATAACAACATAAGAGAAATAAACTTACAAAATAATTGGACCAATGTATCATTACACATAATAGGACAACAATTAGATAGAATGGAAGAAAAGATAGAGAGAAACCACGAAGCAATTACAAATATAGAACATATAGAAACACCACAAGCATCATCACCAACAACACCTAGACCAAATACAATCTATTTATCCCAAAGGTATAGTAATCCAAAACCATATGATATAGATCCAGCCATAAAACCCATTAATAAACCTTTCACAAAAATGATACCGCCATCACAAAACCCCATTGAGATAGTAACACTAAGTCCAAAAACAGAATTAACTGATATGTCAAAATTATTGCAGAAAATTATAAAAGAACAAAATATTTCTAAAGGAGGAATTAAACAAAGTACGTCTCCAAAAACCAATATGACAGGAGGCATTAAAATAAATGAACCTATACAAACTCAAAGTAATATACCAAGTGAAAGTACCAGTAAAGATAAAAATAAAATAACTATTTTAACAGAATATAATGAGACTTCTTCTTCTGAAGATGACACTATCAACAATCCCTTGGAAGCATCAGACTCTGACCAAGAAAACAATATTCCTGTAAATACGATAGGAAGAAATTATGATAGAAGACCAGATGATTTAAAAATATTAGACAGAAAACAAAAACAATATAATGCAAAAAATATTTATGAATGGAATATAGATGATATGTCTGAAATTGAAATTATACAAATAACCAAAGAAATGGTAATTGTAGGAAATATATATAAACAAAGAGTTGGAGTTACTGAACGAGAAGCAGCTGAGAATATAATATTAGGTTTTACAGGAGAACTAAGAACTTGGTGGGACAAATTATTAAGTAATGAAATAAAAACTAATATATTAACAGCAAGAAGAATAGATAATACCACAGGAGAACCAGTTATTGACCCAACAACAGGACAAGCACAATCCTTCACATTAGCTTATTTAGTCTATAATCTTATCTCACATTTTATAGGAGACTTAGATTTATATACAGAACGCAATAGTGAAATCTTACAAAATCTTAAGTGTAGAAAGTTAGAAAATTTTAGATGGTATAAAGACAATTTTCTAAAAAGAGTTTATGCATTAGCAGAACCAAATGCCTATCATTGGAAAGAGAAATTTTTAACAGGACTACCAAGACTATTTTCTACAAAAGTAAAAGAAACAATTGAACAAAAATTTGGACACATATCATATGATGACTTAACTTATGGAGACTTAATCACATGTGTAAATTTAACCGGAATACGCTTATGTAGAGACATGAAACTACAACAAAAAATAAAAATAGAAAATAGACAATCGAGAAAAGAATTAGGAAATTGGTGCGAACAATTTGGATTTGGAACAATAAATAAACAAAAATATAAAAGAAATAAGCCTTTTAAAGACAAAATTTATAGACAAAATAAGTATCCTAGAAAGAAATTTTATAAGAAACAATATGATAAACGGCCTACTAGAAAACCATTTAGTAAGCGACCATTTAAAAGAAATAATTATAAGAAAAATAATCTTAGAAAATTCAATAACAAAAATAACATAACATGTTATTTATGTAACCAAAAGGGACATTATGCTAAAGAACGTCCTGCAAGAAAGAAAATACATGAATTAGGTTTAGAATTAAAAATTGACAATATAGATCAATTATTAGATAAAATTGACCAAATTAAATTATCTTCTTCAGAACTAGAAGATGAATACAGTAGTAACAATTCATCAGAGACAATAGATAGTACAGATAGTAATCATAATTGTCAAGGAGAAATTTGTCATTGTAACAATAAAGTGAATGTCTTAACAGAATATCAACAAGTACTAGAACAAATAGAGCAAGTACAAGATTCCAATATAAAACGAAAAATGTTTAAAAAATTAACAAAATTAATTAATGAAGAAATAAAACAAGAAACTGCACCACCAACCAAATTTGAAGATATTGAACAAATGTTTAAAAATAAAAAATCGGTAACAACAATTTCTTCCATGGACTTACAATCTGAAATAAGACAATTAAAACTAGAAGTAAGACAATTAAAACTAAGGTGTGATTATTTAGAACAAAATCAACACATACAACAAAATCAAAGTATAGCACAGAATTTAGGAAAAGATAAGACAAAAGTCGAAACAGACACAGAAGAAGAACAACCATTAAAGTTTAATGATATTACTAGAATTAAATATCAAAAATGGTATGTAAAAATTAATTTAACAATTAAAGATTTTACATTAGAAACCATAGCCATGCTAGACTCAGGAGCAGACATGAATTGTATAGACCAAGGCATAATACCAAGTAAATATTTTCATAAAACTAAACAAACTTTATCCGCCGCAAATTCAACAAAAGTAAAAATAGATTACAAAATACCAAGTGCACATATATGTAACAATGGAATTTGTTTTAAAACTAGCTTTATGTTAATAAAAAATCTCAATACACAAATCATATTAGGAAACCCATTTTTACAAATGTTATATCCCTTTAAAGTCACACAATTAGGTTTAGAAACCAATGTATTAGGACAGGATATTATATTTCAATTCATAACACCAATTAATTATCATGATATTAATATATTTCAACAAACAAATATAAGCAAAATAAATAATTTAAAAAATCAGATAAAATTTTTAAAAAGTGATTTACATTCTATCAAAATAGAAGAACAATTAGAAAAACCAATTATTCAACAACAACTAAAAGAAATTCAAGAAAAATTTGAAAAAGATTTATGTTCAGAGTTGCCAACAGCTTTTTGGGATCGAAAACAACATATAGTAACTCTACCATACGAACCAAGCTTTAATGAGCAAAATATCCCAACAAAAGCGAGACCTATACAAATGAATCAAGAAATGGTAGAATTTTGTAAAAAAGAAATTCAAGATTTATTAACTAAAAAATTAATTAGACCAAGTAAATCACCATGGTCATGTGCAGCTTTTTATGTAATGAAAAATGCAGAGATTGAAAGGGGAGCACCCCGATTAGTCATAAATTATAAACCTTTAAATACCGCTTTACAATGGATAAGATATCCTATACCAAATAAACAAGATCTCTTAAATAGGCTTTACAAAGCACAAATATTCTCAAAATTTGACATGAAATCAGGATTTTGGCAAATTCAAATAGCCGAACAAGATAAATATAAAACTGCTTTCACTGTACCTTTCGGGCAATATGAATGGAATATTATGCCTTTTGGATTAAAAAATGCACCAAGTGAATTCCAAAAAATAATGAATGATATTTTTAATCCATATAAATTTATAATCACTTATATTGATGATGTTTTAATTTTTAGTGAAAATATAGACCAACACATTAAACATGTAAATGTTTTTTATAAAGCTGTAAAAAGAAATGGTTTAGTTTTATCAAAACCAAAAATGAAATTATTTCAAACAAAAATTAGATTTTTGGGTCATGAGATTTATCAAAACACAATCATACCAATCCAAAGGAGTATCGAATTTGCTAATAAGTTTCCCGATGAAATCAAAGATAAGAATCAACTACAAAGATTTTTAGGTTCATTAAATTATATTGCAGATTTTTTACCCAAATTACGAATCCTATGTAAACCATTATATAATAGATTAAAGAAAAATCCTAAACCATGGACTAGTAACCATACTAAAATTATTCAGGAAATCAAAAAACATGTTAAAACCTTACCATGTTTAAATATTTGCAATCCTAATATACCAAAAATAGTAGAAACAGATGCGTCTGACCAAGGATTCGGAGGCATATTAAAACAACGTATCAATAATAAAGAACATATAATAAGATACTACTCAGGAGTTTGGAATCCGACTCAAGAAAAATATTCTACAATCAAAAAAGAAATTTTAGCAATAGTTTTATGTGTCACAAAATTTCAAGGAGATTTATTAAATCAGAAATTCACAATTCAAGTAGATTGTAAAGCTGCTAAAGATGTTCTAACCAAAGATGTAAAAAACCTAGCAGCCAAACATATTTTTGCCAGGTGGCAAGCTTTTTAATCTATTTTTGATTTTGACATTATTCATATAAAAGGAACTGATAATTCTATTGCTGATTTCCTAACACGTGAATTTTTGCAGGGCAAAAATGACTGACAAAGGAAAGGAAGTTGAAAAGCGAATTTCTTTAAGATCACCAATAATCAAACCATGTAATATCAGCCTATTACCATCAGGACAGCATAGTCCTAGACCAATTTATACTAATACCTCTTCCATAATCACCCGACCAATGAACCCAATATCCAGTGCATTGATTTCAACAAATTTAAGACCTAGTTTTGCTTCAACCAACAGATTTAGCCCATTACTATCAGCACCAATACCTCCATCTACTTTTAAACAAGCAGTTACTGGCCCAACTATCCTTAGCCCATCATCTTCAAATCCATTACCTACCCAAGAGCCAACCCAAACAGAATACAGTTATAAATCCATAGATGAATACATCTTGACCATTGAACCTGAATATTGGGCTCAAAATCCCAATTTGAATATCTACCAATTATGTAGTACTATTTTCCCAAGAAATCATTACTACATACCAGACAATTTTCAGAAATCTCAACAATTCTATGAGACCATTCTTATCAATACCTGTTCTATAGTTATTCATAATAACTATGATCCACAAAATCCCAACAAATTAAGATACTGTAAAGTCAGAATACTGAAAATATGGACTCTGACAGATTGGGGTCTTGAACCTCACAAAATGAGAGAAATGATCATGACCATTGGACAAATAAAACAAAATATCAAGTATAATTATTATGATTATCAGATTGCTTGGGAAAGAACTTTTTTCAAGCAAAATGAACAATTGTCTGTGTCATTCTTTTTCTTTTTTGATGACAATTTTTCTTATCCTCTACCATATTGGTTCTACCAATGGTGGAACAAATTTGGTATTTGTGAAATCAATATCCCAAGCCAAATTACCATAGCAAAAGAACAATTCTTTGAAAGACAACAGTTACCCGAAACTATTACCCTAGCTCCTTCTTGGCTAGTCTATAGTCATCATTTTCATATCCCATGGATATTAATGATAGAATACCAGATAAAAGACCAAACCATCGATATTTTTCAAGTACCTACTCTCGTCAGAAAATTCAAAACCAAATGGTGGAATAAAACCAATTTAGAGGGCTGTGGCAGTAAAGCCATTGAACAATTCTTTCAAGACCACCCACAATTTTGCAAAAAATCCAGTATTGCTATTATCACTAGACAAGAAACTTTCTTAGCCAGAAAACAACAAATTATGTCTCAAATGGCTGCATGTACGTCAGAAGAAGAATATGACCAATTGATCAATGAATTAAATGAAGTCAGAAGCTCAGCAGCATCCCCATCACCAATCAGCTTGGATAACGACAATGCTGATTTTTTCACCCAAGCAGAAATGTAAAAAAAAATAATTCACCAAAAGAAGACAAATGTGAAGACGTAAGCAGTGACGACAATTGACAATAGGACAGATGCGGCAGACATAAGGACCCACCAAAGCATTCAGTGGACACAAAAAGACAAAAGAAATGGCAGACAAAAACAAAAAAGAAGGACCCATCTGACTCAGCGTTCACACACTGTGGATGACCGCTCAACCAATTTCAAAAAATTTTTGACGTCCGAAGCTCCACCATCGTCTATAAAAGAAGGCTTCTTCTCCGTTGAAGACACACCGAAATTTCACCAAGAAATTCTCTTTCAAATCTTTATGTATTCAATGCTTAGCTTAGTTTTATTCTCAACAAGTTGTAAGGAGTCTATGGTTTACTACAACCTAGACGTAGCAGTTATTGTATAAATATTTGTATTTTACAAAAGTACGTATTTGTAAGTATCTGTATTTGTATTCAGTTTTAATAATACTTTGTATTATACAAATTGCTACTGTGTAAGACCGTGTTGACGGCAATCCTATTCTCTCTCTCTCTGTTTACCACTCTGAGTTAATTCTGGGATTCCAGGTTAACAGTGCAGGAACCCTAACCAATTTAAAATCAATTGCATTCATCCTAAGTATGCTCTGTGGTTGCGGTTTATACCGACCTGCCACATCAGAAAGTGTGTTGCTCATTTGAATTAATAATGTTTATTATTTTATTTGATATTATTGAATTAGACAATGGTTATATTTTAAAATATTATATTTCCACACAAATAGAATATATAATCGCATATTGCTTTTATGAATATATAATATAACCATGAGATTCATTAAATCAGCATTAGAAAATTTAAGTCTAGTTGATTTAACCAATAAAAGAGAAGTAGAAACCTTTAAGAAAAAATATAATCGAACAAGGAAGATTCATAAGTGATTATCATACTACCAATCATAATGAATATTGCGATTGTAGAGAAGTAGAAAGAACATTAGAATTATTTAATTCCATGATAATGTATTTAGAAGTATTGTTCTAATGTTCTTTCTACTTCTCTACAATCGCAATATTCATTATGATTGGTAGTATGATAATCACTTATGAATCTTCCTTGTTCGATTATATTTTTTCTTAAAGGTTTCTACTTCTCTTTTATTGGTTAAATCAACTAGACTTAAATTTTCTAATGCTGATTTAATGAATCTCATGGTTATATTATATATTCATAAAAGCAATATGCGATTATATATTCTATTTGTGTGGAAATATAATATTTTAAAATATAACCATTGTCTAATTCAATAATATCAAATAAAATAATAAACATTATTAATTCAAATGAGCAACACACTTTCTGATGTGGCAGGTCGGTATAAACCGCAACCACAGAGCATACTTAGGATGAATGCAATTGATTTTAAATTGGTTAGGGTTCCTGCACTGTTAACCTGGAATCCCAGAATTAACTCAGAGTGGTAAACAGAGAGAGAGAGAATAGGATTGCCGTCAACACGGTCTTACACAGTAGCAATTTGTATAATACAAAGTATTATTAAAACTGAATACAAATACAGATACTTACAAATACGTACTTTTGTAAAATACAAATATTTATACAATAACTGCTACGTCTAGGTTGTAGTAAACCATAGACTCCTTACAACTTGTTGAGAATAAAACTAAGCTAAGCATTGAATACATAAAGATTTGAAAGAGAATTTCTTGGTGAAATTTCGGTGTGTCTTCAACGGAGAAGAAGCCTTCTTTTATAGACGATGGTAGAGCTTCAGACGTCAAAAATTTTTTGAAATTGGTTGAGCGGTCATCCACAGTGTGTGAACGCTGAGTCAGATGGGTCCTTCTTTTTTGTTTTTGTCTGCCATTTCTTTTGTCTTTTTGTGTCCACAGTGTGTGAACGCTGAGTCAGATGGGTCCTTCTTTTTTGTTTTTGTCTGCCATTTCTTTTGTCTTTTTGTGTCCACTGAATGCTTTGGTGGGTCCTTATGTCTGCCGCATCTGTCCTATTATCAATTGTCGTCACTGCTTACGTCTTCACATTTGTCTTCTTTTGGTGAATTATTTTTTTTACATTTCTGCTTGGGTGAAAAAATCAGCATTGTCGTTATCCAAGCTGATTGGTGATGGGGATGCTGCTGAGCTTCTGACTTCATTTAATTCATTGATCAATTGGTCATATTCTTCTTCTGACGTACATGCAGCCATTTGAGACATAATTTGTTGTTTTCTGGCTAAGAAAGTTTCTTGTCTAGTGATAATAGCAATACTGGATTTTTTGCAAAATTGTGGGTGGTCTTGAAAGAATTGTTCAATGGCTTTACTGCCACAGCCCTCTAAATTGGTTTTATTCCACCATTTGGTTTTGAATTTTCTGACGAGAGTAGGTACTTGAAAAATATCGATGGTTTGATCTTTTATCTGGTATTCTATCATTAATATCCATGGGATATGAAAATGATGACTATAGACTAGCCAAGAAGGAGCTAGGGTAATAGTTTCGGGTAACTGTTGTCTTTCAAAGAATTGTTCTTTTGCTATGGTAATTTGGCTTGGGATATTGATTTCACAAATACCAAATTTGTTCCACCATTGGTAGAACCAATATGGTAGAGGATAAGAAAAATTGTCATCAAAAAAGAAAAAGAATGACACAGACAATTGTTCATTTTGCTTGAAAAAAGTTCTTTCCCAAGCAATCTGATAATCATAATAATTATACTTGATATTTTGTTTTATTTGTCCAATGGTCATGATCATTTCTCTCATTTTGTGAGGTTCAAGACCCCAATCTGTCAGAGTCCATATTTTCAGTATTCTGACTTTACAGTATCTTAATTTGTTGGGATTTTGTGGATCATAGTTATTATGAATAACTATAGAACAGGTATTGATAAGAATGGTCTCATAGAATTGTTGAGATTTCTGAAAATTGTCTGGTATGTAGTAATGATTTCTTGGGAAAATAGTACTACATAATTGGTAGATATTCAAATTGGGATTTTGAGCCCAATATTCAGGTTCAATGGTCAAGATGTATTCATCTATGGATTTATAACTGTATTCTGTTTGGGTTGGCTCTTGGGTAGGTAATGGATTTGAAGATGATGGGCTAAGGATAGTTGGGCCAGTAACTGCTTGTTTAAAAGTAGATGGAGGTATTGGTGCTGATAGTAATGGGCTAAATCTGTTGGTTGAAGCAAAACTAGGTCTTAAATTTGTTGAAATCAATGCACTGGATATTGGGTTCATTGGTCGGGTGATTATGGAAGAGGTATTAGTATAAATTGGTCTAGGACTATGCTGTCCTGATGGTAATAGGCTGATATTACATGGTTTGATTATTGGTGATCTTAAAGAAATTCGCTTTTCAACTTCCTTTCCTTTGTCAGTCATTTTTGCCCTGCAAAAATTCACGTGTTAGGAAATCAGCAATAGAATTATCAGTTCCTTTTATATGAATAATGTCAAAATCAAAAATAGATTAAAAAGCTTGCCACCTGGCAAAAATATGTTTGGCTGCTAGGTTTTTTACATCTTTGGTTAGAACATCTTTAGCAGCTTTACAATCTACTTGAATTGTGAATTTCTGATTTAATAAATCTCCTTGAAATTTTGTGACACATAAAACTATTGCTAAAATTTCTTTTTTGATTGTAGAATATTTTTCTTGAGTCGGATTCCAAACTCCTGAGTAGTATCTTATTATATGTTCTTTATTATTGATACGTTGTTTTAATATGCCTCCGAATCCTTGGTCAGACGCATCTGTTTCTACTATTTTTGGTATATTAGGATTGCAAATATTTAAACATGGTAAGGTTTTAACATGTTTTTTGATTTCCTGAATAATTTTAGTATGGTTACTAGTCCATGGTTTAGGATTTTTCTTTAATCTATTATATAATGGTTTACATAGGATTCGTAATTTGGGTAAAAAATCTGCAATATAATTTAATGAACCTAAAAATCTTTGTAGTTGATTCTTATCTTTGATTTCATCGGGAAACTTATTAGCAAATTCGATACTCCTTTGGATTGGTATGATTGTGTTTTGATAAATCTCATGACCCAAAAATCTAATTTTTGTTTGAAATAATTTCATTTTTGGTTTTGATAAAACTAAACCATTTCTTTTTACAGCTTTATAAAAAACATTTACATGTTTAATGTGTTGGTCTATATTTTCACTAAAAATTAAAACATCATCAATATAAGTGATTATAAATTTATATGGATTAAAAATATCATTCATTATTTTTTGGAATTCACTTGGTGCATTTTTTAATCCAAAAGGCATAATATTCCATTCATATTGCCCGAAAGGTACAGTGAAAGCAGTTTTATATTTATCTTGTTCGGCTATTTGAATTTGCCAAAATCCTGATTTCATGTCAAATTTTGAGAATATTTGTGCTTTGTAAAGCCTATTTAAGAGATCTTGTTTATTTGGTATAGGATATCTTATCCATTGTAAAGCGGTATTTAAAGGTTTATAATTTATGACTAATCGGGGTGCTCCCCTTTCAATCTCTGCATTTTTCATTACATAAAAAGCTGCACATGACCATGGTGATTTACTTGGTCTAATTAATTTTTTAGTTAATAAATCTTGAATTTCTTTTTTACAAAATTCTACCATTTCTTGATTCATTTGTATAGGTCTCGCTTTTGTTGGGATATTTTGCTCATTAAAGCTTGGTTCGTATGGTAGAGTTACTATATGTTGTTTTCGATCCCAAAAAGCTGTTGGCAACTCTGAACATAAATCTTTTTCAAATTTTTCTTGAATTTCTTTTAGTTGTTGTTGAATAATTGGTTTTTCTAATTGTTCTTCTATTTTGATAGAATGTAAATCACTTTTTAAAAATTTTATCTGATTTTTTAAATTATTTATTTTGCTTATATTTGTTTGTTGAAATATATTAATATCATGATAATTAATTGGTGTTATGAATTGAAATATAATATCCTGTCCTAATACATTGGTTTCTAAACCTAATTGTGTGACTTTAAAGGGATATAACATTTGTAAAAATGGGTTTCCTAATATGATTTGTGTATTGAGATTTTTTATTAACATAAAGCTAGTTTTAAAACAAATTCCATTGTTACATATATGTGCACTTGGTATTTTGTAATCTATTTTTACTTTTGTTGAATTTGCGGCGGATAAAGTTTGTTTAGTTTTATGAAAATATTTACTTGGTATTATGCCTTGGTCTATACAATTCATGTCTGCTCCTGAGTCTAGCATGGCTATGGTTTCTAATGTAAAATCTTTAATTGTTAAATTAATTTTTACATACCATTTTTGATATTTAATTCTAGTAATATCATTAAACTTTAATGGTTGTTCTTCTTCTGTGTCTGTTTCGACTTTTGTCTTATCTTTTCCTAAATTCTGTGCTATACTTTGATTTTGTTGTATGTGTTGATTTTGTTCTAAATAATCACACCTTAGTTTTAATTGTCTTACTTCTAGTTTTAATTGTCTTATTTCAGATTGTAAGTCCATGGAAGAAATTGTTGTTACCGATTTTTTATTTTTAAACATTTGTTCAATATCTTCAAATTTGGTTGGTGGTGCAGTTTCTTGTTTTATTTCTTCATTAATTAATTTTGTTAATTTTTTAAACATTTTTCGTTTTATATTGGAATCTTGTACTTGCTCTATTTGTTCTAGTACTTGTTGATATTCTGTTAAGACATTCACTTTATTGTTACAATGACAAATTTCTCCTTGACAATTATGATTACTATCTGTACTATCTATTGTCTTTGATGAATTGTCACTACTGTATTCATCTTCTAGTTCTGAAGAAGATAATTTAATTTGGTCAATTTTATCTAATAATTGATCTATATTGTCAATTTTTAATTCTAAACCTAATTCATGTATTTTCTTTCTTGCAGGACGTTCTTTAGCATAATGTCCCTTTTGGTTACATAAATAACATGTTATGTTATTTTTGTTATTGAATTTTCTAAGATTATTTTTCTTATAATTATTTCTTTTAAATGGTCGCTTACTAAATGGTTTTCTAGTAGGCCGTTTATCATATTGTTTCTTATAAAATTTCTTTCTAGGATACTTATTTTGTCTATAAATTTTGTCTTTAAAAGGCTTATTTCTTTTATATTTTTGTTTATTTATTGTTCCAAATCCAAATTGTTCGCACCAATTTCCTAATTCTTTTCTCGATTGTCTATTTTCTATTTTTATTTTTTGTTATAGTTTCATGTCTCTACATAAGCGTATTCCGGTTAAATTTACACATGTGATTAAGTCTCCATAAGTTAAGTCATCATATGATATGTGTCCAAATTTTTGTTCAATTGTTTCTTTTACTTTTGTAGAAAATAGTCTTGGTAGTCCTGTTAAAAATTTCTCTTTCCAATGATAGGCATTTGGTTCTGCTAATGCATAAACTCTTTTTAGAAAATTGTCTTTATACCATCTAAAATTTTCTAACTTTCTACACTTAAGATTTTGTAAGATTTCACTATTGCGTTCTGTATATAAATCTAAGTCTCCTATAAAATGTGAGATAAGATTATAGACTAAATAAGCTAATGTGAAGGATTGTGCTTGTCCTGTTGTTGGGTCAATAACTGGTTCTCCTATGGTTATCTATTCTTCTTGCTGTTAATATATTAGTTTTTATTTCATTACTTAATAATTTGTCCCACCAAGTTCTTAGTTCTCCTGTAAAACCTAATATTATATTCTCAGCTGCTTCTCGTTCAGTAACTCCAACTCTTTGTTTATATATATTTCCTACAATTACCATTTCTTTGGTTATTTGTATAATTTCAATTTCAGACATATCATCTATATTCCATTCATAAATATTTTTTGCATTATATTGTTTTTGTTTTCTGTCTAATATTTTTAAATCATCTGGTCTTCTATCATAATTTCTTCCTATCGTATTTACAGGAATATTGTTTTCTTGGTCAGAGTCTGATGCTTCCAAGGGATTGTTGATAGTGTCATCTTCAGAAGAAGAAGTCTCATTATATTCTGTTAAAATAGTTATTTTATTTTTATCTTTACTGGTACTTTCACTTGGTATATTACTTTGAGTTTGTATAGGTTCATTTATTTTAATGCCTCCTGTCATATTGGTTTTTGGAGACGTACTTTGTTTAATTCCTCCTTTAGAAATATTTTGTTCTTTTATAATTTTCTGCAATAATTTTGACATATCAGTTAATTCTGTTTTTGGACTTAGTGTTACTATCTCAATGGGGTTTTGTGATGGCGGTATCATTTTTGTGAAAGGTTTATTAATGGGTTTTATGGCTGGATCTATATCATATGGTTTTGGATTACTATACCTTTGGGATAAATAGATTGTATTTGGTCTAGGTGTTGTTGGTGATGGTGCTTGTGGTGTTTCTATATGTTCTATATTTGTAATTGCTTCGTGGTTTCTCTCTATCTTTTCTTCCATTCTATCTAATTGTTGTCCTATTATGTGTAATGATACATTGGTCCAATTATTTTGTAAGTTTATTTCTCTTATGTTGTTATCCTGGATATTGTTGGTATTTACAATTGGTTGCATTCCATGAGATATTTGGTTCTTTTTGAAAAATACTCTATCTAGTGGTGGTCTTTCACATTCATGGGCTAAATCACTAGGTTCTCCTGAATTACTAGCTTTATGCCATTTATGTATTTTCTTTTCTAATATATTTAACTTCTTTTCATGAAAATATTTTAAATATGTGAAGAAAGGTATAGTTGTCTCTACTTGTTCACAAAATGCAAAGAATTGTTTAGAAGAACTAGATCTTCTAGGTCTAGACAACCAGATGAAGACCTCATAAATTATTTAAATATTACAGATAATAATACAACCATATTATCTAGGGAAAGTACTTGGAATGACCAACAATTAGCTAATTGGAAACCTCCTAAAACAGAAATTTCAGCCATATATAAAAAAGGCATATTCGATTTTAAAGCTGCTAGAGCTATTAAGACCAAAGAAAAAGTTATATCATTATATTCAGAAAACCAATCTATGAGTTTATTAAGTAAGAAGACAATTTTAAAATACATTAGTCAAGGATATAGATTTATGCACATAGGTTTAGTACAAATTGCAATTAAACCATTAACTGTAGAAGGTTTAAATACCAGTATGCATGTAGCATTAAGAGATTGTAGACATAATAATTACAAAGACTCTTTATTAGGATTATTTGAAACTAGTTTAACTAATGGACCAATATATTCAAATTGTTTTCCTAATTTCACAATTTCATTAACTGATCCTCATATTATGAAAATATTAACATTAGACATTTTAACACATAATTATAATATGTTAAAAGGATCTCATATTTATGAAGTATTTTATCGATTAAATTATAAAATAATGAATACAGGACTATGTCCAAATGCTATTAATCATAATAGATTAACAGGTGAGACAATTTTTTGGGAAATTGACCAAACTAAAGCAAATATTACTATACCAAAAACAATAAAATGGACAGATGTGAATCTACCAGAAAGCTGGAAATACCCTGTCAGAACCATACCAAGTTTACCTCCAAAAGAAAATAAAGAAGTAGACTATATTATACAAACGGAAGATGGAGCAGTAGAATTAAAATATAAAAGATCAAACTCTTTTAGACAAACTAGTCCAACCATTTATCAACCTTCCAGACATTCAATAGGATCTTCCCACAGAAGACCCAATATTGAAATCCATACAGAAACAAGTATTTCTGAAGAATCCACTATTCCTGTATACCAAGGACCATTTGTAGGAGAAACCTCAGGAACTAAACCTATTGAAGAAACATTTAATCAACAAACCACCCCACAACCTACTAAAGGTATCAAAATACAAGAAGGTGTTTTTAGACAAGGTCAATTTAGTCAACCATATGAAGATAGTGATTATTCTATTAATACCTTAACCCAGTCTTTTAATCTTGATAAAGACCAAATTCAAGCTGACTACATGTCAGAACAAAACCGGGGGAATAGAGATATATTTTTGCACACATATTCCAGAAAAGAACAAAGTCTAATTAAAAAACAATTTTTTGCATTTTGTGAACAAGTAGAGACAACTATACCTTTCTTCACATATTTAAAATATTTTCATGAAAAGAAGTTAAATATATTAGAAAAGAAAATATTTAACGTAGTTAGATTAGTTACCTCAGCAAATGCAGAGGTCAGCAGGTAGTGGGTGAAGGCTATATTGGAGATTATCACCACTGCATAAAAACCAACAGCTTAAGTTGGGATACATACATTCATAACCATATCAAGCACAAACTAGGAATAATGTAAATTAAATGACGAAAAAAATAATTTTATTCTCAAAATTGCTTATTTTTAATGCACTGAATACAATAATCATAGTCTTTGTGTCTGCTGTATTATGTCAAAGTCATCAGAGTACTCGGTTAAATCTCGAACCTGAAGCATGCCTCTTCCTCTCCTACTATAATGCCGAATGCAGATCCAGTGCCAGCTAAAGAAATTGCAGGAACATTGATTCCAGCAAGTGGCTGCACTGGAATGGATAGTGAAGCACAGGCTTTTGATTTTCCATTGCTGAGAAAGTGTGCATCTCTTTTCTCATGTCAAATGAATCATCATTCAATTCTTAAATGCCTTTCAGCTGCACAATCTAACAGTACATGCAACAGCCTGTGCCCAAAATTTGAGCCTTGCTTTAACGTCTTCCGGATGATCACCTGGATCAGTTGAAAAAATAAATAACTTAAATGATTGATACCCTTTCGTATTCAATCTACAGAAGAATTATCTGTTAAAAGAAATTTTCAATTATGATGAAACCAACATGACATTTATTCTATGTTCTTGTCATATCATCACCAAATATGGAAACCCTTTTTAGAATTAAGAATTTTGCAAAAAATTAATTCAACTAATTTATTTTCTATCAATTCAAAGGTGGAAATTCTATTCTTTTTAATTTGAAAAAAAAAACATTTTTAAAAGAAATTAAAACCATTCATGATTTTCAAAGTATTCATTTGAATTTCCAAACTGAGCCCCTACAATTCACAATCAATTCATAAAAGAAATTATAAAAGGAACAATTCGCTAAAACAGAGATCGGCCCCAAGAACTACAGATCTCAATTCCAAATCTAGTATTTGATCCAAATTAAAGATCCCAAGCAATAATCACCTCCAAAATTAAATCATATATCCCAGGCAACATCAAATATCAAAGCATTAATCTGCATTTACATTTTATTACCAAGTTCACCACCTAGGTTCTGTTTAGATTAATGAATTTGAAGTTAAATTTGAATTTCAAATGTTAGATTCAAATTTTAAAATTTGCATTCATAAAGGTGAATATCTAAAAAAAATGTTAGGTTTGATCAAAATTTCAAATAATATGACTAATGCTATTTCGAGATTGCGAATCCAAACACAAATATCAAGAAATTTCAAAAACCCATCACAAATTCAACTTAACAAAATAGAAACCAGATCAAATACTTATCAAAACCACAAGGATCAACTAAAATGAGAAATTCAAAATATAGGAAACTAAAAAAAAAAAGGTTGAACTCACCAGGAGTAGAGATCTTCCAGTTAGCAATAGGACTAGATGCAGTCTCAGCAGGAGCAGGACAGCTTCTCTCAGGAGACTTATGGTGTTCATCAAGAAACTTCTGACTCATAGAGTAACAAAGCTCAAGAGCTGGCAAGGTATTGCAGAGCTCAGGGATCTCATCATAGCTAAAACCAAACCCAAGATCCAAACACCCTTTAAGCTCATCAAGATCATCATCTGTCAAGCTCTTGGTCCTCTTCAAATCATCTTCATTAGTATTAGCTACATCAACATACCCTTCTAGCAGCACTTGATTCTTCTTTTTCTTGCTGTTGCTCCTACTTCTGGAGCTGAAGGTGCTGCTATGGCTGTTTTGGTAATTGTTGGTGGTGCTTTGATTCATTTTCTTCCATATTTCATCAGTTTCTTGATAGAAAATCTCATCTCCATGTGGGGTTTCTGACTCATCATGTTGTTGGTTTAGGTTTGTGGAAGAAACCCAAGTTTCTTGTTCACAAGAAATGCCCACCATGTTTGCTTTCTCTAAATAGCTTCTCTTCAGAGCTCTCTCTCTCAATGGCGCTTGAGATATACGAAGACTGGTGCTTATAAAGCTGCAGCCAACTAAGAACCAACCATTTTTTAATTAAAAATAAATATTTTAATTTTTATGGATGTATGTATGGATACCATACGAGATGCATGAGTATACATGGGATGATGGAGATGACGTGGCGAAGACAGCTGTGGTTGATGATGACTGGAGAAGGAAGTGGACACGTGGTGGGGATGCGAACAAAAAGTGAATAGAAATAACAAATGGAAGTGGGGCCCACCACGTGCTTTTGAGTCATGCTGTTGCAGGTCTTGTTTGTTTGTGCGTTAAATGTGAACGAGAGAGAAGGAAAAAAAAAGGGCAAGGAAAGAAAAAGAACTGTTTGGACATAATGGGAGAATGGATGTGCCTTTTCCTTCCGTCCTTAATCCGTTTCTTCTCATCTCTGTGTTCATAAAGAGGAGATTTACTCTTGTTCCTTTCTATAACATGGAAAGGAAACCAAAGATTGCTTTCATTCGAAACGGTCAAACCGTGCTATATCCAGTAAAGCAAGGTTTGAAATTTCTTTTGTATTTAAATATTAATTTATATAAAAATAATTATGTTCTTCCCTTTAATCCTACTTTATCCACCATTGTAATTTAGCTTGAAATGATCTAGGGCAAAGTTGAAATTAGAATCGATTAAAATTTAAAATTAATTTTAATTTAATAGTATTGTGAAAAGTTGTTATTAAAAAAAATATTTTCTATTAGTATATCCATCCTGAAATACTTAAAAATGAAAATTTTAATTGATAAATAATTGGAGTAAATATTTAAAAATTAAAATTAATTTATCTTAAAAATTAAGATTTTAGTATTAATAATCCTAAAATATATTTGAAAAATGAATAAAATAATTTATTTATTTAATAAATTAAAAATTAAGCTTTTTTTGAAATGAAAATTAATATTTAAAATAATAAAATATGAGATTTTTCATATTTATTTAAATGTATTTATTAAGTTAAATCTATGAGTGTGAATTAAAAATTAAATATATTTTCATAAAATTTTTTAAAATATAAGATTAAATTTATTAATATTAGCAATATATAAGGGTATTTTTGTAAATCACCCTTTAATTAATGAAATACGTTTTTTTTATAAAATAATTGAAAAAATACATGAGACGCAACCTAAGATTTGACTGTATTTGAATTATATAACTAGATAAATATAAATAGTAAATAAAAATATTTTTTAATAATTATTTTTGAAATTTGAAGGAAAAAATACCCAATTTCACACGCAAAGAGATCCGATCCGAAGCTGAACCACATGCACAAAATCCGTTTCCAAATCAGGACACTTATATCTTACATTTGTTTTTTGGGTTTTTGCTTATCATGGATGGGATATTCCTTTTATTTTTATAATTTTTTATCACTCCAAGGTGACGCTTTCTTTTTCTAATTATTTTACAAGGAATTCGTCCATGTATATATCTTCCTTATATAAAAAAAGACATCTATATATTTATAAATTTTTCCTTCTTTTATGAATATAATCTAAATTTTTTAGATAATCAATTTAAATAAAAAAATTTTAAAAATTTTTATACCAAAAATTTATTTTATATATATATATATACTGCGGACCAATAATGATGCAAGTGTAGAATTATTTATTTAATTAGCAGGTCAACTAAGCAACTGCAGCACCCACCTTTCACATCATACTTATTAAAAAAATAAAAAATAAATAAAAGGTATGATGCTGTTGTAATTATCAACGATACATATGGTTTCTAAGAAATTATTAAATTAATAATTAATAATTAATTAAATCATCACCATTAAGCAAGGTTGCTTGCTAAGTAAGTTGTACAAGTTCAATTGTGATCCAGTTACTTTACGTGTTCAACAAAGATTATTTTCATGCATATTTATTTATATTATCTAATTATTTTAATATTAATAATTTTATATTGGTATTTATATATATATAATATAAAAAATGAAATAATTAAAAAAGATATAAGGTGGATATTACGAAATTATAAAGATAATTATATTTTATTTAGTAGAGAAAAGAGTTAATATTTTTTAAAAATATTTATAATCTTGGGTAAAATAAATTTTAAACGTAACCTATAAAATGGATATTAAAAAAATATATTTAATTTTCTTTTTCAATAAAATTGGAAAATCACAATCATTTATGATTAAAACGAAATAATTGCAGCCTGTAGGGTCCAGCATAGCCTACGACATGCATGCATGCATGCATGTATGAAAATGGCATGGACATGCATGTTGAGAAAGAGCGCATGAAGGCAGCGAATAAAGATGAGCCACTTGGGGCAATTGGATTGGGTACTGTTTTTTTTTTTTTTGCCGAAGATTGGGTGGTTTACAATATGGGACAATTACAGACGAGCAACCCACGTGGATTGCGTTAATCGGTTAATAATTACGCGGGAAACATGAGTCAGATATTCTGGTGAACAACATTTATTTCCCTGATTGGGTCCCACACTTCACTACTTCCACAGCTTCTGCTAGTTTCCCATCCGCTTGATGCCTCTCTGTTACCTAATCTGCGTATCATCTAATTGGCAGTTGAGCTGATGAACAAGATAAGTGGCTAAGATCAGCTCTTCTGGGTGGAAGTAGTATATATTTAATGTGCGTGAGAAGCACCGGAATATGATGGCATCTGGACTTCTCGTTCTGTTGAATCTGTTCCAACCAATCATACAACTACTCTGCTCAAAGTAACGTACAGCTGTTCAACGGTTATTTAATCTCTTATTTTTAATTATTTAATTTCTATAATTTAAAAAAATCGACATTTTAATCTATATTAAGAGAAATATAGCGAGTTACCGTTATTGTATTAGTCATGTAAGGTAATTTTCCTTCACTTTCTACTCAACTCCAAAGACGTGATTGTTTTTGTATAAAGAAAAAATTTAAAATAAAATATTTGTGAACTATATTATTATTTTCATATTAGAAACTGCTAAATAGAAATATAATATGAAATTATTAATATATTTTAATGAAATATTATTAAATTAATAATATTAGAACGGTTTAAACAATTAAAAAAATATAAAAGGAAATATAGTATTTTTTAAAAATATTTATGTGCTTGAAAAAATAATTTATATTTAAAAAATATTTTTTATAAGAAATATGTGAAAAATATATATTTATTTTCAATTCATGATTTCAGATGTTAGAATCTTGTCATTAATTCGTTTCATTTGATCTATAATTTTAATTAAATTTATTTTCATGATTGTTTGAAAGAATATACATGAGATAAATTGGAAAAAAAATTTTAATTTTATGCTACCAATATATTTTTAGTTGAATAAATTATAGTAGCTAAACATTTACTATTATTTTTGAATTTTCAATAATTTCATTAGCAAGCCAATTTTATTTTTAAAAAATAAAGTATTTAGTTTTAATTTTTTTTTAAATGGGTATTTAGTTTTAACTTCTATCATTATATTTATTAAATAGTTTATTTTATAATACAATTTATCCATCAATTATTGTGAAATTATAATTAACTTATTAAATCAATAAACAATTACTTAGAATAATTATACTCTTAATAAATTAAAATTTTGTTTTCATCCCTGATTTTTTTATATTGATTAATACGAGTGAGCAGTATTTGATTTAAATTAAAAAAATTGACCGAATCGAATTAATTTAAAAATTTAGTTTGATTTTTTATTCATTTCGATTCTGTTCGATTTTTAAATTAAAAAAATTTAATTATTTCGATTTGATTTTAATTTAAAAAATTAAATCGAACTAATTAATGATAATAGTATATTATTTTCAATTAGATTATATCAATATTAAAATATTTCAATTAAATTTTATAATATTAAAAATAAAATGTAAAAAAAAAATATTAAAAATTCAAATCGAATCAGACTGATTCAATTCAATTTAATTTTTAATTAAAATCAATTTGATTCAATTTTTATAAATATTAAAATTTTAATTTTTGATTTAGTCAGTTCGATTCGATTTTAAACTAAACCGATCGAATGTGCAATTACACTCGTTTTCATATAAAATTAAATTTATATTAAACACACTCAAATATATAATAAATGCACAAATCTAATCGCAAATATTTAATTTGATGATTATTAAATTTATTCTCTTATGAGTTTAAAGCTAGTCACTTGAAATATCGAATATAATTCACCTAATTGAAAAATCTATTTCTCTTAACATTAATAACGTTAAAAAAATAATTAATTAATTAATATTTCAAATAAGGTTAAAGTAATTTAGGCAATTAATATTAATTTTTAAAGGTTAATTAATCTTAAAAAACTCAATGTTTACATATTTTTATAATTTAATCTTAACGTTTTAATTTTAAAACATTAAGTTAAAATTGAAACTTTTGAAATATTTTATCTTAATTTGAAATTCTATTTTGAGAAGTATGTTGTAACGACCCGAAAATCGGACCACTACCGGCGCTAGGATCCGGGTCGACTTAAGGCCGCCGGGACCCGTAGCAAGCTTAACATACATCCTGTGAACCTGCTTAATCCCATACATGATCAACAACATATATAAAAATAATAAAACTTTTCTTTCATACCTTCTATCATACGCCAAACTCAACCTGTGCATGCACTGAACATATACATAATCATATTTTGATCCCTCTGTGGGATCTCATCAATGCCCCCAATGGGTGGCATAACATGTGTTGAGTTGGCTAAACATAGTCATCAATAAACCTCTAGAATCATGTAATAAAAAGGGATTACAACATTCATAGGGTCAAGCACAACTTCTAATCCTCAATATCATTATACATAACATAATTACTTAACTTTACATCATTACACAATATGTCATGTCCACTTTCTAACTATTACATACATAAGACTTCAAGACTCTCGCTGACCTCCTGGTCTACCCTGTACCTGCAAACCTGGGGGTTAAGGGAGAGGGGTGAGCTACTAGAGCCTAGTGAGCAGAATAGTAAAGCATTTAAAACATATGATAACATGAAATGCATCACATCACAGCAAATCACATCAAGGATGAATTTATCACCAATAGTCCTCTACATGGTCCAACTGTGCCAGGGGCGTAGAATGGGCCTCACTGGTCTTTCTCTTACATAGTGCCAGGGGCGTAGAATGGGCCTCACTGGGCTTCCGTACCGTATCATCATCATATCATAACATACGAGGACTAAAGGATCATTCAACATTCATCCACATCATCAACATATTATGCAATGCAACATATTCGTGAGTTCTAATGCAAACACCCTATTATATCTCATGGCATTCATGATGCATGAATCATGCTCAAACGGGTTTATTTATTTAAAAGCATAAAAGTTATTCCACTCACCTCTGGCTAGCTCTGACACTGACTGAAGCAGCTGACTCACTGCTGGGGTCATCGGTTCCTCAGGTCCGAACCTACACAGGTGGACTCAAATGAGGGACCAAACAACTAGAACATAACTCTAAAAAAATATCCCCCAAAAACCCCCTGAAACATCTCAAAACATCCATGCAAAACATGTAAGAAAAGGCTGGACAGGGCACTTTCGGCGGCAGGTTCGGCGGCCGAAAGTCCCTCCAGAGCCGAAAGTCAGGCAGGTTCGGCGGCACCTTCGGCGGCCGAAACTCCCAGACAGAGACGAAACTCATGCATGTTCGGCGACACCTTCGGCGGCCGAAAGTGCCAGACAGAGACGAAAGTCTCTTTTCGGGGGCAACTTCGGCAGCCGAAAGGCCTGCCTTCCCAGCCATGTTCGGCGGCCGAAAGTTTCCTTCGGCTGCCGAACCTGGTTTCTGCCAAAGGGCAGAAACTTGGTTCAAACATGCACAAATGCCCCCAAACTCAAACCATCATGCATTTAGCTCAACCAAAACATGCATACAAGCTCCTAGGGGTCTCAAACTAACTTAAACCCCAACTACAACACACATACACAAGCATTTGCAAGCCACATTGTTCATGAACATACATTTATACCCATAAACATAACTAAAACCTAAACATGCATTCTACCCCCATGAACTTCATAAAACTTGCTTAAAACATACTATAAGCTAGAGATCGACTCTTACCTCTTGAAGATCGAGAGTAGAGGCGACCAAACTTGGGGTTGGGAGAGATTTGAGTTCTTGAACCTCAAAGCTCCAAAACTTTGCTCAAAAGCTCAAATCTTCAAAACAAAGTTAAAACAAGTGAAAAACTTGAAGGATCTAGAGGAAAAGTATCAAAGATCGGTGAGGGGCGGCGGAGAGCTCACCTTGGCCGAAAATGGGGAAAAACTCGCCCGTTTTAGGCTAAGGGACCCTTTTATAGTGGCTGGCCAGGCCACGTTCGGGGGCCGAATGTGCCTCCGCATGCATGTCATGTTCGGCGGCCGAACTTGAGGTTCGGCGGCCGAACCTGGACTTCCCTCACTTATGCTTTCGGGGGCCTAAAGCACACCCGCAACGCATGCATGTTCGGCGGCCGAACTTGAGGTTCGACGGCCGAACCTGAGCTTTCCTCCAAGGTTGTTTTTATTCAAAAACTCATTTTCTTTTTACTTAAAATCATAAAAAACATTAAAACATTTCATAAAAACATGATTTTACCCCTTCTAGAGGTCTCCGACATCCGAGATTCCACCGGACGGTAGGAATTCCGATACCGGAGTCTAGCCGGGTATTACATATGTCGTTGCTGAGATGACTTATTCTTTTTATGGTCACTGAATATTAGTCAATAATTTATTATAGTCATTAAATTTTAATTTATTTTAAAAAAAAATTATTGACGTTAAAGCAATTATATAAAATAATCACATATTATAAAAAAATTTATTTGAAACTTAAAATAAAAAGAGAAAGAAATATCTTTTTGACTATTTAAATAAATTTATAAAAAAATAATATCTCTCATGCTTTTCACTTAAAATTGTAGAAAATCCACTAAAATAAAAATCTTTCAAAAAAAGTTATGAAGTATAAAAAATATGAAGAATGAAGTTTTTATTTTTTAAAAAAATTCAATCTAAATTTTTTTATTTATTTCAATGAAAAAACTAAAAAATGTATTTATTTTGTATTAATTTAAATTCAATTTATTAAAATATTATAAAATTATCTATTTCAAATTATTTTAAAAAATACTTTAACATTACCATCAATTATAAAAATTACCAATAGTTAAAAAAAGTTGTAATAATTACTTCCATTGAATTCTCCTTAATTTTAATAAGGCCACCTCCAACGCTGCGTCAATTTCCATTTTGGCGTTGGAGATGCCCCTCCAACGCTGCGCCAAAATCCAACGGGATTTTGGCGTTCGCTACAGTGTCACGCCAAATATGGCGTGACACTGTAGCAGCGCTATTTTCTTTTTTTTTTTTAATTTATAATATAATTTAAAATTTATATCTTTTTCTTTTTTTTAAATTATAATATAATTCAAAATTTATATATATTTTCAATTAAGTTTAATTTTTTTTACTCTTATAATTTATTATATTTTTAATTTATTTTATATTTTTATAATTATTGAAATTTAATTTAAATTAATATATTCACAATTATAAATAATATTTATAATAAATTAATTTATTTATAATATATTATATATAATAATATAAATAAATTAGTAAAGTGACACATATATTGTAATACCCGGCTAGAATCCGGCCTCGGAATTCCTGTCGTCCGGTGGAATCCGGGGTGTCGGACTTCTAGAGGAGGGTAGGATTTATGTTTTACTATGTGTGATATGTGTTTTACTGCTTTAACTAAGTTTTGAGTTGAAATGACCCAAGGCTGATGAGCCAAGTTCGGCCGCCGAAGGTAAGTTCGGCCGCCGAAAGTGCTCAATGTTCGGCTTCCGAATTGAGGTTCGGCCCCCGAATGTTGCATGGTTTTGCATGCGCTTCGGCAGCCGAAGCTGAGTTGCTGAGCCAGCAGTTTTGTATCCCTTAGTCAGCTTGTTGGACAGGTGTTATCACCAGATTATGTCCAGATGTTGGTCACGTCTCCCATGCTATATTTGCTCCCGTTTGAGCAGCTCATGCAGGAGTTGCTTGTGTGCAAGAGATTGTGAGAGTGTTGAAGCACAAGTGAAGCTTTTGAGAGTTAGTAAGGTTGACGAAGAGTTGATCTGTTTTCCTTGGATTCTGAACGTTTATCTTCCTGTTTATAAAGGTAAAGGAAGATCCGGACCTTGTTATATGTTTTCTGACGGCTTTATGGGGATTAAGGAAAGAGATGCATGCTTAGGGTAGTAACGGGAGTTTTGATGATTTATGCATGTATACATGTTTATGTGTTATGGTTGATTTGTTGTTTGGGGTTATTAGATAGTTTTGGACCCTTGTATATGAGTGGTGAGGAGTTGATTATGCATGTTTGGAGATGTTGAAGAGAAGGAGGAGCTTGGTTTGCCGTCGGGCTGAGTTCTGGATGAACTCAGGTTCGGCAGCCGAAGGTTCATTCGGCCGCCGAACCTCTTGCATGGTGGCTTTGGCTGCCACAGCTTGCCCCCGCGAGTTTTGCATGTTCGGCTCTGTTTGGGGGATTCGGCCGCCGAAGGTGCCGCCGAAGGTGCTTGAGTTTCGTCTCTGGAGAGGACATTCGGCCGCCGAACCTGCCGCCGAAAGTGTTCTGTCCAGCTTCCTTTTGCATGCTTTGCATGGTTAGTTGAGTGAGTTGAAAGGGTTTCTGGGGGAGTGTAATAGAGGTATTCAGAAGCTAGTTTGGTCCCTCATTTGCTTTTATCTGTATCTGTACAGACCAGAGGAACCAGAGAGAGCAGCAGTGAGTACTGCTCTAGAGTGTACAGAACCTGCAAAGTCAGTCCAGAGCCAGAGGTGAGTGGAACTAAACTGATTACTTGATTTAATTCAGACAAGAACTGCTTTTAGCATATGTCATGCATCATATACCATAGGGTGATTGCATTAGAATGCACAAAGATGTTGCATTGCATAGCTTTATTTTTGGTGTGGGTAAATGCTGAATGATCCAGTAGTTCCAGACAGGAAGACCAGGACCCCATTCTACGGCCTGGCAGGTAAAGGAAGACCAGGACCCCATTCTACGGCCTGGCGGGTATAGGCAATTGGTCTATACTGGCAAAGGGTAAGTACAGGTGTTATATACACATATACATATATGGTACAGGAAGTCCAGGACCCCAGTCTACGGCCTGGCACGGATTACTGGGATTATGTGGTGACAGGTTTACTCTTGATGTGGCTTGTTTGTGTTATGACGCATTTCATGAGATCATGTTTTACTGAGATATTTTACTGTTCTACTCACTGGGCTATAGAGCTCATCCCACTCCCTTAACCCCAGTTTTGCAGGTTCAGTGTACAGTATACAGGGACAGTTCAGCAGAGTACGAAAAGAGTAAAGGGCTTGTAATAGTATAGCGTGGACATGTAAATTTTAAAGAGATGTTATAGTTGTGTACATCGTTAGAGTTGTGCTTGACATAGTTGTATTGTGTTGTAAAGCTTTTGTTACATACATGATCTGTATATGTATATATATGTTTTTATAACCAGGCTTAACAGGTATGAATTAACCCATCTAGAGCAAACTCTAGTCAGGGGTACAGAGTACAGAATACAGAGATAGTGCATGCACAGGTTAAGCCTTGGTTCAGCGAAGAGTTTTATTTTCACAGAAATTGTATCATGTATGAGTTTTACAGGTACACAGAGAGTATAGCAGGCTTGCTACGGGTTCTGGCGGCCTTAAGCCGACCTGAATCCTAGCGCCGGTGACGGTCCATTTTGGGGTCGTTACAAATTGGTATCAGAGCCCTAGGTTCACATGGTCGGACCTATAGAGAGAGTGTCGGGCTCATAGAAAATACTGTTGGTCAAGCACAATAGGGAATTATGTCCACCAGGATAGGATGTGGAGTCCTGTCTATTTGATGCTATGAAATGCATATGCATATGTGTTCTCGTTGAGATATATGTTTATGTGCTGATATGCTATAGTATGTGTTGTTTTCAGAGTTCAGATGCGAGGAACTCGTCGATCAGCTCGATTGACTGGAGTCCCATCAGATAGTGAGGGAGTAGCTGCTCGTCCTCCTGCATTGCCGAGGGCAAGGTCTCAGAGATCTAGCAGGGAAGGCATGTCAATAGACCCTAGAAGGTCTGTAGACGAGAGCAGAAGAGGGATAGTTAGAGGAGGTAGATCTGAGGAAGAGAGGGAGGCCATGGAGACTGATCTGTCTATGGATGAAGGTATGGGAGAATCTCTGGGAGGTGTTCAGGTCTCAGGTTTTGATTATCCAGCTGTTTCCCAGGTTCCAGAGTATCCAATGGAAGGTATGTCGGAGTACTCTCGCTTTGACCCATATCCTACATCTATGCCATATATGCCATATCCTTACTATTACCCATCATATCCACCATATCCTATGTATCCACCCTCCCCTATCCATCCAAGTGCAGCACACCCAGAAATAAATGAACTAGTACCACCACCAGAACCAGTAGCCCCTGTTGTTGACAGACATCAACCTAGTTCATCTGGGAGTAAGGTACAGATGACTGAGTACCTTAAATTGGATGCTCCTAAGTTTCATACAGGAGATGATCCATTTGAGTATCTGAGATGTGTAAAAATGATTACTGATGAGTTGGGTGCGGATGGTAGTAGAGCCATTGAGATGGCAGGGTTTACACTAAAGTGTAAGAAGGCTCGGGAATGGTTTAGAAACTATATAGAGCCTAGACTGAACAGTATGTCGTGGGGAGAATTTGCGAATGAGTTTGTAGGATGGGCTTTTCCTGATAGCTCCAGGGAGATGAAGCTAATAGAGTTTGAACAGTTAAGACAAACAGATGAGATGACGGTTGATGAATTTACAGATAAGTTCCTAGATTTGCTTCAGTATGTGGGTCAGGCCTATGATACTGATCAGAAGAAAGCTAGAAGATATACCCTAAGACTTCATCCCAGGTATTCTTCTTTGATCCTTCCAGCAGAAAAGGAGAGTTTCCACTCTATTGTGGATGCAGCTAGGAAGATGGAAGCTAGTGCCAAGATTCAAAACCAGTCTCAGGCACAGGCTTCGGGTTCTAAGGCCCCCAGTTCAGGCATTTCAGGGAGCAAACGGTGGGAGAAGGCAAAAGGAACAAAGAGTAGGTTCTGGAGTAAAGTTAAGTCTGGTCTGGGAATGGGTAGTGGCTCAAGCTCTAGCACAACTATTCCAGCATGTAGGAGATGTGGAAGACCACACAGAGGAGCTTGTCAGTTGGGATCTTCAGCCTGTTTTAGATGTGGACAGGTGGGGCATTTTGCTCGAGAGTGTCCTCAGGTGACTTTTGTGGCACCTTCCCAGCAGATGAGTTCAGGCAGTGTAGCACAGCCAGTAGGGCAGCCAGTGGCTCCAGCCATGCCTCAGAGTAGTGGCAGAGGTAGAGGGAGAGGGGCAGCCTCTACTTCAGCAGCAGGTTCCCGAGGTGGAAATCCTGTAGCCCCAGCACGGATTTTCACTATGACTCAGGAGGAGGCTAATACATCGAACACAGTGGTGTCAGGTAATCTCATCATTGGGTGTTCAGATGTGTATGCTTTGATGGACCCCGGTGCTTCTCATTCCTTTATTGCTTCGAGAGCCATAGAGAGATTGGGTTTGATCAGGTCTGAGTTAGAGTATCCTCTCTGGGTCAGTGGACCCAAATGCGACCCATCAGTGGCAGTGTCAGTCTGTCGTTTCAGTCCAGTGTTTATAGAGGGTAGATACCTTCCAGCTGACCTTGTGGTTCTAGATTTGACAGATTTTGATGTCATTCTAGGGATGGATTGGTTATCTACATATAGTGCGACTTTGGACTGTAGAGAGAAGCTAGTGAGTCTCAGAGACCAGGATGGGTCAGAGTGTGTCTTCAGAGGAGACAGGAGAGGTACACCCAGAGGTATGATTTCAGCCCTTCAGGCTCGTCGTTTGCTTAGGAGGGGTTGTCAGGGGTTTCTAGCTCATGTGAGAGAGCTAGACAGTCAGGTGAGGGAACCAGCCGCCGTACCAGTAGTCCGAGAGTTTCTCAATGTGTTCCCAGACGATTTACCAGGACTTCCACCTGATAGGGAGATAGGGTTTGAAATTGAGTTGCTGCCAGGTACGAGACCTATCTCTATTCCTCCCTACAGGATGGCACCAGCAAAGTTAAAAGAGTTAAAAGAACAGTTGCAGGACTTGGTAGATAAGGGTTTCATCCGCCCTAGTACCTCACCTTGGGGTGCTCCAGTGCTTTTTGTCAGAAAGAAGGATGGATCCCTCAGACTTTGTATCGACTACAGACAGTTGAACAAGGTCACTATCAAGAATAGGTATCCCCTACCTAGGATTGATGATCTATTCGACCAGCTAGCGGGAGCAGGTTGTTTTTCTAAAATAGATCTGAGATCCGGGTATCATCAGTTGAGAGTCAGAGAGGCAGATGTGCCTAAGACAGCTTTCAGAACCAGGTATGGGCATTATGAGTTCTTAGTGATGCCGTTTGGGTTGACTAACGCCCCTGCAGCATTCATGGATCTCATGAACAGAGTTTTCAGTGAGTTTCTGGATCACTTTGTCATTGTTTTCATCGATGATATTCTAGTGTATTCCAGAGATGCAGAGGAGCATGCCCAGCATCTGAGGATAGTTCTGCAGACATTGAGAGAGCATGGTTTGTATGCCAAGTTCTCGAAGTGTGAGTTTTGGTTGAGGAGCATTTCCTTCTTGGGACATGTAGTATCAGCAGAGGGTATTGAGGTAGACCCCAAGAAGATAGAAGCTGTAGTTAACTGGCCCAGACCCACGACAGTGACTGAGATTAAAAGCTTTCTGGGACTGGCAGGTTACTACAGGCGGTTCGTTCAGAACTTCTCAAAGATAGCAGCTCCTATGACCAAACTAACTCAGAAGAACCAGAAGTTTGTCTGGTCAGACCAGTGTGAAGAGAGCTTTGAGGAGCTCAAAAAGAGATTGACAACAGCACCAGTGCTAGCTCTGCCTGTGAGTAATGCGGATTTCACAGTGTTCTGTGATGCATCTCGAGTGGGATTGGGTTGTGTAGTGATGCAGAGTGATAGGGTGATAGCTTATGCTTCGAGACAGTTGAAGAAGCACGAGTTGAATTACCCTACCCATGACCTAGAGATGGCAGCAGTTATCTTTGCACTTAAGATGTGGCGGCATTACCTCTACGGGGTTAAATGCGAGATCTTCACGGATCACAAGAGTTTACAGTACATCTTGAGTCAGAGAGAGCTGAATATGAGGCAGAGGAGATGGGTAGAATTGCTCAGTGATTATGATTGTAAGATCCAGTATCATCCGGGTAAGGCGAATGTTGTGGCAGACGCCCTCAGCCGGAAGTCACTAGGCAGTTTATCCCATATAGCAGTAGAGCGGAGACCAATAGTGATGGAGCTTTATAAGCTCTTCGAAGAGGGGTTACAGTTAGAGTTGTCCGGTACAGGTGCATTGATAGCACAGATGAGAGTGACACCTATGTTTCTGGAGCAGATAGCTCAGAGACAGCATGAGGACCCTGCGTTGATGAAAATTGCCAGGACTGTTCAGTCAGGCAACAGTGCAGAGTTTCGTTTTGATACCAAAGGGATCCTTCGTTATGGGAGTCGACTTTGTGTACCAGATAGGGGCAGTGTGAAGGAAGACATTATGAGGGAAGCTCATAATGCAAGGTATAGTGTTCACCCAGGAGCCACTAAGATGTATCAGGCTGTGAAAAAGATCTATTGGTGGCCAGCCATGAAGAAAGAAGTGGCGCAGTTTGTGACAGCTTGTGAAGTTTGCCAGAGGGTGAAATTAGAACATCAGAAACCAGCAGGAATGCTTAACCCATTGCCAATTCCAGAGTGGAAATGGGAGAACATAGCCATGGATTTTGTAGTAGGTTTACCAGCAGCGTCCAACAGGATAGACTCTATATGGGTGATTGTGGACAGACTCACAAAATCTGCTCATTTTCTTCCAGTTCGGAGTAACTATTCTGTGGATAAGTTGGCACAGGTCTATCTGGATGAGATCGTGAGATTACATGGAGTTCCAGTGTCTATAGTTTCAGACAGAGGACCTCAGTTTACCTCCCGCTTTTGGCGGAGTCTGCAGAGTGCGATGGGCACGCGATTGGAGTTTAGTACTGCTTTCCACCCACAGACTGATGGACAGTCAGAGAGGACCATCCAGACCATTGAGGATATGCTCAGAATGTGTGTGTTAGACTTTGGCGGTTCTTGGAGGCAGTATCTACCTTTGGTGGAGTTTGCCTACAATAACAGTCATCATGCTAGCATTGGGATGGCTCCGTATGAAGCGTTATATGGGAGGAAATGCAGATCACCTGTTTGCTGGGAAGAGGTAGGAGAGAAAGCACTTGCAGGACCAGAATTGATCGAGATTACCAGTAGAACAGTGCCCGTGATCAGAGAGAGGATCAGAACAGCACAAAGTAGGCAGAAAAGTTATGCAGACATTCGCAGGAAACAATTAGAGTTTCAGGAGGGGAATATGGTATTGCTGAAAGTGTCTCCAATGAAAGGAGTGGTTCGTTTTGGAAAGAAGGGTAAGTTAGCTCCACGGTACATTGGACCCTTTGAGATTTTGCAGAGGATCGGAAATGTGTCGTATAAGCTAGATTTGCCTGCTTCTATGGAGAGGATTCACCCGGTATTTCATGTTTCTATGCTACGGCAGTTTGTGTCAGATCCGAATCAGGTTCTGAGTGAGCCTGAGGTGGAGATTCATACAGATCTCACCTATATAGAGCAGCCAGTGCGGATTCTGGACACACAGATCAGACAGCTAAGGAACAAGGAGATCCCGATGGTGAAGGTTCTATGGAACCACCATAACCTAGAAGAGTGCACCTGGGAGACACGAGAATCTATGCTCCAGCAGTATCCATACTTGTTTTGAGGTTCGTTTCCTCCAGTTTATGTGTTATTTGTTTTTCGAATCATTCGAGGACGAATGTTTTTAAGGGGGAGAGAATGTAATACCCGGCTAGAATCCGGCCTCGGAATTCCTGTCGTCCGGTGGAATCCGGGGTGTCGGACTTCTAGAGGAGGGTAGGATTTATGTTTTACTATGTGTGATATGTGTTTTACTGCTTTAACTAAGTTTTGAGTTGAAATGACCCAAGGCTGATGAGCCAAGTTCGGCCGCCGAAGGTAAGTTCGGCCGCCGAAAGTGCTCAATGTTCGGCTTCCGAATTGAGGTTCGGCCCCCGAATGTTGCATGGTTTTGCATGCGCTTCGGCAGCCGAAGCTGAGTTGCTGAGCCAGCAGTTTTGTATCCCTTAGTCAGCTTGTTGGACAGGTGTTATCACCAGATTATGTCCAGAAGTTGGTCACGTCTCCCATGCTATATTTGCTCCCGTTTGAGCAGCTCATGCAGGAGTTGCTTGTGTGCAAGAGATTGTGAGAGTGTTGAAGCACAAGTGAAGCTTTTGAGAGTTAGTAAGGTTGACGAAGAGTTGATCTGTTTTCCTTGGATTCTGAACGTTTATCTTCCTGTTTATAAAGGTAAAGGAAGATCCGGACCTTGTTATATGTTTTCTGACGGTTTTATGGGGATTAAGGAAAGAGATGCATGCTTAGGGTAGTAACGGGAGTTTTGATGATTTATGCATGTATACATGTTTATGTGTTATGGTTGATTTGTTGTTTGGGGTTATTAGATAGTTTTGGACCCCTGTATATGAGTGGTGAGGAGTTGATTATGCATGTTTGGAGATGTTGAAGAGAAGGAGGAGCTTGGTTTGCCGTCGGGCTGAGTTCTGGATGAACTCAGGTTCGGCAGCCGAAGGTTCATTCGGCCGCCGAACCTCTTGCATGGTGGCTTTGGCTGCCACAGCTTGCCCCCGCGAGTTTTGCATGTTCGGCTCTGTTTGGGGGATTCAGCCGCCGAAGGTGCCGCCGAAGGTGCTTGAGTTTCATCTCTGGAGAGGACATTCGGCCGCCGAACCTGCCGCCGAAAGTGTTCTGTCCAGCTTCCTTTTGCATGCTTTGCATGGTTAGTTGAGTGAGTTGAAAGGGTTTCTGGGGGAGTGTAATAGAGGTATTCAGAAGCTAGTTTGGTCCCTCATTTGCTTTTATCTGTATCTGTACAGACCAGAGGAACCAGAGAGAGCAGCAGTGAGTACTGCTCTAGAGTGTACAGAACCTGCAAAGTCAGTCCAGAGCCAGAGGTGAGTGGAACTAAACTGATTACTTGATTTAATTCAGACAAGAACTGCTTTTAGCATATGTCATGCATCATATACCATAGGGTGATTGCATTAGAATGCACAAAGATGTTGCATTGCATAGCTTTATTTTTGGTGTGGGTAAATGCTGAATGATCCAGTAGTTCCAGACAGGAAGACCAGGACCCCATTCTACGGCCTGGCAGGTAAAGGAAGACCAGGACCCCATTCTACGGCCTGGCGGGTATAGGCAATTGGTCTATACTGGCAAAGGGTAAGTACATGTGTTATATACACATATACATATATGGTACAGGAAGTCCAGGACCCCAGTCTACGGCCTGGCACGGATTACTGGGATTATGTGGTGACAGGTTTACTCTTGATGTGGCTTGTTTGTGTTATGACGCATTTCATGAGATCATGTTTTACTGAGATATTTTACTGTTCTACTCACTGGGCTATAGAGCTCATCCCACTCCCTTAACCCCAGTTTTGCAGGTTCAGTGTACAGTATACAGGGACAGTTCAGCAGAGTACGAAAAGAGTAAAGGGCTTGTAATAGTATAGCGTGGACATGTAAATTTTAAAGAGATGTTATAGTTGTGTACATCGTTAGAGTTGTGCTTGACATAGTTGTATTGTGTTGTAAAGCTTTTGTTACATACATGATCTGTATATGTATATATATGTTTTTATAACCAGGCTTAACAGGTATGAATTAACCCATCTAGAGCAAGCTCTAGTCAGGGGTACAGAGTACAGAATACAGAGATAGTGCATGCACAGGTTAAGCCTTGGTTCAGCGAAGAGTTTTATTTTCACAGAAATTGTATCATGTATGAGTTTTACAGGTACACAGAGAGTATAGCAGGCTTGCTACGGGTTCTGGCGGCCTTAAGCCGACCTGAATCCTAGCGCCGGTGACGGTCCATTTTGGGGTCGTTACATATATTATAATTGAACAATATATTAATTCAAAATACAATTATTCACGGTACATTAAATATTTAATATTCCGGAAGGTCAGACCCGGATCCAGCAATATCATTGAGATATTGACCATATATATTAGATGCGGATGACAGTGGTGGTTGTTGACGCTGAGCTATTTTCTCTGATATTCGAATTTTTTCTTGGCGAAATGTTTCACGGGCAATTGGATCAGAAATAGAATTTAAATCAAGCAATAAAATTTTATTTTCTTCTTTAAATTCCTTTAAGTCCAAAGCTCTACTTTTCATTAGTCTTCCCTTCTCCCTTTCTGCAGTTGCATTCGCCAACGATTCCACAAGCTTTTCATTATCAGTATGTAAGCATTTCAGAGCAGATGAAAAAGATTCATCAAGTTTTTTCTTCAATTTTGCTTTTTTGACACCAAGAGGTCGATCCGATGATGTATAATCTATTGCAATATCCTCATTTAAATGGATTGAAAAAGATGATAAGTTTGAAGATGGTACCATAGGTAAGTCAGGAGTAGGATTGTCCGACTCTGAGGACACATAAGAGGAGCTTTGATTTTGAACTATTTTTTCTAGAGCTACAATCTTTAAACTTCTCAGCATCTTTCATCATGCTCCAAACATGGTCAAATTTGAATCCTTTTTTATAGCTTGGATCTTGCATTAGTAAATTTTTCACTTGATTGAGCTGCATAATTAGAAAAATATTAAGAAAAATTCTAATATTTATGTACAAAGTAATTACCAAAAAAATACTCACCAGATCTTGCTCTGAAGCACCACTAGGATGTAAGTTTTCAACTTGTTGATAACAACCATTCAATTTTCTTATAGCCTTCTCAATAACTTGCAATCGACATTGCAAAGATCGTGGGTTGCGGGACTCCCAAAACTCATTCTTTGCAATTTCATATGCTTCTGCCACCCGACTCCAAAAACGTTGACTAGATTGTTGTTTACCTATAATGGGATCTTGTGAAACATCTAGATAAACTCCGCATAATAGCACATCTTCATTGGTAGAATATCCTGCAGATCTTGAAGTCATCATTTACAAAGTGATTAAATATTAAAGGATAAGGCTAACTTATGGTAACTTGTAGATGTTGGCATTCCAATATATATAAGTGAGATGGAATCTCAAACAATAATTGCACCAACAGTATTCTGATAGATCTTATCAAAAAATCGACCGTTGGATGGATTTCATTTCGATCTCGACCTTCAGATAGTATACATCCCTATCCCCACATTTTTCAATGAAGTCAGATGGAATCTCAAACAATAATTGCACCAACAGTATTCTGATAGATCTTATCAAAAAATCGACCGTTGGATGGATTTCATTTCGATCTCGACCTTCAGATAGTATGCATCCTTATCCCCACATTTTTCAATGAAGTCAGATGGAATCTCATATAATAATTACACCAACAGTATTCTGATAGATCTTATCAAAAAATCGACCGTTGGATGGATTTCATTTCGATCTCGACCTTCAAATAGTATGCATCCCTATTGTAATACCCGGCTTGAGTCCGGCGTCGGCATTCCTGTTTACCAGTGGAATCCAGGATGTCGAAGTGTGTTATATGATCTTAAGTGCTGTGTTTGATGAGATGTTTTAGGCTAAGGGAAGTGAGTGTTTGAGTTGAAATGACCTAAGGCAGGTGAGCCAAGTTCGGCCGCCGAAAGTAAGTTCGGCCGCCGAAAGTGTTTGGCTTCCGAAGGGAAGTTCGGCCTCCGAAGGTTGCATGGTCTTGCCTGTGATTGGGCAGCCGACGATGAGTCGGCTAGTGAGCTGAGTCATGTTTGTTTTGACAAGTGTTGGCCTCAGATTCTTGCCATGGAATGACCACGTCTCTTATGACTCATCTGTACATGTTTTTGGTTGTTCTCACAGCAGTTTGAGGTGCTTGCAAAGGTATTGAGAGTTGAGAGAAACAAACGTGAGTTTGAGAGAGTTTGAGAGTGTGAGAGGAGGTGATCTGTTTCCCTTGTTTAGAGTGTGTAGCTTCTTACGACAGGAGGTAAGTGATGTGCTTGAATATGTTTTCTGAAGGTTTTAGGGGGATTTGAGGAAGGAGATGCATGCTTAGATTTTTAATGGTGTTTTTGATGTTTTATGCATGTATACATGTGTATATGTTATGTTTGTTTTGTTGTTTGGGGTTATTAGCTAGTCTTGGACCCCTGTGATCATATACCTGAGTATATGTATGTTGAGGAGGTGAAGTTTGCATGGTTTGAGAAGTTGAAGGAAAGAAGGAGATGGTTTGTCGTTGAAACTGAGTTCTGGAGGAACTCAGGTTCGGCAGCCGAAAGTCCATTCGGCCGCCGAACCTCTTGCATGGTGGCTTAGGCTGCCATAGCTTGCCCCCGTGAGTTGTGCATGTTCGGCTCTGTTTGGGGGATTCGGCCGCCGAAGGTGCCGCCGAAGGTTTGAGACTTTCGTCTCTGGAGTATGTTTTGGCCCCCGAAACTTGCCCCCGAAAGGGTTCGGCCGCCGAACATAGAGATTCGGCCGCCGAAGGTGCTTGAGTTTCGTCTCTGGAGAGGACATTCGGCCGCCGAACCTGCCGCCGAAAGTGTTCTGTCCAGCTTTTCTTTTGCATGTTCTTGCATGGCTAGTTTAGGGAGTTTCAGGGGATTCTTGGGGAGTTTAATAGAAGTATTGATAAGTTAGTTTGGTCCCTCATTTGAGTCCATCTGTATAGGTACAGACCAGAGGAACCAGAGAGAGCAGCAGTGAGTACTGCTCAGAGATTCAGAACCTGCAGAGTCAGTCAGTCCAGAGCCAGAGGTGAGTGGAACTAAACTTATGACTTTTAATTGAATCACAAACTGCTTTTAGCATACTCATGCATCATGTTTCTGTTATAGGTTGAGTGCATTAGTCTTCACGAATATGTTGCATTGCATTGTTATTTGATGATGTGAGTAAATGCTGAATGATCCAATAGTCACAGACAGGAAGACCAGGAGCCTTTGACTACGCCCTGGCACGTATAGCAAAGACCAGGAGCCTTTGACTACGCCCTGGCAGGTATATAGCAAAGTCCAGGAGCCTTTGACTACGCCCTGGCAATGGTAAGTTTACAGGTGTTATATACACATATACATATATGACAGGAAGACCAGGTGCTCGATTCTACGCCCTGGCACAGAGTTACTGGGACTATGTGGTGACAGGTTTACTCTTGATGTGGCTTGTCTGTGATATGATGCATTCCATGAGATCATATTTTACTGAGATGTTTTACTGTTCTACTCACTGGGCTATAGAGCTCATCCCACTCCCTTAACCCCAGTTTTGCAGGTTCAGTGTACAGTGTACAGGGAAAGTCCAGCAGAGTACAGGAAGAGTAAAGAGATCTGTAATAGCTTAGAGTGGACATGTAATATTAAAGAGATGTAATAGTTGTTGCTTGACCTAGTGATGTATATGTTTTGTACATGATCTGTATCTGTATATATGTTTTTCTGTATGTGAAAACCAGGCTTAACAGGTATGAGTTAACCCATCTAGAGCAAGCTCTAGTCAGGGATACAGAGTACAGAGTACAGGAGTACAGAGTACAGAGATAGTGCATGCACAGGTTAAGCCTTGGTTCAGAAAAGAGTTTTATTTTCACATAAAATGTATGATCATGTACGAGTGTTACAGGTACACAGAGAGTATAGCAGGCTTGCTACGGGTTCTGGCGGCCTTAAGCCGACCTGAATCCTAGCGCCGGTGACGGTCCTTTTTGGGGTCGTTACAGATTGGTATCAGAGCCCTAGGTTCACATGATCGGACCTATAGAGACAGTGTTGGGCTCAGACAGGTTAGAAGTGGTCAAGCACAATAGGAAATATCATGTCCACTAGGATAGGGTCTTGAGTTGTATGTGTATGTTTGCTATGTGATGTGCATATGCTAAAGTGGTATGTTATATGTGTGTTTTCAGAGTAAAGATGCGAGGAACTCGTCGATCAGCTCGATTGACTGGAGTCCCACCAGAGAGTGAGAGACCAGCTGCTCGTCCTCCTGCATTGCCAAGGGCAAGGTCTCAGAGATCTAGCAGGGAAGGTATGTCAATAGACCCTAGAAGGTCTGTAGACGAGAGCAGAAGAGGAACAGTGAGGGGAGGAAGATCAGAGGAGAGAAGGGAAGCTATGGAGATTGATCAGTCTAGAGATGATAGCATGGGTATAGGCAGTTTTGAGGAAGGTATGGGAGAGTCGCAGGGAGGTGCTCAGGCCTCAGATTTTGGCTATCCATCCTTGTTTCAGGAGCCAGAGTATCCGATGGAGGGGATGTCGGAGTACTCTCGCTTTGACCCATATCCTACATACATGCCATATATGCCATACCCTCACTATTACCCATCATATCCACCATATCCTATGTATCCATCTTCCCCTATACATCCAAGTGCAGTACACCTAGAGCCAAATGAACCAAATGAACCAGTACTACCACCAGAACCAGTAGCCCCTGTTGTTGACAGACATGAACCTAGCTCATCTGGAGGTAAAGTCCAAATGACGGAGTACTTGAAATTGGATGCTCCTAAATACAATACGGGAGATGATCCATTTGATTACCTCAGAGCAGTTAGGATGATTACCAGTGAATTGGGAGCAGATGATAGGAGAGCCATTGAGATGGCAGGTTTCACAATAAAATGCAGGAAAGCCAGAGAATGGTTTAAGAATTATGTGGAGCCTAGAATGAACAGCATGTCATGGGGAGAGTTCGCTAATGAGTTTGCAGGGTGGGCTTTTCCTGATAGTTCGAGGGAGATGAAGATAATTGAGTTTGAACAGTTGAGACAAACAGATGAGATGACTGTGGATGAATTTACAGATAAGTTTCTGGATCTGCTTCAGTACGTGGGTCAAGCCTATGATACTGATCAGAAGAAGGCAAGGAGATATACCATGAGACTTCATCCCAGGTATTCTTCTTTGATCCTTCCAGCAGAAAAGGAGAGTTTTCACTCTATTATAGATGCAGCCAGGAAAATGGAAGCTAGTGCCAATATTCAGAAACAGTCAAAGGCACAGGCTTCGGGTTCTAAGGCCCCCAGTTCAGGTTCTACAGGCAGTAAGAGATGGGATAGAGCGAGAGGAACAAGGAAAGGGTTCTGGAATAAAGTCAAGTCAGGTCTGGGAATAGGTAGTGGCTCAAGCTCTGGCACAGCTCCAGTCTGCAGACGATGCGGAAAACCACATGGAGGAGTTTGTCGGTTGGGATCTACAGCTTGTTTTCGATGTGGACAGGAAGGGCATATTGCTCGAGATTGTCCGCAGATGACCTTTGTACCATCCCAGCAGATGAGTTCAGGCAGTGTGGTTCAGCCAGTTGTACGGCCAGCAGCTCCAGTCATGCCTCAGACTAGTGGCAGAGGCAGAGGTAGAGGGGTAGCCTCTACTTCAGCAGCAGGTTCCCGAGGTGGAAATCCGGTAGCCCCAGCACGGCTTTTCACAGTGACACAGGAGGAGGCTAACACGTCGAACACAGTGGTGTCAGGTAATCTCATCATTGGGTGTTCAGATGTGTATGCTTTGATGGACCCCGGTGCTTCTCATTCCTTTATTGCGTCGAGAGCCATAGAGAGGTTGGGTTTGATCAGTTCTGAGTTAGAGTATCCTCTCTGGGTCAGTGGACCTAGATGTGACCCATCAGTGGCAGTGTCAGTCTGTCGTTTCAGTCCAGTGTTTATTGAGAGTAGATGCCTTCCAGCTGACCTTGTGGTTCTAGACTTGACAGATTTTGATGTCATTCTAGGGATGGATTGGTTATCTACATATAGTGCTACGTTGGACTGTCGAGAGAAGCTAGTGAGTCTCAGAGACCAGGATGGGTCAGAGTGTGTCTTCAGAGGAGACAGGAGAGGTACACCCAGAGGTATGATTTCAGCCCTTCAGGCTCGTCGTTTGCTTAGGAGGGGTTGTCAGGGGTTTCTAGCTCATGTGAGAGAGCTAGACAGTCAGGTGAGGGAACCAGCCACAGTACCAGTAGTCCGAGAGTTTCTCGATGTGTTCCCAGACGATTTGCCAGGACTACCACCTGATAGGGAGATAGGGTTTGAAATTGAATTACTGCCAGGTACTAGACCTATCTCTATTCCTCCCTACAGGATGGCGCCAGCTGAGTTAACAGAGTTGAAAGAACAGTTGCAGGACTTGGTAGATAAGGGTTTCATCCGCCCTAGTACCTCACCTTGGGGTGCTCCAGTGCTCTTTGTCAGAAAGAAGGATGGATCCCTCAGACTTTGTATCGACTACAGACAGTTGAACAAAGTCACTATCAAGAATAGGTATCCCTTACCTCGGATTGATGATCTATTTGACCAGCTAGCTGGAGCAGGTTGTTTCTCGAAAATAGATCTGAGATCTGGGTATCATCAGTTGAGAGTCAGAGAGGCAGATGTGCCTAAGACAGCTTTCCGGACCAGATATGGGCATTATGAGTTCTTAGTGATGCCGTTCGGGTTGACTAACGCCCCTGCAGCATTTATGGATCTCATGAACAGGGTATTCAGTGAGTTTCTGGATCACTTTGTCATTGTGTTTATCGATGATATCTTAGTGTATTCCAGAAATGCAGAGGAGCATGCCCAGCATCTGAGGATTGTTTTGCAGACACTGAGAGAACATGGTTTATATGCTAAGTTCTCGAAGTGTGAGTTTTGGTTGAGGAGTATTTCCTTCTTGGGACATGTAGTATCAGCAGAGGGTATTGAGGTAGATCCCAAGAAGATAGAGGCTGTAGCTAACTGGCCCAGACCCACTACAGTGACTGAGATTAAAAGCTTTCTGGGACTGGCAGGTTACTACAGGAGGTTCGTGCAGAACTTCTCAAAGATAGCAGCTCCTATGACCAAATTGACTCAGAAGAACCAGAAGTTTATCTGGTCAGACCAGTGTGAAGAGAGCTTTGAAAAGCTCAAGAGGAGATTGACCACAGCACCAGTGTTAGCTCTGCCTGTGAGTAATAAGGATTTCACAGTGTTCTGTGATGCATCTCGAGTGGGATTGGGTTGTGTATTGATGCAGAGTGATAGAGTAATCGCTTATGCTTCGAGACAGTTGAAGAAGCACGAGTTGAATTACCCTACCCATGACCTAGAGATGGCAGCAGTTATCTTTGCACTTAAGATGTGGCGGCATTACCTCTACGGGGTGAAATGCGAGATCTACACTGATCACAAGAGTTTACAGTACATCTTAAGTCAGAGAGAGCTGAATTTGAGGCAGAGAAGGTGGGTCGAATTGCTCAGTGATTATGATTGTAAGATCCAGTATCATCCGGGTAAGGCGAATGTAGTCGCAGACGCCCTAAGCCGGAAGTCACTAGGCAGTTTATCCCATATAGCAGCAGAGCGGAGACCAGTTGTGATAGAGCTTTATAAGCTCTTTGATGAGGGTTTACAGCTAGAGTTGTCTGGTACAGGTGCGGTGATAGCACAGATGAGAGTGACACCTGTGTTTCTGGAGCAGATAGCGCAGAGACAGCATGAGGACCCTGAATTGCTGAAAATTGCCAGGACTGTTCAGTCAGGCAACAGTGCAGAGTTCAGATTTGACAGTAAAGGGATCCTTCGTTATGGGAGTCGACTTTGTGTACCCGATCGTGGCAGTGTGAAGGAAGACATTATGAGGGAAGCTCATAATGCGAGGTATAGTGTTCACCCAGGAGCCACCAAGATGTATCAGGATCTGAAAAGGGTCTATTGGTGGCCAGCCATGAAGAAAGAAGTGGCACGGTTCGTGACAGCCTGTGAGGTTTGTCAGAGGGTGAAATTAGAACATCAGAAACCTGCCGGTATGCTTAACCCATTACCGATTCCAGAGTGGAAATGGGAGAACATAGCCATGGATTTTGTAGTGGGTTTACCAGTAACGTCCAACAGGATAGACTCGATATGGGTGATTGTGGACAGACTCACGAAATCTGCTCATTTTCTTCCAGTACGGAGTAACTATTCTGTGGATAAGTTGGCACAGGTCTATCTGGATGAGATAGTGAGATTACATGGAGTTCCAGTGTCTATAGTTTCAGACAGAGGACCTCAGTTTACTTCCCGCTTTTGGCGGAGTCTGCAAAGTGCGATGGGCACGAGGTTGGATTTTAGTACTGCTTTCCACCCACAGACTGATGGACAGTCAGAAAGGACCATCCAGACCATAGAGGATATGCTACGCCTATGTGTGTTAGACTTTGGCGGTTCTTGGAGGCAGCATCTACCTTTGGTGGAGTTTGCCTACAATAACAGTCATCATGCTAGCATTGGGATGGCTCCTTATGAAGCATTATATGGGAGGAAGTGCAGATCACCTGTTTGCTGGGAAGAGGTAGGAGAGAAGGCTCTTGCAGGGCCAGAGTTAGTAGACATTACCAGTAGAATGGTGCCCATAATCAGAGAGAGAATCAGAACAGCTCAGAGTAGACAGAAAAGTTATGCAGACGTTCGTAGAAAGCAGTTGGAGTTTCAGGAGGGTAATTGGGTATTGCTGAAAGTGTCTCCAATGAAAGGAGTGGTTCGTTTTGGGAAGAAAGGTAAATTAGCTCCACGGTACATTGGACCCTTTGAGGTGTTGCAGAGGATCGGAAATGTGTCGTATAAGCTGGATTTACCTGCTTCTATGGAGAGGATTCACCCGGTATTTCATGTTTCTATGCTACGACAGTTTGTGTCAGATCCGAATCAGGTTCTAAGTGAGCCTAAGGTGGAGATTCAGACAGATCTCACCTATATAGAGCAGCCAGTGCGGATTCTGGACACGCAGATCAGACAGTTAAGGAACAAGGAGATTCCGATGGTGAAAGTGTTATGGAACCACCATAATTTAGAAGAGTGCACCTGAGAGACGCGGGAGTCTATGCTCCAGCAGTATCCATATTTGTTTTGAGGTTTGTGTCCTCCTTGTGTTTTGTTTTTATGTGTTTTCGGAACATTCGAGGACGAATGTTCTTAAGGAGGGGAGAATGTAATACCCGGCTTGAGTCCGGCGTCGGCATTCCTGTTTACCAGTGGAATCCAGGATGTCGAAGTGTGTTATATGATCTTAAGTGCTGTGTTTGATGAGATGTTTTAGGCTAAGGGAAGTGAGTGTTTGAGTTGAAATGACCTAAGGCAGGTGAGCCAAGTTCGGCCGCCGAAAGTAAGTTCGGCCGCCGAAAGTGTTTGGCTTCCGAAGGGAAGTTCGGCCTCCGAAGGTTGCATGGTCTTGCCTGTGATTGGGCAGCCGACGATGAGTCGGCTAGTGAGCTGAGTCATGTTTGTTTTGACAAGTGTTGGCCTCAGATTCTTGCCATGGAATGACCACGTCTCTTATGACTCATCTGTACATGTTTTTGGTTGTTCTCACAGCAGTTTGAGGTGCTTGCAAAGGTATTGAGAGTTGAGAGAAACAAACGTGAGTTTGAGAGAGTTTGAGAGTGTGAGAGGAGGTGATCTGTTTCCCTTGTTTAGAGTGTGTAGCTTCTTACGACAGGAGGTAAGTGATGTGCTTGAATATGTTTTCTGAAGGTTTTAGGGGGATTTGAGGAAGGAGATGCATGCTTAGATTTTTAATGGTGTTTTTGATGTTTTATGCATGTATACATGTGTATATGTTATGTTTGTTTTGTTGTTTGGGGTTATTAGCTAGTCTTGGACCCCTGTGATCATATACCTGAGTATATGTATGTTGAGGAGGTGAAGTTTGCATGGTTTGAGAAGTTGAAGGAAAGAAGGAGATGGTTTGTCGTTGAAACTGAGTTCTGGAGGAACTCAGGTTCGGCAGCCGAAAGTCCATTCGGCCGCCGAACCTCTTGCATGGTGGCTTAGGCTGCCATAGCTTGCCCCGTGAGTTGTGCATGTTCGGCTCTGTTTGGGGGATTCGGCCGCCGAAGGTGCCGCCGAAGGTTTGAGACTTTCGTCTCTGGAGTATGTTTTGGCCCCCGAAACTTGCCCCCGAAAGGGTTCGGCCGCCGAACATAGAGATTCGGCCGCCGAAGGTGCTTGAGTTTCGTCTCTGGAGAGGACATTCGGCCGCCGAACCTGCCGCCGAAAGTGTTCTGTCCAGCTTTTCTTTTGCATGTTCTTGCATGGCTAGTTTAGGGAGTTTCAGGGGATTCTTGGGGAGTTTAATAGAAGTATTGATAAGTTAGTTTGGTCCCTCATTTGAGTCCATCTGTATAGGTACAGACCAGAGGAACCAGAGAGAGCAGCAGTGAGTACTGCTCAGAGATTCAGAACCTGCAGAGTCAGTCAGTCCAGAGCCAGAGGTGAGTGGAACTAAACTTATGACTTTTAATTGAATCACAAACTGCTTTTAGCATACTCATGCATCATGTTTCTGTTATAGGTTGAGTGCATTAGTCTTCACGAATATGTTGCATTGCATTGTTATTTGATGATGTGAGTAAATGCTGAATGATCCAATAGTCACAGACAGGAAGACCAGGAGCCTTTGACTACGCCCTGGCACGTATAGCAAAGACCAGGAGCCTTTGACTACGCCCTGGCAGGTATATAGCAAAGTCCAGGAGCCTTTGACTACGCCCTGGCAATGGTAAGTTTACAGGTGTTATATACACATATACATATATGACAGGAAGACCAGGTGCTCGATTCTACGCCCTGGCACAGAGTTACTGGGACTATGTGGTGACAGGTTTACTCTTGATGTGGCTTGTCTGTGATATGATGCATTCCATGAGATCATATTTTACTGAGATGTTTTACTGTTCTACTCACTGGGCTATAGAGCTCATCCCACTCCCTTAACCCCAGTTTTGCAGGTTCAGTGTACAGTGTACAGGGAAAGTCCAGCAGAGTACAGGAAGAGTAAAGAGATCTGTAATAGCTTAGAGTGGACATGTAATATTAAAGAGATGTAATAGTTGTTGCTTGACCTAGTGATGTATATGTTTTGTACATGATCTGTATCTGTATATATGTTTTTCTGTATGTGAAAACCAGGCTTAACAGGTATGAGTTAACCCATCTAGAGCAAGCTCTAGTCAGGGATACAGAGTACAGAGTACAGGAGTACAGAGTACAGAGATAGTGCATGCACAGGTTAAGCCTTGGTTCAGAAAAGAGTTTTATTTTCACATAAAATGTATGATCATGTACGAGTGTTACAGGTACACAGAGAGTATAGCAGGCTTGCTACGGGTTCTGGCGGCCTTAAGCCGACCTGAATCCTAGCGCCGGTGACGGTCCTTTTTGGGGTCGTTACACCTATCCCCACATTTTTCAATGAAGTCAGATGAAATCTCATATAATAATTACACCAACAGTATTCTGATAGATCTTATCAAAAAATCGACCGTTGGATGGATTTCATTTCGATCTCGACCTTCAGATAGTATGCATCCCTATCCCCACATTTTTCAATGAAGTCAGATGGAATCTCATATAATAATTACACCAACAGTATTCTGATAGATCTTATCAAAAAATCGACCGTTGGATAGATTTCATTTCGATCTCGACCTTCAGATAGTATGCATCCCTATCCCCATATTTTTCAATGAAGTCAGATGGAATCTCATATAATAATTACACCAACAGTATTCTGATAGATCTTATCAAAAAATCGACCATTGGATGGATTTCATTTCGATCTCGACCTTCAGATAGTATACATCCCTATCCCCACATTTTTCAATGAAGTCAGATGGAATCTCATATAATACTTACACCAACAATATTCTGATAGATCTTATCAAAAAATCGACCGTTGGATGGATTTCATTTCGATCTCGACCTTTAGATAGTATGCATCCCTATCCCCGCATTTTTCAATGAAGTCAGATGGGATCTCATATAATAATTACACCAACAATATTCTGATAGATCTTATCAAAAAATCGACCGTTGGATGGATTTCATTTCGATCTCGACCTTCAGATAGTATGCATCCCTATCCCCGCATTTTTCAATGAAGTCAGATGGGATCTCATATAATAATTATACCAACAATATTCTGATAGATCTTATCAAAAAATCGACCGTTGGATGGATTTCACTTCGATCTCGACCTTCAGATAGTATGCATCCCTACCCCCACTTTTTTCCTATTAAATCATGTATTCTTTAAAGATATAAACATAACTCATATTTTTCAGTTCATCTTAAATTCGAGTCAAGAAAATTCTACAGATCGTTACTCAAAATGGATTTCTATGTTGGAGATACATCACATAATGGTGCTGAAAATTCATCATCGTCTTCTTCAGATATTGATGATTATATTTCAGATGATAATGAGTTTGTAGTGGAAACACAAGTAGTTCATCAACAATTTCTTAGAAATAAGATAGTTTTGCAACAAATACAAGATCAACATCGAGTTTCTAGAGGTGGCTCTATTCTAGGTCATGTAGTAATCAATCGAGATCGTGAAGCGGCTGATCGTAATTTATTTCTGGATTATTTTTCAGATAATCCACGTTTCAATGATGTAATGTTTCGTCGACGATATAGAATGTCTCAAAATTTATTTCTTCATATTGTCGATGCAATAAAAGCGCATGATACATACTTTGAACAACAAAGAGATGCAGTAGGTAAAATTTGATTATCTACTCTTCAAAAAATCACAGCTGTGTTTCGAATGTTAGCGTATGGTTTGCCGGCGGATGCTACAGACGAATATGTGAAAATTGAGGAGTCCACTGCAATTGAAAGTCTAAAGAGATTTTGTCGAGCCACCGTTGAGGTATTTGGTGAGCAGTATCTGAGATCACCAACTGCCGAGGATGTTGCAAGGCTTCTTTATATTGGTGAGCAACGTGGCTTTCCTAGAATGTTAGGTAGTCTCGATTGCATGCATTGGAAATGGAAAAATTGTCCTACTGCATGGGCTGGCCAATATATAAGTCGTAGTGGATCGCCAATAATTATTTTAGAAGCTGTAGCTGATTATGACCTTTGGATATGGCATGCATATTTTGGAATGCCTGGCTCTCATAACGATATTAATGTTTTGGAGTCATCGCATTTATTTTCCGACCTTGCTAAAGGTATTGCTCCTCCCGCTCATTATATTATTCAAGGAAATATATATAATACGAGTTATTATTTAGTTGATGGTATATATTCGAAATGGTCAACTATTGTGCAAACTATTCGTGAACCACAAACAAGGAAGAAGAAGTATTTTGCAATGAAACAAGAATCATGTCGAAAAGATGTTGAACGTGCTTTCGAAGTGTTACAGTCACATTTTGCAATAGTTGCAGGGCCATCACGTTTTTGAAAAAGAGAAGTGTTGCATGATATTTTAACTACATGTATTATCATGCATAATATGATAATCGAGGATGAACGTGACCTTAGTGCATCTATTGAAGACGGTAGTGAAGAGATATTATGTACTGCCCCAAACGATGTACTGCCCCAAACGACGTCGCAGAGGAGAATCAAGCACAGCCAAAGACAGAATTAATTCAGAAGCAAAAACGGCGCCGTATAGAAAAAGCCAAAACGGCGCCGTTTCATAACCTGTTGTAATTTACTCCAGAAAGTCCAGGAAATTCAAGAAAACTCTAGAAAGATCAGTTTGTTAGGAATTAGTTTTCCAGATGTGTATATATACATGCCTTTTATCAGATCTAAATAACATATACTCTACCTTTTTCATCTCAATCTTAGCTAAACTTTACATGGTATCAGAGCAAACTACTGCCCTGTGTAAACTACCTCAACAAACTCAGATCTAGATCTGAGAAATTTTCCTCTTACTTTCTCAAGCCACACAGCCTGTTCAACAAGCATAATGGCAGAAATCACTGAGGGAAACACACCAGAAAAAGAAGAGAAAGACGACAAGATGATGAAGTTGCTGAACTCTGATTCTCCCAGCATGATCCTCGTCAGCTCTCCATTAAATGGCAATAACTACCTGACATGGAGCAGATCAATGGTCATTGCTTTGAAAGCAAAGGACAAACTAGGATTCATAAATGGCAAATGCAAGATGCCAGATCAAGATGACAGAAACTATGAGGAATGGCAGAAAGCAGATAATATGGTAATGTCCTGGATCTTGAATGCTCTTTCAAAAGAATTGGCTGAGGCTTTTCTATATGCCACAAATGCTTATGAATTATGGGAAGAATTAAAAGAAAGATTTGGAGACAGTAATGGCCCCCTGATGTACCAATTAATGAAAGAAATCAGCAATGCCAGTCAAGCAAACAACAACATTATGATGTATTACACAAAATTAAAAAAATTATGGGATGAATATGCATGTTTAGAGCCAATTCCAGTATGTGAATGTGGTGTAGCAAAGCTATTTGCTGAGATAGAAGGCAAACACAAATTAATGCAATTCTTGATGGGCTTAAATGAGTCTTATGACCATGTGAGAAATCAAATTCTCATAATGGAGCCACTGCCTAGTGTAAACAAAGCATATTCTATGATTTTGAGAATTGAAAAACAGAGGGAGACACAAAATGATGAAGCTGGGAACAGTGCAATGACAGCAAACACTTCAGGGATCAACAAAGGCAAAACATGGAAAAATCAATTCAAAAAAAGGGATGACAGAACCTGTTCTTACTGCAAAACTACAGGCCATGTGAGGGAAACATGTTTCAAGCTCAATGGATATCCAGATTGGTTCAATGAACTCAAATTGAAGAAAAACAAAGGAAAAGAAAATGTTGCAGCTCATGTGTTTGAAACACCTCTAGAAAGCAATGATGATTACACTCAAGGCAAAGTTGATTGGAACATAGAGTCACTGATGCAGGAGATGATCAAATACATGAAGAATCATGGCCAGAGCACAGCCGGCAGCAATGATGCAAATTGTGTGAACTATACTGGGTTTGCAGGTATGACATCTTCTTGCTACTCTAAGGTTTATGAAAATAGAACTATAGGAGAATGGATTATAGATACAGGTGCCACAGCTCACATGTGCAATGACCTATCTCTTTTTTCAAACCACAGAACTCTAAATAAACCTAGTGTAGTGACCCTACCCGATGGTAGCATGAAAAATATCACCAAAATTGGTACAGTGCCTTTAAACCAGAATATGCAATTGCTAGATGTGCTATATATGCCCACATTTAAATACAATTTACTGTCTGTTAGCCAAATCACCCAAACTAACAAAATATCTGTACAATTCTACCATAATCAATGCATCTTGTAGGACCTAGTGACTAAACACCCATTGGCTGTTGGGAGAATGCACCAAGGATTATATAGACTAAATAAAGAATCATTTAGCCATCAAGACAGCAGAATAAAGACAATTGGCACAGCATTGGCATCTCAACAACTTCAAAGCAACTACGAAGTATGGCACAGAAGATTAGGTCATGCATCAAAAAGCAAATTGTTGCATCTAAATGTAATAAAAGCCAATGAATGTGATTCTCATGTATGCACCATCTGCCCTATTGCAAAACAACAAAGATTGAGTTTTAATAAGAGCAAGATTACATCTACATCGCAATTTGAGCTAATTCATGTGGATCTCTGGGGCCCATATTCAGTAGTTTCAGTATCAAATGCAAGATATGTATTAACCATAGTTGACGATTACACTAGAGCTACATGGACATATTTACTACAGCAAAAACAATCAGTATCTGCTGTGTTAAAGGAATTCATAGCTATGGTGAACAATCAATTTCATAAGTCAGTCAAGAACTTAAGATCAGACAATGGGACAGAGTTTGTGAACCAAGATTGTAGCAAGTGGCTGAAGGAAAAGGGCATTATTCATCAGAAATCATGCCCATACACCCCACAACAGAATGGGGTAGTTGAAAGAAAGCACAAACACCTATTACAAGTTGCAAGAGCTCTAATGTAATACCCGGCTAAATCAGGCATCGGAATTTCTACCGTCCGGTGGAATTTAAGGATGTCAGAGTTTTCTAGAAGGGTATAGAAAGGTTTTCTAACTGTTTGTAAGTCTTTTAAAGAGTTGGTTTAGAGAAGAGTTAAGTTTTGAGGAGATTTGGCCAAAGGAGTTTCTGTCAGGTTCGGCCCCCGAATGGTAAGTTCGGCCGCCGAAAGTGCCCAATGTTCGGCCCCCGAAGTTCAAGTTCGGCCCCCGAATGTTGCATGGTTTTGCATGCAGTTTCGGCAGCCGAAGTTGAGCTGGTCAGCCAGCTATTGTGCACTCCTCAGTCGGTGAAATGGCCAACTGTTGCCTCCAGCTCGTGAGCAGAGGTTATGCCACGTCTCCCTTGACTCATCTGCAAGCTTTTAATCAGCTCATGCAGCGGGTTGAGTGTGTGTCAAAGGTTTTGAACGTTTTTGAGAGAAAAGAAGAGTTGTGAGGGTTTGAAGCTTTGGAGGAGGAGTTGCTGTGTTGGCTGTTCCTCTTCTGTTTTCCAGAGGTAAGGGAAGTCTTTAAGCTTGTTTTCCTGAGTGTGATCAGCTGTTAAAGAGGTTATGGGTAGAGTTGCATGAGTAGGTTTAGAGGTATGTTTTTGAGGGTTTTTGCATGGAAGCATGATTATGTGTTATCGTTGCTGTTTTGTTGGGGTTAATAGGTAGTTTTGGACCCCTTTGTACATATACGTGAGTATATGTATGTTGAGGAGTTGTGTATGCATGATTGAGTAGAGTTGGTGCTTGGCAGGAGATGGTTGTGCACGAAGCTGAGTTCTGGATGGACTCAGGTTCGGCCGCCGAAGGGAGGATTCGGCCGCCGAACCCCTTGTGAAGGTAGTTTCGGCTGCCTAAGGTTGCCTCCGAAAGAATGGACTTTCGGATCTGTCCTGCACATTCGGCCGCCGAAGATGCCGCCGAAGGTGTCCTGCCTAGCTTTTCCTTTGCATGTTTTAAGTGATTGTTCTATGAGCTTTTAGAGGGGTTTTGGGAAGATGTTTAAGAGTTAATAAGAGTATGTTTGACACCTCAAGCGAGTCCTTTTGTGTAGGATCGGACCCGACAGTTCAGGGAGGTCGTCCGGTTTAGCAGTTGCAGAGTCAGTCAGGTGTCTGCTGAAGGAGCAGAGGTGAGTAGAACTAAACTTAATCTTTTATTAAAGAAACATAGTGCTTTAGCATAGTTCATGCATCATGAATGCTATGATATGTATTAGGGTGATTGCATTAGAATCACGAATATGAAGCATTGCATATTATGTGATCAGAGGTTAGGTGGACCCAGGCGACTCCAATAGCCTAAGCTTCGGCTCCTGTCATTGTGTCAGGTCAGTTGGGCAAGTACATGTTGGTATGCCCTGTGTAGCTCCTTTGGGGGGCCAGTATTGACAGAGGGTATTTTTGGGGTCATGTCTACCTTTGTGGAGATTAGACCAAGGCGACTTCACTAGCCCGTCGAGGGAGTTCTGGGGTCATGTCTAATCCACGATATATTGAGATGTTTGTTTGGTGCTGCATTTTCATATATAGTGCGTATGAATGAACTGTTTTCAGTGTTTCTACTCACTGGGCTTTAGAAGCTCATCCCTTTCCCTTAATCCCAGTTTTGCAGGTTCAGAGTAGCTGGGAAGGGCAGAAGCAACAGAGTGATGCTAAAGGATTGCATGTGTAATAGTATAGTGTGGACATGATGTATCATGATGTATATACAGAGCTATATGTAAAAGTGATGTAATAGGTAGTCAGTTAATGTATAAATGAGTTAGAATGTGCTTTTGCCTATTGTCTAGTGTATGTTCATCCCTAGTGTATGCATGTATCCTGTTTTATAGTTTCTTGATGAGAAATGAGTCAAACCAGGCTTAATACATGTTGTGTTTCGAAAACCCAGTGAATCATAACTGTGAGGGAAGACAGGGTTTAATTCCCTTGACCCAAGACCAGTGCATAGGAAAGACCAGGTTTGATTCCTGTGATCCATAGAGAGGCCATTAGAGAAGACCAGGTTTGATTCCTGTGACTCTATGGTAGCCAAGTTTACTTATGATATGCTGACCCTTATAGAGTGGGTTCTATGCTGCAGAGCGCATAGGGCATGGAGGTTACTTGGTAGAGTGTCACTGGTGTATTATAGATAGCCCGAGGGCTAGTTCAGATTTGTATATCTGAGCATTTTGGTTCATATGATTGGACCTACAGAGAGTGTTTTAAAGGTTAAGTCTGGTAGTTTTAAAGAAACGTTTTTCAGTTGGTGGATCATGTATGGGATGTTTGGAGTTCAGTTTAGGCTTGCTACGGGTTCTGGCGGCCTTAAGCCGACCTGAGTCCTAGCGCCGAGCAGTTTGGGCCGTTACAGAGAGGGTACCGGTTTCCGGGCTGTTACAGATGGTATCAGAGCATAGGGCCTCTAGAGTACGATGTGCTGAGTCAGTATACTCAGGGATCAGAGTTATCTCACATCGGAAAGAGGTTAAGATGTCAGAGTTTTAGATCGTTCGAGTACGGTGTGTTGAGCAAGGGTTCACACATTGGAAAGAGGTTGGTCTAGAAGTTGTGGTCAGGCAAAGCACAATAAGTAAACTCATGTCCACTAGGATCAGGCAGTTGAATTTTGTTTTGCATGCTGATGTGAAATGCACATGTATATTCATAAGTATTAATGAGATGCTATGTATGCATGTATATATGGTACGTTCATGTGTTTCATATGAACTCTGTGTTTGCTAATGTTTGTTCTTATGTGTTGTTCTCAGGAAAGCTAGTGGAGTGTTAAGATGAGGAGTGTTAGTCAACCTGTGGAATCAGATCCATCTGAGGGATCTTTTGCTGATAATAGAGTAGGAAGAAAGCTAGAATCAGAAAACAAGAGAGAGATAGAAGTAGATGTGCAAAGAAAGGAGGTAGGTGTACAAGTAAATATGGATGAGTCTGTAACAGGTGCTCAAACTAAGGATTCTAGGATAGGAGAGAATGAACCCTCCACCTGGAGTACAGCTACCTGGAAAGGAGCAACGTGGGGGAAGACTACAAAGAAAAAGGGTAGGGGTTTTAAAGGGTCAACAAAGCGAGAGGTAGGGAATAGTGATGTTGGTCCCAGTTCTGGTATAGGCAAGCCACAGTGTTTGCGGTGTGGTAGATTGCATAAGGGAATTTGTCTGGCAGGAACCACAGTTTGTTTTAGGTGTGGACAGGAGGGGCATGTGGTTCGTGAGTGTCGTATGATGCCTTGGATGGTTCGGTCCCAGCAGACTTTTTCAGGTAGAACAGTTCAGCAGGGAATAGCCCCATCAGATCCAGTGATGTCAGGTATGCTCTTTTTGAGAGTTTTGATGTATCTCTTTGTTTTGGATCCTAGTAGGATTGAAAGAAACAGAATGTAATAGAGTTACATGTTCAGAGTAACAGTAAAAGAGAGAAAGAGTAAATAAGTAAGTGAAAAGCAAAAGGAAAAGTGAATCAGATCAGAGTACGATAAGAATAAAGCCAAAAAGAAAGGTTAGAATTGTCTGGGACTGGGTGGTAGTTGAGGCAGAGGAAAAGGGTTAGCTTTTCTTCAGAGGATTCCCGAGAGAAGTTCCGTTAGCTTCGGCTTGGATCTTTATCCTGACATAGTAGAGGCTAACACATTAAGCACGGTGACGTCAGATACGTTCACTTAGAAGTGCTCAGATGTGTAAGTTAGTTGTTTGGGACCCCAGTGTTTCGCTTTCCTTGTTGTTGTTGTGAGCCGTTGATAGGATTGGGTTTGATGACTTCTGGGCTTAGAGTGTTTTCCTTGGGTCAGTGGACCTGAGAGTGTGATCCATATGCAAAGTCAGTTAGTTCAGTTCAGAGTTAGTGGTGAGTAGATGCGATCCAGCTGACCTTTTGGTTCTAGATTTGACTGTGTGATGTCATTCTAGGGCGGATTGATGCATTACTCATGGTACTACCTGTGTCGTCAGAGACAAGGTAGGAGAGTTTATAGTTGAAGATGGATCAGAGTAGTCCTTTTAGGGGGACAGAGTATAGCTGCCGAGAAGTTGATGTCAGCCCTGCAGGCTCATAGTTTTCAGGAAAGGTTATCAGAGGGTTGTCTTAGCTCGTGTGAGCAAGTTTGTCAGGACAGGGAATCAGCCTCAGTGCCTTTTTCTAGTGAGTTCTAGATGTTTCCCAGATAGGCTGTCAGGTTTACCATCTGTCAGGGAGGTAGAATTGGACTGAGAATGGTATCTGGACGCGGAACCATTATTTCCTTTCTTTCCTCTACAGAATGGCACCTGCAGAGAGAGAGCTAAGAGTTATCAGAATAGAGAAACAGAGGCTTGGTAGTTAATGGTTTTATCTGACTTAGTACTTCACCTTGGTTTATACCCAGTTGGTGTGGGAAACGAACGATGAAGCCTTAAGGTTTTGATCTCATAGAACAGTAAACCAGTGAGTTTAAGCTGGTAAGCAAGTACCAAGTTATCCTAGTTAGGATTGATGATCTTTTAGCTGTTCTGATAAGAGGTGATTATGGTTTTAGTGTTAGTGTAATCAGAGTATTGAGTATCCCTTTTGCGAGTTAGGAAAAAGATAAAGAAAAAAAGAGGAATACGGATCAGAGTAGCGCAGCGAAAGCTGTGGAGTTTAGATCTTGTTTGTTCTTGTTTGTTTGTTTTTAACATTCGAGGACGAATGTTTTATAAGGGGGGAAGATTGTAATACCCGGCTAAATCAGGCATCGGAATTTCTACCGTCCGGTGGAATTTAAGGATGTCAGAGTTTTCTAGAAGGGTATTGTAACGCCCCGGAAATCCGGACCGCTACCGGCGCTAGGATTCAGGTCGGCTTAAGGCCGCCGGAACCCGTAGCAAGCCTACATACATCCTGTTCACCTGTTTAATCCCATACATGATCATCAAACATACATAAGAATTAAAAACTTTTCTTTTTCTTCATTCACCAAACTCAACCTGTGCATGCACTATATTCATCATATACATAAACATTAATCCCTCTGTGGGATTTCAACAAAGCCTCAAGGGCTATACATCATATGGTGAGTTGGTTTACATCAATATCAAAACACAAGATCATGTACATACCAAGGGATTAACATATACTATGGTCAAGCACAACTCTATCCTTAATAACATAATTACATTACATTCTTATCATTTGTCATGTCCACATACTCTAGCTATTACATACATATGACTTTTCTCTTCTTTTCTTCTCTATCACTCCCGTACCTGCAAACCTGGGGGTTAGGGGAGAGGGGTGAGCTAAAAGCCCAGTGAGCAGAAACTAAAAACATTATATTAAAGTTCATGCTTTCATGAAATGCATCATATCACAGACAATCCACATCAAGGGTGAACCTGTCACCAATTAGTCCCAACATAGTCTCGTGCCAGGCCGTAGCATGGGGTCCTGGTCTTCCTGTCATAACATACATAAAGTCTCGTGCCAGGCCGTAGCATGGGGTCCTGGTCTTCCTGTCATATCATATATAAAGCCTCGTGCCAGGCCGTAGCATGGGGTCCTGGTCTTCCTGTCATATCATATATAAAGTCTCGTGCCAGGCCGTAGCATGGGGTCCTGGTCTTCCTGTCATATCATATATAAAGTCTCGTGCCAGGCCGTAGCATGGGGTCCTGGTCTTCCTGTCATATCATATATAAAGCCTCGTGGACTAATTGGATCATACAGCATTCACCCACAACCACAAAATAAAATGCAATGCGACATATTCGTGAACTAATGCAATCAGCCTATTACATGTCATCATGATGCATGAAACATGCTCAAAACATTTAATTGCTTGATTTAAAACATTAAGCTTGTTTCCACTCACCTCTGGTTAGCTCTGACCAGACACTGAAGCAGCTCACTCACTGCTGGGGTCCTCGGTTCCTCGGGTCCGAACCTACACAGGTGGACTCCAATGAGGGACCAAACATATATAAACATAACTCTAATACATCCCCCAAAAACCCCCTAAAACATCATGAAAACATCACAGAAAATATGCATGAAACGGCTGAACAGGGCACCTTCGGCGGCACCTTCGGCGGCCGAAAGTCCTGGACAGAGACGAAACTCAGCTAGGTTCGGCGGCACCTTCGGCGGCCGAAAGTGCCAGACAGAGACGAAAGTCTCTTTTCGGGGGCACCTTCGGCAGCCGAAAGCTGCCTTCACAAGAGGGGTTCGGCGGCCGAAACTCCCTTCGGCTGCCGAACCTGGTTTCTGCCAAACGGCAGAAACTTGGTTCAAATGAACCTCCTGCCTCCCAAAACCATAGATCATGCATATTTCTCAACCAAAACACACATACAAGTTCCTAGGGGTCTCAAACATGCATATACCCCATCTACAACACTTCACACACACACAATCAAGCTACATTGCTCAAACATCATCAAAACTCATAGGTTCAACATAAACCCTAACATGCATTCTACCCATAGATCTTACTTAAAACTTGTTTAAAACATAAAAAGGGTTCAAGATCGACCCTTACCTCTTGAAGAAACGAGAGGAAAGCGATCCTAGCTTGGAGATGGAGAGATTAAGCTCTTTGAACCTCCAAGCACTCAAAACTTGCTCAAAGCTCACAAATCTTCAAAACAAAGTTATAAACTTGTTAAAACCATGAAAGATCTAGAGGAAACACTCAAGATCGAGGGAGGAACGGTGGAGACTCACCTTGGCCGACAATGGGAGAGAAAAAGCTCGCCCGTGCGGACCAAGGGGACCCTTTTATAGTGGCTGGCCAGGCCACGTTCGGGGGCCGAATGTGCCTCCGCATCCATGCAATGTTCGGCGGCCGAACATGAGGTTCGGCGGCCGAACCTGCACTTCCCTCACTTAGACTTTCGGGGGCCTAACGTGCCTCCCAAAGTCCATGCATGTTCGGCGGCCGAAAGTGAGTTTCGGCGGCCGAACCTGGGTTTTTCCTTAAAGAATTTTCATGCAAAAACTTATTTAAGATCATACTTAAAACATTAAAATACATGAAAACATTTAATAAAAACATGCTTTTACCCTTCTAGAGGTTTCCGACACCCAAATTCCACCGGACGGTAGGAATTCCGATACCGGAGTCTAGCCGGGTATTACATTCTCCCCCCCTTAAGAACATTCGTCCCCGAATGTTCCTCAACTAGTACATGCATAGCGAAACAAACATAACATACACACATATAGCACATGGAACACATCTCAACTAACCTTAGAAGAGGTGGGGGTACTGCTGGAGCATGGACTCCCGGGTCTCCCAAGTGCATTCTTCCAAATTGTGGTGGTTCCAAAGGACTTTCACCATCGGGATTTCCTTGTTCCTCAACCTCCTGATCTGAGTGTCAAGAATCCGCACTGGCTGTTCAACATAAGTGAGATCCTCTTGGATCTCCACATCAGGCTCGCTAAGAACCTTGCCCGGATCTGACACGAACTTCCTCAACATGGAAACATGGAAAACCGGATGGATTCTCTCCATAGAAGCAGGCAAGTCCAGCTTGTACGATACATTTCCAATCCTTTGCAGGACTTCAAAGGGTCCAATGTACCGCGGAGCTAGCTTACCCTTCTTACCAAATCGAACCACCCCTTTCATCGGAGACACCTTGAGCAATACTAGATCCCCCTCCTGAAACTCTACCTGTTTCCTGCGGATGTCTGCATAACTTTTCTGCCTGCTGGTGGCAGTCTCTATCCTTTCTCTGATAATGGGCACCACCCTGCTGGTAATCTCAACAAGCTCAGGCCCTGCTAAGGACCTCTCTCCTACCTCTTCCCAACAAACGGGTGACCTGCACTTCCTCCCATATAAAGCTTCATAGGGAGCCATCCCTATGCTAGCATGATAGCTGTTATTGTAGGCAAACTCCACCAAAGGTAGATGTTGCTTCCAAGAACCGCCAAAATCTAGCACACACATTCTGAGCATATCTTCTATGGTCTGGATGGTCCTCTCTGACTGTCCATCAGTCTGGGGGTGGAAGGCAGTACTGAAATCTAACCTGGTACCCATAGCACTCTGCAGACTCCGCCAAAACCTGGAGGTGAACTGGGGCCCTCTATCTGACACTATAGATACCGGGACCCCATGTAGTCTGACGACTTCATCCACATAAACCTGCGCTAACTTATCCACAGAGTAGTTGCTCCTAACTGGAATGAAGTGAGCAGATTTGGTGAGTCTGTCCACAATCACCCATATGGAGTCTAGTCTGTTGGATGTTGCCGGTAACCCCACTACAAAGTCCATAGCTATGTTCTCCCATTTCCATTCTGGAATAGGTAGCGGGTTAAGCATTCCAGCCGGCTTCTGATGTTCCAGCTTCACCCTCTGACATATTTCGCAGGCTGACACGAATTGTGCCACTTCCCTCTTCATAGCTGGCCACCAATACACCCTCTTCAGATCTTGATACATCTTGGTGGCTCCAGGGTGAATGCTGTATCTTGCATTATGAGCCTCTCTCATAATGTCTCCTTTAAGCCCGATGTCATCTGGTACACATAGTCTGTTCCCATAGCGGAGGATCCCCTTATCATCGAATCTGAACTCACTATCTTTGCCTGACTGAACAGTCCTGGCAATCTTCACTAACTCTGGGTCCTCGTGCTGTTTCTGAGCCACCTGCTCCAGAAACACGGGGGTTACTTTCATCTGTGCAATCAAAGCACCTGTACCAGACAACTCCATCTGTAGACCCTCCTCAATGAGCTTATAAAATTCCTTCACCACCGGTCTCCTCTCTGCCGTGATGTGGGATAGACTGCCAAGTGATTTCCGGCTTAAGGCATCAGCTACTACATTAGCCTTACCCGGATGGTACTGTATCTTACAATCATAGTCACTGAGCAGTTCTACCCATCTCCTCTGCCTCAAGTTCAAATCTCTCTGACTCAAGATGTGCTGCAGGCTCTTATGATCTGTGAAGATCTCACATTTTACCCCATAGAGGTAATGCCTCCACATCTTGAGGGCAAAGATAACCGCTGCCATCTCCAGATCGTGTGTGGGGTAATTCATCTCATGCCTCTTTAGCTGTCTAGAAGCATAAGCGATCACCCTACCATTCTGCATCAACACACAACCCAAGCCTACTCTGGATGCATCACAGAATACTGTGAAGTCCTCATTGCTGGTTGGCAGAGCTAACACTGGTGCTGAAGTCAACCTCTTCTTGAGCTCCTCAAAGCTTTCTTCACATCGATCGGTCCAATCGAACCTCTGATTCTTTCTGGTCAATCTGGTTAAAGGAGCTGCAATCTTGGAGAAGTCCTGTACGAACCTCCTGTAATAACCAGCCAAACCCAAGAAACTTCTGATCTCTGTTACTGAGGTGGGTCTGGGCCAGTTAGTCACAGCCTCTACTTTCTTGGGGTCTACCTCTATTCCATTCTCTGACACTATATGCCCCAAGAATGATATGCTCCTTAACCAGAACTCACACTTGGAGAACTTGGCATACAAGCCATGTTCCCTCAAGGTCTGCAAAACTATCCTCAGATGATGGGCATGCTCCTCTGCATTCCTGGAATACACTAGGATATCATCTATGAAGACAATAACGAAGTGATCCAGGTATGGTCTGAATATTCTGTTCATGAGGTCCATGAATGTTGCAGGGGCGTTAGTTAACCCGAACGGCATCACAAGGAACTCATAGTGCCCATATCTGGTCCTGAAGGCCGTCTTTGGCACGTCCTCCTCTCTGATTCTCAACTGATGGTACCCGGATCTCAGATCTATTTTGGAGAAACAACCCGCTCCTGCTAGCTGGTCGAATAGATCGTCGATCCTTGGCAATGGGTACTTATTCTTGATGGTGACTTTGTTCAACTGCCTGTAGTCGATACAAAGCCTGAGGGATCCATCCTTTTTCTTCACAAAGAGTACTGGAGCACCCCAAGGTGAGGTACTCGGTCGGATGAAACCCTTGTCTACCAGTTCCTGCAACTGTTCTTTTAACTCTTTCATCTCGGCTGGTGCCATCCTGTAGGGAGGGATAGAGATAGGCCTAGTTCCAGGCATTAACTCAATTTCGAACTCTATCTCCCTAGCAGGTGGTAACCCTGGCAGCTCGTCTGGGAAAACATCTAAGAACTCACTCACCACAGGCACTGAGGCGGGCTCTCTAACATGACTATCCAACTCCCTCACATGAGCTAGAAACCCCTGACATCCCCTCCTAAGCAACCTACGAGCCTGAAGAGCTGAAATTAGACCTCTAGGTGTACCCCTCTTGTCTCCTCTGAAGACGACCTCTGACCCATCCTGACATCTGAACTTAACTACCTTGTCCCTGCAGTCCAAGGTAGCACCATGGGTAGATAGCCAATCCATCCCTAGAATGACGTCAAAGTCTGTCAAATCTAGAACCACAAGGTCGGCGGACAAGCATCTTCCCTCTATAAAAACTGGACTACACTGGCAGACTGACTCTGCAACTGACGGGTCACACTTGGGTCCACTGACCCATAGGGGACACTCTAACTCAGAGACCATCAATCCTAACCTCTGAACGGCTCTCGGTGCAATAAAAGAGTGAGATGCACCCGGGTCCATTAATGCATACACATCAGAACACCCTATGATGAGTTTACCTGACACCACGGTGTTGGATGTGTTAGCCTCCTGCTGCGTCATGGTGAAGATCCTGGCTGGAGCTGACGGACCCTCACCTCTGAACCCTGCTGAAGAAGAGGCTGACCCTCTCCCTCTGCCTCTGCCACTGGCCTGTGTAGCAGCTGGAGCTACTGGCTGTGCCACACTTCCTGAAGCTGTCTGTGCCATAGGAACTGCTTTAGGACATTGCCATGACATATGCCCCTCTTGCCCACATCTGTAGCAGGTCGTCGTCCCATACCGGCATAAACCCCTGTGTGGCCTACCACACTTCGCACAAGCTGCATTATCTGCCCCAGAACTAGAACCACTGCCAAACCCCAGACTAGACTTGACCTTGTTCCAGAACTTATTCTTCTTACCCTTGGGCTTACCCCATCTCTTACTGCCTGAAGCTGCTGCACTCAAGGTAGAGGGATCTAACCTTCCCCCTCCCGGAGTTTTAGAACCAGAAGCTTGTGCCACTGTCTGTTTGACTGTCCCCTGAACGATAGCACTAGCCTCCATTCTCCTAGCCATGTCTACTATGGCGTGAAAACTCTCTCTATCTGCTGACTGTACCAAGGAGGAATACCTGGGATGGAGCTTCATGATATACCTCCTCGACTTCTTCTGGTCTGTGCTAAGGTCTTGCCCAGTAAAAGGCAGCAACTCCATAAACCTGTCAGTATACTCGTCTACACTCATGTCATCGGTTTGCCTCAACTGCTCGAATTCTATCATCTTCAATTCCCTTGAACTATCAGGGAAAGCCCATCCTGCAAATTCATTAGCGAACTCCTCCCATGATAGGCTATCCACCCTCGGCTTCACATAGTTTTTGAACCACTCACGGGCCTTTTTGCATTTCAAGGTGAAACCAGCCATCTGAATGGCTCTACTATCATCAGCTCCGATCTCCTCTGTGATCATCTTGACCTTCTCCAAATATACGAACGGGTCATCGCCTGACTCAAACTGGGGAGCACCCAACTTCATGTAATCTGTCATTTTAGCCTTACTTCCCCCAGATGAGCTAGGCTGAGGTATCTGGGTATCTGGGACTGTAGGTGCTGGTGGTGGAGGAGGTACAGCATCCCCTGAGGTAGGGTTTGCTGGATTTGGATGATATGGTGGAGGTGGGTACATTGGGTACTGTGGATATGGAGGGTAGTATGGTGGGTATGGCATCTGTGTGGAGTAAGGGTTAAAACTAGGGTAATCCGATGTACCTCCCATCGAATACCCGGGATTTTGGGTGTAGGGCGGATAGTGAGGTGGCTGAACAAATCCCGAGGCCTGAGTGCCTCCTTGGGATTCTCCCATACCCTCTTCTGACATACTGACGCCCAAACTGCCATCCCTCCTTTGATCAACATCCATCTGATCCCCCATATCCTCTGACATACCTCCCTGCACTGTTCCTCTGACTGATCTGCTTCTTCCCAGATCTAAAGACCTTCTAGGGTCTCTCACTGCTCGGTCCCTGTTGGACCTACTTGACATTGCCCTAGGCAATGTTGAAGGACGGGCACCAATGCCCTCGTCCTGAGGTGGTATTCCAGTCAATCGTGCAGATCGACGGGTTCCTCTCATCCTGTTTTCTGAGAAACAGTAAACATCACATAAACATTAGCATTAAATGGTTCATGTCGGCAAGCATGAACCTCACAGCTACATTACACACATAGCATATCATCTTGGTATATCATACAATCATAGCAAGACAGGACTCTACATCCTATCCTAGGGGACATGATTTTTGCCTATTGTGCTTGACCTTCTATAACATCTATGAGCCCGACACTCTAGGTCCGACCATATGAACCTAGGGCTCTGATACCACTCTGTAACGCCCCGGAAATCCGGACCGCTACCGGCGCTAGGATTCAGGTCGGCTTAAGGCCGCCGGAACCCGTAGCAAGCCTACATACATCCTGTTCACCTGTTTAATCCCATACATGATCATCAAACATACATAAGAATTAAAAACTTTTCTTTTTCTTCATTCACCAAACTCAACCTGTGCATGCACTATATTCATCATATACATAAACATTAATCCCTCTGTGGGATTTCAACAAAGCCTCAAGGGCTATACATCATATGGTGAGTTGGTTTACATCAATATCAAAACACAAGATCATGTACATACCAAGGGATTAACATATACTATGGTCAAGCACAACTCTATCCTTAATAACATAATTACATTACATTCTTATCATTTGTCATGTCCACATACTCTAGCTATTACATACATATGACTTTTCTCTTCTTTTCTTCTCTATCACTCCCGTACCTGCAAACCTGGGGGTTAGGGGAGAGGGGTGAGCTAAAAGCCCAGTGAGCAGAAACTAAAAACATTATATTAAAGTTCATGCTTTCATGAAATGCATCATATCACAGACAATCCACATCAAGGGTGAACCTGTCACCAATTAGTCCCAACATAGTCTCGTGCCAGGCCGTAGCATGGGGTCCTGGTCTTCCTGTCATAACATACATAAAGTCTCGTGCCAGGCCGTAGCATGGGGTCCTGGTCTTCCTGTCATATCATATATAAAGCCTCGTGCCAGGCCGTAGCATGGGGTCCTGGTCTTCCTGTCATATCATATATAAAGTCTCGTGCCAGGCCGTAGCATGGGGTCCTGGTCTTCCTGTCATATCATATATAAAGTCTCGTGCCAGGCCGTAGCATGGGGTCCTGGTCTTCCTGTCATATCATATATAAAGCCTCGTGGACTAATTGGATCATACAGCATTCACCCACAACCACAAAATAAAATGCAATGCGACATATTCGTGAACTAATGCAATCAGCCTATTACATGTCATCATGATGCATGAAACATGCTCAAAACATTTAATTGCTTGATTTAAAACATTAAGCTTGTTTCCACTCACCTCTGGTTAGCTCTGACCAGACACTGAAGCAGCTCACTCACTGCTGGGGTCCTCGGTTCCTCGGGTCCGAACCTACACAGGTGGACTCCAATGAGGGACCAAACATATATAAACATAACTCTAATACATCCCCCAAAAACCCCCTAAAACATCATGAAAACATCACAGAAAATATGCATGAAACGGCTGAACAGGGCACCTTCGGCGGCACCTTCGGCGGCCGAAAGTCCTGGACAGAGACGAAACTCAGCTAGGTTCGGCGGCACCTTCGGCGGCCGAAAGTGCCAGACAGAGACGAAAGTCTCTTTTCGGGGGCACCTTCGGCAGCCGAAAGCTGCCTTCACAAGAGGGGTTCGGCGGCCGAAACTCCCTTCGGCTGCCGAACCTGGTTTCTGCCAAACGGCAGAAACTTGGTTCAAATGAACCTCCTGCCTCCCAAAACCATAGATCATGCATATTTCTCAACCAAAACACACATACAAGTTCCTAGGGGTCTCAAACATGCATATACCCCATCTACAACACTTCACACACACACAATCAAGCTACATTGCTCAAACATCATCAAAACTCATAGGTTCAACATAAACCCTAACATGCATTCTACCCATAGATCTTACTTAAAACTTGTTTAAAACATAAAAAGGGTTCAAGATCGACCCTTACCTCTTGAAGAAACGAGAGGAAAGCGATCCTAGCTTGGAGATGGAGAGATTAAGCTCTTTGAACCTCCAAGCACTCAAAACTTGCTCAAAGCTCACAAATCTTCAAAACAAAGTTATAAACTTGTTAAAACCATGAAAGATCTAGAGGAAACACTCAAGATCGAGGGAGGAACGGTGGAGACTCACCTTGGCCGACAATGGGAGAGAAAAAGCTCGCCCGTGCGGACCAAGGGGACCCTTTTATAGTGGCTGGCCAGGCCACGTTCGGGGGCCGAATGTGCCTCCGCATCCATGCAATGTTCGGCGGCCGAACATGAGGTTCGGCGGCCGAACCTGCACTTCCCTCACTTAGACTTTCGGGGGCCTAACGTGCCTCCCAAAGTCCATGCATGTTCGGCGGCCGAAAGTGAGTTTCGGCGGCCGAACCTGGGTTTTTCCTTAAAGAATTTTCATGCAAAAACTTATTTAAGATCATACTTAAAACATTAAAATACATGAAAACATTTAATAAAAACATGCTTTTACCCTTCTAGAGGTTTCCGACACCCAAATTCCACCGGACGGTAGGAATTCCGATACCGGAGTCTAGCCGGGTATTACAGGTATAGAAAGGTTTTCTAACTGTTTGTAAGTCTTTTAAAGAGTTGGTTTAGAGAAGAGTTAAGTTTTGAGGAGATTTGGCCAAAGGAGTTTCTGTCAGGTTCGGCCCCCGAATGGTAAGTTCGGCCGCCGAAAGTGCCCAATGTTCGGCCCCCGAAGTTCAAGTTCGGCCCCCGAATGTTGCATGGTTTTGCATGCAGTTTCGGCAGCCGAAGTTGAGCTGGTCAGCCAGCTATTGTGCACTCCTCAGTCGGTGAAATGGCCAGCTGTTGCCTCCAGCTCGTGAGCAGAGGTTATGCCACGTCTCCCTTGACTCATCTGCAAGCTTTTAATCAGCTCATGCAGCGGGTTGAGTGTGTGTCAAAGGTTTTGAACGTTTTTGAGAGAAAAGAAGAGTTGTGAGGGTTTGAAGCTTTGGAGGAGGAGTTGCTGTGTTGGCTGTTCCTCTTCTGTTTTCCAGAGGTAAGGGAAGTCTTTAAGCTTGTTTTCCTGAGTGTGATCAGCTGTTAAAGAGGTTATGGGTAGAGTTGCATGAGTAGGTTTAGAGGTATGTTTTTGAGGGTTTTTGCATGGAAGCATGATTATGTGTTATCGTTGCTGTTTTGTTGGGGTTAATAGGTAGTTTTGGACCCCTTTGTACATATACGTGAGTATATGTATGTTGAGGAGTTGTGTATGCATGATTGAGTAGAGTTGGTGCTTGGCAGGAGATGGTTGTGCACGAAGCTGAGTTCTGGATGGACTCAGGTTCGGCCGCCGAAGGGAGGATTCGGCCGCCGAACCCCTTGTGAAGGTAGTTTCGGCTGCCTAAGGTTGCCTCCGAAAGAATGGACTTTCGGATCTGTCCTGCACATTCGGCCGCCGAAGATGCCGCCGAAGGTGTCCTGCCTAGCTTTTCCTTTGCATGTTTTAAGTGATTGTTCTATGAGCTTTTAGAGGGGTTTTGGGAAGATGTTTAAGAGTTAATAAGAGTATGTTTGACACCTCAAGCAAGTCCTTTTGTGTAGGATCGGACCCGACAGTTCAGGGAGGTCGTCCGGTTTAGCAGTTGCAGAGTCAGTCAGGTGTCTGCTGAAGGAGCAGAGGTGAGTAGAACTAAACTTAATCTTTTATTAAAGAAACATAGTGCTTTAGCATAGTTCATGCATCATGAATGCTATGATATGTATTAGGGTGATTGCATTAGAATCACGAATATGAAGCATTGCATATTATGTGATCAGAGGTTAGGTGGACCCAGGCGACTCCAATAGCCTAAGCTTCGGCTCCTGTCATTGTGTCAGGTCAGTTGGGCAAGTACATGTTGGTATGCCCTGTGTAGCTCCTTTGGGGGGCCAGTATTGACAGAGGGTATTTTTGGGGTCATGTCTACCTTTGTGGAGATTAGACCAAGGCGACTTCACTAGCCCGTCGAGGGAGTTCTGGGGTCATGTCTAATCCACGATATATTGAGATGTTTGTTTGGTGCTGCATTTTCATATATAGTGCGTATGAATGAACTGTTTTCAGTGTTTCTACTCACTGGGCTTTAGAAGCTCATCCCTTTCCCTTAATCCCAGTTTTGCAGGTTCAGAGTAGCTGGGAAGGGCAGAAGCAACAGAGTGATGCTAAAGGATTGCATGTGTAATAGTATAGTGTGGACATGATGTATCATGATGTATATACAGAGCTATATGTAAAAGTGATGTAATAGGTAGTCAGTTAATGTATAAATGAGTTAGAATGTGCTTTTGCCTATTGTCTAGTGTATGTTCATCCCTAGTGTATGCATGTATCCTGTTTTATAGTTTCTTGATGAGAAATGAGTCAAACCAGGCTTAATACATGTTGTGTTTCGAAAACCCAGTGAATCATAACTGTGAGGGAAGACAGGGTTTAATTCCCTTGACCCAAGACCAGTGCATAGGAAAGACCAGGTTTGATTCCTGTGATCCATAGAGAGGCCATTAGAGAAGACCAGGTTTGATTCCTGTGACTCTATGGTAGCCAAGTTTACTTATGATATGCTGACCCTTATAGAGTGGGTTCTATGCTGCAGAGCGCATAGGGCATGGAGGTTACTTGGTAGAGTGTCACTGGTGTATTATAGATAGCCCGAGGGCTAGTTCAGATTTGTATATCTGAGCATTTTGGTTCATATGATTGGACCTACAGAGAGTGTTTTAAAGGTTAAGTCTGGTAGTTTTAAAGAAACGTTTTTCAGTTGGTGGATCATGTATGGGATGTTTGGAGTTCAGTTTAGGCTTGCTACGGGTTCTGGCGGCCTTAAGCCGACCTGAGTCCTAGCGCCGAGCAGTTTGGGCCGTTACAGAGAGGGTACCGGTTTCCGGGCTGTTACATCTAATGTTTCAGTCAAAACTACCAAAAAGATTCTGGGGAGAATCCATACTCACTGCCACCTATATCATCAACAGATTACCAAGCCCTGTACTTAATTGGGAAACACCTTATGCTAGTTTGCACAAGGAAAAACCCAATCTAAACTTTCTCAAAACCTTTGGATGCCTATGCTTTGCAACCAATACTTTACCCCACAAGACAAAATTTGAAGAAAGAGCCTTTAAAGGAGTATTCCTTGGATATGTTCCAGGAATGAAGGCCTACAAAATCTATGCCATAGACCTAAACAAAATCATTGTTTCCAGAGATGTGATCTTCCATGAAGACATATTCCCATTCAGATCACAACCTGACACCCATGACCCACATAAAACAGTATTACCAAATACAATACCCGAATCTGACTCAAGTCCAACCATGCCAATGTCACCTCATACAAATATTAACCCTCCCCATGAATCTTTAAGAATAACAGAAGAGACTGAACAGTACACTGAGGATTCTGCAACTGAAGACAGAAGAGAAATATCTACTGAAGATGAAGGAGAAATTCCTGACAATCTTGAACCAGCCCCAGAAATTTCAGAAGAAGGAGCTTCTACACACACAAGGAGAAGCACAAGGCTACCTACAAGACCAAGATGGCTAAATGACTTTGTGGCAACCTCTATATGTCCTATCAATCCTGGTGCATTCCCCAACAACACCACAGGTAATTCTCCCTATAACTACCCCTGTTTTACCTCTGAACCTATTTTTACCCCCCATTATTTGAGTTTTGTGGCAAATGTGTCTATAAACTGTGAACCTAAGTCCTATTCACAAGCCAAGGAGGATAGCAATTGGGTGCAAGCCATGCAAGATGAACTAACAGCCTTAGATACCAATAATACTTGGTATTTAACAACTCTGCCCAAAGGAAAAAGAGCCATTGCTTCCAAATGGGTTTTCAGAATAAAATACAAGCCAGACGGCTCAGTTGACAGATTCAAGGCCAGGCTAGTGGCCAAGGGATTTAATCAATTACTTGGAATTGATTATACTGATAATTTTTCTCCAGTAGCCAAATTGGTTACTGTAAGAATGTTCATGGCAATTGCTACTGCCAAGAACTGGCCTATACATCAACTTGATGTAAATAATGCATACCTACATGGGCATATAGAAGAAGATTTATACATGATGCCCCCGGAAGGCTATGACAAAGCTCAACCAGGACAAGTGTGCAAACTCATAAAAAGCATTTACGGGCTAAAACAAGCAGGAAGAATGTGGAATAAGGAGCTTACCCAGTGCTTAAACCAATTTGGTTTCAAACAATCACCCTTTGATCACTGCCTGTTCACAAGAACAAAGGAAGGCAGTTTTTTAACATTGTTAGTTTACGTTGATGATATTCTTCTAGCAGGTCAATCAGAAAAAGATATAACAGAAATGAAATCTCACCTTGATAAAGCTTTCACAATCAAAGATCTGGGACATGTCAAATACTTTTTGGGATTACAGATCGCACGTTCTGAGACTGGATTATTTCTTCACCAAAAGAAATATCTATTAGACATTATACAAGACACAGGTTATATGCAAGCCAAATTTTCTGACAACCCACTACCACAAGGACTCAAACTTGACAACACAACAGGACCTCTTTTGACTGAACCAGATAAATACAGGAGGTTAATAGGTAGGTTACTCTACCTCGGAGTTACCAGGCCAGACATCTCCTACGCGACGCAGCACCTCAGCCAGTTCATGCAACAGCCGCGTCAACCACACTGGAACGCCGCACTTCACGTGCTTCGCTATCTGAAGAGTTGTCCAACAAGAGGGTTATTTTTCCCAGCTCAGAACGATCTCAAGCTCCGAGCTTTCTCCGATGCTGACTGGGCTTCTTGTCCGATGACCCGGAAATCTCTCACCGGGTTCTGCATATTCCTCGGACCATCCTTAATATCCTGGAAAACAAAAAAACAGACCACGGTTAGCAAGTCCTCAGCAGAAGCTGAGTACAGAAGCATGGCTCTCACAGTGTGCGAGCTCAAGTGGATCACTTACCTGATGAAAGAATTTCACGCCGATCCACAACTCCCTATACCGCTTCACTGCGACAACCAAGCGGCTCAGCATATCGCGGCCAACCCGGTTTTTCATGAACGAACGAAGCACCTGGACATCGACTGCCATATCGTCCGCGAGCAGATCACCAGAGGCCTCATTTCCACGGTGCACGTACCCTCACGGCAACAGATCGCCGATCTCTTCACGAAACCCTTGGGAGCGGCGCAGTTCCAGACTCTTCTATCCAAGATGAGTTTCCCTAAAAATTAGGGCAACTCTATCTTGCGGGGGGCGTGAAGAGATATTATGTACTGCCCCAAACGATGTACTGCCCCAAACGACGTCGCAGAGGAGAATCAAGCACAGCCAAAGACAGAATTAATTCAGAAGCAAAAACGGCGCCGTATAGAAAAAGCCAAAACGGCGCCGTTTCATAACCTGTTGTAATTTACTCCAGAAAGTCCAGGAAATTCAAGAAAACTCTAGAAAGATCAGTTTGTTAGGAATTAGTTTTCCAGATGTGTATATATACATGCCTTTTATCAGATCTAAATAACATATACTCTACCTTTTTCATCTCAATCTTAGCTAAACTTTACAGGTAGAGAATTTTCAGCTCCAACTGTTGAAATGGCTGTCGATGAAACTATTTGATTTGAACAATTCTTAACTCGACACAAAAAAATTAAGGATAAAGATGCTCATTTTGCACTTCGTAATGCATTAATAGAGCATTTGTGGGAGCAATATACAAATTAAAATGATCATATAAATTAGCTTGTAATTTTTATTGATAATTTAGTATGTATGAGTTTATTTTATTTTTAATTTGCTAATTAATGTTTAATTAATGTATGTTTATAATTAATGTTTAAGTAATGTTTTTTTATAATTATTATTTAATTAATACATTTTTATAATTAATATATTTTTTTTATTTATAAAATAATTAAATATTTGAATATAAGATGAAAATATAAAATATATAAATATTTAGAGTGAATATATAAAATTATATGAATTTTTTGAGTGAAATATATAAATAAAATTAAAGTAAAATAAATAATATAATATTAAAGAGAGAGAAGAATATAAATAGAATATTTTTTTTGGTGTTAAAATTGGTACAAAAGGTTGGAGATAATATTGCACCATTTTAGTGCAAAACACCAAAATAGTGCAAAAAATGGTGCATAGGGTTGGAGATGGCCTAATACAGTTTTTTTTTTTTTTTAATTTCTTCTTAGAAAACTAGACTTGTATTTTCTTTTTATTTTTTTTAATCACATAAATTTTTTTAAAAAATACTAATGTAAATTGTCTTTATATAATATTTGCTATCAGCTCTCAATTTTATGATATCTATATATTTTTTTATATTTATTTTACATATTTAAATGAGTAGGCTATAAATATTTTTTTTACAAAATTAATTAAATATTTTTTTAATTAAAAATATATGAATAAATTTATAGAAAATATGATTTAATAAGATAATTGTATAAAAATTTTAATTTTATATTAATTTATCAAAATTAAAGTATTAGAATTAATATTTAAAAATCAATTGTCCATATTTCATTTATTTATTATGAATTTTGTGTTGTATACATTTCATTCAAAGTGTTGAAAATAAAATCTTAATCTGTTTGTGAATTGCTATTAAAAAAGATACCATTTGCTTGAACATATTAATAAAAATAATTTAAAATTAGATTAGTAAGCTTTTAATAATAAAACCACCAAAATAATAAAATAATTTATTTCAAACATTTTTAATAATTTGAAATATAATTTTGGCATAATCCCAATATCAAACGGGCTATTAATAATTTTATAATATGACAAAGACTTTGTTTCTTTTTTCTAATTTGTTAGTACCTACTTGGAGGAAAAAGGAGAAAAGTCCAACCCTTATCACTATCTTTTAGTTTGAAATCAACAATTTTATAAAAATTTAATTTAATTAATTTTTTATTTTAATAATTTTTTTATTTAAAATAAAATAAATTTAATATTTTAAATTTTAAAAAATTCACTAAAAAAATTAAAATTATGCATAATTTTATAAAATTTTATTTTTTATTATTATTATTTATAAATGAATCATTCAAAATGAAGGATATGATATTTTTAGATATATCTTATTAATCTATTTATTGGGCCGCGATGATAAAATTATAATAATTTTTAAATTGATTTATTATTATTTTTTGTCAAGGTTTGTATGCTAAATTATTTTCTAAGGAAAGGAAAAAACAAAAAAAAGCCAAAGGTTGGCAAGCTAAATGGGAATCAATTAATACTTTACTAGTTTGAGACTTTCACTTCGTAAATGTCCTATGCAACAGTTGAAAGTGACATAAAGCTTATATGTTGAATGCTAATAATCGGTAAAGTGCTGCGTTTTGATAACCCTTTATTTCATAATCATAAATAATTCAGTCTCATAATGAATTTTTACAACTTCATCTTCCCTTTTTATATTACAAACAAGATTTTAGCATATGTTTAAAAGGTGTGTTTGATTGAACGAAAACGGCAAAAAAAAATAAAAATTTAAAGAAAAAGCCAAATAGAGAAAACATTCAAAGGAAACCATATTTCCATTCTTTGGTTGGATAATAAAAAGATAGTTAAGTCATAAGCATTACCTCATTTCTTCGAGTGGAAAAATAATTTGAAGAAAATATAGCACAACAATCGCCCAAAATAGGACATGAATTGGCACTCGAAAACAAGGTCACGTGACAAGAGTCTGATCAAATAATACTTGGTCCCATCAACGGAAAATAAGACCCGGACGCTGTAGGTCTCTGTTTTTTATTAAGACTTGCCCTTTCAACTACAGAGCGAGACTCCATGGAAAGTTACTGTTAGAAAACGCAATCCAGTATATCCCCATTACACCTATAATTGTGGGATCTTATATCCACCAGCCGGTGTTAGTTGGATTTTCAGGAGATGTACTAACCAACTCCACCTTCTTACAGTATAAAAGTTAATGATCACATAGATCAATGTACGCTCTCCTGACACAACTACTCTTGAGTTTAAAATATCTCATTACACTCGTCATTCTCTTCAGTTTACTGACTTGAGCGTCGGAGTGACTGTCATAGGCGCCAGTCACCTCGCTTTCTTTTTTTTTGCAGATTGACCAATCGCAGTACAACTCTATTCCAGTCACATCATTTGATTTCATTATTGGGATATTTCATTGGATTTTTTCTATTCAATTGGAGTAGAAATCGGTTTTTCATTCATTTTCTTCTTAAAAATAATCTTTTTCCTTTTTTATTCTCTAAAATGGCTGACAATTTACTAGTTGCTGCTAAAATTGCCGCCAATAAGGGTGTAATCATTTTCTCTACTCCTGGTAGTTGACAAAACCCCCCCATCAATGGTCAATGAGGCTAATTTGAGCAATTTAAATAATGAGCAGATGCTTCAATACATAAAAAAGACTATAGGCCATTCTTGAGCAATATAAAACTCGGGAGGAGGCCTCCTTTATGGCTTCTGGGATAAGGGAGGAAGTTTCCATCGATACTCCAAGTACTCAGAAGGAGGCAATCCAAACACAATCCAAGGGAAAGACCAAGCTGGAGGAAGAGGAGTTGCTGGATGAGGCTCCAAAGGATGTCAATGCGAAGCTAATATGGGCTATGCAAAGATACCAGATGGAGTAAGAGGAGGATTACGGGCTAGACAATGTCTCGCCCCTATTAGAAAATATCTTAGCAGAAACATTTCTTGCCAAGTTTAAACTTTCAAGTTTAGACAAATATGATGGGACAACAAACCCCAAAAGTCACCTGACGATCTTTAGAACAATAATACAGCTTTAAGATGTCAACAATTTTGTGATATGCCGAGTGTTTCTGACAATTCACAGGTTTGGCTCAAAAATGGTATCAACATCTGAGTCTAGGTTCAATTTAGAACTTTACACAATTTTCTATGTTATTTAAATTTAGGTTTATTACTTGTATACCTCCTAAAAAGCTCTCCTCTAATTTGTGGAAGATTCGCCAAGGAGAGCGCGAGTCTTTAAGGAGTTTTATCTCATATTTCAATGTAGAAAGCAATACAAGTGGAATAATTAAATCACAAGATAGCATGTGAAACACTAAAAAAAAAGAACAAGTAATATCAAGTTCATGGATTCTCTAATCAATAACCCAACCACTACTTATCAACAACTAATGGATAAAGCCTAGAAGTACATAAAGATGAATGATGAAGTCCAAGTGCTGAGAGAGGACAATAGGACGAGTTAAAACCAAAACCAAAATCAAAAGCCATAAGATGAGTATCCGCCAAGCTCAATAATTGGATGTTAGTCCCGCTAAATAATAAATTTTATGTCACGGCCACAAAGCAGGTATCTATTATGCTTTAAACTGGGTGTTAGTCCTGCTAGATAAGGCATTTTATGCACAGCCACAAGGCGAGTATCCGCTAGGCTTATAACCAAGTATTAGTCTCGCTATCTGAGACAATTTTCTGCCAAGACCACAAGGCGGGTATCCTCCAAACTCAATAATCGGTTGTTAGTCCCGCTAACTAAGGCATTGTATGCCACAACAATAAGGTGGGTATCGACTAGGCTCTAAATCTCTTTTAACAGGCAAGAGAATAATTTTTCATACAAACAACAAGCTTCCCAGATGCTTGGTGGACCTTTACACATTTGATGCACACTCAAACTCTTACTTAAGCTTCAATAGGTGCTTAGAACCTTTATCAAGTGATCACACACTTGATAAACCTTATATAGGTTTTGATTCAAAAGATAAAACACTCTCAACAACTCTTATCAGATACAACAAAAATGCTACTAAGATGAGAGAGAAATCAGATGTGAGAATCAAAAACTTTTAATGCAGAGATATCAAATGCTCTCAAGAATTATGTGCCTTCATTGCTCATTTATGAAGAGATTTAATCTCTTAAATAGATGTTTGAAAAATTTTTTTTCCTTATATGCAAAGATAGTTTAACGGTAATAATTTTTTTAAAAAAATAATCGTTAAACCATTTGAAAATCGCACAGACTAAAATCAGTTACTCTCTCAGTCTGAAAGTAGTTAACTAAAATAAACACAAACAAAAATTAGATATTTAAATTTAAATTATATCTAAAACTAGATGTCTAATTTTAGCCTTTCATGATAGTTTAGAAAAAATAACTTAAAACATTATTTTTCTTTTCAAGAAATGAAATGAGATGGATAATTTTACTATTGGCGTATCAACTCACTCACTCTTTTACAATAAATCCTAAAAATACCTTTCTATACTTCTTCTTTCTTTTATTCATCTTGTATTGTCATATGAGTCTTCATTTTTTCCGATGTATAGTATTTTCTTGTGTCTCCAATGCTTTTTAGATATTTCGCTCTCAATACTAAAGATGGTTAGATAAACATGATTCATTAAGTTTTTGTACCATCAAAATCAAATTCTTTTAAGGATTATGGGGTTAACAATCTCTTTCTTTTTGTTGATGATAAAACTTAATGACAAAAAATATAGAACAAGTATGTGCTGAGATGAATAAAAAATTAACAAGGCTCCCCCTCAATATATGCACAATATATACAATTACTATCAGATCACAAGATAATTATCATGTAACCATATCAAAGTAGATGACAATATCAAAAATAAATATTAACAGATCAAGGCACATTAAAGCACATGAACAAAAAAATTATGACCATGACCAGATTTCTCCTTCTTTTTTGTCATCAGCAAAAAGGAAACAGGAGTCCAAAAAAAAGATTTGTTCAAAAAAGATCATTCAGAAAATTAAAAAAGATTGTTCTTAAAAATAGTATTAAAAACAGGAAAGAGATTAAGAGATTCATTGGCTTGTCCTTGCTTCCTAGTTTACCAGGTTTGGCAATCTTCATTCTCAAACCATGGAAGCCACTTCTTCTGTTGAATTTTCGGGAATTCACCCTCAGAACTTGAAGAAGAGCTGTTAGCCGAATCTGATGAATTATCATCTTCAGATTGCTCTTTGAAAACTTGAATGGGCTCCATATCAGATTAGGATGAAGGATTGTTGGTCTGAGGCTTTGAAAGAATTGGGTGCATTGACTTTTGACCAGTTAATTTTAAGAATCTCCTTACAGGAACAGGTGCAATAGGAGTGTCAGAAGGCCTTTGTGCAGAGGCTGCAGATGCTTGATCATCGAATTTGTAATACCCGGCTAGACTCCGATATCGGAATTCCTACCGTCCGGTGGAATCTCGAGTGTCGGAGACCTCTAGAAGGGTAAAACCATGTTTTTATAAAATGTTTTAATGTGTTTTATGTTTTTAACCAAGAAAGAAATGAGTTTTTGGCATGAAAATAGCCTTGGAGGAAAACTCAGGTTCGACTGCCGAACCTCAAGTTCGGCCGCCGAACATGCATGCCTTCGGGAGCGCTTTTAGGCCCCCGAAAGCATAAGTGAGGGAAGTCCAGGTTCGGCCGCCGAACATGGCATGCATGCGAAGGCACGTTCGGCTCCCGAATGTGGCCTGGCCAGCCACCTATAAAGGGGTCCCTTAGTCGAAAATGGGCGAGCTTTTCCCCCATTTTCGGCCAAGGTGAGCTCTCCGCCGCCCCTCACCGATCTTGAGTTCTTTCTTCAAATATTTCACGATTTTTCACTAGTTTTCACTTCGTTTTGAAGATTTTTTAGCAAAAGAGCAAGTTTTTGAGCTTGGAGACCCAAGGAGCTAAATCTCTCCCAACTCCAAGTTAGATCGCCTCTACTTTCGATCTTCAAGAGGTAAGAGTCGATCTCTAGCTTTTGATGTGTTTTAAACAAGTTTCATACAAGTTTTTTGGAGTAGAAATGCATGTTTAGGTTGTTTTGAGTTTATGGGTTTAATGTGTGTTCATGAGCAATGTGGGTATGTTTGATGTGTTGAAGTTGGGGTTTAGGCTAGTTTGAGACCCCTATGAACTTGTATGCTTGATTGTGTATGATTGGGAGTGTTGTAGAATAGGTTTATGCATGTTTGAAAGGTTTGGGAGGCGTTTGTGCATGTTGGAGCTGAGTTTCTGCCACTTTGGAGAAACTCAGGTTCGGCCGCCGAACCCGCTTGTGGAGGCAGCCTTCGGCTGCCGAAGCCTGCCCCCGAAAGAGGACTTTCGTCTCTGGAGGGCAGTTTCGGCCGCCGAAAGTGCCGCCGAACATGCATGAGTTTCGTCTCTGTCTGGGAGTTTCGGCCGCCGAAGGTGCCGCCGAACCTGCCTGACTTTCGGCTCTGGAGGGACTTTCGGCCGCCGAACCTGCCGCCGAAAGTGCCCTGTCCAGCCCTCCTTTGCATGTTTTTCTATGATTGTTTCATGATGTTCTAGGGGGTTTTTGGGGAGTAGTTTAGAGTTATGTTCTTGTATGTTTGGTCCCTCATTTGAGTCCACCGGTGTAGGTTCGGACCCGAGGAACCGAGGACCCCAGCAGTGAGTCAGTTGCACCAGTGTCTGGTCAGAGCTATCCAGAGGTGAGTGGAATAACTCATTACGTTTTAAAGCAAATAATGGACATTTTAGCATGGTTCACGCATCATCAATGCTATAAGATATACTAGGTTGTTTGCATTAGAATTCACGAATATGTTGCATTGTATATTTTGTTGTTGATGTGGATAAACGTTGGATGATCCATAGCCCTCGACCTATGATGTGACGATATGATATGTACGGTACGGAATGTAAGACCAGTGAGACCCATTCTACGTTCGCTGGCACCATGTAAGAGAAAGACCAGGACCCATTCTACGTTCTGGCACTATTGGATATGTAGAGGGCTACTGGTGACAAGTTCATCCTTGATGTGAAATGTTTGTGATGTGATGCATTCCATGAAAGCATGAAATGATAATATAATATTTTTATTATTCTGCTCACTGGGCTCTAGTAGCTCACCCCCCTCCCAAATTCTCCAGGTCTGCAGGTACGGGCTAGGCAGAGAAGTCGAGATGAATGAAGTCATGTGTATGTAATAGATAGAATGTGGACATGATAAATTGTAAAATGATTCATAATTATGTCATATAAATGTTGATTTTGAGATTTGAGGTTTAGAAGTTGTGCTTGACCGAGTTTGTATAGAAATCCCTTTTGTAAACATGATCTATGTTTTATAATGTTATGTTCTTCCAAGCTTGTGTATGATGAGATGCCCCATTGGAGCATTTGATGAGAGCTCCAGTGTGGGGTTTATGTTATGTATATGTTTATGGGCATGCACAAGTTGAGCTTGGTAAAAGAAAAGTTCAAATTTTTATGTATGATGTTGATCATGTATGGGATTAAACAGGTTCATAGGATGTATGTCAGGCTTGCTACGGGTCCCGGCGGCCTTATGCCGATCTGGATCCTAGCGCCGGTAGCGGTCCGATTTTCGGGTCGTTACAGAATTTGTCTGCATTTATAGGCTCTTTTGGTGAGATAGGTTGGCTTTCAAATGACTTCTCCTTTGGTGAGCCTTTAGATGATGATTGGATTGTTTGAAATGGAGATGGTTGGGAGAATGGTTCATTATCAGTGGGTTGTTGGGGTTGTGTGGATAGCCCTCCAGAAAGGTCTACTCCAAATGATCCTGAAAACCTTAAATTTAATATGGAACCTCCAAATCCATCAGAAAATAGCTTCTCCATAATTATCTCCATTTTCTTTTCATCCATTTTAATTCTATGAGATAGAAGGATTACAGAATTATCTCTGTGTTGAGCTATGGACTGTTGCAGCTTGAAAGTATCACTCAAGACATCACCTACCATCTTCAATGTCTTCTGAAAGTTTCCCATCATCTTGAAAGTGTCTTGGGGAACTTCAACTATTTTCACCAAGATTTGTTTTCATATCTTCTGAATTTCCAAAACTAAAACTGGATAGAAAATCTTCAGCTTCTTCTTTTTCTTTTCCTTTACTTATCTTCTCTTTCTTTTCTTTCATTTCTTCTTTTTCACTATAGGTCTCTTTTGTTACCAAAGTTTGAGAACCTTTGTTCTCTTTTGTAAGATTTACTTTGAGCTTTTTGAAAAGTAGGGTTAAGAACACCCTATAAGGTAGACTTCTCATTAAGTTGTTTTTAAGGATTCTCTTGTAGATCAAATAAGCTAGATTCAACTTTTGTTTGGTCAGGAGAAGCCACAAAATGCACCAATTAAGTTTATTGAAGTATGTATGACTTCTTGTTCTATGACACAGGTAGTAGATGATGAAGTTGTGCAGAATGCGAATTTGCTGAGGCAAGGATGAGGTATTTGTGCTTTCTTTTGAAAGGTCGCTATTGGGTATAAGGGTATCTATAAAAACTGATTCATTATAACCTCTCAGCCTATCACTTCCTTGAATTACTCAATCTTATTTCCCTCATTCTTTACACCAAAAGTAGAGGCAAGCAAATCAACAGAAATATCATAAACCTAACTTCTAATTTTCACTTAAAACCGTTATTTTTCTCAGTTTCTTCCAGGAATTCATAAAACTCTTCAATTAGATTAGGGTAATATTCCTCATTAGTTTTCATAAAACTTTTCCAACCTTGGAATACAAACAACTCTAACAACTCGAAACCCAGATTCAAAAAGAAAAACCATTGCATGTACTTTGATATGAAGATGTTCCTCTTGACATGCGATGGCTTTTCTTTTGTCTTTAACTTCTTCGCAACTGGTTCTGAGATGGTGATCCTACTACTTCGTTTCTTATACTTTGAGATCCAGAATCTCCTATTCTATTAATTCTGAGCTACTGAAATTTTCTTCAACTTTTTCTTTCATTTTTTGGTTGCCAGCATGTTTAATCCTTACCATTTGGTAAAAAGAGGATGAAAGAGAGATTATCTTGAAACTTTTGAAGAGAATGAAAAGAGAATATCTAAAACAAATAAGATAAAAATGAGTTTGAAAATTTTCATACTTTTAAAAAGGTAAAAACAAATAGAAAAAAACTCCCGTCATCTCCACTTCTCATGTTCAAAAAACGTTTTGAGAAGTGAGCTTTCAAAAAATTAGCTAGTGGAGTTAATGGAGTAACCGGCGTGAGGGAAGTTTTTAAGTCTCCTTTAGGATTGGATTGAAAGAAAGTGTTAGAATATTGTGTAATTAGATACGCTATGTGAAAAGTATTTGATGGACTTGTCACCAATAGTCCTCTACATAGTCCAATCGTGCCAGGGGCGTAGAATGAGCCTCACTGGTCTTTCTCTTAACATAACATAACATAGCATAACATTCCATAGTGCCAGGGGTGTTATATGAGCCTCACTGGTCTTTCTCTTAACATAGTGCCAGGGGCGTAGAATGGGCCTCACTGGCTATCCATACCGTGTCATCATCATACCATAACATACGAGGACTAAAGGGTCATTCAACATCCATCCATATCATCATCAAGTTATGCAATGCAACATATTCGTGAATTCTAATGCAAACAACCTAGTATATCTCATGGCATACGTGATGCATGTATCATGCTCAAAATTTATTTATTTGCTTTGAAACGTAATGAGTTATTCCACTCACCTCTGGTTGAAGCTCTAATGACTCTGAAGCAGCTATCTCACTGCTGAGGTCCTCGGTTCCTCGGGAACCTATACAGGTGGACTCAAATGAGGGACCAAACATCCATGAACATGACTCTAAAATACTCCCCAAAAACCCGCCTAAAACACCTTAAAACAATCACATAAATCATGCAAAGGAAGGCTGAACAGGGCACTTTCGGCGGCAGGTTCGGCAGCCGAAAGTCCCTCCAGAGTCGAAACTCAGCCACTTTCGGCGGCACCTTCAGCGGCCGAAAGTGGGTTCCAGAGCCGAAACTCAGCCACTTTCGGGGTAGGGTTTGGCAGCCGAAAGTTGGCCTCCACAGGCAGGTTCGGCGGCCGAAAGTCCCTTCGGCTGCCGAACCTGAGTTCTCCCAAAGGGGCAGAAACTCAGCTCCAATATGCACAAATGCCTCCCAAACTTCCAAACATGCATCCAACCCTCTCAAATCATGCATACACACATACATCAACACATAGGGGTCTCAAACTAACCTAAACCCCAACAACAACACAAAACAAGCAACTCAGCAACCTACATTGCCCAAAACTCACATAAAAATCTAACAATGTTCAACTAACCTAAACATGCATTTCTACCCCATGAATCCTCTTAAAACTTGTTTAAAATATAGAATGAGCTCAAGATCGACTCTTACCTCTTGAAGATCGAGAGAGAGTGTGACCTAACTTGGAGATTTGGGGAGGATGGGTTCCTGAGGTCTCCAAGCTTCACAACTTCGATCTAAGCTCGAAATCTTCAAAAACCAAGTGAAAACTCATAAGAAAATCATGAAGATTCGAAGGAAGAAGTTCAAAATCGATGAGGGACGGCGGAGAACTCACCTTGGTCGAAAACGGGGAAAAAAGCTCACCCGTTCGGACATGGGGACCCCTTTATAGGTGGCTGGCCAGGCCACTTTCGGGGGCCTAACGTGCCTCCGCATGCATGCCATGTTCGGCGGCCGAACATAAGGTTCGGCGGCCGAACCTGGACTTCCCTCTCTCATGCCTTCGGAGGCCTAAATCACTCCCGAAATGCATGCATGTTCGGCAGCCGAACTTGAGGTTCGGCGGCCGAACCTGGGTCTTCCTCCAAGGTTATTTTCATACAAAACTCATTTCTTTTCTTGCTTAAAACCATAAAATACATTAAAACATCTTATGAAAACATGGTTTTACCCTTCTAGGGTTTCCGACATCCGAGTTTCCACCGGACGGTGGGAATTTCGATACCGGAGTCTAGCCGGGTATTACACTATGTGTTTTGTCATTGAACGTTGGATTAGATTTTTAGTTAGGTTGATAGCACTGGTTATTATCATATTTATGGGTACATGATCAATCTTTATACCATAATCATTAAACTATTGCTTCATCCAAAAGATTTGAGCAAAATAGCTTCCAGCAGCTATATACTCAGCCTCGGCTGTGGATAGAGCTACTGAAATCTGTTTCTTACTAAACCAAAAGATTAAGGCATGAACAAGGAACTTACTAAACCAATAAATTCTAGTTTAATATTACCACTTTGCACATAATATCTTATGAAGTGATGTCTAATTTTTATGTGTTTTGTCCTTGAATGCTAGATTGAATTTTTAGTTAGGTTGATAGCACTGGTATTATTATATTTTGTGGGTACATGATCAATCTTTATATCATAGTCATTAAGCTATTGCTTCATCTAAAGGATTTGAGCAACACAGTTTTCAGCAGCTATATACTCAGCCCCGGCTGTGGATAGAGCTACTGAAGTTTGTTTCTTACTAAACCAAGAGACTAAGGCATGACCAAAGAATTGACAAGTTCCAGAGGTACTTTTTCTATCCATTCTACTTTCAGCAAAATCAAAATCACTATATCCAATAAGATTAAAATTTTCACACTTAGAATACTAGAGACCAACAAATGGTGTATTTATCATATATCTAAAAATTCTTTTAATAGCTATCAGATGATATTTTTTAGGATTAGACTGAAATCTAGCACATAAATACACACTAAAATAAATGTCAAGACTGGATGCAGTGAGATAGAGAAGAGAATCAATTATACCTCTATATAATTTCTAATCTACTTCTTTACCTTTTTCATCTCTGTCTAATTTGATATTTGAATTCATTGGAGTCCCAATCCCTTTTAGCTCATTCATCTTGAATTTCTATGAAGATTCCATCAGTTACTTGTTTAATTTGTAGTCCAAGGAAGAATATACATTCTCTTATTAAACTTATCTCAAATTCATTCTGCATTAACTTAGAGAAATTCTTGCATAAAGAATCATTAGTAGCACAAAAAAATATATCATCATATAAATTTGGACAACTAAAATATCATTCTTTTAAATTTTTGTAAACAAAGTTGTATCTATTTTTCCTCTTTTAAAATCATTTTCTAATAAAAACTTGTTCAATCTTTCATTTCAAGATCTAGGAGTTTGTTTCAAACCATAAAGAGTTTTTGAAAGTTTAAAAATATAATTAGAATAAATTGGATTTTCAAAATCTGGGGGTTGTGCTACATAAGCCTTTTTATCTATGTAACCATTTAAAAATGCACTTTTAATATCCATTTGAAATAGTATAAAATTTTTAAAATATGCAAAAGCACAAAGCATCCTAATAGTTTCAATTCTAGCAACCGGAGTAAAAGTTTTATCAAAATCTATTCTTTTCTCTTGGTTGTATCATTGAGCTACTAATTTAGTTTTGTTTCTAACAACATTTCCACTTCCATCCATTTTGTTTCGAAAAACTCATTTAGTACTAAGATTGATTGATTTTTAGGTTTTGAAACAAGTTTTCAAACTTGGTTTCTTTCAAACTAATTCATTTCTTCTTACATTGCAATGATCTAACTTTTATCATTTTGAGTTTTTAAAAAAATTTAGATTCTAATTTTGAAATGAAGGCAATATTACCGAAATGTCTTCTCAATTGATTTCTTGTCATTATTTTTTGATTCGGACTGTCAATAATATCTTTTTTTAGATGATATTTATGATATCTCCAATTTTGTGGAAGTTTCTCATAAACTTGATTATTAATTTGTAAATCTTTCATAATTGATTGTTGTTCTTCAGTTCTTTCATCATTTAGAATTTCTCCGTGAACAGCTTGAGGTTTGGCAATTTGTTCATATACTGTTTTCTCATCTATTTTCTCTTTGCTAAAAATTTGTTTCACATGAATCTTTCTTTTAGATTAATCAAATATCACATTGATACATTTTTCAACAATCAAATTTTTTATTAAAAATTCTATAAGTTTTGCTTGTGGAAGAATATCCAATAAAGATATATTCAAAAACTTTTTCATCAAACTTATCAAGATGTTCTTTATTATTTAGAATATAACATTTACATCTTAAAATATAAAATATTTGATTTTTTATCTTTCCATAATTTATAAGGTATTTTCTTTATAAATACTCTAATGGTGACTCTATTAACAATGTAATATAATATATTGACAATTTTCAGTCCAAAAATATTTCGAAAGAGGTGTTTTGATAATTATTTTTCCAACTATTCAATATTGAAAGATTAAGATATAAATGTGAATTTTTTAAAAAGTTTGGATTATTTTGCTCAACAAACTAAAAATGTTGGAATATAAATGTAAATCCATAAAAATGTTTAGATTATTTTAGTCAATAAAAAAATATAAATTAAAAAATAATAAAAATGCCAAGTATGATGAGAGGATAGCAATATCAAATTTTGATTAAAATTAATTTTACTTCATGAATAAAATGATAATAAGTTTTAAATATTTGATTTAATTATTCAAAATTAAAAATTTAAGATATAAATGTGAGTTTATCAAAATGTTTAAATTATTTGGATTAATCGAGTTATTTATATTTATTGTATTATTAAAATTAATACATATTTTTAATTTTTTAAAAGTCAATTATTTAATTGTTCATCAAACTAATATTTCGTCGATAATTAAAAAAAGTAAATAAAAAATTTCTTGACAAAGTTAAAATATATTAATTAAATTATTCATTTTTAAAGCTAAGAAACATAGATGTGTTAATTTTAACATAATTCAAAAATGAAAATATATTTTTGCCATGAAAATATTTTTTTTTTTAATTTGCATGGCACAATTGTTTTTTAAAAAAATGTTAGTTATTTTAAAAATATAATATTATAAAGGGAAAATTAATTTTTAGTCCCTGAGGTTTAACGTAATTAACACTTCTGTCCCTTTATTTTGGCGACCCAACATTTAAGTCTCTCACTTTATTTTCTGTCCAAATTCATAGTCTTTTCGTTCAAAATAACCGTTTGGGACACGTGAATTGACAAAATTAACCCTCACTAAACCCAAACCCAAATGCCTCTTCTTCTTCTTCCTACCCTTTCTGCAACTTCTTCTTCTTCTTCTTCTTCTTCTTTCTTCTTCTTCTTTCTTTTTCTTCTTCTTCTTCTTCTTCTTCTTCCTTTTTCTTCTTCTTCTTCTTCTTTTTCTTCTTTTTCTTCTTCTTCCTACCCTTTCTGCAACTTCTTCTTCTTCTTCTTCTTTTTCCTACCCTTTCTACAACTTTTTCTTCTTCTTCTTCTTCTTCTTCTTCTTCTTCTTCAACGGGAGAAAAGAGAAGGGTATTTTTGGAAAAAATTATCATCTCTCACCTTTGACTCTTTGACCAAACGGTTTATATGGACGGAAGGACTACGAATTTGGACGGAAGAGAAAGTGAGGGACTTAAGTGTTGGGTCGCCAAAATAGAGGGACAGAAGTGTTAATTACGTCAAATCTCAGGGACTAAAAAGTAATTTTCCCTATTATAAAACTAAATCAAAGATCAACACATAAAAAAATTCAATTCAAACTGTATGACTAATATGATTCGATGAAATACAAATTTATATGCTTATATTATATCAATTTTACGTATAACACATATGAATAATTTTTTTTTTTAAAATGGGGATTGAAGATTGAAGATTGGGAGTAGAATTTAAGTTCTCTCAGATATATAAATAAAATTTATAATTGTGATTTGTGTAGCTTATTAATTGTAAATAAATTAGAATATTATTATTTTTTAAATTAATTCTTTTAATTGGATTAAATTATTTTTAATAAAATTATATTCATTAACAATAGTATTTGAGTTTAAATACTAATCACATTAAAAGTTTTACAATTCATAATTTTTAAATGGATTTGAATATCTAAATCTTCTCTAATTTTTTTTTCTAATTTACTTTTTATTACCATACATTGAATTTAGAGGTTAATTTTTTTAATACTTTTTAATAGTTTTTTATAATTTTAATTAATATTTTAATATCTATATTTGAACATTTTTATATCCGTTAAAATATTTGATTTATTTTTTAAATTTTTTATATATTATAATATTATTATAAATATATTAATTTTCAATAAGAAATATTTATACTATATTTTATTTAATTAAAAAATTACAATTTCTAAAAAATACAATCTAACTTTATTTAGAATAAAAAATTTAATAAATAAAAAAGTAATATATATATATATATTAATAAAATAAAAATTATTATAATTATATTATATTATATATTATGATATAATAAATATATGAAAATATAATAAATTCATTCCCAGTATTGTTATGAAATTCAATATATATTATAGATAGAATATAAATTAATTAATAAATAGTATTTATTAAAATTTAAATTTATAATTTTTTTAATATATAATAAGGCTCATAAAATTTTAAGAGAATATAATTTAACTTTAGCCTATTAATTATTATATCAAATATATGTATAATTAGAAAATAAAAATTAACATTTTTGGTATTTATTCAAAAAAATTTATATTTCTCAACTATAATATAAAATTTTTATAATTTTATTTCTAAATATAATATATCATAAAATTTTTATAAAAAATTTTAAATTTTTTATATCAATAATATATCTATATGTTATAGAGTATAATAAAATAAGTAAGGTGAGATTATCTACAAACTTCCTTTCATCTAAGTTTTAAAATTGATTATAATTATAATAAAATTTGTAATTGTAGATAATTTTATTAATTTTTAAATATTTAAATTAAATGAAAAAATACCTATGAAAAATAAGTTGAACCACACTGTTAATATTGAAAAATAAAGAAACTATTTTATGCATCAGCAGCAAAGCGCGAGGGAGATCGCTTGGTGGAACTAAATTGTATATTTTTCTCCATACCTTTTCTCATCTAAATGCCCAAACAAAGAAATCATTCCTTACAGTTGATTTGCAGTCACTCCCCTCGCAACAAAACAAAGCGTTTATTTTATTATCCAAACAAATTTCTTCTTCTCTCTAACTGACAGGTATTCTCACTATCTCTTTCTCGCTCTAGGGTTTCAAACAGGAAAGGCCAAGTGATCACAATTGAAGCTTTTGTTTGAATGGCACATAACAAATCATAATAATTTTTGTGATTGCAGAGAAACACAAAGAATGTTAGATTTATTTAATTGCATGATAAGTTATTTAGACCAATTATTGAGAGATAATAATTTTTAAAGTATTATTCGACTGTTTAATATTTAAATCACCCTTCAATAGTCGGTCTCGCATTTATGGGTTTTCTCGCATTTATGGTATCAGAGCCAGTGAAGTTTCTATTTTTCTTAAATAAATTCAAAGTAAACTTTTAGGGTTGGAACTGTGTCACGAAAGTCATAAGTCAGGCAAAAGGTGTAAGACCTGCAGAACGAGTAGAGAAGGAAGTGTATGTGAAAACCTTAGGATTTTAAAATGAGTTTATTTAGGAGAAATAGATCTTCTAGGTCCAGGCAACCAGATGAAGAACTCATGAATGATTTAAACATTAATACAGATAATAATACCACAATACTATCTAGAGAAAGTACTTGGAATAATCAACAATTAGCTAATTGGAAACCTCCCAAAACAGATATCTCAACAATATACAAAAAAGGAATATTAGACTTTAAGTCAGCTAGAGCAATTAAAACCAAAGAAAAGGTAGTACCCTTATACTCAGAAAACCAATCAATGAGTTTATTAAGTAAGAAAACAATATTAAAATATATTAACCAAGGATATAGATTTATACATGTAGGTTTAGTACAAATCGCAATTAAACCATTAACAGTAGAAGGATTAAATACAAGTATGCATGTTGCATTAAGAGATTGTAGACATATTAATTACAAAGACTCTTTATTAGGATTATTTGAAACAAGTTTAACTAATGGACCAATATATTCAAATTGTTTTCCTAATTTCACAATATCCTTAGCTGACCCACATATAATGAAAATATTAACATTAGATATTTTAACACATAATTACAATATGTTAAAAGGATCACATATATATGAAGTATTTTATAGATTAAATTATAAAATAATGAATATCGGGTTATGTCCAAATGCTATTAATCATAATAGATTAACAGGAGAAACAATTTTTTGGGAAATTGACCAAACCAAAACAAATATAACTATACCAAAAACTATACAATGGAAAGATGTAAGTTTACCAGAGAGTTGGAAATATCCAGTAAAAACCATACCAAGTTTACCTCCGAAAGAAAATAAAGAAATAGATTATATTATACAAAATGATGATGGTTCAGTAGAATTGAAATTTAAAAGATCAAACTCTTTTAGGCAAACCGGTTCAACCATTTATCAACCATCTAGACATTCATTAGGATCCTCACAAAGAAGACCCAATATTGAAATTAATACAGATACTAGTATTCCTGAAGGAACTACTATTCCACCATATACAGGACCTTTTGTTGGAGAAACCTCCGGAACCAAACCTATAGAAGACACATTTAATCATCAAACCATACCACCACTCACTACCAAAGGTATAAAAATCCAAGAAGGAATATTTCGACAAGGACAATTTAGTCAACCATATGAAGATAGTGCATTTACTATTAATACATTAACTCAAAGTTTTGAAATTGATAAAGACCAAATTCAAGCTGACAATATGTCAGATAAAAATCGGGGGAAAAGAGATACATTTATTAAAACCTATTCTTTAACAGAACAAAAGAAAATTAAAAAACAATTTTTTGAATTTTGTGAACAGGTAGAAAAAACTATACCATTCTTCACTTATTTAAAATATTACCTTGAAAATCAGTTGGACACACCGAAATTCACCAAGAAATTTCTCTCTCTTTCATTATGTATTCCAAAGTTAGTTTTGCAATAATCTGTAAAGAAACCGTTGTTTACTACAACACGGTTGTAGCCGTACTTATTTAAATATTTGTATTCTACCAAAGTAAGTTTGTATTTATATTTGTATTCTGTATCTGTATTCTATATATATACAATTTGTTACAAAGTAAGTCCGTGTTGACGGCAATCTATTCTTTCTCTCTACGTTTATCACTCTGAGTTAACTCTGGGAATCCAGATTAACATTGCAGGAACCTTAAACCAAATTAAAAAATTTGCATTTCATGATAAGTATGCTCTATGGTTGCAGCGTAGGGTGATCTGCCACATCAGAAATTGTGTTGTTCATTTGATACATTAAAATTAAAAATGTTTACTCATTTAGTAATGATTAATTGTTATTTAGCAGATTATTATTTACTACTAGGTTATTACAATTTAATCAACAATCATTTTATTTTGGCAGAATATTGTTTAAATATGGCTGATTATTATCTTGATTTAACTTCTTATTATTTATTTTACTAGTTAATTATTGTTATTCAAAAATGAGATTTATAATATCTGCATTAGAAAGTCTAAGTTTAATTGATCTCACAAATAAAAATGAAGTAGAAAGTTTTAGAAATTATTTAGTACAACAAGGAACATATTTGTTTGAATGGCACATAACAAATCATAATAATTTTTGTGATTGCAGAGAAACACAAAGAATGTTAGATTTATTTAATTGCATGATAAGTTATTTAGACCAATTATTGAGAGATAATAATTTTTAAAGTATTATTCGACTGTTTAATATTTAAATCACCCTTCAATAGTCGGTCTCGCATTTATGGGTTTTCTCGCATTTATGGTATCAGAGCCAGTGAAGTTTCTATTTTTCTTAAATAAATTCAAAGTAAACTTTTAGGGTTGGAACTGTGTCACGAAAGTCATAAGTCAGGCAAAAGGTGTAAGACCTGCAGAACGAGTAGAGAAGGAAGTGTATGTGAAAACCCTAGGATTTTAAGATGAGTTTATTTAGGAGAAATAGATCTTCTAGGTCCAGGCAACCAGATGAAGAACTCATGAATGATTTAAACATTAATACAGGTAATAATACCACAATACTATCTAGAGAAAGTACTTGGAATAATCAACAATTAGCTAATTGGAAACCTCCCAAAACAGATATCTCAACAATATACAAAAAAGGAATATTAGACTTTAAGTCAGCTAGAGCAATTAAAACCAAAGAAAAGGTAGTACCCTTATACTCAGAAAACCAATCAATGAGTTTATTAAGTAAGAAAACAATATTAAAATATATTAACCAAGGATATAGATTTATGCATGTAGGTTTAGTACAAATCGCAATTAAACCATTAACAGTAGAAGGATTAAATACAAGTATGCATGTTGCATTAAGAGATTGTAGACATATTAATTACAAAGACTCTTTATTAAGATTATTTGAAACAAGTTTAACTAATGGACCAATATATTCAAATTGTTTTCCTAATTTCACAATATCCTTAGCTGACCCACATACAATGAAAATATTAACATTAGATATTTTAACACATAATTACAATATGTTAAAAGGATCACATATATATGAAGTATTTTATAGATTAAATTATAAAATAATGAATACAGGGTTATGTCCAAATACTATTAATCATAATAGATTAACAGGAGAAACAATTTTTTGAGAAATTGACCAAACCAAAGAAAATATAACTATACCAAAAACTATACAATGGAAAGATGTAAGTTTACCAGAGAGTTAGAAATATCCAGTAAAAACCATACCAAGTTTACCTCCGAAAGAAAATAAAGAAATAGATTATATTATACAAAATGATGATGGTTCAGTAGAATTGAAATTTAAAAGATCAAACTCTTTTAGGCAAACCGGTTCAACCATTTATCAACCATCTAGACATTCATTAGGATCCTCACAAAGAAGACCCAATATTGAAATTAATACAGATACTAGTATTTCTGAAGGAACTACTATTCCACCATATACAGGACCTTTTGTTGGAGAAACCTCCGGAACCAAACCTATACAAGACACATTTAATCATCAAACCATACCACCACCCACTACCAAAGGTATAAAAATCCAAGAAGGAATATTTCGACAAGGACAATTTAGTCAACCATATGAAGATAGTGAATTTACTATTAATACATTAACTCAAAGTTTTGAAATTGATAAAGACCAAATTCAAGCTGACTATATGTCAGATAAAAATCGGGGGAAAAGAGATACATTTATTAAAACCTATTCTTTAACAGAACAAAAGAAAATTAAACAACAATTTTTTGAATTTTGTGAACAGGTAGAAAAAACTATACCATTCTTCACTTATTTAAAATATTACCATGAAAATCAGTTAAATATGTTAGAAAAGAAAATACATAAATGGACTAAAGTTAATAGCATGGGAGATCCCAGTGACCAATATTATGAATCTGAAAGACCACCGATGAATAGAGCATTTTTTAAAAGGGATCATGAATACCATAGAATACAACCAATTGTCCATACACAAAATATAAAAGATAAAGAAATGAAAGATGTTTATTTACAAAATAATTGGACTAATGTAGCATTACATATATTAGGAAACCAATTAGATAGGATGGAAGAAAAAATAGATACAAACCATGAAGCTATAACAAATATAGAACATATAGAAGTACCTCAAACACCATCTCCTATAAATTTAAAACCAAATACAACATATTTATCGCAGAAGTATAGTAATGCAAAATCATATGATATAGATCCTGCCAAAAAACCAACAAATAAACCATTTACAAAAATGATACCACCATCAAAAAATCCAATAGACATAACAACTATAAATCCAAAAACAGAGTTAAATGATATGTCTAAATTATTACAGAAAATTATAAATGAACAAAACAATTCTTCACGAACTAGTACCTCATGAGGAATTAAAATAAATGAACCTTTACAAACAATACCAACAAAAGAAGAATCAAGTAATAATAAAGACAAAGGTAAAATTACAATTTTAACTGAATATAATGAGACCTCTTCTTCAGAAGATGAAACTATAAATAATCCCTTGGAAGCATCAGACTCTGACCAAGACATAGAGTATAATATCCCTTTAAATGCCATAGAACAACAATATGATAAGAAACCAGATGATTTAAAAATTTTAGACAGAAAACAAAAACAATATAATGCAAAAAATATTTATGAATGGAACATAGATGACAGATCTGAAGTAGAAATAATACAAATAACCATGGAAATGGTAATAGTAGGAAACATATATAAACAAAGAGTTGGCATTACTAAAAGAGAAGCAGCTGAAAATATAATATTAGGATTTACTGGAGAATTACGAACTTGGTGAGACAAATTACTAAGTAATGAAATAAAAACTAATATACTAACAGCCAGAAGAATTGACAGTACTACAGGAGAATATATTATAGACCCATCTACAGGACAACCACAATCTTTTACTTTAGCCTATTTAGTTTACAATATCATCTCACATTTCATAGGAGATTTAGACTTATATACTGAAAAAAATAGTGAAATATTACAAAATCTTAAATGTAGAAAATTAGAAAATTTTAGATGGTATAAAGACAATTTCTTAAAAAGAGTATATGCACTAGCAGATCTAAATGCTTACCATTGGAAAGAAAAATTTTTGACAGGATTACCCCGGTTATTCTCTACAAAAGTAAAAGAAACAATTGAACAAAAATTCGGACATATATCTTATGATGATCTAACCTATGGTGACTTAATAACATATGTCAATTTAACAGGAATAAGATTATGCAGAGACATGAAATTACAACAGAAATTAAAAATGGAAAATAGACAATCTAGAAAAGAATTAGGAAATTGGTGTGAACAATTTGGTTTTGGAACAATAAAGAAACAAAAACAAAGAAAATATAAACCTTTCAAGACAGACAAAATTTATAGAAAATACAAATATAGAAATAAACAATATGGTAAACAAGTAGATAAAAAACCTTTTAAAAGAAAACAATTTAAAAGCAATAAGTATCGCAAAAATAATTTTAAAAGACCAAATAATAAAAATAATATAACATGTTATTTATGTAACCAGAAAGGACATTATGCAAAAGAGTGTCCTGCAAGAAAAAAAAATACATGAGTTGGGATTAGAATTAAAAATAGATAACATAGACCAATTGTTAGAAAAGATTGACCAAATTAAATTATCTTCTTCAGAAATAGATGATGACTATAGCAGTGACGATTCCTCAGAAACAATAAACAGTACAGATAGCAACCATAACTGTCAAGGTGAAATTTGTAATTGTAATAACAAAATAAATGTCTTAACAGAATATAATCAAGTCCTAGAACAAATAGAACAAGTACAGGATTCAAACATTAAAAGAAAATTCTTTAAAAAATTAACAAAACTAATTAATGAAGAAATAAAACAAGGAACAGAAGCACCAACAAATTTTGAAGATATAGAACAAATGTTTAGACATAAAAAACCAGTAACGACAATTTCCTCTATAGACTTACAATCAGAAATAAGACAATTAAAATTAGAAGTTAAACAACTTAAAAATAGATGTGATCAACTAGAACAAAATCAAAATTTAAATTTAAAAAATAAAGAAAAAATTACAGAACAAAAAGAAGAAATTATTTCGGAAAATGAAAGTGATAAAGAACTAAAATTTAATCATATAACTAGAATCAAATTTCAGAAATGGTATGTAAAAATTACTTTAACAATTAAAGATTTTAAGTTAGAAACAATAGCAATGCTAGATTCAGGAGCCGATATGAATTGTATAGACCAAGGAATTATACCTAGTAAATATTTTCATAAAACCAAACAAACTCTATCAGCAGCAAATTCGACTAAGGTAAAAGTAGATTATAAGATACCAAGTGCACATATCTGTAATAATAGAATTTGTTTTAAAACAAGTTTCATGTTAATTAAAAATCTTAACACCCAAATAATTTTAGGAAACCCTTTTTTACAAATGTTATACCCTTTTAAAGTAACAGAATTAGGTTTAGAAACAAATGTGTTAGGACAAGATATCATTTTTAAGTTTTTATCACCAATCAATTACCATGATGTAAATTTATTCCAACAAGAAAATATAAGTAAGATAAATAATTTAGAAAATCAAATAAAATTCTTAAAACAAGATTTACATTCGGTAAAAATAGAAGAACAGTTAGAAAAACCTCATATTCAACAACAAATAAAAGAAATTCAAGAACAATTTGAAAATGATTTATGTTCAGATTTACCAACAGCTTTTTGAAATAGGAAACAACATATAGTTACCTTACCTTATGAACCAGACTTTAAAGAACAAGACATTCCTACCAAAGCTAGACCAATTCAAATGAACCAAGAAATGTTAGAATTTTGTAAAAAAGAAATCCAAGACTTATTAACCAAAAACTTAATTAGACCAAGTAAATCACCATGGTCATGTGCCGCCTTTTATGTAATAAAAAATGCTGAAATAGAAAGGGGTGCACCTAGATTAGTAATTAATTATAAACCATTAAACAAAGTTTTAAGATGGATAAGATACCCAATACCAAATAAACAAGATCTTTTAAACAGATTATATAAAGCAGAAATCTTTTCAAAATTTGATATGAAGTCAGGATTCTGGCAAGTACAAATAGATGAAAAAGACAAATACAAAACGGCATTTACAGTACCTTTTGGACAATATGAATGGAATATAATGCCATTTGGATTAAAAAATGCACCAAGTGAATTTCAAAAGATCATGAATGATATATTTACACCATATAATTTTATCATAACTTATATAGATGATGTTTTAGTATTTAGCCAAAATATTGACCAACATATTAAACATTTACAAATTTTTTATAAAGTCATAAAAAGAAATGGACTAGTATTATCTAAACCAAAAATGAAATTATTTCAAACAAAAATTAGATTTTTAGGACACGAGATTTTTAAGAATACTATTGTACCAATACAAAGAAGTATAGAATTCGCAGATAAATTCCCAGATGAAATAAAGGATAAAAATCAATTACAAAGATTTTTAGGTTCATTAAATTATATTATTAAATAATTAAATTAAAAAATTTTAAATAAAAATAAATTTATAATTAACAAAACATAGTGAAAGTAGTTTAAGAAGTCCCAACCTTCCCCTCTTTCCATATAATTAAATTAAAAAATTTTAAATAATAATAAATTTATAATTAACAAATCATAATAGGGGTAGTTTAGGAAGTTCAAATATTCCCTCTTCCGTAAGTAGATATAGAAATATAGATAAAACAATTTTTTTTTTTTTTATCAAGCATGATTAGTAAACTTTTAATTTTTTTAATTGGAATAAGTTATTTTTCAATAACATTATATCCATTAGCAATGGAATTTGAATTTAACAATAAAAGTTTTTTAATTCATAATTTTTAAATTAATTTAAATATTTAATAATTAAAATTATAACCATTTATATAATGAAATTTATATTTAAATAGAGAACTCATATACTCAATTAAAATAAATTTTTATTTTTACCAATCAAAATTAAGAATAATATATAATTATTAAAGTTAACAATGTCTTTTTTGAAAAATGTCATTGTTATCCCTCTTTCCACATTTATCTATATTATAGACTATAGATTATAAAAAAATATAAAAAAATGATTTATTATTTATATGTATTGTTTAATGTTTATATTAATTAAAATACTAAATTTTTAATATTTCAAATAAAATTAATATTTTATTATTAAAAATTAATATTATATTAGATCAAAATTTATTTGGCCTTTAAAAAATATATAAAAATTTAATTAGAAAAAAATTAAATTGAATTTATTTGATTCTTAAATAAAAATACATCAAATTAATTGGACTTATTTTTTATTATAAATATTTATAAATTAAAGTTCTATTTATTTTTTAAAAATTTTATGAAAAGACATTTTTCATATTTTATAACATTTGAAACATAATTAATAAAAAATATTTTTTTAATTAAAAAAAATTATTTTAAAAAGATAATTTTTCTAAAAAATTAAGTTATTTTAAAGATTTTTTTAAATTTTGAAAAGTTTATTAAAATTTTTATATATAAATTTATTATTATATTTTATTTTTTAAATTAAAATTAAATAATAAAAATATAAGTTATTTTACATAAAATGTCCGCCATAATTTTTTTTTCAATAAACTAATTTATTTTTTTATGAATTAATTTTAATGTAAAAATAAATATATTAATAAATTTATATATAAAAATTTTATTAAGTTTTTTTAAAGTGTTAAAAATAAATTTTCTTATTTTCCTTAAAATAACCTAATTTTTATTTTAATTAAGAAAATATATTTTTTAAAATAACTTGTATGTGTGTTCCAAATGATAGAAATTTTTTGTAAAACGAACAAAGTCTAAATATTCTATGAAAAAACTAGTTATAATTATCTTAAAATTTACCTGCCGATATTTACTGTCACTTTCTCAGCTATGCTCACTTTTACCGCGTCTTTCTTACTTTTTTACTTTCCGTCTCACTGTCTGTCTCTTCATCTGTCAATTTCTAATAAATATTAATTTGTTAATTGACATAGAAAAGGAAAGGAAAGGAAAGCTTGGTGAGTATAATTTTCCCTCGTTATTCCAACGACCCCATCCATTTTCGCCCTTCCCAAACAATCCCAAACCCTCGAATTATTCTCAGGGTTTTCGGATTATCCTCTTCTTCCTCGCTCATTTCCGGTATGGATTCCGAGGACGATATGATGGACGCCAATGATGTTGATTCCGTGGACGATGATTTCTATAGCGGCGACATGCAGGAAGATTATTACAGCGATGGCGATGGCAATGGTGGTGAGAATGATGACGATGATGATGGTCCTGACTATGATTTCATGGCAGAGGCTGCCGATGATCTTGACGATTCCGTGTTTAGCCGGACGCAGGTATTTTTTTCTTTTATTTTCATCCTTTAGGCAATTTTTGTTTGCTGTTTTTAGCTTTCGTGCTCTATGCATTTGGCATATCAGAGTTTAGGAGAAAATGAATGAAAATTTTGGTACTTTTAAGTTTACGGGTTAATTTGAGGTCGTTGTGATTTTGTTTTGTGTAGACTGTGAGGGAGTTAATTGATGTACCTATTTTGTTGAGTCCTTGTGATTAGTGGCTTGTCCATTTGAATGCAATGGTATTGTTGGTGGATATGTTTCTGGTGACTTGTTCATTTGTTATAGTTTGTGATATCCTGGAGGTTCAGCTCTTTTAGTTAAATTTCATATGCCTCTTTATGGCGGCATTAGGGGGAAAGTTTTGTGTCTGATTTTCTGTTATCTTCATCTTATAAGACTTGGATTGTTCAAAAACTTTATCATATATGGTGATGCTATTTCCAGAACATATTTGAACTAAATGCACTGTTTCTCTTGGCTTTGGTTGAGTTGGCTGTGTGATTCAGGTAGCTTGATTTATCCAAATATTTTGATCTATTTGCCAGTCTTCCTGCATTTTGATGGTTTTTCTTAATGTCATTGCAAAATTATTATCTATTGCTGCTAGTTTCCTGGTATGCAGCTTCTATATTGGCATTGAAACTACATGGATTTTTAACACCTATTATACTTTTTACTTCACTTTTTTCATACGCAAATAAGTGGAGATAGTGGTGTAATTACTTGGCTCAATTGAACTCTCTTTTGTTGAGGAACCAAATATCAGAAGCTGTAAGGCTTCAGTTTTTGCTAAATATAGTTCGCTTTCCCCCTAATTTAAGTGGCTACATGAATCGTCACATGCTATCTGTTGCATTCAAAGGAATTTTGAACCCTAGAATACATCATAAGAGAGTGTAATATAGGGTTTATGTTCAGGGACGGAGCCACTCATGGGCCAAGGGGGGCCATGGGCCCCCTGAAATTTTTGAAATTTTTTTAAGGGTATATAGGTAGTTTTTCTTAAAACATGAAAAATTATCTTCAGATCCCTACATATTTAAAAAACTTACCAAGTCATCCTTATTTCAAAATTATTTAATTAAATCATCATTATATTTTATAATTTCTAATTCTTTAATCCATTCATCAAAGAAATTTTTACTATTTAGTCCCTCATCTTCTATATTATTTTTCAATCCAAAAAATTCTCTTCTCATTTTCAAGATTTCAAGTTAAAGTCTCCACTTAAAATTTTTCTTAGGTTATTCATTCATTACTTAATTTATTTTTATATACCATTTTTATTACTAAGTGATAGTTTTTTTTATTTATCTCACTTAGTTACTAATCTATTTATATAATTGAAATTATACGAAAATAATTTTTAATGGGTTAGAATATTTTTAAAAAAAAAATTAAATTCAATAGTAAACCATGTATTAAAATATTATATTATTTTAATGATTTTTTTTTATAGATTTGTATTTTACAACCATTGCGGAAAGAAATTTTTCTATAGTAAATATCATTAAAAGTCGATTCTATAATGATGAACCATAAATAATTGATCGATAACTTATATTAAAAGATATATTTGCAAATACTGATAATGATATCATTAAAAATATATTTTAATGAATGAAAAATAGATGAGAATGACCATGATTTAATTATAATAATTTATTCACTTTTTATAAAAATTTATTTTCTGAATATATATTTATTTTATACTCTATTCTATACTTTTTGTCCATTTTGATTTTTCACACATATTAAAAAAGACAATTTATTTGATTAACTTTTCAATTATACTATCTTAAAAATATTAAATTTTATTAAATATTAAGAAATATTTTGAATACTTATTTAGAAAAATAATAATCAATGATAGGATGATTTGGAAATAACATAAAATTAAATAGGATTATAATAGTCAATTATGTGTTACTATAATGAAAGAAAGTGAACAATAATTTTGGAACAATAGTAAAAAATATCGACAAAATAATAAAATAGTAGATACTTATTTAAATTGGACCCCCTTGAATTGAATTTCTCCATCCGTCACTGTTTATATCAGTCATCCTAATATAGGGTTTATGTTAGTCATCCTTGAATTTTTGGAAAAATTATACTACGCAGGTCCTTTTGAATTTCAGTATTTATTGATTTTGAATTATTTTATTTGATTGTCTATTTAATTTTAAAATATTTTATGTGTTCTTTTTCAGCAAAGTTATACCATCTTGAAGGAAGATGATATACGAAAATGTCAAGAAGATGATATTACTAGAGTGTCCACTGTCCTTTCAATATCTAGATCTGATGCAAGCATCTTACTTCGTCACTATAATTGGTACCTGGACTCCTTTATTTTTATTTATATTTTTTTATTGTTTTTGTTTGCTTTTACGGGTTGATGTTTACAACCAGGGCGGAACTAGGGGCTGCTAAAATAAATATTAACATAAATTACATATTTATTTCAGTATATGGAGTTTTTATTTTTTAATTTTTTAAAATATCATATATTATTAAATCAAAATTCAGGAAAAAGTAAATATTTAGGTGTAATTAAATCTTAGATCTCATGCATCAAACACACAACTTAAAATCCAAATATTAAGTAAAGAAACCTGCGATCCATCAACAAGTAAAAATAACTTAAAAAATAAGGTAATTCTTATAGAGAAATAAAATACAAAAATTAGAAATATTATAAATATATATACATTTTTTCTGCTTTTTGAGTTGTGTACATCGCTCTTTATTGTGTGGAATTATTGAAATACAAGTTTTAATATAGAGCATAGAAATAGTAACTTTTCTAAAATATCCGAGTAAATGATTAGTTGATAAGTGAATTAAGTAGCAGCTTAGTAGGTAGGAGACTTTCAATTGATTAGAAAGATCACTATAATTGTTCTGCAATATTTTTATTAAAATGACAGTGATCGAAATTCAAAAGTTCTTTATTCATTTAAGACAAAAAACTGGCAGTTATTAGTGAAATACACTCTATTAAAAAAAGAAAGATGAAGTAGCATATAAAATTATTAAAGACTATTAAAAGAATTTTTTTCAGGATATTTGTTATTAAAAAAAGTTGAAGAAATAGTGTTAAACATGAGCAATTAATCATAGTAGACAATTGGACATTATATTTTAGATTCTTCATTGATTATTTTTAATTAATGACTTTTTAAAATAAAATTTTAATTAGTTGGTTTATTTTATTAACCTTTGATATATAAATTAATAGTGATTTAATATTTTAAACATATATTGAAGATTTAAATGTTACTAATCAATTTTGAGGGGGCCATTATAAAAAATTGAAATAAATTTAATAAATTATATATACACACACGCACAAAATTTCTTTGAAGTTGGGGGGGCCAGGGCTCCCCCCTGTCCCCTTTGCTTCCACCACTGTTTACAACTTTCTGTTTTTGAGAAGATGTAATGCATGGATGTTCATATTGCATTTTAGATAGCTGTATGGCAGAACTGCTTCTGGTTTCTTGATGTTCTGATCAATATTTGCTAACAGGAGCATTAGTAAGGTACATGATGAATGGTTCGCTGATGAAGAGACAGTCCGGAAATCTGTTGGCTTGCTGGAGACACCAGTAGTCCATTTCTCCAATGCAAGAGACGTGCGTACTTCAATCATATCAATGCATAGCTGGGGTTGATTATGTTCAGCTTGTTTAATCTTAAATGTTACTGTCTCTTTGCTGCTGACATTCGTTTGTTTTATTACTGTTATATATATTTTTTAATTTTAGCAGCTTACTTGTGGGATATGTTTTGAATCCTTTCCTCATGATAAGATTACCTCAGCTGCGTGTGGGCATCCCTTTTGTAGGTCATGCTGGTCAGGTGCATCTGCCATTTTCTTTTGAAGCTTCTCTCTGATATTTATGTTCCATTATCGAACCTAAACTTGATGTTTTAAACTTTTCACTTTTATTCTGCTTTTGTTTCTTTTTTACTATTACAAAACAGCTAGAGGTTCCAATAATGTTTCCTTTACTTAATGTTGTCTCCCTGTTGAAAATACCTGTTTTAATCTGTTTATTTGTATGAAAATGCTTGTAAGCTACTAAGCTGATGTTAAAAAACTATTTTTTATTCTTGTTTAGTTATTTGTTTTTGAATTATCAGTTATTTCTAAATGAGTGAAGGATATATAGTGTTACAGTTGAGCAGTGTCTACTGTATGTCCTTATGTTCTTGGGGTTTGTGAATGGAGGAAGAATTGTTGAGTTTTAGTGTATTGTCTGATTGGTTGAAGTCTATTATTTTGAGAAAACGGATATGGTGGTCCTAATATTTGCCTAGTTGGAAGTTCTTGATTATTGCATCTTTTCTGCGGTTTCCACTATTATTGTTGTTAACTTGTGTTCTCTATTTATTCTAGGTTACATTAGTACAACCATTAATGATGGTCCTGGATGTTTGATGCTGAGATGCCCTGATCCATCTTGTCAGGCTGCTATCGGTCCCGACATGATAAATTTGTTGGCATCTCATGAAGTTAAGGATAAATACTCTCACTATCTTCTTAGGTCGTACATTGAAGATAACAGAAAGGTTCGTCTGGGATTTGAAACAATACTATCTTTTTCTTCACTTTAAGAAATGATTTATTTCTGTCAAACAATCTTTGTTGACATGTTGGAGATTAAAATTTGGGAACTCCTTTTTGCTCCTAATCTGAATTTCCTGTTTACTAGACAATAGTATATCAATTGCATTCATGCAGCAAATTGTGTGGATTCTCCAAGATTGTAGTTCCTTCATTTGCATGCCATTTAAGGATTGCAAAAAAAAGAAAAAAACATTGTTGCCATGCTGATTCTGGTGGTTATATTCCTGTTAGTTGTGCTTTGAAAATTGTCACTATTTCCAATGTTAGTTATAAATAAATGATATGATGCGGTTGTCTGAATTTCACTTGTTGTATGTTACTTTCATTTCATCGCAAAAGTACCCTCCAGCACTTCCCATTGGATGAATGTCGGCTGTTGAAACTTTTTGTTGAGTTATTGGGGTTTCATATTAAGAGAACTAATGCTTATATGGGAATGAAATTGTAAATCTCATGTAGAAAAAAGTTTTTAAAAGTATTACACTCCTAGAAACCTTTATCTTTCATTGTAAATTTGAAAACCTCTAGAGAATGAGGGCCAATTTGTTGCATTGATTTCTGTTTCCTGTGCTTCTGACTGCTTTTGTTTCTCGCATTTCTTGTCTGCTTTTAGACAAAGTGGTGTCCTGCTCCAGGATGCAAGTATGCTGTTGATTTTGCTGCTGGTGGTGGAAGCTTTGATGTTTCCTGCCTTTGTTCATATAGCTTTTGCTGGAATGTGAGTTTCCTTTAAGTGGTTGTAAGTATTAAGTATGCAGGAATTAACTGTTGTAAACTGATTGGTAAGAATCATTTGATTATACAGTGCACAGAGGAAGCTCACCGTCCTGTGGACTGTGGAACTGTGGCGAAGTGGATTTTGAAGAACGGTGCTGAATCTGAAAACATGAATTGGTAGATAATACATAACCCTCTATGATTATATTTGCCAGGATTTACTTCTAGATAATTTCATTGCCTTTTGTTTTTGTCCCATGATATTTTGCGGCCATGGAATGGCATAATCTTCAATTGGCCTTGCTCTGTGTATCTATCAAATTAAGGGTGTTGTCTTGGTTTGTGATCTTAGTTGCATGATGGAAGATTTTTCTAGTGATTTTTTATTTACATATCAGCTTTGTATTTTGAATATAATTGTTGAGTTCTCTGTGATACAATTGGTTTTCTTTTTATATCCTTCTCTCTCAAATAGTAGAATTTATTTATTTTTATCTGAAAGACATTAGGATATACTATGAGGGTTCTCTTTTCGAGAGGAATGACTATTCTACATTTTCTGTAATATTATTAAATAAAACTTACTCAGGATTTCCTTGGTTATTATGTCATCATTTATCACTATATACTTGGTTAATATAGTGATATAGGTTGATTTTTGGCAATTGTCCGAGTTATTATGGAAAACTAGGAGTGAAGTGTAAGGGAAAATTTTCAGGATTGAAGCGTTGAAAGGATCTTATGGTACACATTATCTCACTATTGTTGATTTTTCATCATAGTTACACATTATAAAGTGATTTGAGGTGATATACAAATGCTGCATGTGCACACAGAAGCGTCCTTAGTGTCTCCTAGGCATTTCTGGAACAAACTAAAGATAAATATTTATTGCTCCTTATTGGTAATGAAATATTATAGACAAAATGTATTTATATATGAAAGATTATATAATAGGTTAATGTCTTAATTTTTTACTTTTTGCTCTATACTGATTTTAGATGTTGTGACACTAGGATTCTCGCCAACTCCAAGCCTTGCCCAAAGTGCAAGCGTCCGATTGAGAAAAACCAAGGGTGTATGCACATGACATGCACGCCACCTTGTAAATTTGAGTTTTGCTGGTAACTTGTGTTTACTTTAATCATAGTTGTTTATGCTTGGATCTAATTCAGTTATTGACATGTTATTGGATGCCAATGTATAATTGCAGGCTATGCCTTGATGCATGGTCAGATCATGGTGAGAGGACTGGTGGCTTCTATGCTTGTAATCGCTATGAGGCAGCTAAACAAGAGGGAGCAGTAAGGGCATTAATAAGCTGTCATTTATATAATACACTGCTTATTTCTCCATCCACTTTTATGAATAGTGGTGGTAAAGGCAATCATTTATGTGACTAACAAAATTATTTTTGCTTGTAGTATGATGAAGCAGAGAGGAGGCGAGAAATGGCAAAAAATTCTTTGGAGAGATACACCCATTATTATGAACGATGGGCAAGCAATCAATTGGTATGACAAAATTTTTTGATTTTCCTTTAAATGGATGCTGTGGCATGGTTTCTTATCTAATATTACTATATTCTATTAAGAACTGTGTGTTATTGTCTGTACTCTGTTATTTTTGTTTTACCTTGGATTGAAGTATACCTATATGTATATATGGATCAACTTGTTTACATGGCAACCCATATATTTAGTTCTGTTGTGGTTTGCTGTCTAGGACCTACCTGAGTAAATTAAGGTAATCAGGTATATGAATGTTATATTAATCCAGATCTATCTATTTCAAGTTTTAGAGGGTAATGAGTCTTTTCTAATTTGGTTTATATGATATCTGGAACTGTGGTAAATTTTTGGTAGTTTGTTGAGAGGAGTTGCCTGGTCAAATAACAGTGGTCCAGAGCCTGACTAGATTTTGTGTATTGCATGAGACCTAGTCTGCATAACCAAGTCATGAAGTATGCTTGCACTGAAAAAAGTCTAAATTTTAATGTGTATGGTTTTCTCGTGGCTAGGTGGTGCTATAGTGTGTCTGAATGTTATAGGAGTAAAGGGAAAAAGAGTTGTGAAGGATGCAATTTAGGTTAGACAAAAAGGAAAAGGAAGAAAATTAGATGGAGCCCAAGGGCTAGATTGTTTCACAGATAATTAGGTAATTAATTAACATCATTAAATATCTTTGCAGTCTTTAAGTACAAAACTGTATAAAGGAGAAAATTTTTGATGTATTTTCACTCTATATTTAATAATAACAGCTAAGATCCAAGTGTTCGGCTCTATATTTTATTTGAGTCATGTTGTTCTTTTGGCTGCTATTTATTTTGCTAGCATTTCCATGTCTCCTCAGCATCCCTTTTGGTATATTATCATGTATACAATAGGATTTTGAATATATATTTATATAATCTGACATTGTTGCATCCTTATGTGGCAGTCAAGGCAGAAAGCTCTGGCAGATTTACATCAAATGCAAACTGCGCATGTAAGTATATATATTAATCCTTCAAATGGTATGTCCAATGAATTGGACGGCTTTAAGATCTGAAATTTCTATCAACTTGGAGTTTGTTTTTCCTCTGTGCATATCTTGATGCATCGTGAATGATATCCGGATTAACTGTGGAATAAAGCATTTTTGGTTTTTTTACTTTTTTTTTATTGTTAAAAATTTGTCCTATATGAGACTGTATCGTATATTTTGAGTCATTTCCATTTTTGTACATTCTCAGAGATGCGTTCTAATCTGCCTTTCTTCAGTAACTGGTTGAAGAGGTGCACTGTTGAGTTTTGTTTAGCCTGTTACAGAAATGCATAGTGAGATCCTCTGTAGCATATACTGCATTCTGAGTCTTTTTTTTTTTTTTTTTTTTCGTTTTTGTGGCTTTGGAAGATGTCCTCTTGATCAGACTTAATGAATTTTGCATGGTTGTCAAAATCAAGTTTTGAACTGTAAATTGAAATCCTCATTTTTGAATCGTGAATTATATTTGATTTGAATCGAATTTAATCCTAAGTTCAATATAAATTGTCAAAATAAATTAAACACAGTATATGTTAATGTTAAAAAATTCCATTTTGAATTTAAAATATGTTAATTGAAATACAACTTATAGAGGTTTAAGAATACTATTACTCCAAAATACTATGCTAACCTAAAAGAATGAAAGAAGCTTGCATCTATAATATAATAATATTAAATAAGAATATAAAGCACATATGATCTAAGATATGCTTCCTAATTAAAACTTAAGAAAATAACAAAAATAGTTAGAGAAAGGTAGTGGCTGGAATTAAAAGTCGAAGGATGGCATATATTGTTTGATTCTGTAAAATATAAATAATTAACCAGTTAGACTTGGAATAGATTTAAAAAATAATGATAATAATAAAAGGAAACAGAAAAGTAAAGACCAAGAACTCCTACCTTGCTTTTGCTAATTTCCCTAATCTTTGAGCTGACCTTTGCTTGGGAGAATACACCGGGAAGAGTAGAAAAAATGGCGGGATAGAGATGCATGCAGCAGTTAATTGGCCTCATAGAGTCTTGTTTATGTGATATTTTAGGGTTTTTTTTTCCTTAAACGTCTAAATATTTATACCTCAAGAACATGGGTGTTGCTTGATTTTCTTTACAATTCAACTTCTACTCTCTTTTATTTTATTTCATAAATTTTTGAATGACAGTGGTGGTGGTGTCTGGGTTTCTTCCTTTTAACTTTAAACCCTCAAACCCAATACAAAGAATCAGTAGAATCAAGCAATGCATATTAATTTGCATGATTTCTCCAATAATTCACTTGATTTGCATGTGATACTTATGTGTTTATGATTCACTATATGGATTTGAATTGTTAGGCCTTAAGAATCAAATTGAATCACTACTTGAATTGTTAGTCATATGATTTTGACAACACTGCATTATATGTTAAATTCTATGGTCATTAGTTAGGAAGAGCTGAGCTTGAGTTGAATTTGTTTCTTAGTCAAACACTCTGTTCATCACTTGTTTCAATAAGAATTGACCTAGTGATTTCCATTAGACCATGTTTAGAGGCATTAAAAACTGCTGATATTACAAATGTGCAAAATAGTGGAAAATCAAAATATGTAGGCTTCTCCGTTATTGAATTCTCTTAAATCTTTCTGTCTATTTTTACTAATAGCGTATTTGTATTTTGATATGCTTCATATCTCATGTGCATGCTGCTTGCAAACATAATATTATATTTACATCTATACCGTTACCATATTCTCCTATTCTCTTTGGCAACCTTGGATAATTTACTTTCTTGTAAATGATAATAAGTATTGTGTTTTGTCTAAAATTTGTTATAAAGTAATTTTTAATTTTTTGGTTCAGGTTCTATAAATGTTTTACTTAATAGTGTATTTTTCAATACTGATGTAGTTCATATAACTATATGGATTTCTTGATTTTTTCCAGCTTGAGAAGCTCAGTAACATACATTGTACCCCTGAATCTCAGCTCAAGTTCATTACAGATGCATGGCTTCAGGTGAATCTTAAATTTGTCGTCTGGTGATAGGAATTTCTGTTGTACCCATTTTTGTTTAGAACAATAAAAGAGCACATATGTTCTAAGAATGCTCACTTATTAGAAAACAAAGGTTTGATCCATGTTTTCACTGTCAGAATTGTGCTAGACGATTTGTAAAATTTAGAAAAATTATTTGATTAAATGGGCCATGTTCTAGTTTTGTTAATATATGTACTGTGTCCCTGTTACTTGTTCACAGATAGTTGATTGCAGGCGAGTTCTAAAATGGACCTATGCATATGGGTATTATCTACCTGAGCAAGAACATGCTAAGAGACAGTTTTTTGAGTACTCGCAAGGTATATATAGATATCCTTAAACATTTCACATGCACTGGATGAGATTGTCATTGATTGTCTTGCAGCCCAATTGGCATATCCTCTCCCACAGGAAGGGGTCAGGTTGTTTGTTGGTCCAAATTACTTTGGTCTGCATCTCTGTACTATTAATGGAGAAAAATGAGAGAACAAAAGAATAAACTTTCAACCTTCTATTTTTTATCTTCAGGTGAGGCTGAGTATGGCTTGGAAAGGCTCCATCAATGCGCGGAGAAGGAACTGCTACAGTTCCTCAATGTGAAAGGTCCCTCAAAGGAATTTGATGAGTTCCAAACAAAATTAGCTGGGCTTACCAGGTAGTCATTGCATTTATATATTGATGTTTGTTTAATATATGTTTTATTGAAGTATATGCAGTTACCACTATAGAAGTTGCTCTCCTTTTTCTGTATGACCTGGGAGAAATTCTATCTGCCTTTCATGGTGAGAGATAAAGATTACTGCGAGTTACAGAGTAACTAGATAGGTCTCTGTGCAATTAATTAAACAACTGGGGAGATTCACTCATTAGAAATTTTTTAGTTGAATTATTAGCTAAAATCCAAGTCTTTTCTATACCCCACAGTTATTGAACAATAACCAAGACATTTAAAAATGGCTTCTTATGCCCAGAAAAAGAAAAAAGAAACCCACTAAGAAGTTGTTTCTAATGCAAACAATCTTCTATAACATATTGTTTAGATATAATTTATAGAATAAATAAATGGCTTGTAAAACAATATGGGGGTCCACCTAGATAGGTGTGCATTTGAAATGAAGGGAGATTTTTATGTGTTCCAAGTGGGAAATCATAAAATACAATGTAATATGAAATTCAAAGACTTATTTTCAATTCCTCATCTATCTAAATGGAATCTCAAAAAAAAAAAAAAATTATGTGAATACTTGAGTAGCAAGTTAATTTACAGTTGCAATTTGCATACTTTCATCATTTTAAAAAAAAAAAATATGTCCTATCTACCATTGGCCATGTTAAAAGTTAAAACTATTTATGACGAGGCATTTTTAGTTAATTTGACATTTTAGAAATCCATCAGTATCATAAGCCTTTTGGTTAAAATTTTTTAATATTATATACTGCTTATTTCTGGCATGTATTAGATTCAGTTTTAGTAAGCCATGTATCTAAGTTGGTCTAAAATAATTGGTGATGGTCTAAGATGTTTCTGAACTTGGATACCATGTGCATATCACTGGTGATGGTTTTGATGACTTTATTTGGATAGAATCTCTTGTATTCCTTTGCGTTTGGATATGGATCGTGCATAAAAAATGGTTTGACAATTTTATTTCAAGGTGGTCGTTATTTTATTTTTGTTTTTCTAGTTTTGCTACTGCTGTTACCCCTCTCTCTCTCTCTCATGTGGGCGCACACACACACAGATAAGGATAATTTATACTGTGTTGAGATACTGAAAACTGCTTCCTACCTTTTTAAAAAAATTTCTTGTGAGAAATAATAGTACGGGGTCAATTTTTGATGACAATTGAGCCAAGTGTTCCCACTTTTTTTCTTTGTGAAATATCGGTGAGATGCTAGCCATAGGCCCTTCTACTTATCAGTCTTTGTCCTTCTCCTTGTCTATCTGTAAAGCTTTATAAAGTGTACCTTATTCAGGTGTCTTGTACATTTCTCATTGTGACAGTGTTACAAAGAATTACTTTGAGAATTTGGTTAGAGCATTGGAGAATGGTCTAGCAGATGTGGATTCTCATGGTGCTTGAAAAATTGGCGTTGGCATGGGGAGAGGTGGAAGGGGAAAAGGAATCGCTAAAACCGAAGATTCCAGCAGAATTATGGATGAATAATATAACTATTCGAGGTCCAAGTCAGCCAGCAATGTGCCAGGTATGCTGCCACAACTGTTAAAACTTGTAAATTCTTTAGTTGGTGGAATATAGTACTTGGTACATCCACTTCTCCACGATTCTGGAGGATTTTGTTTCTTTTGAATATACCGTCTGATGGCTCTTCTTTTTATGAGGCTGCTCAAAGTGTGGATGTTAAATAGATGTCAAAGAGGGATTGGGGGGCAAATCAATTTCTTTCTAAACCATTGTGTTTTGAAGGGAGCACCAATCATGGTGTAATGTATGTAGTTCTATCTATTAAGGTATTGAAGTTCTGCAACTTGCTTTTGTTAAATGTAATAATACAAATTCTATGTGGATGCAAATTTACTCATTTGTGAAAAGAAAAATCTGGCGTCATTGGACTGCTTCATGAACATGGTTACTCAACTTTGTTTATTTTCAGTGAATTTAATCCTATCCAAAGATCTGTAAATTTAGGAACAGCTTTGCCTTTGTTTATTTTAAAACCATTTGGTTTAAATAAATAAGGTTTAGTGCTAGTTTCTTTTTGATATGGAATTGTAGATAATATTAGTAGTTTCTTTAATGTCTTCAGCGTGTGTTGGGCATTTTGGATTTATGTTCATCTGGAGAATCATATCCTCAATATTAATCTTATTTATTGAATGCTTCATGCGGCAATTACATTTTTGGTTGCCTGTAAATTCTGATGGGAGATATTTTTTTATTTTTTTTTATTTCTTCTCCTTCCATGTTCCTTGTGTTTTTAGATGGTTCTATTCTGATGAGGGATGTGAACTAATATCTTTTCCCTGGCCTCTTGGCTTCAGCCTCCAGGAAAACTACATCTCTTTTAAATTAATACTAATTGCTGAGAAATTACTTGGGCAGTTAGAGTAGGTTTAAAGTTTCATTTGGGGCGGCAATGTTTTTGTGTGGCCATGGGAGAGATCGTTGAACAGATTTCCAAGATTAGGGGCTTTTATCTGTCCTTTGAACTTGGAATCACAGCTCTGAGTAATACCAGATTGGATCAACTGCCTGGCCATAATCTTTTAGTGCTCATTGTTTTTATGTAGATTATCAACTATTTCCAGGGAAAAACTTCAGGATTACGTTATAGATCCTTGAGTGTTAATACTCCAACTGTTCACGAATGATTGAGCAATTAACGAAGAATACTCTGTAAAATGAAATTTATAATTTAATGCAAAAAAAAAAAAAAACAAAAAAAAGAGTAAGGCAAATGCAAGTTTATTATCTGAGTCGAGTCAGTTTCAGATTGAACAACGTTGCTCAGTTGAAGCAACTGGGTTAATCTAATAATGTCAGGAATTGGAAGTGCCAAATTGGGTTGCTGAATAAAAAACATTGTGCATATTCAAACGTTCCAGAGAATGATGAAAATGAGGGAGCTCAACTGTAACTTTCCTCCAATATGAAATCCCACTTCCCCAAATTATCCTTAATGGAAAAAACATTAAATAAAAGAATATAAAGTCAAGTAGTAGCAATTCTAACCTGAAAATACTCCATTTGCACTAAGCAAAAAGTCTTAGCTTACACAATATAAGCATCGTGTCGCTTATGTATTCTAGTTTGATTTTCAACATTTTTTTTGCATTTACTTTTCTTACCTATCAGGAAAATTAACTAATTTAAAAAAAATTTTACGTCGTTAGCTGCATGGATTTGTCTTTGAGTAATTTCATGCTAACTGCATTTAGCATTGCTCTTGAATATTGACGGGAAGCCATTTTCCAATCCATCCCGCTTTTCATCATTGCTTTGAATTCATCGTAACTGATTTTTCCATCCTGTTTTTTAAAAAATTAACCAACTTAAATGCATGAATTAAACAGCAAATTAAAACAAAGGAATTATAAATTAAATGGGTTTGGAGAAAGCCCTTACCTTATCAAGATCAACATCTGATATGATGTCTTTAATGATCTGTTCATTATTTGGACCTAAATTGTCATTTACCATTGCATCTTTCAACTCATCAAACTCAATGTATCCATTTTGGTCTTTGTCAAAGAACCTAAAAGCTTGAGAGAGATGCTCATCGTTCCCAATCTTTATCAGATGAATTGACATTGCCACAAACTCCTCAATGCTCAGTGTCCCATTTCCATCTATATCCGCCTTTTAATATCCACAAAATTCTCATATATACAAAAAAAAAAAAAAAAAAAGGTTCCCAACCAAAAAAAAAAAAAACACAAACTTACTGCATCCATCAACATCCGAACATCAGGATCAGGAAGAACATGTCCAATGTTATGGAGACCAGCTTTGAGTTCATCAAAAGACAAGTCCCCAGTGTTGTCAGTATCCATCATATAAAACATCTGTTTGATTCCATCTATTTGCTCATCTGGTAAGTTGTCTGCCACCACCTATAAAAAATCAGCTTTATCAGAAACTAATCCAAAATCTCATTTCCACAAGGGAAAAAAAAAAAAAAATACTGGGTTCAAAAGCTTACTCTAAGAACTCTCTTCTTGAACTTGTTCATCAATGAAAATTGCTTGATCTTTGCTCTAACGTTATCTCCAAGATTCACATTAGGCATATCTCTCGCATTGTGTATCCATGGGTGTTCTTCATGATAACCATCAGATTATTTTGTTAAGTTATTGATCTTTCAAAATTGTGTTTTTATAGCAAAAGGGTATGTGTACAAACTTACCTAGGACTTCTTGAATAGTTAATCTGTTGTAAGGATTTTGATCAAGCATGCGCTTGACTAGCTCCTTTGCTTGTTCAGAAACCCTAGGCCAAGGTTCTCTTGTAAAATCTATTCTGCCTCCAACTATTGCGTGTGCAATACCTTCCTCAGTTTCTGTACTATCCATGTTTTTGCATAATCTCACGTCAAGACACATTTCCAGAGAAAAAAAATAATAATTATACTTTTTAGTCCTTAAAATTTTAACATAATTAATAAATTTGTTTATATTATTTAAAATCGAATACTTAAATTTTTGAGTCCATTCGCTACTGTTATATGAGTTGAAATGCCTTATTTCACTCTTTTCAATTTAAGAAGTTAATAAGAATTACAATTCTTATTAAATACTTTAGACTTTAAATTATCATTTAATAATATATTTCAGTCTAATAAGCAAATTTAAAAAATATCAAACACTTTTGTTCTTCACTTATGATTGTTTGATCCTTGATAATTCAAATGGATGGAATGCGGAAAGAAAATTGTCTTTTCAAATATTTGATCACCCACTTGTATTTAACATTTCAAATGAATAAAAAAAATGATTTTTAAATGGATCGAAAAATAAAAATTTAATTATTTAATTTTAAAAATATAAAAATCAATATTTTAATTATATTAAAATTCAGAAAATAAGATAGTATTTTTCCGAAAATTATTATTATTATTTTTTTAAAAAGGAAACAATTACCAGCCCAAAAGGGAGGAACTCCACAAAGCAAGATATAGAGGATGACACCAGCACTCCACACATCAATTTCTGGTCCATAATTGCGTTTTAGAACCTCTGGAGCCATGTAATATGGACTTCCTACAATTTCACTGAAACGTTGACCTGCCACCATACACAACAATTAATATTCAGACCAACTCTCTCTCTCTGTCTCTCTCTATATATATTTAATCATTTTGTATGTAATAATACCAGGCTGGAAGAATATGGAGAGGCCAAAATCAATTGCTTTTAATTGGGAGCTTTCTTCTGAATCTGCGAACAGGAAATTCTCAGGTTTTAGGTCTCGGTGTATCACTCCATGATCATGGCATATCTGCAACAATTTTTACATTTTTTCCCAAAATAAAACATCATCTTCAAGTCACTTTACCAAGAAAACCCAAAGAAGGAAAAAGGCTAAGGAAGCTAGTAATTTGGTTCTCATATTCTTTTCTTTTAGTTTGTATTCTAATAATAAACCTGAGTTTTGTAATGAACGAGTGAAGCATTATATATCATTGATTTATGCTAAACTAATAAATTTTAGAGCTTAATCTTTCAAGAAATGCAAAATCCATAACGTGTACGTACCTTGACAATCTCCAAAATGGTCTTAGTAACCATGGCCGCAGCACGTTCAGTGTAATGGCCTTTAGTAACAATCCGATCAAAAAGTTCACCTCCTTCACAAAGTTCCATAACAAGATAAACACTCTCTTTATCTTCATAAGCTTCCTTAAAGCTTACAATATTTGGATGCTTAGGCAACCGTCTCATAATCTCTACTTCTCTTCTTACATCTTCTAAATCTATTTCTGTCCTAAGCTTCGCCTTTGATATTGTCTTGCATGCATACGTAACCCCTGTTTCTTTATCAAAACATTTGTACGTAACGCCAAATTCTCCTCTCCCTAACTCTTTCCCAAGGTGGTATCTTTCTCTTATGTTATCACCTGTTGGGTTCTTGAGCACGTTCACAACTCCGTTTCTCGTCGGCCTCGGCGACGGCGCCGCCGCCATGGGGGTCTCCGGCATGGGTTTTGGTCTGTGGTCATAATGTACCTTTCTTCTGGAGATTATGCGACCACCTTTTCCAGGTGCTGAAATGCAGCCTCCCATGGGATTATGTGATTAGGGTTTCTTTTTCTTTCTTGTGTTTTTCTTGATTTAAGATTTGTTGTTAGGAGCAGCCCATGGCAAGAGAGACAGAGAGAAAGAGAGAGAAAAAAAATGGAAAACCCTAATGGAAGTATGAGGGGATGAAGCTGGAAACTAAAAATGGGGAAGAAAGGAAGGATGTAATGGTAGTTAGAAAAGTAGGTTTTTTGGTTAATTTCCTTCCATTTTATTTGAGGAATTTTAATTAATGGTTAATGGCTAATTAATTTTTTTTTTCTTTGGAGTTCACCTGATGGGCTGTACCCTCCTTGTTTCCTGGATTCATGGCTAAACAATGAAATATATATATATAATAATTAATTTTGTGTTCAAGAATTCTTTTTTATTTTATGGTGAAAGAAATAATTTCCCTAATATATCTTTTGATGGCTGTGCTTTACATTAAAACTTAATATCTCTTTTCTTATTTAATTTTTAAGTTTATAAAATATAATTATTTAATTCTAAAATTTTTAAAATATAACTATTAAAATTTCTGAAAAATTAATTATTAATAAAATATTCATAATTATTAATTATAATTATTAATTATAAAAATATTCATAATTTTCTTTTTAAAAAATATTGAGTCAAATCATGCATCCAATTAATTCTTTCAAGTCACTTGATCTGCATAAAATAAAGTTTGAAAAGGATGAAATAATTTTATTTTTTTTTATCTTTAACTTATCTATAATTACACTTCATCTCATTATTTTATAAATTGATATTACAAAATTATAATTTTATATGATATATTTAACATTTTAATTTCATTCCAATTATATGTACAAATAAAAAAAAATTAAGTTTTCTTTTCTTAAATTCAAATATTAACACTTCATCTCATTCATTCAATACCGTATTAGCATAAGTTAATATGTCATTTTGAAAGTCTTATTTTTACTAATGGCATCAAACACAGTTTTCTTTTTCATAAAAAAAAAATATTCAGAATTGAAAAAAAAAACCCATAACCACAAAATATAAGACTATATTTTTTCATAATAAAAGATAAAGCAGCTTAATAAAGGGTGAAAATTGTTATTAACACTTTTATTTTATTTATTTATTTTTACTTATTTGAAGATAATAATTTTAATGTTTGAGACTTGAAAAAACTTTGTTAAACTTATTCAAATATGATCCAAATCACATATATAAGTAAGTTTATATAGCGAATTTTAACGAGTCGAATACTACTGATTTTAAGTTTGGTTCATTTATTAAATTAAATTCGAGCAGCTCATTTAAAAATCGAATTAAGACTGATCGAATTTTTATCAAAATGAATGTCGAATAATTCATGAATAATTTAATTTATTTATGGAGAATATTAATTTGCACCTTCTGATCCATAGTCCCGTGAACTGCCATTAGTCATTTATTGGTCTTGGGCTCCCAAGACCTACAAAGGACCAAAAGCTGCAACAACCACAAGGGCACAGAGAGTAACCACTCGATGACAACCATTATGAGAAAGAGATTGGAAGTATGTTTTTGCCATGATCTCTTGCAGTTTACTTCTCTAACAAGCAAAATTAAATTGTATATACAATCTATTAAGAGTGGGGAGGATAATCCATAATGGGGAGAGATGATGATTGGTTGCAGTTGATGATAATTTTTTATTGATAAAAAGATTTTCTGATGAGATGTGTTGGTTTAAAAGGAACATGTTAAAAATACATTGAAGAAGGAAGGAGATGTCTTCTCTCTAGAGTAAATTAATAAAATAAAAATTAATTCAAGAGAATCTTGGCATAATATATTTCTAAATTCAAATCCAAAATATTTTTCTTCTAACTTTTCCCTTTCCATGATTTATTTATTTTTAATTTATAAGGACAAAAAGAAAATGATAAAATTTTCACTTATTTTTTTATTATTTTTATATATGATTTATTAAAAATTTAATAAACGAAGATTTTAATTTAGAAATATAAGAACTTATAGTAATTATAATATTTATAGACCCATTTACAAATTTATAAGTATTAATTTTAATAAAAAATATAAATTTTAAATTAAGAGATTATTTTATTAATTAAATAAAAAACTAAATTTAAAAAATATAAAAATTAAAATATACTTTTCACTAAATATAAGTAATAAATTATAATTTATTAGTGATATTTAACGATATTAAAAAAAGTTCAATTTTACTAATGGCTTAAAAGTATACAAATTATTTTTACAACTTATTTTTTATTATAACTCTCTTATTTCGGAGATAATTTCTATTTTTATTAATTTTATTCATAGATGTTAATAGTGTACATTATGCGCTTGCTCGAATTAGCCATGATATTCCGAATCTGGTTGAGATTTTTTCTCTCACCTGCTAATTGTATTTCTGAATTGATCGTTCTTAAATTAAAGAAGAAGCTCAATTTTACTAATGACTTAAAAGTATACAAGGTTTTTTTTTACGACTTATTTTTTATTGTAAATATCTTATATCAGAGATGATTTATATTTCTATTAACTTTGTTCGTAGGTTTGCTAATGGTATAATTCATGTGCTTGTTCGAACTAATCATAGTATTCCGGATCTGGTTAAGGTCTTTTACTCACCTCCTGATTATATTTCTAAGTTGATCATTTTTGAAATTTAATAAAGTTTACCCTTTATTCTAAAAAAAAAACATAATCTTGCTTAAAAATATAATAAACCACATTAGTAATTCTTTTATGATTATTCTTATTTTTAATTCCATTATTTATTTTTTATTTTCATTTTTATATATACTACAGTTTAATAAAAATTTAAAGTGTAAAAAATGTATAATATAAAATATAAAATATTTTATTTTATTTAATATTATTATATAAAATACAGTTTTTATCGGATTCATCAATAAACTAATATAAAATAAAAGGGTCATTTTAAGCCCTTAAAAATATTTTAAATTTAATAAAAAAATCTCATTTTTAATCTAATAACTTCAAATTTAACTTTGACGGTATGAATTAACAGAATTAGATAAATTGGTTAAGTAGGTTTTTAATAAATAAAATATTAATTTTATATTTTAAATTATTAAAATAAAAATCAAATAACTAATTTCTTCTCACTGCCTTTGACCCTCTCATCAACTCTCTCAAAAAATGGAGATTTGTCAATCAAGCAACAAATCTAGCAAGTGAAGCAACTTCTTACAGTAAGCAGCCCCCTTAATGCAACACGCAACACAATTTCTCTCTCCAATGGTTTGGATCTCAATCCAATCTAACAATCAGACAAAATTATTCATACCGAAAAGTAAAAATATATTCTGATAGGAGAGAGAAAAAAGAAGAATATACATAGTAATTATCCGAAAAACTCTCACATTGAATAACTAATTTTTTTTTTATATAAATTAATTAATTTTAAATTTTATGTTAAATTTGAATTAAACTTAATTTTTGATCTTAACCTATAATGGAGAATCATGATAACTTTTTTCAAAAATAGAATTTCGAGATGTATGACTTTTAAAGATGCGATGCGAGTCATAAGTTTATCACAAAATTTGATATGCAAATTTTAAAGGATTAATTTTATATTTTAATTATTTTTTTAAATATTTTTATAATTTTACATATTAAATTTTTTTATTATAAATAATATTTTTTAATTATTTAAAATTTACTTTTTAATTTTTTAAAAATTTTAATAATATTTTTCGGTTACGAATCTATATTTTTTTATATTATTTTAGTTAAAAGATATTAATTAAAATTTCTGACGAAATTTAATTAATTTTTTATGAAACTCATAGCAGATTGCAACCAGCATTGAGAAAATTGATATCCGTATCTTGCTTCATAATACAAAGTCTATCACATGAAAGAAGCTAAACATGTGGGATTGCATCAAGCTTCAGGCATGTATCCATTGGTGGATTGATTTAGCATTTTCAATTATGATAGAAGCTGCTAGTAGAGGAGAGGACTGAGAGAGAGAGAGAGAGAGAGGGGGAAAAAGGGGTTGGTATATGATTCTAAAACTTGTGATGGATTTTGACTTTAGAATTTGGGAAAAGCAAGGGAAGAAAGAAAGAGCAAGGAATTGTTATTCATTTTTCTATTTTAAAACTTAAAAAAATATTTTAAAAGATAAATATTTAACCCAGTTAGAATACATTACTGATTTGGGTTTAATTGATTTAAAATCATATGTATACCAAATTATAACAGAACATAGTGTATAATTCTCAAATTAAACAGTATCAACTTGCATAGGCGTAGCAATAGGTTTGATACTCCAAGGTGAAACTCTGTGTGGAAGAGGCATGCCACAATTTTCATCCCATCTCACCTTAAACCAGCATTTGTTAGCTATTTTATACATCGTATTCATTGAATAAATATAAATAAAATAACTAAATTATAACATACGTAAAAGGAAGAAATTATGTAGGCATACCTCAAGGCATCTCCATTTTGATTCTCTCCACCTTAAGGGATCAATGTCTTCAATTCTCATAATGGTCCCAGTAAATCTACGATTTTAAAATGAAATGAGTCAATCCTGATCTAATGTTGTATAAAGGTGTAAATGATAAAGTTCTCATATCATACTCTGCGTGCATGCTTATAAATATGTGTGTTGAGAAAAGGGAATTAAGGATTGTAAAAAAATAGATATTTAAATTAGTTATTTAAATTAAAATAATACTAAAATTAAATAATATAAAGAAAAAAACTAAATAGCTAAAACTCCCATACTGAATTTAAAAATTGATGATTTTATTCAGGAATTACGATATGTATAATCATTTGATTATATTATAAATTTAATCACTCAATACATTTTAAATAAATATTATAAAAAAATAACAAAATGAGAAGGCAATACTATTACGCTAAAAGTGATTTGACTTAATAACAAATAGGAAAATAAGACTCAAAATATCTAAATATAGATAATAAAAAGGACAAAATCAAATTAACGATAAATATGTACTAATTTAGAATCAATCTTTAACCACGTGTGTATCCAATTCTACTCAGACCCAATTCATAAAGTAGATTTTATTTAATTTTTCATACGGTTTCTATAATTATCTATATATATATATATATATATATATATATATATATATATATATATATATATATATATATATATATATATATATATATATATATTTGGACCTAGTACAGATCGATCCAAAACATAAATAAGTGAATTTTTCTTATTCTGTGTTAGGTCTCATAACTTATTTGAGTAATGTTGAAGGATGAAGAGAAAATTTGTGGCAGAAAACCCACTTATGCATACCTGTGCTCAACAGTGTCTCTTTCAGATCTCATTTCAAAATTCATTCCTATGGAATAATTGGTGGCAGCAGACTCTATGTATTGATCAAATGGAATCATAAACTCAGCCCTAGGGCTACTCCTGTACCAACACATTTAGAGGAAGAAGATCAATTTGAGATATAATATTCACAAGCATCAAATTAAATGTGTTGTCCCAATGGTTGGGTGCCTTCAGTTTAAAGCTAGATATTTCATTCTCTTCAAATATTTCTATTCTTTAATGCATACAAGATAGTAATACATGTCTCAACATTATTGGACAAATTATAAAATATGAACAATATGTCTATGTTGACTTGTACAAGTTAATTATAATTAATAATCAAAATCTAATTATTTCATCCTAATATATATTTAAACTAAGACAAACTGTTCCAAACAAACCGTTCCAATTCAATTAGTATAAGAATCATCATCGTAAGTTTTTGAATTTGAGTTTGAATAGCAGTGGAAGCTATTTGTAACAAAGAAAATAAAAATAAAAGATACACGCACCTCGGACGATGATGAACGGTGAACAGAGTTGATCCGCTAGAGATGGCTTCCCATGCGGTAGCAACTCCATTGAGATGTATTGGATCGTTACTCTGCTCTATCATGCCTCGTCTAACGCCAACTCCTATTCCTCCATTATCATCTCTATATCTCAAAGATATATAACCACTTTTAATAATAAGAAGAAGAAGATGGAGGAAAAGGAGGAGGATTCACTGATGAAAAATAATTTTATTGTAATCTTTATTTTTTATGAAAATAATAATAAATTTTTTGGATTAATTAGAAATACAAATGTATTATATTGCTAATTAGAAAAGGATTGATGGAAACATATTGCTAATTAGATTTAATGAATATATATTATATCAAACCTTAGAAATACAAATGTATCACCAGGAACAAGCCTTTTGGAGCTAACAAACCCACTCCATCCACTTGTAAGCAAGTGCCTTTTTGGTTGACCTGGTATCAATATTATAGCGTTAATTAATTAAACTACAAGCAGCCCTCCACATACGACCGTTGATTATATCAAATCGACCATATCAGTGAATATAATAAATCATTTTACATGCAACGGTTGTAATTATAAAATATTTTATGGATCATGAAAAATTATTTAATATAATCATCATATGTACAACAGTTATATTATAAAATATTTCTGGTTTCAGTGACTTTTCATATCTAAAATTTATTGAAACAACTTGTATATCCAGCTAAATTAAAAGGGAATTTAGTGTAAATAATCAACAAAATTCATCCATACTTGATGAATTGAGATTTAGTGAGGTTACCAAATGTGGACACCTGAACTGTGATTTGATTTAATGGGCAGATCAACGAACTGTGATTGATCGATAAAAGAAAAATGTTTTTAAAATTTCATACGAGTTCCTCTATATTCGATCTTGAGAAAATGGTTTACAAAATATGGGAAAAAGGTCAGAGGTCTATTCGGGATGCGTCAATAGAGATTTTTTGATATTAAAGTTAGATCTAGAACTTTTTAGTGATCGATTATTAGAAAAAGGTGCAAAGAGAAATAAAACAGAAAGGAAAAAAAGAAGAAAAAGCTTTAAAGAGAAGAGAAAGGATATGTTTGAGAGTTTCTGTGCGAGCGTGGGAGAGAGAGAGTCTGATTTGAGAGAGAGATGCCGAATCTCTTCTCTTGGTTAGATCAGTAGTATATATATTAGTTTATTGTTCTGACACCCCCTGTGTCATGTCTCATCGGACTGGATGAGAATGTCCTCTTGTAGGTGTTAAGTGGCTCATTAATAATGAACAGTTGGCTAATAAATGTGGAGTCGACTAGTCCATACCCTGTCTATCGTGTTCGTTACGTTATTTTGTTTTACTGCATGTACATTTATGATCCCGGTGATGTACCGAGGAGACGACCAGTGTATTAAGGTCGACATCTTATTCTAGTTTCATCAGGTCATGCCCGACTCATCCGATCTATATAGTGTCATGTCTCATCAGACTAGACATGAATGTCCTATTGTAGGTGTGTCAGACGACTCATTAATGATGGGTGGTTGGTTAATAATGCAGAGTCGACTAATTCATACCCTATTTATCGTGTTTGTCACGTTAATCCATTTTACTGCATGTGCATTTATGACTCCGGTGATGTACCAAGGAGATGACTAGTGTGTTGAAGGTCGGCATCTTACTCTGATTTCATTAGGTCATATCTGTAATATTCGGCTAGACTCCGGTATCGGAATTCCTACCGTCCAGTGGAATCTCGGATGTCGGAAACCTCTAGAAGGGTAAAACCATATTTTCATAAAATGTTTTAATGTATTTTATGGTTTTAAGCAAGAAAGAAATTAAGTTTTGAATGAAAATGGTCTTGAGAGGAAGGCTCAGGTTCGGCCGCCGAACCTCAAGTTCGGCCGCCGAACATGCATGCACTTCGGGAGTGCTTTAGGCCCCCGAAGGCATAAGTGAGGGAAGTCCAGGTTCGGCCGCCGAACCTCAAGTTCGGCCGCCGAACATGCATGCACTTCGGGAGTGCTTTAGGCCCCCGAAGGCATAAGTGAGGGAAGTCCAGGTTCGGCCGCCGAACATGGCATGCATGCGGAGGCACGTTAGGCTCCCGAAAGTGGTCTGGCCAGCCACCTATAAAAGGGTCCCCTTGTCCGAATGGGCGAGCTTTTCTCCCCATTTTCGGCCAAGGTGAGTTCTCCACCGTCCCTCACCGATTTTGAGTCCTTTTCTTCAAATCTTTCATGATTCTCATGAGTTTCACTATGTTTTGAAGATTTTTGAGCATTAAAGCAAGTTTTGAGGCTTGGAAGACCCAGGAGCTCTTTTCCTTGGTTCTCCAAGTTTAGGTCGTCTCTCTCTCGATCTTCAAGAGGTAAGAGCCGATCTTGAGCTTATAGTATGTTTTAAATAAGTTTTAAGTTGATTCATGGGGTAGAAATGCATGTTTAGGTTAGTTGAGCTTTGTTAGGTTTTATGTGATTATATGGACAATGTGTGTTGGATATGCATGTTTGATGAGTTGTAATTGGGGTTTAGGATAGTTTGAGACCCCTAGGTGTTGATGTATGTGTGTATGCATGCTTTAAGAGAGTTGGATGCTTGATTGGAAGGTTGGGAGGAAAGTGTGCATGGAAGAGCTGAGTTTCTGCCCTTTGGGAGAAATCAGGTTTGGCAGCTGAAAGGATTTTCGGCCGCCGAACCTGTCTGTGAGGCAAGCCTTTCGGCTGCCGAAGCTTGCCCCCGAAAATGAACTTTCATCTCTGGAGGGCACTTTCGGCCGCCGAAGGTGCCGCCGAACCTGCATGACTTTCGGTTCTAGAGGGACTTTCGGCAGCCGAACCTGCCGCCGAAAGTGTTCGGCAGCTGAAAGGATTTTCGGCCGCCGAACCTGTCTATGAGGCAAGCCTTTCGACTGCCGAAGCTTGCCCCCGAAAATGGACTTTCATCTCTGGAGGGCACTTTCGGCCGCCGAAGGTGCCGCCGAACCTGCATGACTTTCGGCTCTAGAGGGACTTTCGGCCGCCGAACCTGCCGCCGAAAGTGCCCTGTTCAGCCCTCCTTTGCATGTTTTCTATGGATGTTCTGAGGTGTTTTAGGGGGTTTTTGGGGAGTATTTTAGAGTCATATTCATATTTGTTAGGTCCCTCATTTGAGTCCACCTGTGTAGGTTCGGACCCGAGGAACCGAGGACCCCAGTAGTGAGATAGCTGCTTTCGAGTCTTGTCAGAGCTAGCCAGAGGTGAGTGGAATAACTCTCTATGTTTTCAAAGTAAATAATGAACGTTTTAGTATGATTCACGCATCATGAATGCCATGAGATATATTAGGATGCTTGCATTAGAATTCACGAATATGCCGCATTGCACATTATGTTGTTGGTGTGGATGAATGTTGAATGATCCATTAGCCCTTATATGGTATGACATGACAGACTATGGAAGTCCGGGTGAGCCTGCACTACGCCCCGGCATAATTGGATATGTATGTATGCTATGGAAGTCCAGGCGAGCCTGCACTACGCCCCTGGCATAATTGGACTGTATAGAGGGCTAAGTGGTGACAAGTTCATCCTTGATGTGAAATGTTTGTGCTGTGATGCATTTCATGATATCATATGTTTTAAATACTATGTTTTATTATTCTGCTCACTGGGCTCTAGTAGCTCACCCCTCTCCCTTAACCCCCAGGTTTGCAGGTACAGGGTAGATCAGGAGGTCAGCAAGAGTAATGAAGTCATGGTCATATAATAGCTAGTGTGGACATGAAAAATGTTGATATGTTATGTTGAGTACAGTCATGTAAAAGTATAATATAGAAATGTTATGTAATAATGCTTATGAAAGTTTAGAGTTGTGCTTGACCATAGTTTTATGTTAATCCCTTTCTAGTACATGATCTTAATGTCTAATGATGATTATTGAAAACCAAACTTAATTTATGTTATGTCACCCCATTGAAGCATTGATGAGGACTCCAAGGTGGGGTTAATGATTATGTTTATGAATAGTGCCTGCGCAGGTTGAGTTTGGTGATTGAATGGAAAGAAAGGTTCAAAATTTTTATGTATGTTGTCGATCATGTATGGGATTAAACAGGTTCACAGGATAAATGTTTGGCTTGCTACGGGTCCCGGCGGCCTTAAGTCGATCTAAATCCTAGCGCCGGTAGCGGTCCAATTTTCGGGTCGTTACAATATCCGACTCATCCGATCTATATGGAGGTGGATTTCTTTCGGTTATTGAAGTCAGAGTGCTCGCATTCAATACTTTGTTATAAAACGAGTTTTAAAAGGATTTGTTCGTCCGCTCCGGACTTTGATAAGGTCAAAGGTGTTGGTAGTATGATACTCATACCTTATAAGTCGGACTTTCTACTATTCAATCAGATTAAATAAGAAGGTTTATAGAACACTTTTGAATCTTGTATACAATCTTGTGTATACGTATAACGATTTTAACCGTCTTATTTATATATTATCAATGCTCAAAGATGAGACCATCAAATTACCTCGAAAAATGTGCTGAAAACGCCAGTCATTTCCATGCAAATCCTTAGCTATTAGTTCTCGCATTACAGGCTCACTTGACATATCCTGAAACATTCACAAGAAGCATGAATATTTTTCAGTTCACTGGGAAAAGGAAATCAAAATAGCTGAGTCATTTATGCATGTACAATTAATATTGCTGGCTAAACCCTAACCAGGGGTGGCAGACACTCTTCTGCGTGTCGTTTAAGCACTGATAATCCCCCGTAAGTGCTTGTATCGGAAGCCGTGAGCTTCTTAGAAAACGAACGTACATGAAACCTTGGTGGTGGTGGCGGAGGCTCGTACTCTACAGTATTCTCATCTTGCTGAGGTTAAGAAGCCATCCCATTGAACATTAAGTTGTTATAATTTAAATTTCTGATGAAGCATCAATGCACAATAAATCAATCAATTTAAGAATGGCCAAATAAATATTTATCCAATTTTGTTACACCCCAAATTTTAAAAACATTTAAAATTATTTAAAAATATAATTAAAATAATCTTACAATTTTAGAGTGCAACGAAATTTTTTAAATAAAATTTAGAAATATAAATATATTTTTTACATTTAAAAATTATATATACATACATGTAAATACATATACATACATTTGATTGGGGAAACAGCGTCACTTGTGCAAATACCTCATCAGTGCCGGGATCAACCTGTAATTAGAAATCTTAATTTTAAGACTTTAATTATATATATATTTTTTTAAAATAGAGATAGGAAATCATAAGAATAGAACTTAAAATTTTTTGGATGTATTTACTATCATATTAAATATGTGAATATAATTTAATTATAATTTTAAATTATTAATTAGTCTATTTTTTTATTATAATTTAGTCATAATATTTATTAAACATCGAGGAAAAATAAAAAACTCGTGAATCCCAATTCTATTTGAGGAGGCAAAATCACCTTCAATTGGACGTTAATCACTCGACAGAGGATCTTCCATGGAATATTGTAAATTGGCCTCTGCTGTCCTACGGCCTGATTTTCAGAGGCCTCTACCTAAATCAACGATTAATAATAAGCAATAATTCACTGCCAAAAAAAAAAAAAAAAACAAGAACATGATTTGTTTATTTAATTTTTTTAAAATGATGCTAGAATCAATAAGAAAAAATGAAGTAGACCTGCTCAATGTGTCCCTGGGGAAAGTAGAAGACCAGCTCCCCTGCACGTGGAACAGTGACAAAAGGGCCAGCACAGGCATGCCACAACGCCGTATAAAGCGCCGTTTCAGTGTCTGCACCACAAGCGCCACCATTCGTGGAGGAAACAGAAAATCCAAGACATAGACAATGAATCCAAAACCAAATCAGCATAAAGAATCCAAATCCAGTCTGATCTCATCAGATTCACTGGAAAGTGGAAACCGAAACAAAATAAAATCCACCGCAATTTTACCTCTTACGGCGGTGGAGCTGGCAGCATGACCATTGTGATGAACCTCCATATCTATAATCTTGAAACTATCTCTCAGCTTTCACAGTCGACTTAAGAGTCAAAATAGCTCTCTGTAATCACTCTGTTTGTATTAGACGTCAAAATACCGTCCCAATATGTCAATGCAGGTCAACTTCCAATCCATTATATTATATAATATAGAATCTAGTGGCCATTTTCTTAGATGAATATTGACGGTAATTTTGAGATCTCCACAATGGTGGTGGTTGGTATTCTCGCCGCCACCGGCTAGCCTATCAAATGCGGGAAATCGTTACACGCACATGAATGTAAGAGTGAGTATTCCGTTAGAAACCAGCCGAACGCAAAAATATAATAAAAAAATTGTAAAAATCCAATTAAATTAAATTACGAAGACATTGACTTGAATCCAACATTAATTATAATTTTTAATAATTTTTTTTACTTTCATGTAGTGTTTTAAATTTTAATTAAAATATTTCAATATTTAATCTCTGAATATAAATATTATCAAAATAACATAATATTATAACTCATCATTCAATTTAATTTTATTAATAAAATAATCATTATATTTAACGTACTAAATTATAACTTTAATAAGTTAGTTTAAAGAATTAAATTTTTATAAATATTAAAATTATAGAAATTAAATTATTACAAAAACGTGAAATTTTTTACAGATTTAATAATAAATTTTAATAAAATCACTATTTTGTTGATAGTTTGAAAATTTAAGAAATAAATTATTTCTTATAATATAGATTTTGCCAAATTACATAAACTACATCATAAATTATCTTAAATTATATATATATTTAAGGGCTTTCTTTTCTATTTTATATATTCAATTTCAAAAATCTTGATAAGTATTAATGTATTCTAAAATAAACCGATAAATTATTTTGATTAAATGGTTTATTCGGACTAAAAAGAATTGAAGGGGTTGTGCAATTGACTTTGAAATGTAAAATATTTTCGTGTGTTTTGTTGATTTTATTCAAATGTTATAATTTTGTTAATTTAATTTAAAATTAAAAGATTTTACATAAATTTTATTCTAATTTGAAATTAAAATTATGGAAGTGTGATCTTTACCATGTTCACTATAATATATAAATAAATAATAATGACATTAAAAAAAGTTACATATTTATGCAATTTGATAATTTTATTTAAAGATTTTAATTTTAACAATTTAATTTAAAATTAAAAGATTTACTAAATTGATTATGTGTTAGAGTATTATATAAGTATCAAATAGATGAAACGTTTAATACCTTATATAATTTCACATAATAAAAAAATACATTTTTTATTTGTGATTTGAAATTATAATAAAATGTGCAAATCTCTTTCAATTATAAAATAAATTGTTAAAATTAAAATATTTGAATAAAATTATCAAAACGCATAAAATTTTATTTTTTTAATATCAATTATTCATTATTTATAGATTAAATGGGACTCACACTTAATAATAATAAAAATATTTGTTATGTCACATCATTAAGCGCTCGCTTTTCAATTTTAATCATAAAATAAAATTTATATAAAATATTTTAATTTTAATAATTTATTTTAAATTAAATTACAAAAATTAAAATATTTGGATAAAATCGAATGCATAGACGTTGGCTTTTTAAAATCTAACGGTTCAGAGTTTATGTGAGCATTCACTATAAAAATCTGTCCACATTAGTAACGAAATTCGTTATAAAATATTAACTATTAGTAATATATTAATAATAAATTTATAATAAATTTTAAAATTAATTATTAAATTTATAAATAATTTAATTAAATAACAGATTTAATTAATATAAAAATTTATAATGGATTAATGATTCCATTACTAAAATTTGAAGAATAATATCATATTTTTAATTTAAAATTTTATAAATTATTTTTAATTTAATAATAAAAGAAATTTATTATTGAATTCATTATTAATATAAAAATTAATAATAGATTAATGAATCCATTACTAAAATTTGTAATATAGCTTTTCTATTTTTATTTGTCCGCTCTTTTTCTCGTTCCTCAATTTTTCTTTTATTTTATTTTCTTCTTCTCGTTATTTAATTTTATTTTTTCTTTTATTCTCTTCGATTTTTTCTTTAATTTGTTTTCATTATCAATTTTTCCATTATCTTTTAATTTTTATTTTATTTTCTTCTATTTTCTCTCTTTTTCTTTCATTTTCTTTTATTTTTTCTTTCACTTTCTCTTATTTTTTATTCATTATACTTTCATTTGCTTTATCTTCTTTCGTATTAGCCAAACTTTTTTCTTTGGTTCTTTTCTATTTTGTTCTATTTTCTCTTTTGTTTTCTTCATTTTTCTCATATTTTCTTCCATTTTCTTTTTTTTTTTATCTTGTTTTATTCTTTTCTTTATATTTTTTATTTTTCTTTATTTTCTCTTCATTTTTATCATTAGTTTGTTCTCCTTATTTTCTCTTTTATATCTCATTTTCTTCTATTCTCTCACATTTTTTCATTTTCTTAAATTTTTCTCATAAATTTATAATAATTTTTTCATAAAATTAATAAAATTTAAAATATAAAAGTTAACCTTTAATGTAAAATATAATGATAAAATTAATAGTTCATCATAATTAAATTAATATTTAATATAAAATATAATAAAATAAATTTATAGTTTAATACAATTTTTTAATATTTTTTAAAAAATTAATAATCAAATATAATTTTAATATATTTTTTATTGTTTATTTTATTAAGTTAGTAACAGATTAACAAAAAATTTCTATCCATTACTAATTAGTAACGGATTTAATTTTCATATATATATATTAAAAATTTTATTAAATTAATAATAAATTATAAATTTATTATTAAATTTCATTATAAATTTATTACTAAATCCATTATAAAATTAATAATGAATTTTGAATCCGTAACTATAAGAACGAAACGAAGTTGCATTAGAAAAGAACCGAAGTTAATAATAAGGGAGGGATGTAAATTCATTAATAATTTATTACTAAACAAGTTAACAAAGGATTTGTTATTAATTAATAACCACTACAAAAAATGGATTATCAGCGACCGATTTAGCGACGGAAATTATTTCCGTCGAAGAAAAGAAAGTTAGCGACAGAATCAGCCATGGATCAGCGACGAATACTAATCATCTTTTTCATCCTATTTTTGGTTTCAGCCGCACTCTTCCTTTCCTCTCCTCTCCTCTCCTCTCCTCGGCGCTGCACTCTTCTCCTCTCAGAACACGCTGTCACCGCCATTGCCACCACCGCCGTTGCCGCTCGCCGCTGCCGCCATAACACAACTACAGGTTCGACAGATGGTTCGACCACATCGGATTCTTTTGGATACAGATGTTGATACTGATGATTTTTTTGCTCTTTTGTACATGTTGAAGCTTAACAGATCAGAATTTGAGTTGCAGGTTAGAAATTTTACATTTTTGAATCATGATTGACCATTGCAAGAAAGATTCAGTGACTGTAGTTATCATATTTGGCACAGGCAATTACTATCAATGCAAATCCATGGACTGATGCAGGGCATGCTGTGAACCAAATCTATGACATTCTTTACATGATGGGCCGCGACGATATAGCAGTTGGAGTGGGAGGCGAGGGTGGAATACTAGAAGATGGTACTATGATCCCAAATGTTGGTGGACATCTTCCATTAATTGAGCAGGTGAGTTCAAGCTAGCATCCTCTTTCAATTTAAGAAGAAGAAGAGGAGGAAGAAAATTGCATGCTTGATTACTAACATATTGCCAATGAGGAATTTTATTGATATCTATGGATATTGAATAGGGAAATTCAACAGCAGGAGGCTGCAGATACAGACAAGCTATTCCTGTAGGTCTTGGAGGAAAGCTAGACATTGATTCCAACTATGGCCTAAGGAAAGGTTTCCTACTGGAGATGTCTTTTGTGTCCTGCTCTTGGTCCATATCAGAATTTTCTGGGGAACGAAACCAGGAACTTTCTGGTTCTGCAATATGTTTGTCTGAGATGTATTGATGAGTACCCAAATCAGTCCGACTTAATTAAAATTTTGCTTTTGACAGACTGATCCATTATGGAATACCAGTCACCCTGGTGCCCCTGGATGCAACAAACACAATTCCTATAAATGAGGATTTTTTTTAAGACATTTGAGAACAGCCAGCATACATATGAGGCACAATATTGCTTCCAATCCTTGAAAATGGCTCGTGATACTTAGTTCGATGACCAATTTTATACGGTATTTTCTTTAAGAAGCTTCTTTGTCTCAATGTCTTATGTAAGTCCTATTCTCAAAAGTATAATCTAGTAAACATCTTGCAGAGCTATTTCATGTGGGATTCATTTACATCTGGTGTAGCAGTTTCTAGCCTGCGTAATTTGCATAACCAAAATGAAGAAAATGAGTTTGCTGAAATGGAGTATATGAACATTCTTTGATGGTTAGAATTAATTCTTTGATGGCAGTAGAGTTCCAAAGTTCAATCTAAAGAAAGGTGGAGTTCACAGTGGACATGTTCAGACAGGCCTCTGAGATCTATTCTGCATTGTGCAGAATGGGAAGGGAAGATGCCAGGTGACTAATTAAAACATAGACCTCTAAATGCTTGTTTTCTTTCTAAGCTTGTTAAGGTTGTAGTATGAAGATTTACCTAATGTTTTACATTCTTAAAAATTTTCATATATCTTGAACCTTTTGTTCCACATAATGATGACAGGATGGCTTCACAAAGGAGGTGACAGGCGCAGAGGGGTTTGTGATTTACTGCATTGTAAGTCCAACCCGCTGGGCGAATGCTGCAACTATAGACTTAGTTTGTGATTTACTGCATATGATGGGTCGTGATGTTATTCCAGTTGGTCTTGGAGATTCTGTATTTGCTGTCAAGTAGTCTGATCCAATCTTCTCAGTAAGTGGTGGATTTTTGGATTGTCAATTCAGGTCAGTGGACTTGTCAATTCAGAAATAGCTGTTAAGACCTCCTGGAAATATATTATCTTCAAAATGTCCCCAGTTAGCTACATTGCAGTGAATTTAATATATAAAACATTAAAAAATATAAAATTTTAATACTTTTGTTGGTGTTAATTATACTTCATAATCAAAATTGAAATCAAATTAAGACTGCTGATGTGGCGGTTGACATGACATGAATATTAATATTTTAATATTATATTAGAATTAAATTATACTAATATAAATAATGTATATTATTTACTAAGTTTATTTATTATAATATATAAAAAATAAATAAATAAATATATTAAGTTTTTATTTATTAAATAGTACTAATATAAATAATGCATTATATTTACTTAATTTATTTATTATAATATATAAAAATAAATAAATATATTAAATTTAACCATTATAAATAAATAAATAATACTAAAATAAATAATTTATTTGACCACTCGATTTTTTCTTTGACCACTGTAAATTAAATTTTTTAAATATTTCAAACAATAAAAAATATATAAAAATATTATTTAAAAATTATTTTTTATAAAACAAACGGAGGCTTAGATTGTTTTCATATTTTTTTAATCCTCTCCTTTTCCTTCTTTCATATCATATTTTTGTTATTGAACTTAAGTTATAATTTATAAACGTCATGTGTGTCAGCAGATTTTGTCTATTTATTTTTCAGTTATGATTTTTGTCTTGATTAAATAAGATATTGAATATGAGATATTTATTTCGTAATAATAGTATAATTTTAATACTTTTTCGTCCTATAATTTTTATTTATTTTATCTTTTTATACATATTAAGAAATATAATTTTTTATTTACTTTTTAATTATATAAATTTTAAATATATTAAATTTTATTAAATATTAAAAAATATTTTTCATTGCAGGATGTGTATGTTGTTGGAGGACACATTAGCAGCAGCAATTTAGACAAGGGAAATGTGTTGACCATCCATTCTAATGAATATACAGAAATGAACATGTTTCTTGATCCCTTGCTGCAAAGACAGTTTTTGAGTCACCCCCAAATATCAACGCCCAACGCAAAACAAATTCATTTTCTAAGATCCTGCAAAAGCTGAGGAAGACAAACAGTACACTAGAGGCGTCGTTTGCCCTCCATTTTCTGTCAAGGCTTTATCGTTGCAACAAACTCATCACAGATATAATCATTGAAGAACCAAAAAAAATTTTCACCGCATAACACGACTGCAGAACTTCTCCATCAGATAATTCGATAAATTGATATATTAATTTTAGATTTATTTTAAATTTTATGAATATTGTTAAGTATTATGAACATGAATTATAATTTTATTATGAATGATGTTTGATTTATATTAAATATGATTTTTAATTATAAATTATTTAATTACATAGGAAATATCTAAATAAAAGCAAAAAATTATTTTTTTTATCGAATTTTACGGATTAGCAATGGATTTATAAGAAATTTTTGTTAAAAATGTAATAATATTGCAACGGATTTCCAACAGAAATTTTCTATCGCTAATTATCTGTTGAAATAGATTAGCGACGGATTAATTGGGAACAATTGTAAACTCAATTGTAAACTCAATTTGATATTAAGATCAGAAATTGAAAATTTATATATAATAATGCGCTTTAAAAATATTTTATGCACATGATATTCCCATTGAAGATCTGAAATTTAAATTACCAAAAAATTGTATAATTTACCCCTTACATTTTCACTTAAAGTCAAATTACCCTTCAACTGTATTTTTATCATATTTATCATTTTAATATTAAAATTCGTAATAAAAATTAAATTATTCTACCATTTAAAAGTTTAAAGGTTAAAGAGATTAGATAAAAAATAAAATAAAATTAAGGATAAAACACTTTTTTTTTATAAAAAAGTGAACGAGAAAATTATAAATTTAATTTTTAAATTTTATACCCATAACATGACATTCAAAACTGATAAATTCAAGGTTAAAAACATTTATATTATTAAAAGAAAAAAAAAAAAGAAAAAAAGGATGTGAATGTTGATCCTTTCTTGCCTTATCGTGTGGGTGTATATATTGATGGATTGAAATGGCTCACCAAGTCTCCATTTTCTTCTTTATTTCCAACGCAGAAGATGAGAATTTTCATTCTCAGCTGGAGATTGCTGTGGGATTAGAATCGAACCCAGACGCCATTTTTTCTGCAACTGAAGGAAAGCAACAGTCTTGAGATAACCAAGAAGCTGCATTATTGCTCCAAGGAGACTCCATAACCACCAACAGAAGATACAGGCAAACAAATACAAAGATTGCAGAAGAAACACACATCTCCTCTGAGAAACTTGAAGCCACCATTTCCATTGACATGTATAGAGAGAGAGAACTGAAGATGAGAGAAAATGGAAATCCTTACTTGTTAATTATAGGAGAAAATGAGAAGGGGAAGTTCAATGTATGAAGAAAGATTATTAACAGTGAAAAAAGAAGAGATGGGATTTTTCCAAATTCATGTAATGGAGCATGTGGGTGATGGTCTTGAGAATCCATTGAATGTCACATGCAAGTGGGGTCCATGTGTGGGAGATTGCTTGATTCTTTGTATAAATAATTGTTATTTGTTTTTCTCCATATTCATGCATGGCTGCTCCTGTTTATTACATGGTCTTATCAGTTGTTTGGTGGTTTTTGATTTGCTGTTGGTTGCTGCAATCAGATTCTTCTGTTATAATTTGGAGCAGACAGTGACACAATAACACTTATTTACAAAGATGGGATTCACACTTGGTCAAAAATTAGGCACTTCTCCATTAATGTCCTGCCTAGAGATATTCTAGGCTCAACGTACCTCTCTCAGATAACCTTAGGGTTATTCTGCACGAGAATATGCAACAACATTAAGGTTATTCTGCTAAGTTTGGAATTCTAAGATAAGTGGTATTCAGTTCAAATTAAAAAAATTAATCGAATTGAATTAATTTAAAATTTTAATTTAATTTTTTATTTATTTCGATTCGGTTTGATTTTTAATTTTAAAAATTTCAATTATTTTGATTTTTAATTTTAAAAATTTCAATTATTTTGATTTAGTTCGATAATAGTATATTATTTTCAATAATACTATTTTCAATAATATAGAGAGATTAGATTATATTAAGGTTAAAATATTCCAATTAAATTTTAAAATATTAAAAATAAAGTGTAAAAAATAAAAATTTATTAAAAATTTAAATTGATCAAACCGAATTAAACCGGTTCGATTTAATTTGATTTCTGATCAAAATCGAATTGATTCAATTTTTATAAATACCAAAATTTCAATTTTAAATTTATTCGATTCAGTTCGATTTTGAACTAAACTGAGCGAATGCTAACCCTAAATTCTTCACCACTTTATCCCACCAAAACAATATGATATTTTTTAAATAAATAGAAAAGAAAATTTACCCACTTAATGTTTAATCTTAATTATTAGTACAAAATTTTTAATTTTATATTTATTGTCCTAAACTTTTTTTAGTGAAATATAGCCTTACTTTAAATTTAATATCTGAAATTAATATTTTACACATATAGCACGCATGCTTTTTAAAATTGAATTTAAAATTTACATTCTCAAATATTATTTCTAAATTCAAAAATTAAAAGTTCGTTAATGACATTTTGAAAATATTGATTAATTTTTTTGTCATGTTTATATTATTGATATTATTAAAAAGAGAGGTCAATGTATACGTATAGTTAAGTGAATATTATATATCACATATATTAGCTTACATATACATATGCATAATTTAATTTTGCTATATGTTATTTTCTGTTTATTTTTATGTATATTGAGATTATCATAATATATAAGTTTTGAACAGTCAATTGAATTTTATTTAAAAAAAATTAATTCTATATATATATATAATTTATTTTGTATTATGAAAATTTTAATTATATAGAATATTTTCATTAGGATTAAAAATTTTAAATTTATATTAATTCTAAATTTAATAGATAATTTTTAGATTATTGATTAGAAAATAAATTATTTATATAGTATCTATACTGAAATAAATAAAAAAGAAAACAACAAGAATTGGATACTAATTAAGCCTTAAACGACGAATTATGACATTGCCTCGACCGGTTGGAGAGTCGAAACAAGGCAACCCCATGTGACTTTGTGTCTCCATAATAGAAAGGTCCCAATGTAATAATTGAATAAAATAAATTAAAAAAATTCTGCTAGCCTTTTCTTAAATATTTTTTGTGGTGCGTTCTCCGGATTATATATATATATATATAAATTGTGAGTATTTCGATCTACTGAAATAAAATCAATGTAATCCAAAAATGGTACTGTGTTGTAATTAGTTAAACCTGAAAAAAATGTGAGATGGTTGGCACCTATAACAAACACTCCGACACTCAAGTCAGTAAATCGAGAGGTAAAAATAAGGAATTGCTTAGAACTTAAGAGTAGTTGTATAAGAATTGTGTTTTTTTATATTTGTTATTGTAACTTTTATACTGTAAGAAGATGGAGTTAAATATAGAAATGATGTGGTTGGCTCGTTGATAGAGAATTTTATCGATTAATTAATCGAAGATCCCATAATTACAAGCGTAACGAGAGTCTGCTGAATTGTGCCTGCTAATCATAACTTTATGTGAAGACTCGACCTTTTCAGGAGAGGGCGAGTCTTAATGAAGGATAAAGTTGACCTCTTCAGGAGAGGACGGTCTTGATGAAGAACCAAACATTACAGTATTTGGGTCTTCCTCTCCACGAGTAGGATCGTGTGCCGATTTAGCAAACCCTTACCACATGACCTTGTATTTTGGTGACAGCTCATGATTTATTTTAGGCGAATATTGTGTAATATTAGAAATCCTCCACAGGTCTTTGATTTTTTAGATTCGAAAGTGACAGTTGTTTTCATGATCTGGAGCTTGTGGCTCGTTTAGATTGACCTTTTATACTCGCATCGGTTTGCCTGTTCTTGTCCATAAATGACAATTACCTTATGGCTATAAACAATAACCAAACTTAACACCGGTCATGACTTGAGAATCTTATTAATCAAGACTGACACCCGGTTGTTAGCCTAGTGGGTATCCTCCTAGTAGCCTGATCGTGAAAAATGTGTCACGTTTCTGAAGTGTAAATCATACTGGTTGTCCTGAGCCTTAATTCAGTCTATCAAACTAAGTCAGCTTCTATTTGAGCTGAGCACGTGCTGTCCTTGCTTTTTTCTTGCTTTTTCTTGTCAATCAGCTCGGTCCAAGATTTTGCTCAGCGCCTGGATAAAATTGATTCGAACGATATAGTAATACCTTGGTGAGTTTCCGGACTTTCTTCTTGCTCCAACTACCCCTAGTGAGCTTCCAGGCATTTTTTCGTCCCAACCAGCCCTGACGAGCATCCAATCATTTTCCAGCTCTATTGAGCTTATGGGTATTTTATAGCTGTGACGAGCTTCCAAGTATTTTTCAGCCCTAACGAGCTTCCGAGTATTTTCCAGTTGTGACAAGCTTTCGAATATTTTCCATCCATGACGAGCTTCCGGTCATTTTCCTCCTTGCAGTCTTCACTCGCACACTTAGCAGCCTATCTTGCCTTCGCCAATCGTCAAAAAATCTCGCTCGCCTACAATGGACCTCCTTCCTTCAAAAAGTTTTAGATTTCTAGGATTGATTGTAAGAGCAGTATTAAATGCCTTTGAAACTTCTTGTGAAACGGGACTAACACTCGGTTGGTCGGCCTAGCGTATACTTGCTTTGTGACCTGGCATCAAATGCTTTAAAACTTTTTACAAAATGGGACTAACATCCAGTTGGTTAGTCTGGCGTATACCCGCCTTGTGGCCTGACATTAAATATTTACCTTATAAATTTTTTATGAAATAGGACTAACACCCGGTTAGTCAGCCTGGCATCAATTACCTTAGAAACTTTTTGTGAAATGGGACTAACACCCGGTTGGTCGACTTGGCGAATACCCGCCTTGTGGCCTGACATTAAATATCTTAGAAACTTTTTGTAAAATGGGACTAACACCCGATTGGTTGGCTTGGCATATACCCGCCTTATTGCCTGGCATCAAATGGCTTAGAAACTTTTATAAAACGAAACTAACACCCTGTTAGTTGACCTGGCATAGACTCGCCTTGTGGCCTGATATTAAATGCCTTAGAAACTTTTTGTGAAACGGGACTAACACCCAGTTAATCGCCCTGGTATATACCCGTCTTGTGGCCTGGCATCCAATACCTTAGAAATTTTTTGTGAAACGAGACTAACAACCGGTTGGTCGGCCTGGCGTATACCTGCCTTGTGGCTTGGCATCAAATGCCTTATCTTTTGATGACAGCTCATGGCTTACTTTGGGCGAGTATTGTGTAATATCAGAAATCCTCCCGCTGGTCTTTGATTCTTTAGATTCGAAGGTGACGGTTGTCTTTATGATCTAGAGCACATGGTTCGTTTAGATTGGTCTTTTATACTTGTTTTGCTTTGCCTACTCCTGCTCATAAATGACCATCGTCTTATGGCTATAAATAATAAATCAAACTTAATCACCCGATCATGTCTTGAGAATTTTATTAATCAAGTCTGACACCTGATCATTGGCCTGGTGAATACTCTCCTGGTGGCCTTGTCATGAAATATGTTACGATCTTGAAGTGTAAATCATACTGACTGTTCTGAGTGGAACCGTGCTGTCTTAGTTTAGTCCGTCGAATTAAGTTAGCTTCTAGTTGGGCTGAGCAGGCGTTGTCGAAGGAGGATGGAGAAATAATAATCAAGATGGAAATGTTGTAGAGACCAATAATTTGAGTGACTTTATTTGCTGGTACTATAAGAAATCTAGTCATACGAGGAGATATTGTAAGAAGTTATAGAATAAAAGTTGGAGGACTCCAATTGTTAATGTTGCTACATCCAGCTCCACTTCTGGGAATACTGTCACTATCTCGATTAATGAATATGCTCAGTATTAGTACCTACTTAAAAAGTCCACTTTAATCACTACTATTACTGAAACAAGTAAACATGCCTTACTTCCTCCTTAAAAAGTCCACTTTAATGGTGCCACGAATCAAATGATAAGTAATCCCTATACATTTTCTAGTTTTCAATCACATAGGATACCTTCTTTTGTAACTATAATTGATCAGTCACAATATAATATTGATGATTTTGGAACTGTTAAGCTTACTCCTTATATTACTTTATTATCAGTGTTAAGTTTATCCAATCTTATCTTTAATTTAATCTCTATGAGTAAACTTAACAAATACCTAAATTATTGTGTCTCTTTCTTCCCTAATCATTGTCTTTCTTAGGATTTTATGATGAAGAAAATTATTGATAAAAGACATGTTAGTTGCCGTTCTGGTGTAATCTCTTCATTTGAATCACATTGCCGACTAAGACATTCTTCCTTACTAATTTTGAGAAAGCCATGCCCCCAGTTTCATGATGTACCTTCACTGGAATTTAAGTCTTGTCATTTTGCAAAATACCATTGCATCGTGCTCGGTCTTAGAATCAAGAAAAGAGCTTCTTTTGTGATGGGGCAAAACACTTCAATATTATTATTGGGTTTGCTCGTGACATTTTATATTTTCATCAAGACCCAAGATTAGGAATCACCCATAGAGATTTAAAGAGTATTAACATTTTATTAGATGCTGAGATGAACCCAAAAATTTCAGAACTGGGCATGGCAAGAATATTCAAAAGTGACCAAATTCAAAATATGGCAAATAGAGTGATTGGGACATGATAAGCACAACCATAATAAATATTATTCAGATGCTCTTATTTCTTGACAATAACATAAATATACTAATCTTCAAATTTTCTTACGCAGCAAGTATATGTTACCAGAGTATGTTGTATTTGGAAAATTTTCAATAAAATTTGATGTGTTCAGTTTTGGGGTGATACTATTACAGATTATAAGTGGAAAGAGGAGCAATGGCTTTAACCAAGAGGATTCATCCTTGAGCTTGATAAGAAATGTATCTTACAAACTTTGCTTCCATAACTTGAAGCCATACAATTGATTCATCGCTGGAAGAGTCCTGTAATCCTTATGAAGTGTTGAGATGCATTCAAATCAGACTCTTATGCATACAAGAAGATCTAATGGGCAGACCTACAATGTCAGAAGTTGTTCTAATGTTGAGTAGTGACATAACTCTTCCTTTCTCCTAAACAACTTGCTTTCATTTTCAGGACATCTTCCAACACTAGCAACTCTAGAGTATGAGAAGGATCTAGTTCTAAAAATGAATTGTCAATTACAGCAGTTATAACAAGACAGTTTTTGTATTTTTGCACCATGAATCATATGATGATATATAAAGAATATATATTGTACGATCATATCAATATGATTTTTCTTTTTTTTTTTGCGATTTAACCATATAAAATTAAGTGCATTAAAGGGTTTTAATAGAAAAAGTTTTATCATAGGATTGTGCTTTGAAATAGGAAATAGTGTAAGGAAATCAGCTGAATTGGAAATGCAGACTTTGAAAGCCATGGCTATATTCCCTACCACAACCTGGTCAATGCTTCCAGGATCAAATACTCGTCATTTAGCATTTCTATTTTCACTATAGGAGAACATTTTCCACAAGTCTCATAAGTCTACAAGACTCATAAGTCAAAATAAAAAAATAGTTAATATATTTAAGATAATTAAGTATTTACAAAATACCGTCTCAATTCATCCTATTTCATCAGATTCGAGTTAATACCGTCTCAATTCATCCTATTTTATAAATTTAGGATGTGTTCTTAAAGATGAATTGAATATGGACAATTCCTAAGATTTTTTTTTTAAAATAAAAATTCATTTTTTGATTTCTTTCATCTATTTTATTGAATCAATGGTATATCTATTCACACTATCAATAATTGAGCCGGATATTGAGCCGGATATTTTCTTTTCTTCTGTTATGTTCTGAGTGGCTGGAGAGCCATTGAAAATACATGGGGAATCAAAAGTTGCATGTCCAAACACTCGTCAAAGTACTAAATAGTAGAGCCGAAAGATTGATGGATTGAAATGCCAAGCACAACACCTCTAAATGAGGAGAATTTTCACTGTCATATGGAAATTGCTGTACAATTGGAATCCAACCATAGATGTCATTTTTTCTACAACTAAAGAAAATCAATTCAACTGCAATAGTTATCCAAGATTGCTTAAGCAAAAGACTTCAAAATAAAGATTGGTAGGGGCCGCGCGTACGCAGCCCCCTCTACCACAAATTATGACGTAGGCTCTCCCAACTTGGGGAGACCTTAGACCAGCACCCCTCCAAAGTGCAATGGAAGTCACTAACCTAGGCCATGAGTCTGCTTGATCACCCATTGACCCCGTCCAGGTAAGTATGTTTTATGTTGCTTCACGTTTCTTATTTATAATTACTACATTTTAACTTTCCGTTCTATTAGTTCGATGTGGGATTTTGGCTTTCCTTCAGTTTTTAACTTGGGCTTCATTTTTATGCCCTTCTGTTCTGTTTCTTCTTACATCTGAATCTCCAAGTTGACGACAAGACTGATGGTTCTGTGCTTTAGTTTGATTGTTTCGTGAGAAGTAATGAGAGCCATAGCCCATATCAATAGAAACATATGTTTTCAGTTGATTGATATATACATATTACCTCTTTTTTGTTGAATTTCACAGGAGAAAAAGCTAATTTTCATTAAAAAGAAAATACATTTCAAATCTTTTTACATAAATTTTGAAACAAGATTTAGCCACATTAATCATGGTTTTGTTCATTTTTCACATAAATATACATCTTCATTAATGATGCAGCTACCTAGCCAAGCACAACACTTATCAAAGAGATTTTTCATTCTCAACTGGTACTTGCTATGGAATTGAAATCAACCACAGATTGCTCCAAGGAGACTCCATAG